>NC_141685.1:1327896479-1329096479 GCF_964263255.1 Lissotriton vulgaris | reverse complement strand
GACTGTTTCCAGTCGCTAACATCTTGGCACGCCCACTTTGCATGTCATTAGTGATAAATATCACTGACATGCAAAGCGGGGCCCAAGATGGTCGCTATCTCCTACTAGATGTTGCTAACTGGCGTTAGCGACAGCTAGGTAATAGGGAGATCATTTTATCTCCGCTTTCTTGGCTTTTAAAGCCAAAAAAGCAGAGATAAACACCCTTGAGAATATGCCCCTGTGTTCTTAATGATAGGGAAAATATTGTCAAACATAGCAAGGTTGAGGTTTGAGGCTTGGATAAGGATAGTCCCATTTTTGTAAACGGAGATGATGGCATCTGCTCTAAATACTGGAGAGGGGGCCACCGTCACTTGAAGACCATGTGGAGTGTTCATGAAAGTTGAGATCTGGAGCAGTGTGTGTAGGGTCTTCCCCCATTGAGCATGTCATTTGGTATAAAAGATGAGATCATTTATAATAGCACCTTTTTAATGGAGAAAAGGGATAAGGGTTTCAGGGTGGGATTTAAGTAGTTTATGTTTAAAGCTTTTAGCTGCGTTTTTTGATAAGTTAGGGGGATATTTAATTATGATAGTGTTCTGGTCGGAAGGCTCCAGATTAGGAGAGATTGAGCTTGAGGCCTTTGGGTCCATGTCAAAGCTAAACTCAGCTAATGGCACAGGAAGAGTGAATAACTCAAGTTAAGGGGCCAGATAGTGATAGGAGAGGAGTCTTATGAATACAATATATCAGCTAGAGGAGCACCTCAGAAGGGTGTGGCCAAGGTGGTGAGTATGGGTTTGAGGCACAGACTACACTCTGGACGTGCCATCCTCGACCAGATCAAGGGGCAGGGAAGTAGTTGGGGCAGCTCCCAGGGCTGTACCATAGCGTAAGAGATTGGTGAATTGAACAGATCTTAACGGACAAATGTGTCTTAGAGGTCAGACAGTGAACATTAAAGCTAACAAATGGGTCCAAGTGGGCTGTGATGGGGAACTCCAGATGGAGAAGAGGGAGAGGCAAGGTGAGAGAGCAAACTGTCTCAAATGACCATCTCAGAGTGATCATATTCAGTAATGCAGACTAATCCAATGTGAGACCATCTATTATGGGCCAATAAGATAGGAGACTATGACAAAGCAGCAGACTTTAGCCACTTCCAATAGGGAATATTGACATGTTATTAAAGAGGGATTACGAGCAAGACATAAGGGAACCCTCAGTATTTAAGTATGTTGGGTTAAGGTAAATTAACCAGTCCAAGATGGCTGCCATATGTGGAGGATAGAGCAGTCCTCCTTTCATTTTCATTTCTAACAGTGTAAGTATCAGGGGAAGGGGGCACACCTCTTCTGTTCCTATTAGCTGCATTGGGAGCACTAAATGGATGCCATACGCCGGGAGACACAAAATGGGCACTGCTCAACAAATGGAGGTTATGCAGAAGCAGTCCACACAGTACCTCAGGGGAAAAGTATGTGAGCCTGAGGATCCAACTGCGCCCACAGGCTCAGAAAGATCAGAAAGTACCACAACTGTGAAGCTCACATCAGGGGGAAGCTGCAGCAGCGTCAGCGGTAAATGTGAGGAAGAGCAAAGAGCAAATGGAACTAGCGTGAGGTAAGTGCCAGAGTGTCTCGAGATGGGCTGTGAGAGTGTTATTAACGAAATTGAGGCCCTAACATAGGTACTCTGTCTCAGAGGCACAAATCCTTGGTGTCACAGAGACAGGCAGGCCTTTTCACACAGGCAGGCCCTTTGACCTAGATTAGCCCTCCCTTTACAATAATGAGCAACAGTGGGCTGTCCCTTATCTGATGTGTGCTCCGGGCACAGAAGACGGTCCATCCTGAATACGTATTCTCCATGTCCAACAGTGACTAACCTACGTCACAACAAATTCTTGGAAACAGGCCCTTTCTCCAAGAACACAAATTCTTGGAAACAGACCCTTTGTCCAAGAACTCATCTTCCTCTGACCAACTTTGCGTCAATCCAAGGCACCTATCCGGTATATGTAAACCTCAATTTGCCCAAGCAAAGCAAAGGAGACTGAGACTTCCATGCTGGAGGCGCTGCAACCTGCGTCATGCCACAGCTCCAGCTGGCAGAGGTCCATCACCCATCTGTGGGTGTCCAGCTCAAGATCAGGATGAAGCCCCACTAAGGTAATGGGGTTAGACTAAATCCTAGGGGGATTCTTGGCTCTCTAAAGACCTACACACATGCTAGGTACAGATAGTGATGACTTTCTGGATGTGTTACTGTCAGCCCGCCCCCTGCCTTATAACATGACCCAATCTGGAATGTTGCTTTCACCGGTGGGGACTCAGTGACAGCCACCGCAACCGCCACCGCCCCAGTGAATACAACTCAGAACCGTATGGGAGAAAATTCAGGAATTCGTGCCTGTTAACTCCTCTGTATCTAATGACCTAGATGCAATAACTGTTCTTGTTACTATTGGTCCTGCAGTTCCCGTATATAAACCTGAGTCATCCGGGACCACAACACATGCTTTAACAGTTCCCAATGGAGTAAACACTTCAACTACTGTTCCTGTTGTCCATGGATGGGGGAGAACAGGAAGAACTCATTTGGTCACCCATAAGGTAACTCGACCATATGTCGCTCCTGTATCCATGAACAAGACAGGACTCCCTGTAGCAAAACTCGCTCTGAGGTAAAAAAAATTACCACTTGTCTTTTTGGAATTTACTCAGTGTATCTCAAGCAATAGTCCCCGGGATGGAATAACATCCAGTAACTCTGGTGTCCAAAATGGTGCTAATTCACGTGAGTTGGATGATTTAAGTAGGTTTTTCAATAGGTCCACACGAGAATGTGAGGGTTCAGAATTGAACAGGAAATTCCAGTCTGCAGGGGAGGTGACTGCAGTGGATGTGGTCATATTAAAAATTGAATTGGGATGAGATGATATTAGGAAATCTTGATCTTTCTTGCTTATATACATATCAAGAAAATGATGTCACTAGGCATGCAGGACAAGCTGATAAAAAGTTGCCTGATTTAGCTCAAGTGTATGAAGACTCCACTCACCTGAAGACTCTGAAACAGTAGGAGCAAATACAGTCCTCCCAATCCCTCCAAGGAATAATCCTCAACACGAAACACAACTAGTGCCAATAGTAAATTAGGGAGTTATTTTATTAGTAGCATCTGGAAATAAAGTAAATTGGATAAGTGAGAAGGCAGATCGGCCAAGAAGATAGACCAAAATAAATCAGAGGTGGTATCCGCCACAGAGAGCAAGAGGGAGTCACCTCCCTCTTTGATAGATGGAGAAAAAGCTTCACATTTCCTCCTGTGAGAGGTGCCTAGTGGAGGTACAATTCATATACCCCAGAGAAGAGGTGATTTTGCTGCACTTATGAACGATTTCCCTAAATTGAGAGAGAAACCGGGGATCCATTTGTAAAGATTTCTCAGGTGTTGTTTGTGGATTTGAATACCCTTTTCATCATTGTCGTACAGAGTGACTTATGGGCAGAGTGTAAAGTGGCCATAAAGTTAGCAGTGAAGGAGCCTCTGAGAAATCCAATATCTCATGCCCCGTCGCCGTTGCTGATGAAAAAGTATCAACAAGTAATTACCTTTTTGAAGGGGAAGATACCGGCAAAGGATTTTGATTGGGTTAAGATTGACAGACTGACTTAAGAGCCTGAAGGGATGTGCATGCTTTTTATAAGAGATTGTTGAAAGTGTTTAAACACATAGAGGGACGGAAAATCCCAAACCCTAAAACAATGGAGGTTTTGTGTCTTGGTTTGTGACGGGATCGAGACCTGAATTTAGTTTGATGATTCAACAGCATTTAATTTATTGGCAAAGTAAGTCAATTGATGAGATCTTGGGGTATGCAAAATATTATAGTGATTAATTGGACATTAAACCGAAGCAGTTTAAGGAAATATTCATGCTGGCACAGAGGGGAAGTCAGAATCAACTGTATGTGGGGAATGTAGGTGCTATGCAAGGTGAAGTGTATCAACAGGGAGTTCCTGTGACCCACCATGTGAATGTTTACCCACAGGGTAGAAGTTGTGGTGTTCTGATTGACTCGAGTACTGGTATCAATGTGGTAACATTGAAGAAATCCAAACCATGCCATTACTGTAACAAATGTGGGCATCAGAAGTAGGAATGCTGTCTTAACTTCAACAGGAGAATGAGCAAAAAGGAGATTCAAAACTTAGGGATCGTGCAGCCCAGGTTAACAGCCCGTACAGCCACCAAATGTGCTGAGGCCAAAAATGCAAGGTCCTAATTTTCCACAAGTTCCAGTTATACAAGTTCCTTAAGTCCTGATTCCTTAGCAAAATGTAAATGATACTGAATTTAATCCTAACCAGGTCCCAAATCGTAGTCAGAATTCCTTCCAGAACCAAAATCCATTTGAGCAATTTCTCATGTTTAACTCACTTGAGGGCTATGGTTGTGATCTGTCACAATGACAGTGTCTGAGGAGGGAGGAAGATTGTGTACTTAGCGCAGTCTTAGAGGCAGCCCAGAGTGGTCATTTGAGGAAGTCGAAGTGAATGGCCACCTCGTGTCATTTTTGATTGACACTGGTGCTACCCGTTCCACTGTTAGAACAGCAGAAGTTCCAAACCTACTCCTCTTGGGAAAAAGAATCTAAGTTGTAGGACTTGCAAATGAACAAATGGCAAACCCTGTAACACAAGAAGTGCCTGTTAGAATAGGGTCCTTTGAACAAAAAGCCATCAATTTGGGATGTGTAATTCTAGTCCTGTTAATCTTTTGGGATGCGATTTACTGTGCACTCTAAATTGCATTATTTATTGCACATCAAAAGGTGTAGAGTTTCAGACCCATGACGAGGGTATTGATTTCAAATTGGTGAGTAAAGGGACAGACATTGCACTGTACCCTTTGATGACGACTGATGATTTGCCTCTGGATCTCAGCGATACACTGAAGCCTGAAATCTAGGACTTCTCAAGAAAGGACATAGGTCTCATAAAGGGAGTTGAGCCTGTCCGTATAAATGTTAAACCTAATGCTGAATATCTAAGAACTCCTCTGTGCAATATGACTACCGAAATGATAGCTGGGGTTACCCAGTGATTAAGTCAATGATACAGGAAGGCATTTTGAAGGAGATAATGGGGAGTCTTTGTAACTCACCCATCATGGGCCTGCAGAAACCTACTGGAAAATACTGCATCATGTTGGACCTAGGAAAGGTTAATAACATTGTTCTCTGTTGTTCTGTGGTGCCAAATCTAGCTGTAATTTTATTTCAGATTCCACGTGAGGCTGAGTGGTTTACTGTGATCGATTTGTGACAAGCTTTCTTATCTATACCACTGCATGGGACAGTAAATACCTTTTCGCCTTTAGGTTCCAGAACCATGTTTTGGCATGGTGCAGAGTTTCACAAGGGTATACAGAGACTCCTTCAATCTTTATTCAAATACTTAAGAAGAACTTTGAGTCCCTGGTAATGCCCTGTAACTCTGCCGTGGTTCAGCACATTGACGACCTGTTAGTAGCATCAGATACCTAGGAAGCTTGTAGACAATTGGCTTAGAATTGCCTTAAAGGGTCCCTGAGTAAGTTGCGGTATTGTCAGAAAGAAATTCTGTATCTCAGACATCACATTAAGAAGAAAGCAAGGAAGGTGTCGCAAGAAAGAATCTCAGCGCTTCTGAAAATGAATCAGCAAACCACGCAAAGAGAAGTCAGAATGTTTTCAGAATGGTGGACTACTGTTGACCGTGCCGGAATGGGAAGCAAAACTGGCCCTGGTAAAGAGCTCGGCCGGCCCCCCTGGGAGCGGCTGAGCTGTTTGCCAGGGTCGGTTTCGGCCAATTTTGTTACAGGGGCCAAAAACAGCCCTGTAACAAAAACGACCCCCTGGGGCCCAAAATCAGCCCCCACCCTAGCAGCCCACCGGAGAAACGCCCGGTGCCCGCTACGGCCAGTGTGGCCCTACTGTTGACAGTCGATAACAAACTTTTCCCTAGTGGCCAAGCCCTTACAGAGGCTTACACACAGGGATGTGTTGGGATCCGGTACCATGGGATAATGACTGTTTGATTGCCTTCCTAGAGCAGAGAGAAAGTCTCTGTAATGCCCCGGCACTAGGAACAACTGATTATAATTAGGGTCCCGGTTTTATGGTATTTATTTTTTTGCCATTTCTGTCTGTATTTATCCATATTTATTTTTTGGGCATTTTATCTATATTTATCCACATTTATTTTTGCCACAAGCAAAAGTTGACGCTGCAGCTAGTATTTTTCCACATTTATTTAAATTGACAATGCACACATGCACTCGGTTGTTATTGGCCAACACAATACATTCATCTGAAAAATTTGCCATTTGCAGAATGTCCCAACTACGCTTAAAAGTGCTATCACAAGCCATTTGTCTCAGAGCCTTGCAGTTTCTGTCATCAGTAGAGTGCCACATCCTCTCCCCCACTGAACATGATACTGCCCCACTGAGAGAAACTCATGCTGATTTCAGCTACAACACAATTGTGCCCCACTATAAACACCTGGAAAGACTCAAATCAAATTATGCACTAAACTAGAGTAATATGCTGCCTGAAAAAAAAGTAACAACGTACTGGAAAAAAGCAAACACTCATAGGGGATACACCTTAAAGCTTTTACACTCATTATTCAGAAATAAATGAATGTAATGTATTTGCTTGTAAAGCTAACGACATGAAAAGAAAAGTAGCACTTCACTGGCAAACTCTGAAAGGTGGCGCAAATGTGTTTGGGTGTAAATAAAACCAATCTGGCCACTTTGCGACTGTTCTGTCTTGTTTTATTCAGGGATGTATTTATTGTTTGCATTTTAAAACCTTTTTTCTCTCCTCCTGAGGCTGCATTTTGGTGTGGAAAAATGTCAGACAAAGACATTTGCAGAAAATGTGTTTCTTCTTTTTTTGGATCCAATTCACAGAGAAACGAATTACGGAAAGGAAAGAAAAGAAAAATCATGGTTTTCTACAAGTGGGGAGGAGCGCAACAGAATGAGAGTTAAGAAGAGGAAGAAAAGAGGGGTCAGCAGAAGTGGACACGGTCCATGTTATGTCCGGGAAAAAAGGAAGAGACTGCAACAGCAATGGGCTCTGCAGTCCAGCCACAAACTTTGCAAACACGTCAGTGGCGTAGCAAGGCTTTGAGTTTGTGGCCTCCGCCCGACTGATCGTCAACGTCCCCCGCTGCAGCCGCATCATCCCCCACCTGAGAGACCTACACTGGCATCCCGTTGAGAAGAGGATCACTTTCAAGCTCCTCATTCACGCACACAAAGCACTCCACAACGCCGGACCAGCCTACCTTAACAGCAGGATCAGCTTCTACACCCCCACCCGCCAGCTCCGCTCCGCCAGCCTCGCCCTCGGCGCTGTCCCCCGCATCCAACAAACAACCTCCGGAGGCAGATCCTTCTCCTACCTCGCCGCCAAGACCTGGACCACCGTCCCTACCCACCTACGGCAGACCCAGGACCTGCTCACCTTCAGAAGACTCCTCAAGACCTGGCTCTTCGAGCTGTAGTCGACCCCCCCCCCCCCCCCCCCCGGCGCCTTGATACCCTCACTGGTAAGTAGCACGCCTTACAAGTACTTTGATTGATTAGAAAACAGCAATGGGCGCGACTCTGCTAGCCTCTCCGCCGGATCGCCCCTCTGCATCTTGGTATATGCAGTACGTGTGAGTCGAAAAGCTGGGCAACTTCCGCCGGTGTGTGAGTAGTGTGCGACCCCACCCCCTTTTTGTAACTTAAAGCTCCCTTGAGCAGCGGGCTGACGAGCCTGGGATCCCGCACCTACGCGCCGGAGTGGTACTATACCTGGCAGATATTGGCAGCCATCGGCGACCCCAGAACACTGCCTATCCCTGCTGACGAGGGTTGAAAACCCGAAACACGTGTCCAGGGATGGCGAAGACAGCGAAGATAGCAAGATCGAAAGATGATGCATCGCGAACACTCTACTACAATGACCAGAGTCCTTAGGGGCAACTTCCGCCGGTGTGTGAGTAGTGTGCGACCCCACCCCCTTTTTGTAACTTAAAGCTCCCTTGAGCAGCGGGCTGACGAGCCTGGGATCCCGCACCTACGCGCCGGAGTGGTACTATACCTGGCAGATATTGGCAGCCATCGGCGACCCCAGAACACTGCCTATCCCTGCTGACGAGGGTTGAAAACCCGAAACACGTGTCCAGGGATGGCGAAGAAAGCGAAGATAGCAAGATCGAAAGATGATGCATCGCGAACACTCTACTACAATGACCAGAGTCCTTAGGGGCAACTTCCGCCGGTGTGTGAGTAGTGTGCGACCCCACCCCCTTTTTGTAACTTAAAGCTCCCTTGAGCAGCGGGCTGACGAGCCTGGGATCCCGCACCTACGCGCCGGAGTGGTACTATACCTGGCAGATATTGGCAGCCATCGGCGACCCCAGAACACTGCCTATCCCTGCTGACGAGGGTTGAAAACCCGAAACACGTGTCCAGGGATGGCGAAGACAGCGAAGATAGCAAGATCGAAAGATGATGCATCGCGAACACTCTACTACAATGACCAGAGTCCTTAGGGGCAACTTCCGCCGGTGTGTGAGTAGTGTGCGACCCCACCCCCTTTTTGTAACTTAAAGCTCCCTTGAGCAGCGGGCTGACGAGCCTGGGATCCCGCACCTACGCGCCGGAGTGGTACTATACCTGGCAGATATTGGCAGCCATCGGCGACCCCAGAACACTGCCTATCCCTGCTGACGAGGGTTGAAAACCCGAAACACGTGTCCAGGGATGGCGAAGACAGCGAAGATAGCAAGATCGAAAGATGATGCATCGCGAACACTCTACTACAATGACCAGAGTCCTTAGGGGCAACTTCCGCCGGTGTGTGAGTAGTGTGCGACCCCACCCCCTTTTTGTAACTTAAAGCTCCCTTGAGCAGCGGGCTGACGAGCCTGGGATCCCGCACCTACGCGCCGGAGTGGTACTATACCTGGCAGATATTGGCAGCCATCGGCGACCCCAGAACACTGCCTATCCCTGCTGACGAGGGTTGAAAACCCGAAACACGTGTCCAGGGATGGCGAAGACAGCGAAGATAGCAAGATCGAAAGATGATGCATCGCGAACACTCTACTACAATGACCAGAGTCCTTAGGGGCAACTTCCGCCGGTGTGTGAGTAGTGTGCGACCCCACCCCCTTTTTGTAACTTAAAGCTCCCTTGAGCAGCGGGCTGACGAGCCTGGGATCCCGCACCTACGCGCCGGAGTGGTACTATACCTGGCAGATATTGGCAGCCATCGGCGACCCCAGAACACTGCCTATCCCTGCTGACGAGGGTTGAAAACCCGAAACACGTGTCCAGGGATGGCGAAGACAGCGAAGATAGCAAGATCGAAAGATGATGCATCGCGAACACTCTACTACAATGACCAGAGTCCTTAGGGGCAACTTCCGCCGGTGTGTGAGTAGTGTGCGACCCCACCCCCTTTTTGTAACTTAAAGCTCCCTTGAGCAGCGGGCTGACGAGCCTGGGATCCCGCACCTACGCGCCGGAGTGGTACTATACCTGGCAGATATTGGCAGCCATCGGCGACCCCAGAACCCTGCCTATCCCTGCTGACGAGGGTTGAAAACCCGAAACACGTGTCCAGGGATGGCGAAGACAGCGAAGATAGCAAGATCGAAAGATGATGCATCGCGAACACTCTACTACAATGACCAGAGTCCTTAGGGGCAACTTCCGCCGGTGTGTGAGTAGTGTGCGACCCCACCCCCTTTTTGTAACTTAAAGCTCCCTTGAGCAGCGGGCTGACGAGCCTGGGATCCCGCACCTATGCGCCGGAGTGGTACTATACCTGGCAGATATTGGCAGCCATCGGCGACCCCAGAACACTGCCTATCCCTGCTGACGAGGGTTGAAAACCCGAAACACGTGTCCAGGGATGGCGAAGACAGCGAAGATAGCAAGATCGAAAGATGATGCATCGCAAACACTCTACTACAATGACCAGAGTCCTTAGGGGCAACTTCTGCCGGTGTGTGAGTAGTGTGCGACCCCACCCCCTTTTTGTAACTTAAAGCTCCCTTGAGCAGCGGGCTGACGAGCCTGGGATCCCGCACCTACGCGCCGGAGTGGTACTATACCTGGCAGATATTGGCAGCCATCGGCGACCCCAGAACACTGCCTATCCCTGCTGACGAGGGTTGAAAACCCGAAACACGTGTCCAGGGATGGCGAAGACAGCGAAGATAGCAAGATCGAAAGATGATGCATCGCGAACACTCTACTACAATGACCAGAGTCCTTAGGGGCAACTTCCGCCGGTGTGTGAGTAGTGTGCGACCCCACCCCCTTTTTGTAACTTAAAGCTCCCTTGAGCAGCGGGCTGACGAGCCTGGGATCCCGCACCTACGCGCCGGAGTGGTACTATACCTGGCAGATATTGGCAGCCATCGGCGACCCCAGAACCCTGCCTATCCCTGCTGACGAGGGTTGAAAACCCGAAACACGTGTCCAGGGATGGCGAAGACAGCGAAGATAGCAAGATCGAAAGATGATGCATCGCGAACACTCTACTACAATGACCAGAGTCCTTAGGGGCAACTTCCGCCGGTGTGTGAGTAGTGTGCGACCCCACCCCCTTTTTGTAACTTAAAGCTCCCTTGAGCAGCGGGCTGACGAGCCTGGGATCCCGCACCTACGCGCCGGAGTGGTACTATACCTGGCAGATATTGGCAGCCATCGGCGACCCCAGAACACTGCCTATCCCTGCTGACGAGGGTTGAAAACCCGAAACACGTGTCCAGGGATGGCGAAGACAGCGAAGATAGCAAGATCGAAAGATGATGCATCGCGAACACTCTACTACAATGACCAGAGTCCTTAGGGGCAACTTCCGCCGGTGTGTGAGTAGTGTGCGACCCCACCCCCTTTTTGTAACTTAAAGCTCCCTTGAGCAGCGGGCTGACGAGCCTGGGATCCCGCACCTACGCGCCAGAGTGGTACTATACCTGGCAGATATTGGCAGCCATCGGCGACCCCAGAACACTGCCTATCCCTGCTGACGAGGGTTGAAAACCCGAAACACGTGTCCAGGGATGGCGAAGACAGCGAAGATAGCAAGATCGAAAGATGATGCATCGCGAACACTCTACTACAATGACCAGAGTCCTTAGGGGCAACTTCCGCCGGTGTGTGAGTAGTGTGCGACCCCACCCCCTTTTTGTAACTTAAAGCTCCCTTGAGCAGCGAGCTGACGAGCCTGGGATCCCGCACCTACGCGCCGGAGTGGTACTATACCTGGCAGATATTGGCAGCCATCGGCGACCCCAGAACACTGCCTATCCCTGCTGACGAGGGTTGAAAACCCGAAACACGTGTCCAGGGATGGCGAAGACAGCGAAGATAGCAAGATCGAAAGATGATGCATCGCGAACACTCTACTACAATGACCAGAGTCCTTAGGGGCAACTTCCGCCGGTGTGTGAGTAGTGTGCGACCCCACCCCCTTTTTGTAACTTAAAGCTCCCTTGAGCAGCGGGCTGACGAGCCTGGGATCCCGCACCTACGCGCCGGAGTGGTACTATACCTGGCAGATATTGGCAGCCATCGGCGACCCCAGAACACTGCCTATCCCTGCTGACGAGGGTTGAAAACCCGAAACACGTGTCCAGGGATGGCGAAGACAGCGAAGATAGCAAGATCGAAAGATGATGCATCGCGAACACTCTACTACAATGACCAGAGTCCTTAGGGGCAACTTCCGCCGGTGTGTGAGTAGTGTGCGACCCCACCCCCTTTTTGTAACTTAAAGCTCCCTTGAGCAGCGGGCTGACGAGCCTGGGATCCCGCACCTACGCGCCGGAGTGGTACTATACCTGGCAGATATTGGCAGCCATCGGCGACCCCAGAACACTGCCTATCCCTGCTGACGAGGGTTGAAAACCCGAAACACGTGTCCAGGGATGGCGAAGACAGCGAAGATAGCAAGATCGAAAGATGATGCATCGCGAACACTCTACTACAATGACCAGAGTCCTTAGGGGCAACTTCCGCCGGTGTGTGAGTAGTGTGCGACCCCACCCCCTTTTTGTAACTTAAAGCTCCCTTGAGCAGCGGGCTGACGAGCCTGGGATCCCGCACCTACGCGCCGGAGTGGTACTATACCTGGCAGATATTGGCAGCCATCGGCGACCCCAGAACACTGCCTATCCCTGCTGACGAGGGTTGAAAACCCGAAACGCGTGTCCAGGGATGGCGAAGACAGCGAAGATAGCAAGATCGAAAGATGATGCATCGCGAACACTCTACTACAATGACCAGAGTCCTTAGGGGCAACTTCCGCCGGTGTGTGAGTAGTGTGCGACCCCACCCCCTTTTTGTAACTTAAAGCTCCCTTGAGCAGCGGGCTGACGAGCCTGGGATCCCGCACCTACGCGGCGGAGTGGTACTATACCTGGCAGATATTGGCAGCCATCGGCGACCCCAGAACACTGCCTATCCCTGCTGACGAGGGTTGAAAACCCGAAACACGTGTCCAGGGATGGCGAAGACAGCTAAGATAGCAAGATCGAAAGATGATGCATCGCGAACACTCTACTACAATGACCAGAGTCCTTAGGGGCAACTTCCGCCGGTGTGTGAGTAGTGTGCGACCCCACCCCCTTTTTGTAACTTAAAGCTCCCTTGAGCAGCGGGCTGACGAGCCTGGGATCCCGCACCTACGCGCCGGAGTGGTACTATACCTGGCAGATATTGGCAGCCATCGGCGACCCCAGAACACTGCCTATCCCTGCTGACGAGGGTTGAAAACCCGAAACACGTGTCCAGGGATGGCGAAGACAGCGAAGATAGCAAGATCGAAAGATGATGCATCGCGAACACTCTACTACAATGACCAGAGTCCTTAGGGGCAACTTCCGCCGGTGTGTGAGTAGTGTGCGACCCCACCCCCTTTTTGTAACTTAAAGCTCCCTTGAGCAGCGGGCTGACGAGCCTGGGATCCCGCACCTACGCGCCGGAGTGGTACTATACCTGGCAGATATTGGCAGCCATCGGCGACCCCAGAACACTGCCTATCCCTGCTGACGAGGGTTGAAAACCCAAAACACGTGTCCAGGGATGGCGAAGACAGCGAAGATAGCAAGATCGAAAGATGATGCATCGCGAACACTCTACTACAATGACCAGAGTCCTTAGGGGCAACTTCCGCCGGTGTGTGAGTAGTGTGCGACCCCACCCCCTTTTTGTAACTTAAAGCTCCCTTGAGCAGCGGGCTGACGTGCCTGGGATCCCGCACCTACGCGCTGGAGTGGTACTATACCTGGCAGATATTGGCAGCCATCGGCGACCCCAGAACACTGCCTATCCCTGCTGACGAGGGTTGAAAACCCGAAACACGTGTCCAGGGATGGCGAAGACAGCGAAGATAGCAAGATCGAAAGATGATGCATCGCGAACACTCTACTACAGTGAGCAGAGTCCTTAGGGGCAACTTCCGCCGGTGTGTGAGTAGTGTGCGACCCCACCCCCTTTTTGTAACTTAAAGCTCCCTTGAGCAGCGGGCTGACGAGCCTGGGATCCCGCACCTACGCGCCGGAGTGGTACTATACCTGGCAGATATTGGCAGCCATCGGCGACCCCAGAACACTGCCTATCCCTGCTGACGAGGGTTGAAAACCCGAAACACGTGTCCAGGGATGGCGAAGACAGCGAAGATAGCAAGATCGAAAGATGATGCATCGCGAACACTCTACTACAATGACCAGAGTCCTTAGGGGCAACTTCCGCCGGTGTGTGAGTAGTGTGCGACCCCACCCCCTTTTTGTAACTTAAAGCTCCCTTGAGCAGCGGGCTGACGAGCCTGGGATCCCGCACCTACGCGCCGGAGTGGTACTATACCTGGCAGATATTGGCAGCCATCGGCGACCCCAGAACACTGCCTATCCCTGCTGACGAGGGTTGAAAACCCGAAACACGTGTCCAGGGATGGCGAAGACAGCGAAGATAGCAAGATCGAAAGATGATGCATCGCGAACACTCTACTACAATGACCAGAGTCCTTAGGGGCAACTTCCGCCGGTGTGTGAGTAGTGTGCGACCCCACCCCCTTTTTGTAACTTAAAGCTCCCTTGAGCAGCGGGCTGACGAGCCTGGGATCCCGCACCTACGCGCCGGAGTGGTACTATACCTGGCAGATATTGGCAGCCATCGGCGACCCCAGAACACTGCCTATCCCTGCTGACGAGGGTTGAAAACCCGAAACACGTGTCCAGGGATGGCGAAGACAGCGAAGATAGCAAGATCGAAAGATGATGCATCGCGAACACTCTACTACAATGACCAGAGTCCTTAGGGGCAACTTCCGCCGGTGTGTGAGTAGTGTGCGACCCCACCCCCTTTTTGTAACTTAAAGCTCCCTTGAGCAGCGGGCTGACGAGCCTGGGATCCCGCACCTACGCGCCGGAGTGGTACTATACCTGGCAGATATTGGCAGCCATCGGCGACCCCAGAACACTGCCTATCCCTGCTGACGAGGGTTGAAAACCCGAAACACGTGTCCAGGGATGGCGAAGACAGCTAAGATAGCAAGATCGAAAGATGATGCATCGCGAACACTCTACTACAATGACCAGAGTCCTTAGGGGCAACTTCCGCCGGTGTGTGAGTAGTGTGCGACCCCACCCCCTTTTTGTAACTTAAAGCTCCCTTGAGCAGCGGGCTGACGAGCCTGGGATCCCGCACCTACGCGCCGGAGTGGTACTATACCTGGCAGATATTGGCAGCCATCGGCGACCCCAGAACACTGCCTATCCCTGCTGACGAGGGTTGAAAACCCGAAACACGTGTCCAGGGATGGCGAAGACAGCGAAGATAGCAAGATCGAAAGATGATGCATCGCGAACACTCTACTACAATGACCAGAGTCCTTAGGGGCAACTTCCGCCGGTGTGTGAGTAGTGTGCGACCCCACCCCCTTTTTGTAACTTAAAGCTCCCTTGAGCAGCGGGCTGACGAGCCTGGGATCCCGCACCTACGCGCCGGAGTGGTACTATACCTGGCAGATATTGGCAGCCATCGGCGACCCCAGAACACTGCCTATCCCTGCTGACGAGGGTTGAAAACCCGAAACACGTGTCCAGGGATGGCGAAGACAGCGAAGATAGCAAGATCGAAAGATGATGCATCGCGAACACTCTACTACAATGACCAGAGTCCTTAGGGGCAACTTCCGCCGGTGTGTGAGTAGTGTGCGACCCCACCCCCTTTTTGTAACTTAAAGCTCCCTTGAGCAGCGGGCTGACGTGCCTGGGATCCCGCACCTACGCGCTGGAGTGGTACTATACCTGGCAGATATTGGCATCCATCGGCGACCCCAGAACACTGCCTATCCCTGCTGACGAGGGTTGAAAACCCGAAACACGTGTCCAGGGATGGCGAAGACAGCGAAGATAGCAAGATCGAAAGATGATGCATCGCGAACACTCTACTACAATGACCAGAGTCCTTAGGGGCAACTTCCGCCGGTGTGTGAGTAGTGTGCGACCCCACCCCCTTTTTGTAACTTAAAGCTCCCTTGAGCAGCGGGCTGACGAGCCTGGGATCCCGCACCTACGCGCCGGAGTGGTACTATACCTGGCAGATATTGGCAGCCATCGGCGACCCCAGAACACTGCCTATCCCTGCTGACGAGGGTTGAAAACCCGAAACACGTGTCCAGGGATGGCGAAGACAGCGAAGATAGCAAGATCGAAAGATGATGCATCTCGAACACTCTACTACAATGACCAGAGTCCTTAGGGGCAACTTCCGCCGGTGTGTGAGTAGTGTGCGACCCCACCCCCTTTTTGTAACTTAAAGCTCCCTTGAGCAGCGGGCTGACGAGCCTGGGATCCCGCACCTACGCGCCGGAGTGGTACTATACCTGGCAGATATTGGCAGCCATCGGCGACCCCAGAACACTGCCTATCCCTGCTGACGAGGGTTGAAAACCCGAAACACGTGTCCAGGGATGGCGAAGACAGCGAAGATAGCAAGATCGAAAGATGATGCATCGCGAACACTCTACTACAATGACCAGAGTCCTTAGGGGCAACTTCCGCCGGTGTGTGAGTAGTGTGCGACCCCACCCCCTTTTTGTAACTTAAAGCTCCCTTGAGCAGCGGGCTGACGAGCCTGGGATCCCGCACCTACGCGCCGGAGTGGTACTATACCTGGCAGATATTGGCAGCCATCGGCGACCCCAGAACACTGCCTATCCCTGCTGACGAGGGTTGAAAACCCGAAACACGTGTCCAGGGATGGCGAAGACAGCGAAGATAGCAAGATCGAAAGATGATGCATCGCGAACACTCTACTACAATGACCAGAGTCCTTAGGGGCAACTTCCGCCGGTGTGTGAGTAGTGTGCGACCCCACCCCCTTTTTGTACTTTGATTGATTGATTGATTGATTGGCCAGATTGTTCTTGCAGCCACACATACACAGTGTACTGCTCTGCAGTCTGGCCACAAACTCGGCAACACTCCACTGACATAGCTATGCTTTGGCGCCCCACGGGGTGCTGGCATTCGAATCCTGTTTTTGCTGTCCCCAAAACTGCATACGCCACTGACTCCAGCCCCACTCCCCTCCCCTCTTTCCGAGGGCAGCTACTTTTGTTTACAAATGGCTGGTGCAGAGCTCACTCGAGGGGCGTAGTGGAGCACCGGAAATGGCTGGGGCATCAATAAAAACGTTTCATGTTACTGTAGGCAGGCACAGCTCTAGAATCAGGAAGAGGGTGCGACAAGGCAACTCTCTGCTGGAGCATGGCAGTAGTATTTTCCAGTTTTTACATATAAATACAGACAAAGGAAAACTTGTTTTCCTTCTGTATTTATATGTAAAAATCAGTTTAAACGGAAAACTGGTAGCCCTAATTATAATAAAGGTTTTATGCTTTTCTGCAGTGATAAAGAGGACTGCGCTCTCTCAGTGCTTACACTTGCATGGGTCTGTACGGAGACCTGCGGCTTATTTTTCTTCTACCCTTCATCCTGAAGCCGCAGGACTGCCCGAATGACTTAAAGCTACAGTGGCAGGAGGTGTCAGCATTGAAAGATGTGAGTGTATGTCATGGGTGACCCTCTTAGTGTTAGGATGTCCCACTCAGTGGAGATCTTCTTGACGCGTACATGCACTCAGCACTTGACCAACAACTGATTGACTAAATATGAGCAGATTAGAATAACAGCAGAAAACATACCACTGAAGCGGTGTGCTACCTTGTTACCCTTGCCTGAGAAAGAAAACAACAATGCGGAAGTAGGGGGAGGAGCCAAACTCGCGACCGTGATGGCCGCAATGTAGCTCGGCTCCGCTAGCCTTCCTGCCCAACACATATATCCTGACACGCATCCTGCCCCGAGACGACATACTCGGGAAGACACGGAAAGACGAAGGAAAGCTTGTACTCACCATCTGTCCCGGGGGCTCCTGCGAGCGGCGGATCCGAAGTTACACCCCTGCTTGGTCTGGGGCCTCCGCGACGTAGAGACCGGGGACTTGCCTGTGGAGGTCAGCCGGCGAGATGGTGTCGACGGCGGCCCCTGGTGGAGAGGAGAGGTCGGCTGGGAGAGGCCGTGGTGCGGTTATGCCGATGGCAACGGATCGGGCCCGGTCCAGCGGCCGGAGGGCCCCGTGGTGAGGTGCGGCACGCCGTGGACGGGGAAAGACCGTGTAGGAGGCTCCCCCCTTTGTTGCCTTGTCCGGCCATCTTGAAGCCCTGCGCCCGGAGTCGGCGTGTGGCGCCCGCGGCGGTGGCGCTGGCGGTCCCCCTTTTGGTGGCTCTCCTTTCTGCACCCAGATTGTCATTCCTGGGGCTCGAGGGGGCTCCCGCGGTGGCCTTGCTTGAGAGCCCGCTCCTGAAGTTGAGGCGCACGGGGACGCGGCTGGATCTGCAAGATGGCGGCCAGCGCCCTGAGTCATGAACTGAACCAGGGCGGCGAATTTGTGTCGCTGAAGTGTACGGGGTTCTGGTCGTGTGAGCGGGCGCCCACGCTTGGTGATGTTCTTGACGCCTTAAAGACTTTACGCGCGACCCTGGCCCTCGACGCCCTTGTGCTGGATAGAAGGACGGCCGCCATTGCTGTCGGGCCGTCCCTCATGGATGCGGCTCGACTCCGAGTGTGTGCTGTTTTGTCCCCCTCTGTTGCCGTGAGGAGTGCTGTCACTGTGCATCGGCAAGACTATACACCAGCGGCCCCGGATCCCGGGGGCGCCTTGATCGTGGCGGGCGCAGGCGTGGGCACCGCGTTGGAGTCCGTTCCTGCTCAACTGATCGGGGAACAACGTAGATTGCCGATTCGAACTGCCCCGGCGAGACACCAGTGTTATCCTGCGGGGATGACTCTACTTTCCTGGGTGGTGAGACTGTACCCACACTGTTTGTTGTTCCCGTTGTCGTTGCTGAAACGTCTAGACTGCCGCAAAAAGTTCTTACTTGGCCGCTGGTTGCTGGAGTCCTCTGGTTTGCTCCCATGGTCTGTCCTGCTTCGAGCATACGGCCTCTCCACTTTGATTTGTTTGCTGCCCACTACTCTACCACGCGCGGTAGCGATGGCTAGGAAAGGACAGGGGTGAGCCGGTTCTGGACCCGGAGGACTAATGGTTGGCGGATGGAGATGAGGAGTGCCTTCAACCATGATACTATGGACGATTCCTTCGAAGGTTTATGATACCCGAGACTATGTCGATTTCGTTTTGATGTTGCATTAATGTGTGTGATGGCGGGGGGTAGGGGCCGAATGGTTCGATTGATGGCTCTCCTCTCCCCCTGGTTCTTTTTCCTTTTTGTCTCTTTTGTTTCCTTTCCCTCTCTCTAACTTTTCCTATATTTCGGGTCTCTTATTTAGGGTGACAGGCACGCTGCTGGGGGGGTAGGCCGTAGCCTTCTGCAGGGGTGCAGGGTGGGGTGGGTGGGTTGGGGTCTTTTTCTGACTGTTTTTTAGTTTCTACGGCTCTTTTGTGTCCCTTTCTTAGGACGCCGTGGCTGTGCGTGTTTCAACGGTGTGCTTGCTTGTGGGGGGGGGGATGGGGGGGGGGGGTATTCTTACTTTATACGATATTGATTGCACAGATATCCTGACTTGAACGCCCCACCCCCAATAACGTGGTCCCCAGTCACTTTGCTCGCCCTTATCGCTGGGGGGGCGCGTACAGCAGCACGGCATTCCTTCTTTTCTTTCTTTTTTAGCGTTCCCCCCTTTTTCTTATCTTCTTGGTCAGTATAGAGAATGACTGTAACTCCTTTTGTCGTTCTGGTTACTCAGTTATGTATAAGTATAATAATTTGGTGGTCTGTGTGCACGTGGCGGGCTACGATGGGTACTGATTGGAAATATGGCATCTATATTCTGATTGCTGTAGACTATTGCTGATAACCGTTTTTTATTGATGCCTTAATGTTTTGCTGCTTGATTCGTGGCCCGCTATGGGCACTCAGATGATTAAACTGCAACTGATCCCGCTATAATTTCTATTATAAAATTAACCTTCTTTGATCCTGCATCCGGCGGTCACACTCAGCTCCTCTACGATTGAACTACTTGTTCGCAATATACTAGGTGACTGCCGTGAAACCTCTTTATTGATTTACGTGCTTTTCAGATTGTTTCGTGGCCAGCCTAATTGGTTGTAGGCCCGTATTTGTATGCTACTATCTGCACAATAAAGGTAAAATTAAAAAAAAAAAACAACAATGCGGAAGTAGAGCATGACTGTCACAATGTCATAGAGCTATGCATCAAGCCAAGACCAGATATACAAGATGTCCACTGTCAGAGTCCGATTACATACCATTTGTGGATCGCCTAAGAGACAATGTGGGAACCCTAAGCTGCATATGCAGTTTTTACAGTCATGGGGGTAGTGAAAGCCTCCTGGCTTTGAGGGGTGTCTTCTGCACAAGTGGCTAAACTCATCATTCTTCACAGAGCTTGCTGTGAGTAACGATCCCAGCACTCAGAACCACGATTAATCAGGACTCAGAACACTAGTGAGTTCACTATGGCATAAATAGTACATAGTGTTAGACATATGTGGGTGACATGACATATTCAGTTAATTATGTAAGATATCTTTTATTTTATATCATATTTTTATTTCTGCCACTTTGTACTGGCACATTGTACGGATAGCAAATGATGAGCAGGTGAACTGGGCACGTTTCAATGCTGATTGGAAATCTTAATGTCTGCACAAGTTGATTATCAGAGGATACACCCATTACTCGTGTCAGGCACGAGTCAGCACTTAACATGAGTCAACTGTCAAAAGAAATAACCGCTGCGCATGCTTTGCATACACGTGTGCAGCCGGCTATAAAGACGCAGTTCTCTTTGAGAGCAGCGCTTGACCTCGTCTGTACTTCACTTACCTGTGCTCCAGGGATGCGTCTTCTGCATTACGGATCCTGCGTCTTCTTCTTCGCACAGCGGGTTACCTATCTTCCGGGGCTGTTTTTCTCTGGACGCTCCGCGAGTCTTCTGTTTTCCATCTTCTGGTTCCTTAACCTGAAATGAAAATAAATCATGAGTTATTGATTTAAGAGTGCGCTTCTAATAGCGCAAAGCACAAAAGAAAAGGTATTTATTTTTCTTTTGGAGTCATGCATAGTGAACAAGCAAAACTTTACTGACTTTCAGACATCTGAACAATTTAACAAAGAGAATTATTCTTGTTTGTTTTTGGAACAATCTTGTAAACCTCATCTGCCTGCCTTGTTCCCGCACATTTTTTGAAGACTTAGAAATAAAGCACGATTCTTCTAGGCATGTACTAACTCTCATTATTATTACATGTGAGAGTCAGTCCACAGTTTAGTTCATGATAACTGTAAGGTGATTATTCCTGTTTTTTCTTTTAGAACACCTCACACCATACGACCCACCTTAAACCCAGTTTTGAGTGTAACTTATTTCCAGTTGTGATACAAATCCCGAAGTATAGAACGAGCAATACACCTAATACCAGTTCCGAAGGGGGTTTCAAGCGCTTCAGTCTTTATTTTCTTTTTCTCTCTATTCCCAACCCCTTTCCCCTTGGCGCCACTCACAGCTCAGTGTATACAAGTAAAAAACATTGTAGCTGAGAAGGGTTCCAGGAGGTATCAGGTCCTAGCATCTCCTGAAGGGAAGACCTGGAGTTTCAGGTGAGTGGTCTTGATACTGTTTCTGAACAGCTGGGGGTGACTATTTTTACTGACAGTCAGTATGGCTTTAGTTTGGTTCATGGATTCATGAATTTGGACAGTTACGGTCGCAGAGGTGATTCATGACATCATCAGGATCCCCTGTAGGTAATGGGGAAAATGTCATGAGATTGATGGAGGCATTGCAGTCGTAAAGTGTTCAGCACACAAGAGCTGAGATGATTGTGTAACTGTAAGCAATCGATATGCTGATGATACTGTGCTCATGGGACCTGAACATTCAAAGGAGAATATGTGAATGAATCTAAAGATGAGACCAAGTACAACCTTATGTTAGGAGTAGCTGATAGACGTGAAAATGTTCCAGGAATAAGTAGCAGAGGTAGAACAGCAGGGTTGGATAAGAGCAGGTTCCATTAAAAAAGAGGATGACATCTGTGTTTCGGCAGATGGAAGACCTGTATTGCCAGATACCTTGATGTCCCCAATGGCTAGACATTTTCACAGTCTCGCACATGTTGGTAGAGGTGCCTTGATCTGGTTGTTTCCACAAAATTGGTTTAACCCCAAATCAGATTTATGGCTGAAGGATTGTGTCACAAATCTGTTGTTTGTTAGCAGATGAATGTAGGGAAAAGGACCTCAGTGACTTTAAGCCATAAAGGGAGATCAGGAGGTCCATTCAACAGAAAGTAGCTGAACTTCATTGAAAGGCTGGTGGCCAATGGGCTGAGGAATTTCCTGGGGATTGTGTCTACTTTCTCACATTGGGGTGAAGCCTACCCAATCAGGAGAAAGGATAGCCTCACAGTAGCTAAGTTGTTGTTGAGGGACCTGGTCCCTGGGTTCAGGGGTCCCAACTTCGCTGGAGTCAGCCCGAGGACCTCATTTCAATAAATGAGGTCCTGAAGTTGTGCGCAGCATTACAAGTGGAGCACAGATTGCAGTGCAGTTATCCACCTTAGGCTTCAAGCATTGTAGAACAGGTGAACGTCATGTTGAAATCCAGGTTGGCCAAGGAGTGTGCGTCAAAATCTCTGAAATGGCCTGATGCTTTGCATCTTGTGTTAATGAGTCTTCAGAGCATTCTCAATTGGAGGACAGGACTGTCTCCACTTGAAATCATCATGGGTCGCGCAATGAGACTGTTTGCAGTGCCTACAAATGCACCTGTAAACATTAAAGATAACATGATGATTATTGCTAGGGAATAGCTGATTTGGTGCATTCTGTGCCCCACCAGTGCCATGACCTCAGCCCTTGTGACTGGGTCTTGATGAAGAAACATGTTCAGAAGACGTGTCTGGAAACTCAAAGGAGGGGCCCCTTACAGGTGATCCTTGTGTCAAATACTGCTGTCGAATGTGGGGGCCTCCCCGATTAAGAGCAAGCTGCCCACACTCGTAAAATAGAATGTCTCCTTAATAATGTAACAGTACCTCTCCCAGAAGAGCAAACTCAACTGAAGGACAATGTGACGAGGTTGAACGAGCCACAGAAAATGAGTGAGAACTTCAGAACTCAGTGGCTGTCTGAGAACCTGCAACAGCAAATGAATGAATGAAAATGTATTTATATGGCGCATGGCTACCCTAGGGCATCCCAGCGCACTGTAGGACACTAGAACTTAACCGCTACTCATGGAAAAAAGAAGGTCTTTAACAGTTTCCTAAAGTGAAGAAAATTGGGCTACAGACGAACTGCATCTGGAAGTTGATTCCACAATTTTGCTGCATGAAGTATAAATCTCCGACGGCCCATGCGTGCACGGCGGATCCTGGGGACTACCAGAAGCTTTTTATTATTGGATCTCAATGTCCGGGGGGCCTGATATATCATATCATATCATATAATCATAGGGACAATCACCGATGGACCATTGCCGGTAATGGATTTTTGCACTGTGCACATCGCTTTAAACCATATTCTTTGTTGGACCGGAAGCCAGTGTAGTTGACAGAGCGCTGACTTAGCTGATGTACGCCTCGGAACGTTCAATAGAAGTCGTGCCGCACAGTTCTGAACAACTTGTAAGATCTTAATAGTCCCCTGTGGGGCCCCTAGATATAATGAGTTAGAATAATCAAGACATGATAAAATGAGGGCTTGCACCAGCAGACGCCTAGCGTCAACAGGGAGGAGAAGGAGGATCTTCCTCATCAGTCTAATGAGACCATAGCAGGTGGCAGCCACTTTACGTCCTCGACCTGTGGGGGGGGGGTCTTGATGTGTAGGTATCTGGGGTCGAGAAAGGAAGAGAGTCTTGGCCTGTGGCACTGACTGAGACAGATTCAGACCATGCGGAAGGGCCTAGTGCTGGGTCAAGCCGAGAGAAAGCTGGAGGCGACTGGCTGAGTGGGCAAGAGGGGAAAAGACTATGGGGTCTATTAGGATGGCGGGCGGACTCCAGTCAATTCTCGGATTGTATTGGTAATGCCTTTTAGGGGCTTTAATTGCAATGCATTATAACTGTCATCAGCTATGATAAGTACTGTCATTTTAAGTGATGCCTAAACATGTATTCTTGCTGCTGCGTTAGGGGAAGAACAACCCAGACTGTTAGCCACTAAGATGTAGAGGTGTATGCTGTATGGTCAGTATGCGATGCTCAGTCAGGATTATGTGTCACCATGGCAGGTGTGCCCATTTTAAATGCTTGTTGCGATAATGGGGTGGGTAGCCACTGGGATGGTGCCAGTGGGCAAGGCACGCACTCCCGGTTATGGTCAACCTATTGCATTTGGGGGCAAGATGATGTATACATGGGAGTAGTGGTACTAGACCTCACCTTCCCCTGCCGTAAACGATATATCTGTAAGAAAAATAGGTTAGTTATAGATTCCTTACCTTAGAATTACCCCCAGGCGACAAACTGGATCGGGAAAGTTTTTCTTCAGCAGTACCCTTGTGCGTCTGTCGGCTTCGCGTTTGTCGTTGTGGTCCCCGGAATGACGTTGCGGCAGCTACACAGACGCCGCTCTCAGACAACATGTCAGTTCTGTACACGACTTTCTATGCCAGAAGCGCAGAGCCATGCAAGACACTGACCACTGGTGCACAAAACTAGGGCCCTGAAAAGAAGTCCTTAACCCTTGAAATCAGTTCGCAGAACAGGGAGGATGGGTGGGGCGGTATGGAATCTATAACTAGCCTATTTTTCTTACAGAAATATCGTTACCGAATGTAAGTAGCTTGTTCATCTGAAAGAAATAGTTAGCTATAGATTCCTTACCTTAGAATAGATACCCCAGCTATACCAACCACGGAGGTGGGTCTGCGAACTCCAGAAAGTCCCAGAGAACTGAACAGCCAAAGAAGCTGTCTCTCAAGACTTGGCTGTCCAGGCAGTAGTGTTTGGTGAACATGTGCAGCGATGCCCACGTAGCTGCCTGACAAATGTCGTCCCAAAGCAGTAGTAGCTGCCGTCGACCTGGTGGAATGGGCGCGCAGCCCCACTGGAGGCTCCTTTTTTGCCAGAATAGCAGGCTTTGATGCCCACCTGGAGATGGTCCGTTTGTGCATGGCCTATCCTTTCTTAGCGCTCACATAACCAACCCATCATCCACCTGGAATTGTTTGGTGCGATCCAAGTAGAAGGAGATCGCACGTTTTGGATCCAGACGGTGGAGCCTCTCTTCCTCCTTCAAAGGATGCAGAGGCGGAAAGAAGGTGGGCAAAGGGATAGTTTGGCCAATGTGGAAAGAAGTAACCACCTTTGGGAAGAAAGGAAGGTCTAGTTCTAAGCACGACCTTGTCCGGATGGACAGCTAGGAAAGGAGGCTTGGAAAAAAGAGCTTGTAGCTCACCCACCCTGAAGGCAGAGGTGATGGCCACCAGAAATGCCATTTTCAGAGTGAGAAGTATGAGAGGACAGTTATGGGCAGCTCAAAGGGAGAGCACATAAGATAGGTAAAAACCAAGTCCAAGTACCACTGAGGCACTACAAAGGAAACAGGAGGAAAAAGATGAGTAATACCCTTAGGAAATCTATTTACAACGGGGGACTTGAAAAGAGAAGGCTGATCAGGAAGCCTAAGGTAGGCTGAAATGGCCAAGAGGTAGCCCTTAAGAGTGCCCAGAGCAGAGCCTTGCTGGCCCAAAGAAAGGAGGAACAAGAGAACCTCAGAAAGAGGGGCGAAATGGGATCCACAGCCTTTGCTGTGCACCATGCCACAAATATGTTCCATCTGCAGGCGTATACCGTCTTAGTGAAGGGACGCCTGGCTGCCAAGATAATATCGCAGACTTCGGGAGGCAGGTCACTTAACGTCAACTGCCGCTGCTCAATCTCTACTCAAGGAGGTGTAGGCTGGACAACAATACCGTCCCCTGCTGCTGCGACAGAAGATCCTCCCGAAGAGGCAGTCTGATCAGAGGATCGATGGCCATGTTGAGCAGCTCAGGATACCAGACTTTTCATGCCCAATCCGGAGCCACAAGAATGACTTGGGCCTGGTCATCCTTGATCTTCTTCTGCACACTGGGCAGAAGTGGTATAGGCAGAAAGGCATATAGAAGACCGCAAATCCACTCATTACAAAAAAAGTGTTGCCTAGCGAGTGCTGCCTTGGAAATTCCAATGCGCAGAATTGCTGAAATTGCGCATTCTCTTCGGTGGCGAATAGGTCTAACCAAGGCTCTCCCCACCTTTGAAAGAGTCCTTGCACCACCTCCGAGTGAAGACGCCATTCGTGATCCATCATGCACCTGCGGCAATCAGGGAACCTGCCAGGTGTTGAACCACCAGGGATATGCCCTGATGTTCCAGCCATGTCCAAAGGCGGAGGGTCTCTTGACATAGGGTCCACGACCCAACCCCGCCTTGTTTGCTGCAGTACCACATGGTGGTGGTGTGGTCCGTGAACACCTGCACCACTCTCCCCCAGACAGAGGGAAGAAGTGCTTTTAGTGCAAGACAAATCGCCCGAACCTCCAGAAGGTTGATGTGGGGCTCAGATTCCACTGGAGACCAGAGGTCTCTGATCTCCGCCTCCCCCATGTGGCCACAACATCCCAGAAGTGATGCATTGGTCACCACTGGAAACTCTGGTTGAGGAAGGGAGAGGGATCTACCGTTGACCCAATCCTGGTTTGTGAGCCACCACTGCAGTTGGCGTGCAGTGCCCTCTAAGATCTGGACACAACCGGACAGGTTCCCCAGATGCTGTGCCCACTGGAACTTCAGGTCCCACTGCAGAGCCCACATATGCCATCTGGCATGATCCACCTGCAGGAGGCCATCAGGCCCAGTAGCCGGAGGGTCATCCTGACCGAAATCCAGGATAGAGGCTAAAAGATTGGAATCATAGCCCGAATATCCCGGACTCGCTGTTTAGGAGGATAGACCCAAAACTGCGTTGAATCCAGAACCACTCTGATGAAAAGGAGCGTCCGAGAGGGAGACAGGTGTGACTTCCGCACTTTGATGGAGAACCCCTGCGAATGCAAGATATCGGCCATAGTCTGGAGATGGGAGACGACTGCCTGGGGTGAGCTTGCCTTCAAGAACCAGTTGTTAAGATAGAGGAAGACTGGCACTGGAACCTCTGATCTGCGCAGATGAGCTGCGACCAACGCCATCACTTTTGTGAACACCTGAGGGGCGCTGGTAAGGTCAAAGGGGAGCACGGTAAACTGAAAATGCTCGTGGACTACCATGAACCGCAGCTAACGTCGGTGGGCCAGCAGGACAGGGATGAGAAAATAAGGGTCGAAGGCAGACAGGACCTGAGCCAGGGTCAACATTTTGAACTTCTCCTTCTGGAGGAAGCGGTTGACGTTTCTGAGATCCAAGATAGGACGCAGACCCTTGTCCTTCTAGGGCACTAGAAAGTAGTGGGAATAGCAACCATGACCTACTGGCCAAAAGAGCTGTAACTCCCTGTTGGAGAAGGGCCCGATGATCCCCCGACATACGATGGTACTGAGGTGGATATGACTTGGGGTGGTAGTCTTGAAGGGGAGGGAGTAGCCCCTTCGGACTATCTGCATAACCCAACTGTCTGATGTGATGGTACACCAGTGGGGGAGATGATGGTGAATTCTGCCACTCAATGGTGTGTGATGGGCCTGAAAGGTCGGACTAGGAAGGTTTGGAGGCAGCTGCAGAGGGGGCTGTGGTGGACTGGCCTGCCCGCTGTCCCCCAGAAATACAGCGGTGGTTCCCACATCCCTGGCCGTGCTGGGGCTGAACAGCTTGCGCCGGCCTCTGGCCCTGGAAGGAACGGGGTGGGGCACCCCTTCTGTAGCCACAACAGGCGATGGCCATCAAAGGGCATGTCCATCAGTGTGTTCTGGACATCTCCAGAAAAACCAGTCGACCTCAGCCAGGCGTAGCGTAGAAGGGCTACCAGCATTGAAATCGTCCTACCCAGCAAGTCGGCGGTGTCCAGCCCACAGGGGATGGTAAACTTCGCTGCCTCTCACCCCTCGGCAACTGCACGGGATAGCACGGTCCGGGCCACCTCCGGAAACTGGGGCAGCACTTGCACCATCGTATCCCACACACAGTGGGAATAATGGCCCAACAGACATGCAGTGTTTACCGACCGCAGTCCCAATCTGGAGGAAGAAAACATCTTCTTCCCAAGTTGGTCCAGCTTTTTGTATTCCCTATCAGGTGGAGCATTAGGGAATGCGCTTTTGGACGTTGGGGCTTGGACCACCAAGCTCTCAGGGGTGGGGTGTTGGGAGAGGAAAGTGGGATCGCCCGGGGCCGGGCAGTGGTGTCGGGCAATCATCTTATCCACAGGAGCCCCTGTGTTGGGCCTGGACCCGGTGCCCAAAAGGATGTCAAATAGGGCTTCATTGAACGGCAGCAGGGCCTCAGAAGAGCTCGCTGCCAGCTGAAGCACTTCTGTTAGGAGGTTAGTCCTGACTGCCACCGTAGGTAGCCCGAGGTGGAGAGCCTCGTCGCCCTACGCAGCACCACTGCATATGACGCTCCCTCCTCCGTAGCCACGGTAGGAGGAGACAACATGCTATGGTCTGGGGAGGTATCCAGACAACTGGCATCCCCAGTTCCTCTCACCAGTCCAGATCATAATCCAACTGGTCAGTCACAGGGTCTCCAGACCCCTCCCAGTCTTCCTCACCCTCCTCTGGCTGCCAATCTGGCTGAAAAGAGCCAGGGTGGAACACAGGCAAAAAAGTACCCATCAGCGCCGGATCCGGCATTAGTCGACACCAGTCCGGCTCCGTGTCCACATCGGGGCAGAAGCCAGGTTTGACGCCGGCTGGGGGTCCAGCCGGCACCGGCTGCGGACGTGATGCCGGTGGAATCGGCACCAGTGGCGCGGTGTTACAAGGTCGACCGGCGCTGTTCGGGATCCAGGCCTGAATCCAAGGGGGCCCTGAGTGCTGAGGCTGAAGCCGCCGGAGTTGAAGGCCTAGGGCCCCCAGCCGAGTCCGCGGGGCCCAAAGGAGCGAAGTCGGGCTGCTCAAAGATGGCATGCATCGTTTCGTAGAACTGACAAAGCTGGGCAGGGGTCGCTCCCGGCTCTGGAAAGGGTGTGAAGGCCAGAGTCGACCCTGTAGGCTCCGCACATGGAGCTGCAGGCGGGGCACCACCAGCACCATTTGTCGTGTCGGCCGACAGATGAGGGGAAATCGAAGAGCAATAATGCTTCTTCAACTTCTTCTTATGCTTCGACTTACCTGACCCCAAGTGCGAAGACTTAGACGAGGAGTGATGATCGCTCAGCGATCGGTTCCTCTACCTCCCCCGTGACCGGGACCTCGAGCAAAGGGGAGCCAATTGCCGACCGACGCCACCTTTCGACGTACCTGGGTACTGCTGATGGAAAACTTTCCAGATCCATTCTAATGCCTGGGGATAATTCTAATGTAAGGAATCTATAACTAACTGTTTCTTTCAGATATGCAATGTCACGAAGGAGGACGACAATTTTTGTTCAACGTTGCCAGACTTTGGAACTCCCTTCCCCTCCACCTGCGAACAGAACCTCACCACCTCTCCTTCCGCAGATCTCTGAAAACATTACTTTTTCCGTAAACTGGTTGAACACCTCACTGCTGCCACTGCTAGCGCTGGGATGCCTCCGGGTAGCCATGCGCTATACAAATGTCTATCAATATCAATATCAATTCCAACAGCTTATGTACATTTGTAAATTGGTGCATAATATTGAGTAGTGTGTGTGTGTAATAAATATACTCTTCCTTTTCATAAAGAAAAGTATAGACTGGACAATCAATTATTGGGTGTTATTTCTGCGTACTGGTAAATGGCAATTACTAGTCCACACCACCTCCCTTGAGTAAGCCTTAGACTGCTCTGCAATGCTGCTCTCTGAGAGTCAAGCACTACAATGGGGTGTTTGGTTCCCAGTGAAGGACAAATGTAGACATGTTATTTGTGCAGGCCTCACAGATACTACCTCATTTTCCAACAATATGGAACTAGAAGAGAGTCAGTGTAGATTTTATGAGATGAAACACTTGGAAAATTCCAGACGTAAAATGTTGAAAACATCCAGGTTTTGAATTGGCCTAATGAGATATGGTTCATGTTTTGTTGTGATGGCTAACATTGCCATCAGAGGGAGAAATGTGGCAGCAGAATGTAGGCTCCCCCTTTTATTTGTCACAATTAAGCAATGATATACTCATAACTGACATTATATTCATTGTGCGCCTTAACTTGATTAACATGTGTGAAGCATTTAAATGTATTAATGAAATGTGATTATCGTAGGGATAAGAGGTTTATACACAAGTACACTAACGTTCACTTGAAACATGTAATCATGCCTTCTATTATTAATATTTTGTACTTATTCTTAAAGCATTGCTTGTCTATGCATATGTATTCGAAGTTCATTTTAACTGCTGAGCTAACTTAGCATGACTACAGGCCTCATTTGAAATGCATTTAGCCCTACCAGTATTTATTTTTTTCTTTTTGCAGGTGCATTATCATGCTTCTTGTTATTTAGAGAAAGGGGATTTGTTTGTAAGACTGTCGATAGTGAGGTCTGAAGGGAAGAACTCGCCAGTGAGCATGGAGAATTAAGGGTTAGAAAAGGCCTTGTCTTCAACATGTACCAGGGCTGAGAGATGTTTTTAAGTTGTAGATTACAGCCCGCCTACCGGATAGACCGACTAGCGATGGGTAGTCTCGGCTATCTGGCCACATTCTACTATAAGAAGCAAGAGGGGAAACTGTCATTTCACACACAGACAGTGGTCAGTGTGTGGCGTAAGGTCACTAGGTTCTTGGGATGAGAGAGCAAATTAAAGGAGAAAACCCTGCTATGGGACAAGTGATTTGCTGAGGGAGGTGGGGAGCGTGAAGGGATTCGATAAATTGGTACTTCTGGGCATGGACTGTCTTGGAGATGTTTGGAGGGGTCAGGCAATGATTTCCTTTGATGAACTGGGAGCAGAATACCAGATGACAGATACAGAAAGGCGCAGGCATGTGCTCGAAGGAGAACAACTGCTGGAACACACACCCTTGGAAGATAGGCAACTTACTCGATCCAATGATCGTCAAAGCCACCTCTCTAACATGCAGGAAGCTCATGAACAACTCGCCAGGTGGGAGGTGTGGGAAACTGATGTGGGACTGGTGGAGGAGGATGATTGGGTGGAGGCACTTCAGAGTCTAGGAGAGGTAGCTATTTGGACCCGCTTTCGCCTCATACAACTACGAATCTTTCACAGATCCTATTCTTCCAGAACACTCATGCACCAGTTGACACGATGTGACTCGGGCCAGTGTGTCAGGGGATGTGGAGAGGTGGGGTTGTTCTTTCATATTCTAACGGCCTGTCCCATCATTCATCAACTGGCAGGGGGTGATATTGGTTATGACCGAGGTCATGGGCCTAGATATCCTGGTGGAGGCGCTGTGGCATATCTTGTGTGTGATGGGGGAAGTAGTAAGGCCCAAATACCACAGAATATATGGCTCAGGGTGGCAGCCATAGTGGCAAAGATTAACATATCCAAGGCCTGGGGTGTGAGCCACCTACTGAGGGTAATGGATTGGGAAGATGATTTGGACTGGTGGTGTAGTGCAGAAAAAGTGGTGTACCAGAGTCGGGTTGCCCACACAAGTGAGAAAAAGTCTGGGGTCTGTGGAAGGCCCACAATGGATACTGAACATATATCCTAGAGAAACTGCAAATGTACATATATGGAGTTTTTGCTTGTTTAATGAGCAATGTAAAGATATACAACCTGTATGAAACATAGCCTTGATCCTGTATCAGAGTTTACTGAACATTGTAATTTCGGGATTATCCGAGTGTGCTGGGTATACTCAGACGTGAGTTCCAGGCTCTCCACCCCACTGGAGTCAAGCTATCCAGGCTGATGAAGGCTGATAGCCAGAAACCGGTCCTTGGATGCTTGGTAGGTCGGACTGGACTGTTCCCATGAGGCACAGGGTCAGAGCTGATTTGCATATAGCCAGTGTCTAACCCAGGGTGGTGTGGAGCGCAAAAAAACGATGGATTTAGGCCCAGATCCTTGTACTGGGGTGAATGTATGACATTGTTCTACATTCTGTCCATCAACTGTGTTTTTTGCAATTTTCACCCCGAGTGTGCTGGGTATACTCAGACGTGAGTCCCAGGCTCTCCACACCACTGGAGTCAAGCTATCCAGGCTGATGAAGGCTGATAGCCAGAAACCGGTCCTTGGATGCTCGATTCCGGTCTGGGAAAGACATGGCTTGGTAGTTCGGACTGGACTGTTCCCATGAGGCACAGGGTCAGAGCTGATTTGCATATAGCCAGTGTCTAACCCAGGGTGGTGTGGAGTGCAAAAAAACGATGGATTTAGGCCCAGATCCTTGTACTGGGGTGAATGTATGACATTGTTCTACATTCTGTCCATCAACTGTGTTTTTTGCAATTTTCACCCCAAGTGTGCTGGGTATACTCAGACGTGAGTCCCAGGCTCTCCACACCACTGGAGTCAAGCTATCCAGGCTGATGAAGGCTGATAGCCAGTAACCGGTCCTTGGATGCTTGATTCCGGTCTGGGAAAGACATGGCTTGGTAGTTCGGACTGGACTGTTCCCATGAGGCACAGGGTCAGAGCTGATTTGCATATAGCCAGTGTCTAACCCAGGGTGGTGTGGAGTGCAAAAAAACAATGGCTTTAGGCCCAGATCCTTGTACTGGGGTGAATGTATGACATTGTTCTACATTCTGTCCATCAACTGTGTTTTTTGCAATTTTCACCCCATCAATGGTCATATGAGCACTGAACACACAACAATATTTTGACTGGTTGTTAAAAGGGTTTTTTAATGAAGTTAGATCACTTTTGTACTTCGAAAGTGTGGAGTCAGGCATGCCCTAGTGTTGAACTTTCCAACCTCAATGGAGAGGGTGAATCCCAGACGGTCAGAGCATCGTCCTGCCAGGCTTCCTCTGCTGGTGGCCTTTCCGCCTTCTTGCGTCTGGCTGAGTATGGGTTTGGGTGCCAACATCTGCGGGATACGGTCAATCAAAGGAGTTTCAAGCAGTAAGGGTTGGCCCCCTCAGCTACCCCAGGTACTCTGGGCTCACATTAGGGGGTTCTGACGGTCACTGAGACTTTAGGACCAGTCACCCTTCAGCCAAGTGAGTGATGGACTAATAGGTTTATGCCAGTTATTGATTGACCTAGTGAGTAATTGAGTGTGTGACTGAATGAACGAGTGGGTGAGCGAGTAGGCTTGTAAGTGAATGAGCCCTGCTGTGAGTGAGTTTTGAGCGAGTGAATGATTGTTCGAGAGTGGATAAGCATGAACCAGTGTAAGTGGCCAAGTGAGTAAGTGAGCGAAAGTAAACCAGCGAGTGAGTGGGTGTCTAAGAAACTGAATGAATGAATGAATGAATAAGTGACTGACAGACAGAGGGATTAGGTGAGGGACTGAGTGGCTGTTGTACAAATGAATGAGTGAACAAATGAGTGTGTGGCTTTGAAAAGGAATAAGTCATAGCTGCCAAGGTTTCAATTTGCTTATGTGTGACATTACCATGCATGTAGTACGTTTATGCGACAATTCAAGCCTCATGAGTGACACTTTATTGTGAGTGAAATAAGACAGTTGCATCCATGTCAAGAAATAATTTTTGGAAATAACACCCTTTTCTCGTATGTGGTGGTCGTTAATGTGTGAATTGACCCAGGTGCGCTTTACATTAGAATCACATATGTCTTTATTTAGCACAAGTAGGTTGAATGGTTTGATCAGAATCACACAGAATGTTGAGCCGAGGCCGGGATTCAAGTCTTCTTCTAGGGTTCTAAAATAGCCCTTCTGGCCACATCTCATCCCGCCTCCTCCTTCTTAGTCCCCTCTTTTACTACAGTTTAGGCTGATCCCGTTTTGGCATACATTTAGAAGCTTCATTTTGTGGCTGGACATCCACATCTGTTTGATACTATGGTTTTGAGCAGGGGATGATTTTTTACATCAATGAGGTAGGTATGTGGTTTTGTGTTTCAGTCTTCACATCTCTGAAGTTCGTTTGGCTTGGATATGAGTTTCTGTGATAGTAGGATATTCCTCATCATGATATATTGAGAATCCTATTCCTCTCGTTGTACACTAGTTCCATATGTGGGCTTTGAAAAACAGGACTCGCAGCTCAGCTTTTATGTGTCCATCCTAGCAAAGCGAGAAACAGGAACTACTCCGTTTTTTTCGCACTTTTACACAGATCTTTTGCATGACAACCTCAGGCATTGTGATAATGCTGGAAAATTACCAAAAATGTGATATTCTAACGCAAGATGAGTGGCACTTGGCAGGATTGGTAAGTGACTTAATAAGTAAACAAATCAGCGAGTGTCCAAGACTGCGAGCGTATGACTGAGTGAGCAGCCTTATATAGAACAACGCATTCAAGAAATGAATGACATCCAAAAGTTTCCTATGCACTCATTCTCCCGGGATTCAGTTGCTCGACGAATCATAAAGAAACGTGCAGTGTCACGAACACCATGCCGAGATAGAAAACTACTCCAGAAGGGAACTTCTGACTCAGCAGCCGGCCACTCACATGTTGTCCCTGCTACAAATAAGTGTGGGTGGGAGAGAAGCAAGGAGGAGATTTCACTAACACTCATTCATTTGGAAGGCCAGGAGGGCTAATGCAGAGGATTTCTCAGATGTGTGCCAGGCTGTTAGGCCCGTCCTCCCCTGTGCTGGTGCCACCTTATGTGCATTCACCTATCGAACTAAACTCAGTTTGGAACACATAGAAACACAACTAACATCCAGAACAGATCTGGAAACAATAAATTCTGTTAAAAAATACATGAGTGGGTATAGGAAGCTTTTGATATCCTGAGACCACTCAAAACCACACAACAGAAGAAAAGAAAACAAGCACCTTGGAGAAATACAGAGATAAAAGACATAAAACTACAAATTAGAAAGCTGCAACGTGCCTGGCTCAAAACAAAAATGCAAACGACAAACTTCACCTACAGAAAATTAACAGATTATAAAAGTCAGCTATCAAAAAAGAAAAGGTGCTATTCAGACAGAATTCAAAATGCTAAATGTGCAAATAAAGAATTCTATAATATACTCAATAAATTTCGTAAACCAAATTGACTAGAAGGAACTGTAGGAGAGTAGGGTCTGCTTCCTATGGTCACCCCCACTTTTTGCTGTGATTCACTGGTTTTTCGACTTTAGTGTGGCTGTCGGCCTGCTAATCAGACCCACAGCCCAGCTGCTCTCTCTCTAAATTCATACCATGTACTATAGGTACATACCTAATTGGGTATTGGGTCACCTTTGTGAGCCCCTGTATAGTGTACCATAGGTACCCAGGGCATAGGTGCATCCAAGGCCTACCAGGGGCTGCAGCATGTATTATGCCACCCCTGGCTGGCCATCTAAACTGACACAATTGGCCGATCACTCAGCTGAGGCAAGGTCGTGTAATCACCCCTTGCTTAGGTATAGTATTCCTATACCTACCATTTTATATAATCACATATATTCCTATAAGTCACTCCTATGGCAGGCCTTGACAATCCTGATGGCAGAGTGCTTGGTTTTAGGTGAGATGGTGCTCCAGCATGAGCTGAGCCTGTCTGCAGCTTTCGGAACCATGTCCTTAAGCTGTTCTATGATCTACCCATACCATACACTCTTAAGAGCATTATAATCCTTGTGTTTAATGCTAACTTTGGTTTGGCTTTATCAAAACATGTTGTGTAAGGTGTCATGCGCTTTGGAATACTAACCCCCCCCCCCCCGCCAGTCCTGGCGGCGGGGGTAGCATTCCACCCTTCTAGAGGGAGAAGACATGTAGTTTTAGCTTTACCCGGTTAAAGTTAAACAGAGCCTCAGCATCACAAAATGGATGCTGCTGCTACAGACACGAGTCTGACCTCCTGCTGCTGGACGAAACTCCGGCAGGGGAGGCCTGGACAATAGGTTTCCTGCCTTGGGAGGTGCGAGCCCCTCCCCAGACAGGCTATAGTGTATTGGGGCAGGGTGGGTTGAAAGAAATGAGACACTGCCTGGGGCACACAAGGTGCTCCATGCATAGCCCGGTTCAAACCAGTTGCTGGGGCACTCCAGCCCCAGCTCTGGCGAGAAACTGGACAAAGGGAAAGGGGTGTAACCCCCCCCCTTCCCAGGTTCCACCCATAGGAGGGACCTAGCAGGTAATCCAGCCCCTTCGGTTAGTGTAAAACTAGGAGCTGTGTCTAGAGACATTAGATTATCCTGAACTGAAACTCTGAAACGAAACTTCGACATTCTACTGCAACTAGAAGACTGAAAAATCTCCCTTGTGGTCTAGGAGTGACCACCCTGTGCAAATAGGCACCATCAGTGACTTGCCAGATTGCTTTGTTGACGCTCCCGCCGGAACCCAAAGACTTAGCGATGCAGCCTCTGGACTTCCAGACTTCTCTGACTCCGACCCACATTCACAGCAAAGCTGAAACCCGTGGCGGACACGAGAGACGTGGGACTGGACAACCTGCAGTACCTGCTTTTTGCTAACTGTGCAGCTTCTGAGGTGTCCTCGAAGGTGTGCATTGGGACTTGAGAAGCCCCAACCCCGAGCTGTAAGTGCACCGAAGCTCAGCCCCCCACACTCCACGAGTGCCGTGTGGGGCCTGCGCCTGCATTTCTCCTTGATGCGTCTTCGTGGTTGCTAGCCTGTTGGCTAGTGGCCCTCCTGAAGACATCCTTTTGAATCAACACCGCTTGCCTGGTTGCTCTGGGCTTGCTCCTGTTTTCCTGTAAAGGGGAAGCTCCCCAGACCTTGCTGGTCTGAACAGAAGCCAATCTTTCCCTCCTGCATGGGTTGCCTTTGCTAAGGCTTGTTGACTCCAATCCGGAATCTGACACCGCCAACAGCGAGATCCTTCGTGGGACAGTCCATATCCAGGTCCTGGTCGCCGTCAACGTCTCCTGGTCCACGTGTCTGCAGAGACAAGCTTCACTTCTTCACCTGTTTGCATCTCGACATCGCCTGGTTCCTTCCTGGTTCCTTCCGGGTCACTGGCTAGTGACCCAGACTCTGTCCCCTCTGCTTTCAGGTTCTTCACTGCTCCGATCCACCCTTGGATCCATCCAGACATCTTCCCCCTGGTCGCCTGCAGCATCTTTGTGCAGCTCTCCATAGGATTCGACGATGAAACCCGACACGAAAGAACACCTATGCACCCAGCTACCCTGGGTGAGGTAACTCAAGTACTCTGGTGTTCCTGTGAATAATAACTATCCAAGTGTCCTAGTTTAACTGGGTTTTCCCGTAGTCCATCCGGAAGTGCCCAAAATCAACTACTTTGTAAACTTGCGTGATGCATAGAGGAATCGGTAGTGGTGTATCCAAAATTAGAAAAAAACGCACATACACTGATAATATTATAATGGACAACAATGCTGGAAAAACCAACACAATCTTTTAGATGTTAAAGACGGATTGCTACAAAGACCACTATACCCCACTACCTAGAGGGATCAAAATTGTCAAACAAAAGATTGACAAGTATCCAACCAGACAAAAGAGGTCAAAGAGAGCACAATCCTAGAATACATGTACATATGAGACTAATAGGTTATGTAGTCATAATAGTATTAGAACTGAATATAATGTGTACCTTGTACTGTCAGGACAGAATAGATCAGTAGATAGAATTCATGTTTGTATCATCATTTTCTTTATTAGAAGATCCATAAAATTTTGCAGTTGATAAAAAGACAGCCGACACGTGTTTCGTCCGTACTAACAATAAGTACTCAGACTTTTTCAAGGCTAATGGAAATGAAGTGTAACGGCGCATGTGTCATCTGGTCATACGAGTGTGACCATAGCCATAAAACTCCAAAGTAGATGGCAAGGATCCAAGATATCCAATCGAATCAAGTGCAGTAAAATGATGTAGTAAGTGGCAAAGTAAAGTCGTCTGCTCGAAGTCAGCACATGTTAAACATATCCCTCATTTGGATAAAGAATTATCAATGAAAGTGCACAGTTCATAATCCCAGTAGGCAATGGCCAAAGAGATTCCACAATCGTTATATCGGCCCAGACTTGAGTCGAGTGGTGTATAACAAGTGAGCTATTGCACGAGCGTGCTATAGTGTGGCCTCAGTTGGTTGAGAGGCGTTAAAGTTATGTCTGGCACCACCTGATACTGGCACCCTGCGAGTATCAGGTGGTGCCAGACATAACTTTAACGCCTCTCAACCACTAATACTATTATGACTACATAACCTATTAGTCTCATATGTACATGTATTCTAGGATTGTACTTTGTAAACTTTACGTTCCCATTGAAAGTCTATGAGAACCCGCGTGTGTGTTTAGACACTGCACACGCATCCTGTGGGACTCCTACTTCCTAACCTTTGGTTGTTCAGTGTAGCCCCAGCGATTTCCTAGGCCCTAGGCCTACTCACCTTTCCTGAAGTGGTTCTTATACCACTTACTTAGTATATGGTTTGTGAGGCCCCTAGGGCAGAATTGTATTTGTGCAACTTATAGTATGCCTATTGAGTAACTTGTGCTGTATCTCGAACTCTGAACTCATAAAGAGTGCAGAGGGGTTGTGTTAGTAATAAGTACATATATATTTGATATATACGTTGTGTGGTGTCCTTTCATTTGGTTTTCAAGGGGTTATTATTGGTAAAACAATTGGCTTCACATGCTCTCTGAAGTATTAGCCTAAGACTGCTTTGTCCATGTTACCACTAGGATAGCTGGTCTATAAGGTTGACTTTACTACCATCACCATAAGGGTTGTTTGGACTGATACAGGGTGCCCACTAGAATAGTGGACATCACATATCAGGCCAACTTCTCACAGGAACTCATTCCATTACTCAAGATTTCACCGACAAACTGGCAAATCATTACACGGACAAAGCAGACACGTTGGACTCGTACTTAAAACAGAGGCAAAGCACAAGCACTAACCCTTTTACAATCCAAGAATACTCTAAACTCAGCCTCTCCACTCCTTCCAACACATTTCACACATTTAATTTATGGACCTGGTCAAAGAAAGCAGTCCTGCCAGCAGCCCTTCTGACCTGTGTCCACCACAAACCTTCAAGAGTATTCTTCTAACAACCTCTGCTGCCACTCCAGTAAGAAAAATCATCAACGATTCCTTAACTACCGTAATATTTCCAGAAGAACTCAAAAAGTCATACATATGCCCTTTACTGAAGAAAACCAACTTGGCCCAGTTGAACCCTGACAACTACAGACCCATTACTAATGGACCTTTCCTGGGCAGACTGATAGAAAGAGCAGTGTTTGCCCAGATGTCACAATTCATTGAAGAGAATGTCATACTTTCAGACTTCCAAACAGGATATCGTCGAGGAAGAGGCACAGAATCTGCTGTCCTTGCCATCTGGGATGACCTAAAGAACACAGTTGACCGCAACAGGGATGCTGCACTACTCCTCTTGGACCTCTCGGCTGCCTTTGACACGGTTGACCATGACACTCTGATACAAAGACTCTACAAAGCCGGCATAGAGGGGACTTGCTTTAGACTGGATCACGTTCTACCTTCAAAACAGAACAAATGTCATCCATACCCCACCTTTCTCGTCCAAACCGTACTCCATAAAAGCTGGGGTCTCTCAAGGCTTTATCATCTTGCCCATGCTTTTCAACATCTACATGAAGTCATTACTGGTACTGATTAATCAATTTCAACTCACGTGCTATAACTATGCAGATGACACACAAATACTCTTTCAACTGGAATTCCCCAAAGACATTGGAAACTCGCAAATTTTCAGTTGTCTCAGAGCCGTGGATCATTGGACGACTTGGAGCCGTCTCAAATTGAATGCTTCCAAAATGGAAATACTCATGTGTGGCGACTGGAAACATTATAACCCACTTGCTGCCTGCCCTGATGAACTAGGATCCCTGCCTAAAGTATCGAAGGATGTTAGAAACCTCGGAATGACCATGGATTCTGAGCTATCAATGAATGCCCAAGTGGACAAACTAGCGAGATCTAGCTTTGTTACTATAAAAACTCTGCGACAAATCTTCCCCCATTTGGGATTCTCACACAAGTTCCAAGCTACCATCTCCCTTGGTCTGTCCAAAGTCGGTTACGCCAATAGCCTCTACCACGGATCACCTTTAATGACTATTGAAAAGACTATAACAGATTCAGAACTCGGCTGCCAGACTACTCTTGCATATCAAACCATGAGACCACATCTCCCCTGCCTTGAAAGCCCTGCATTGGTTACCGGTTGCTAGAAGATCCAATTTCAAGATGCTTTGTACATGAAATGGGACCGCTCTTAATCAGGAATAAAATCACCAAACACATTCATCATAGGAACCTCCGCTCTAGAGTGGCACCTCGCCTCAGAATCCCAAGATACAAGACAAAAACAGTGGGTGGCACATTCTCCTCTGTTCAAGCAGCCAAAATATGGAACTCTTTACCCCCAACATAAGATCCACCGAAAACCACCTTATCTTCAGAAAACTACTCAAGAATTGACTCTTCCCCACATAAGCACCATTCGCAAACAGAAATATACAACATGTCCCTCAGTATATAAGCATTTACTTCTACTATAGATATGTACCTATATATGTGTATTGCTTTGTATTAACATGTAGAATAATTATGTTTTAATAAATAAATATATTTTTAAGTACAACACTTGAAAACCAGAGTTTATCAAATGCATATTTAATCTTCTTATACTTACTTCCTTTATGCATCTATATACCTTCCATGTACTTGGATCTATAGATGTATTACTTTCCTTCCCAAAGAAATATATGGATATATATTATATGCACTACCCTATTACTCATCCTATACCTCTATCAATATATTTAATCTACATATACTTCATTCCTTTATACATCTATAAACTTTCCACATACATATGGATCTATATACTTATTACTTTCTTCTAATTCAGCATATCCAATGCACTAGCCTATTTCTCACCCTATACCTCTCTCAATATATCTTTTACCTCAACTCTCTGACTCATCTCAAACCTCTTTCTACTACTCTTTCCAATGCACTACCCTATTTCTCACCCTATACCTCTATCAATATAACCACTACCTCCACTCTCTCATTTATCCCAAACGCCATACTATTACTATGACCCCTAAATAACCCTTTCTACACTCTCCCCTACTCTATCCCTCCTTGCACCACCTGACACCTCTTTTACTATACTGATCCCCCAAAACAAGCCTTTCTAAACTCTTCCCTCTGACTCTTCCCCTCCACATCCTTTGCTACTCATCCCAAGTCTCCCACTACTGCTATGACCTCCAAAAAAAAGTCTAAATCCTTCACTCTTCTATCCCTCCACTATCCTTTTCAATCGAAATAACAGACTAACATGTCCACTTCTGATATTTCTTATTTCACTATACTAATTCTCCACTAATCCTTTATGGGTTTCAGAGTAGCGTGCTACTTGCAGAAAAAAGGACTTCAACACCTCATTAGGGGTAACAAGAGATATATCAATGCAAACCTTTTCCCTCTTCTATCCCTCCGCTATCCTTCTCAATACAAATACCTGACTAATATCCACCACTCAAATTACTTTCATACTTCACTATACTAATTCACCACTAATCCTTTATGGGTTCCGGAGGAGAGTGCTACTTGCAGAAAAAGCGATTCAATACCCCATTAGGGGTAACAAGCACTATATCTATACTTACTATTATAAAGCAAGAACTTTGAACCTTTGAGGCGGGTAAACTCGGGAACCACAGCGCTAATCCACACACCCGATACATCATTGTAATCGTCAGGGTGTGCAGATGGACATAGGCTATATAAACTATAAAAATATGCGTTATTTAAAAAATGTACCTTAAAAAAAAAAGTAGTCCCTTCGAAGTAGCGCCGGCCGCGACCTGCGTGCTGACGTCAGGAGCGCGGGGAGGAGCGGCGTCCAGGAGCGTGACGAGGAGCGGCGGACATGGCGCGGGGGAGGAGCGGTGACGAGCGGTGGACAGGCGGTGAGGACTGGCGGGCAGGCGGGAGGAGCGGCACGGAGTGGCAGAGCGGTGAACTGAGGAGCGCGGGGGAGGAGCGGCGGCTGAGGTAAGGCTCCGGGGGACCCACGGACAATGTCAGGGCAGGCGGGGGTCGGGGCAGGCGGGGGACGGGGCGGACGGGGGCCCGGGCTGCTGGACAATGTCGGGGCGGGCGGGGTCCCGGGCTGCTGGACAATATCGGGGCAGGCGGGGGTCGGGGAAGCCTGATTGCTCCCGGACAAGGTCGAGACGGGCTGCTAGTAAATATATATATATATATATATATATATATATATATATATATATATATATATATATATATATATATATATGCATATATATATGCTCCAAAGGCTCGCCTCCACCACAACTTCCCAACGGACTTGCAAATGAGACGAGGTAGACCCAATTTCAATGCTTTAGTTTATTTCAATTTTGCCACCAGCCATCACGACACGTTTCGGAAGATCCCTGCCTTGATCACATGAAAACAATGTCGTGAGACACACCTCTATTTAAAGTGACTGTGCAAAAATAGACATAAAAGAAATATTTAACCGTTTGGCGTTTTTTTCCATTTGTTGCTTTTTCAAAGGAGGTTATGTATACATGTAAAATACATCGACTTTGTCCAATACTTGCTTAAATGCATTTGCGGGTGAACATAGTTATCATGGTAAAATACATTATTTCATACCTCCTGCTTGCTGACAATTTTTTATGTCTCAATAGAATCATTCGGTTTGAATGCTGTCCCTATATAAGTCAGTATGCATGTTCCTGCAACAATTCATGTTTTTTGTGACATTCTTTCATTTGCCACTGAAAGAATCGACCTTTAAATATAATTTTACTAGTTTGTCTAAAAATTGCTATTAACAGTGTATATCCCCTGAGCCCCCATAAATAATATTATAATAATGTTTTCTGAAGAAAAGTGCTAGAAATAAATGAACTATACCCAACACCTGGCACCCCAGTGTTTCTAAATTATTTTCAAAAGATCCCTACTCATTCACAACCTATAGCACATTATCCACAAATTTGTGATAGAGACAGTATTCCAGGCTATGCTTTTTTCGACTTTATACATCACATAAATGATTCCCGAATATATAGATACTTTTGAGTTTTGAGTGTTTATATCTGGGGCACTAGACTGAGAAAAATTGAATGTAAGCACTCATATCAGGACGATGGTTTCAGCAGTTAATCGGGTCGTACTCGCAACAGTTTCTCATTTTTCGGTTTTATTAACAAAATGCATGTTGACTTATTTACTATGAGAAAATTATTATTTCTGTAGGCATTTACCGCACACTAAGATTATGATTTATTCACAGTGAATGATAAATACCTTTGTTTCATTATAAATGTACTAGTCCAAGATGGCGGAATATTTTACTGTCGAATGTCACATGACCTTTCCCTTGACCTCATTGATGTTTATTATTTTTGTATTTAACATGTCGACTTTGGCAGTATGGTAAACGTGTGATCAAGGCACAGTTTGTGTCGAATCGCGTAGCGTGAACTTGGAATAAAAGAAAGTTTGCTGCAAATTCCTGAGTGCGCGTCCTGCTTACAAGCAACTTGTGGATTCATTGAAATTTTCAGCTGTAAGGTCCGCCGAATTTACGCGCCACCTGACTTAGGGAGTAAGGATCTCGGAAGGACCCTTCCTGTTCGCATACTACAATTGAGAGATCCAGTGCCGGCCGCCGAAACCAAACAACTAAGGAGTACAGAAAAACCGGGATATGGCAGCCGCCTCGACCCTTACGGTAAGCCCTTCCTCTGATTGCCGATGATCCACAGGAAAGATCAGTGCAGGAATGCGTTTGGTTTTCCCCTGAGGACATCGACGTATGGGGTATGAGTCGTTACCGAGGGCGGGCGGACAACAAAAACAGACAAGGACAGTGTGAACAAAATCAATATTGGTTTAATGATGTCTGAACTTCTTTGCAAAAACAACAGGTGATGGACCGAATGAGGATCAATGTCACACATTCACCACAGTCAAAAGATCTGGGTCCTAATCCATCGTTTTTTTGCACTCCACACCACCCTGGGTTAGACAATGGCGATATGCAAATCAGCTCTAACCCTGTGCCCCATGGGAACAGTCCAGTCCGAACTACAAAAGCCATGTCCTTCCCAGAACGGAATCAAGCATCCGAGGACCGGACCGGTTTCGAGGTAACACCTCTCATCAGCCCGGCTAGCTTGACTCCAGTGGTGTGGAGTGTCTGGGACCCACGTCTGGGCATCCCCAGTACACTTATAGCGAGTTTGCAAAAACAACAGGTGATGGACCGAATGAGGATCAATGTCACACATTCACCACAGTCAAAAGATCTGGGTCCTAATCCATCGTTTTTTTGCACTCCACACCACCCTGGGTTAGACAATGGCGATATGCAAATCAGCTCTAACCCTGTGCCCCATGGGAACAGTCCAGTCCGAACTACAAAAGCCATGTCCTTCCCAGAACGGAATCAAGCATCCGAGGACCGGACCGGTTTCGAGGTAACACCTCTCATCAGCCCGGCTAGCTTGACTCCAGTGGTGTGGAGTGTCTGGGACCCACCCATTGTCTAACCCAGGGTGGTGTGGAGTGCAAAGAAATGATGGATTTGGGCCCAGATCTTTTGACTGGGGGAATGTGTGACATTGATCCACATTCGGTCCATCACTTGTTGTTTTTGCAATTGCCGCCCTAAGTGCACTGGGGATGCCCAGACGTGGGTCCCAGGCACTCCACACCACTTGGAGTCAAGCTAGCCGGGCTGATGAGAGGTGTTACCTCGAAACCGGTCCGGTCCTCGGATGCTTGATTCCGTTCTGGGAAGGACATGGCTTTTGTAGTTCGGACTGGACTGTTCCCATGGGGCAACAGGGTCAGAGCTGATTTGCATATCGCCATTGTCTAACCCAGGGTGGTGTGGAGTGCAAAAAAATGATGGATTTGGGCCCAGATCTTTTGACTGGGGGAATGTGTGACATTGATCCACATTCGGTCCATCACTTGTTGTTTTTGCAATTGCCGCCCTAAGTGCACTGGGGATGCCCAGACGTGGGTCCCAGGCACTCCACACCACTTGGAGTCAAGCTAGCCGGGCTGATGAGAGGTGTTACCTCGAAACCGGTCCGGTCCTCGGATGCTTGATTCCGTTCTGGGAAGGACATGGCTTTTGTAGTTCGGACTGGACTGTTCCCATGGGGCAACAGGGTCAGAGCTGATTTGCATATCGCCATTGTCTAACCCAGGGTGGTGTGGAGTGCAAAAAAATGATGGATTTGGGCCCAGATCTTTTGACTGGGGGAATGTGTGACATTGATCCACATTCGGTCCATCACTTGTTGTTTTTGCAATTGCCGCCCTAAGTGCACTGGGGATGCCCAGACGTGGGTCCCAGGCACTCCACACCACTTGGAGTCAAGCTAGCCGGGCTGATGAGAGGTGTTACCTCGAAACCGGTCCGGTCCTCGGATGCTTGATTCCGTTCTGGGAAGGACATGGCTTTTGTAGTTCGGACTGGACTGTTCCCATGGGGCAACAGGGTCAGAGCTGATTTGCATATCGCCATTGTCTAACCCAGGGTGGTGTGGAGTGCAAAAAAATGATGGATTTGGGCCCAGATCTTTTGACTGGGGGAATGTGTGACATTGATCCACATTCGGTCCATCACTTGTTGTTTTTGCAATTGCCGCCCTAAGTGCACTGGGGATGCCCAGACGTGGGTCCCAGGCACTCCACACCACTTGGAGTCAAGCTAGCCGGGCTGATGAGAGGTGTTACCTCGAAACCGGTCCGGTCCTCGGATGCTTGATTCCGTTCTGGGAAGGACATGGCTTTTGTAGTTCGGACTGGACTGTTCCCATGGGGCAACAGGGTCAGAGCTGATTTGCATATCGCCATTGTCTAACCCAGGGTGGTGTGGAGTGCAAAAAAATGATGGATTTGGGCCCAGATCTTTTGACTGGGGGAATGTGTGACATTGATCCACATTCGGTCCATCACTTGTTGTTTTTGCAATTGCCGCCCTAAGTGCACTGGGGATGCCCAGACGTGGGTCCCAGGCACTCCACACCACTTGGAGTCAAGCTAGCCGGGCTGATGAGAGGTGTTACCTCGAAACCGGTCCGGTCCTCGGATGCTTGATTCCGTTCTGGGAAGGACATGGCTTTTGTAGTTCGGACTGGACTGTTCCCATGGGGCAACAGGGTCAGAGCTTATTTGCATATCGCCATTGTCTAACCCAGGGTGGTGTGGAGTGCAAAAAAATGATGGATTTGGGCCCAGATCTTTTGACTGGGGGAATGTGTGACATTGATCCACATTCGGTCCATCACTTGTTGTTTTTGCAATTGCCGCCCTAAGTGCACTGGGGATGCCCAGACGTGGGTCCCAGGCACTCCACACCACTTGGAGTCAAGCTAGCCGGGCTGATGAGAGGTGTTACCTCGAAACCGGTCCGGTCCTCGGATGCTTGATTCCGTTCTGGGAAGGACATGGCTTTTGTAGTTCGGACTGGACTGTTCCCATGGGGCAACAGGGTCAGAGCTGATTTGCATATCGCCATTGTCTAACCCAGGGTGGTGTGGAGTGCAAAAAAATGATGGATTTGGGCCCAGATCTTTTGACTGGGGGAATGTGTGACATTGATCCACATTCGGTCCATCACTTGTTGTTTTTGCAATTGCCGCCCTAAGTGCACTGGGGATGCCCAGACGTGGGTCCCAGGCACTCCACACCACTTGGAGTCAAGCTAGCCGGGCTGATGAGAGGTGTTACCTCGAAACCGGTCCGGTCCTCGGATGCTTGATTCCGTTCTGGGAAGGACATGGCTTTTGTAGTTGGGACTGGACTGTTCCCATGGGGCAACAGGGTCAGAGCTGATTTGCATATCGCCATTGTCTAACCCAGGGTGGTGTGGAGTGCAAAAAAATGATGGATTTGGGCCCAGATCTTTTGACTGGGGGAATGTGTGACATTGATCCACATTCGGTCCATCACTTGTTGTTTTTGCAATTGCCGCCCTAAGTGCACTGGGGATGCCCAGACGTGGGTCCCAGGCACTCCACACCACTTGGAGTCAAGCTAGCCGGGCTGATGAGAGGTGTTACCTCGAAACCGGTCCGGTCCTCGGATGCTTGATTCCGTTCTGGGAAGGACATGGCTTTTGTAGTTCAGACTGGACTGTTCCCATGGGGCAACAGGGTCAGAGCTGATTTGCATATCGCCATTGTCTAACCCAGGGTGGTGTGGAGTGCAAAAAAATGATGGATTTGGGCCCAGATCTTTTGACTGGGGGAATGTGTGACATTGATCCACATTCGGTCCATCACTTGTTGTTTTTGCAATTGCCGCCCTAAGTGCACTGGGGATGCCCAGACGTGGGTCCCAGGCACTCCACACCACTTGGAGTCAAGCTAGCCGGGCTGATGAGAGGTGTTACCTCGAAACCGGTCCGGTCCTCGGATGCTTGATTCCGTTCTGGGAAGGACATGGCTTTTGTAGTTCGGACTGGACTGTTCCCATGGGGCAACAGGGTCAGAGCTGATTTGCATATCGCCATTGTCTAACCCAGGGTGGTGTGGAGTGCAAAAAAATGATGGATTTGGGCCCAGATCTTTTGACTGGGGGAATGTGTGACATTGATCCACATTCGGTCCATCACTTGTTGTTTTTGCAATTGCCGCCCTAAGTGCACTGGGGATGCCCAGACGTGGGTCCCAGGCACTCCACACCACTTGGAGTCAAGCTAGCCGGGCTGATGAGAGGTGTTACCTCGAAACCGGTCCGGTCCTCGGATGCTTGATTCCGTTCTGGGAAGGACATGGCTTTTGTAGTTCGGACTGGACTGTTCCCATGGGGCAACAGGGTCAGAGCTGATTTGCATATCGCCATTGTCTAACCCAGGGTGGTGTGGAGTGCAAAAAAATGATGGATTTGGGCCCAGATCTTTTGACTGGGGGAATGTGTGACATCGATCCACATTCGGTCCATCACTTGTTGTTTTTGTAATTGCCGCCCTAAGTGCACTGGGGATGCCCAGACGTGGGTCCCAGGCACTCCACACCACTTGGAGTCAAGCTAGCCGGGCTGATGAGAGGTGTTACCTCGAAACCGGTCCGGTCCTCGGATGCTTGATTCCGTTCTGGGAAGGACATGGCTTTTGTAGTTCGGACTGGACTGTTCCCATGGGGCAACAGGGTCAGAGCTGATTTGCATATCGCCATTGTCTAACCCAGGGTGGTGTGGAGTGCAAAAAAATGATGGATTTGGGCCCAGATCTTTTGACTGGGGGAATGTGTGACATCGATCCACATTCGGTCCATCACTTGTTGTTTTTGCAATTGCCGCCCTAAGTGCACTGGGGATGCCCAGACGTGGGTCCCAGGCACTCCACACCACTTGGAGTCAAGCTAGCCGGGCTGATGAGAGGTGTTACCTCGAAACCGGTCCGGTCCTCGGATGCTTGATTCCGTTCTGGGAAGGACATGGCTTTTGTAGTTCGGACTGGACTGTTCCCATGGGGCAACAGGGTCAGAGCTGATTTGCATATCGCCATTGTCTAACCCAGGGTGGTGTGGAGTGCAAAAAAATGATGGATTTGGGCCCAGATCTTTTGACTGGGGGAATGTGTGACATTGATCCACATTCGGTCCATCACTTGTTGTTTTTGCAATTGCCGCCCTAAGTGCACTGGGGATGCCCAGACGTGGGTCCCAGGCACTCCACACCACTTGGAGTCAAGCTAGCCGGGCTGATGAGAGGTGTTACCTCGAAACCGGTCCGGTCCTCGGATGCTTGATTCCGTTCTGGGAAGGACATGGCTTTTGTAGTTCGGACTGGACTGTTCCCATGGGGCAACAGGGTCAGAGCTGATTTGCATATCGCCATTGTCTAACCCAGGGTGGTGTGGAGTGCAAAAAAATGATGGATTTGGGCCCAGATCTTTTGACTGGGGGAATGTGTGACATTGATCCACATTCGGTCCATCACTTGTTGTTTTTGCAATTGCCGCCCTAAGTGAACTTCTTTGAGCATTGACCTGGGACTTTAGCGAGCGGCATCAGGAACCACTCATAACGAGTGGGGGAGTTTGCAGCACATAACATATACACCTACAAACGGTATGGAGTGCCATCTATATTCCTACTTAAACCTATGAGTGCAAGAGTATTTATGCACAGACACTGCAGTAAAACAGGATTTGAGATCTGTCTCTGAAATACTCTTCATCATGGATGAGGAGGGGGAAAGAAGGCGGGAAGCAGCCACCTTATTTGTCAGAGCACCAGGCAAAGGTGGTGCTAACGCCATGATAACGGAGAAACCAGAAAGCAACTCACTTACTCCTCAGTTAAGGAAATATGAAAAGCTTAAAAAACAGGAAAGCTCTAAATGGTGGGAAGCCACTTCACTACAAGATTACGTGGAGAAAGAAATGGTACAACGTGGGTTAAGAATATATATAACACCGTCCCATGAATCTCCCAATACACAAATGCTGGAAGAATGGACAATGAATTCAGCTGCAAGCAGTAAAAATATGCTGGGCATATTAATTAAATATGCCTGGGAAGATCGTGAAGGAATCCTGAAACTACTGAAGGAACTGGAAGATGAGTTTGCAAACAGCCCAGAACAGGATGTGATAAATAAATTTAAGGATGAGCTAAAAGGCAGATTGAAAAAACATGAGGAAGACATCAAATATCGGAAACAACGTAAACTACACAGAGACTGTGGAGATTATGATAGCGGACGTATCCTTACCTACAGTCCTAAATATGACTATCCGTACAAACAAACCGGCGTACAGGAAAAAATACCAGAAACAGCGGCTACAAGAGGTGAATTAACAATTCCGAATGAAACAACAGACTCCGATACAGATACATCAAAACAAACAACAAGCACTTCCTCTGAAGTTGAAATAATCACGAGACCGGCAAATTGTTTAGACGAGTTTTGTGTATTAAGGACAAGACGCAAGAAAAGAGCAGAAGTATCATACACTCCAGTGTTTCAGAAAACACAACACGAGGACGACCAAGGGGAAGAGCAAAAGGCAGGGGATATCACGCCAGAGAAGACTCAAGCTCAAGCAGAGGAGAAGAAAAGAACAAAAAACCAGTGGGAAACAAAATAGGTGGTTACAAGAAAAGAAAGTAATCATGGATGAACACACGGTAAATAAAACTATAATCAATTTATCATCAAGAACACTTACCTTGAAAGAAAAACAGACTCTCTGCTTAGGTCTTAGTTTCTGCCCGACTGAACTTTTTGATTACGCTGATACTAGGGTGGACATTTTTTAATTTGTTAGGAAACTTAAACTGACTAAATGGCATTCCTGTTTGCATAATAGAGTCACAACTGAACCTAGAGTGGGAAATGATATGCCGCAACTTACAGTGGGGGGGTGTGGATATGTTACACATCATCTACTCGCTAGGAGATATCTCAACAGATAGCCAGTCTGATAACCAAATAGTAGGTGTGAGTGAGACTAGGACTGATAGGGCCGCATGTACCTCATTTAAACCAAATTCGGTATTTTGTCCTATCATGCCCCATGATTCAATAGACACCTTTCACAAGGTAGTTACGAAGGAACTTACTAAACTCAAACACAAACATGAGAAGTTTACCAGAACAGATTTGAATCTCTCGAAAGAACAAAGGGAATTTATTTTTGCATTAGCTGATGACAAAAGTATTATTCTTAGACCCTCAGATAAAGGAGGTAATATTGTTCTGTGGGGTAGGGAGTTGTACATAAAAGAGGCCTGAAACAGCTGGATGGAAGCAATTTCTATTGCAAATGTAACATGGGGGAATACAACAAAAGCATTATAGAGACATGGGATAAGCTTAATGAATGGCGTACAGAAGGCTTACTCTCATGGCATGAATTTTGCTTCCTTAAGAAAGATTATCCGAAACTGCCCATTTTCTACCTTTTACCAAAGGTCCATAAAAACCCAAGTGATCCACCTGGTAGACCTATTACTTCATCCATCGGTAGTATTATTGAAAATCTATCAATTTACATCGATCATTTCCTGAGGGATTTTGTCTGTTCTCTACCCTCATATATCAGAGATAATACAGGCTTTTTGAATAAAATAGATAACATCAAATGGGTGGAGGGATCTCTGCTCATCACAATGGACGTTAACGCCCTGTATACTATCATCGATCATGTACAGGGAATGGAAGCCAGTTACTATTTCCTTAAGAATAAGGAAATAGGCTTTACAGACCACACATGCATGCTCATAGAAATGATGGAACTGTGTCTGAGAAATAATATCTTTATGTTCGATGGAGCTATGTACAAACAAGTTTGTGGTGTGGCCATGGGTTCAGCATTTGCTCCTAGCTTTGCGAATCTCTTCTTTGGGAAGTGGGAAGACGAAATCAGAAGGGATGTTAATCTCATGGATGATTTTTCTACAGTTGAAACTTGGCTCAGATACATTGACGATCTGTTTGTTGTTTGGCAAGGGACAGAAGAGGAAGCAATTAGGTTCATTGACAAACTCAATACCAATGGGTACAATATACACCTTACATATAACATCAGTAACAAGTGTATAGAATTTCTGGATACTGAAATTGAAGTTGTCAATGGTAACCTAGTTTCCAAACTTCTCAGAAAATACACTGCCGGGAATTGCCTACTTCATGCCCTCAGTGCTCATCCAGATCCACTTAAATGGAGTTCTCCATATGGGAGTTACTGAGGGCCAGGAGGAACTGCAGCAGTGATAAAGGTTTTGCTATTGAACAGGAAACCATGCTAGCAAGATTTAGAGAAAGGGGCTACCCCAAATGGGTCCTGAGGAAAGCTGTAAACAAAGTTGCAGATGTTAAAAGATCTGAAATTCTCATTCCTAAACCCCACATTGACTCTGACAATACTACTACAGTCATTACCACCTACAATCAGAAATCAGGCAGAATACAAAAAAATCTTGCAAACAACTGGAAAATCCTGAAGGCAGATAACATAGTAGGCCCACTTCTTAAAGAAAGACCTCAAATTACCTACAGAAGAGGAAGAAACTTGAGAGACATTCTGATAAAGGGAGACATATCCAAGAACAGAAAAGAGCACATACAAGGTCTTAAAGGCTTCTATCCTTGTGGACATTGCAGGGCGTGCAAAGCTAGTTTCATGGTAAAGGAAGTTGAAATCCCTGGGAATCCGGAACGTAGAAAAATAAAGCAGTTTTTGACATGTAACACTAACTATGTCATCTACGTCCTTGAGTGTCCATGCAAACATAGATATGTGGGTAGTACCAGCTGCATGGTTAAAAAACGCATACAAGAACATCTTAGAGCTATCACACATGTAGATAGTCGGTACCCCATTGCAAGACACTTCCATGACTTCCATCAATCAAACACCGCTCTCCTTAGATACTTTGCAGTCGAACAATTCCACATAGGGAGACGGGGGGCAACCGAGAACTTGCCCTTAGGAAAAGAGAATCCAGATGGATTATGGAGCTCGAAACTAGATTCCCTGGAGGACACAACCTAGATGAGGAACTTGCAACTTACCTCTATGAGGAATAATGTATGGAATTATTTGTAAGAAATCTGTCAAGTAAGAAGTCTGTAGAATAGTATCACCTTGATGTAGGCATAGAAATATGTTTGCATCAATGTTTATGAAATAGTACTGCTAATCTGTGCATAACAATTTTAATTGTAATAATCCTTTGTAAATATTTTATTGTATGTTTTTCTATGTTTCTTTCAGGAGGAAAGGACGGGAGAATTCACTTTTTTTCTCCTACACTGCATGGTTTCCCTACCCTTTTCTTCATTTGGACGGAAGACACCATATCACTTTTGTGAGATAAGAAACATCACTTTTTTGCACTGGTATCTGACCAATTCCGGCATGTTACACACAAAATTCCTTTAGGATATGAGATTTCTTGGGCTTCACTTTTTTAGAAAATATTCTTAACAATGGACTTGTTTGTGGCCATATTAGTTGGCTGGGTGCTCAAGGGAGACTCTTCCTGATAGAAATCTGTGATGATTTATAGAATATTTGGAGTTTCCTGGGGTATGCATTAATTGGCCTGCCGACTGTGTCGGCACTAGACCGAATATATAGATACTTTTGAGTTTTGAGTGTTTATATCTGGGGCACTAGACTGAGAAAAATTGAATGTAAGCACTCATATCAGGACGATGATTTCAGCAGTTTATCGGGTCGTACTCGCAACTGTTTCTCATTTTGCGGTTTTATTAACAAAACGCATGATGACTTATTTACTATGAGAAAATTATTATTTCTGTAGGCATTTACTGCACGCTAAGATTAAGATTTATTCACAGTGAATGATAAAAACCTTCGTTTCATTCTAAATGTACTAGTCCAAGGTGGCAGAATATTTTACTGTCGAATGTCACATGTCCGTTCCCTGGACCTCATTGATGTTTATTATTTTTGTATTTAACATGTCGACTTTGGCAGTATGGTATACGTGTGATCAAGGCACAGTTTGTGTCGAAACGCGTAGCGTGAACTTGGAATAAAAGAAAGTTTGCTGCAAATTCCTGAGTGCGCGTCCTGCTTACGAGCAACTTGTGGATTCATTGAAATTTTCAGCTGTAAAATCCGCCGAATTTACGCGCCACCTGACTTAGGGAGTAAGGATCTCGGAAGGACCCTTCCTGTTCGCATACTACAATTGAGGGATCCAGTGCCGGCCGCCGCAACCAAACAACTAAGGAGTACAGAAAAACCGGGATATGTGCAGCCGCCTCGACCCTTACGGTAAGCCCTTCCTCTGATTGCCGATGATCCACAGGAAAGATCAGTGCAGGAATGCGTTTGGTTTTCCCCTGAGGACATCGACGTATGGGGTATGAGTAGTTACCGAGGGCGGGCGGACAACAATGACAGACAAGGACAGTGTGAACAAAATCAATATTGGTTTAATGATGTCTGAACTTCTTTGAGCATTGACCTGGGACTTTAGCGAGCAGCATCAGGAACCACTCATAACGAGTGGGGGAGTTTGCAGCACATAACATATACACCTACAAACGGTATGGAGTGCCATCTATATTCCTACTTAAACCTACGAGTGCAAGAGTATTTATGCACAGACACTGCAGTAAAACAGGATTTGAGATCTGTCTCTGTAATACTCTTCATCATGGATGAGGAGGGGGAAAGAAGGCAGAAAGCAGCCACCTTATTTGTCAGAGCACCAGGCAAAGGTGGTGCAAACGCCATGATAACGGAGAAACCAGAAAGCAACTCACTTACTCCTAAGTTAAGGAAATATGAAAAGCTTAAAAAACAGGAAAGCTCTAAATGGTGGGAAGCCACTTCACTACAAGATTACGTGGAGAAAGAAATGGTACAACCTGGGTTAAGAATATATATAACACCGTCCCATGAATCTCCCAATACACAAATGCTGGAAGAATGGACAATGAATTCAGCTGCAAGCAGCAAAAATATGCTGGGCATTTTAATTAAATATGCCTGGGAAGATCGTGAAGGAATCCTGAAATAACTGAAGGAACTGGAAAATGAGTTTGCAAACAGCCCAGAACAGGATGTGATAAATAAATTTAAGGATGAGCTAAAAGGCAGATTGAAAAAACATGAGGAGGACATCAAATATCGGAAACAACGTAAACTACACAGAGACTGTGGAGATTATGATAGCGGACGTATCCTTACCTACAGTCCTAAATATGACTATCCGTACAAACAAACCGGCGTACAGGAAAAAATACCAGAAACAGCGGCTACAAGAGGTGAATTAACAATTCCGAATGAAACAACAGACTCCGATACAGATACATCAAAACAAACAACAAGCACTTCCTCTGAAGTTGAAATAATCACGAGACCGGCAAATTGTTTAGACGAGTTTTGTGTATTAAGGACAAGACGCAAGAAAAGAGCAGAAGTATCATACACTCCAGTGTTTCAGAAAACACAACACGAGGACGACCAAGGGGAAGAGCAAAAGGCAGGGGATATCACGCCAGAGAAGACTCAAGCTCAAGCAGAGGAGAAGAAAAGAACAAAAAACCAGTGGGAAACAAAATAGGTGGTTACAAGAAAAGAAAGTAATCATGGATGAACACACGGTAAATAAAACTATAATCAATTTATCATCAAGAACACTTACCTTGAAAGAAAAACAGACTCTCTGCTTAGGTCTTAGTTTCTGCCCGACTGAACTTTTTGATTACGCTGATACTAGGGTGGACATTTTTTAATTTGTTAGGAAACTTAAACTGACTAAATGGCATTCCTGTTTGCATAATAGAGTCACAACTGAACCTAGAGTGGGAAATGATATGCCGCAACTTACAGTGGGGGGGTGTGGATATGTTACACATCATCTACTCGCTAGGAGATATCTCAACAGATAGCCAGTCTGATAACCAAATAGTAGGTGTGAGTGAGACTAGGACTGATAGGGCCGCATGTACCTCATTTAAACCAAATTCGGTATTTTGTCCTATCATGCCCCATGATTCAATAGACACCTTTCACAAGGTAGTTACGAAGGAACTTACTAAACTCAAACACAAACATGAGAAGTTTACCAGAACAGATTTGAATCTCTCGAAAGAACAAAGGGAATTTATTTTTGCATTAGCTGATGACAAAAGTATTATTCTTAGACCCTCAGATAAAGGAGGTAATATTGTTCTGTGGGGTAGGGAGTTGTACATAAAAGAGGCCTGAAACAGCTGGATGGAAGCAATTTCTATTGCAAATGTAACATGGGGGAATACAACAAAAGCATTATAGAGACATGGGATAAGCTTAATGAATGGCGTACAGAAGGCTTACTCTCATGGCATGAATTTTGCTTCCTTAAGAAAGATTATCCGAAACTGCCCATTTTCTACCTTTTACCAAAGGTCCATAAAAACCCAAGTGATCCACCTGGTAGACCTATTACTTCATCCATCGGTAGTATTATTGAAAATCTATCAATTTACATCGATCATTTCCTGAGGGATTTTGTCTGTTCTCTACCCTCATATATCAGAGATAATACAGGCTTTTTGAATAAAATAGATAACATCAAATGGGTGGAGGGATCTCTGCTCATCACAATGGACGTTAACGCCCTGTATACTATCATCGATCATGTACAGGGAATGGAAGCCAGTTACTATTTCCTTAAGAATAAGGAAATAGGCTTTACAGACCACACATGCATGCTCATAGAAATGATGGAACTGTGTCTGAGAAATAATATCTTTATGTTCGATGGAGCTATGTACAAACAAGTTTGTGGTGTGGCCATGGGTTCAGCATTTGCTCCTAGCTTTGCGAATCTCTTCTTTGGGAAGTGGGAAGACGAAATCAGAAGGGATGTTAATCTCATGGATGATTTTTCTACAGTTGAAACTTGGCTCAGATACATTGACGATCTGTTTGTTGTTTGGCAAGGGACAGAAGAGGAAGCAATTAGGTTCATTGACAAACTCAATACCAATGGGTACAATATACACCTTACATATAACATCAGTAACAAGTGTATAGAATTTCTGGATACTGAAATTGAAGTTGTCAATGGTAACCTAGTTTCCAAACTTCTCAGAAAATACACTGCCGGGAATTGCCTACTTCATGCCCTCAGTGCTCATCCAGATCCACTTAAATGGAGTTCTCCATATGGGAGTTACTGAGGGCCAGGAGGAACTGCAGCAGTGATAAAGGTTTTGCTATTGAACAGGAAACCATGCTAGCAAGATTTAGAGAAAGGGGCTACCCCAAATGGGTCCTGAGGAAAGCTGTAAACAAAGTTGCAGATGTTAAAAGATCTGAAATTCTCATTCCTAAACCCCACATTGACTCTGACAATACTACTACAGTCATTACCACCTACAATCAGAAATCAGGCAGAATACAAAAAAATCTTGCAAACAACTGGAAAATCCTGAAGGCAGATAACATAGTAGGCCCACTTCTTAAAGAAAGACCTCAAATTACCTACAGAAGAGGAAGAAACTTGAGAGACATTCTGATAAAGGGAGACATATCCAAGAACAGAAAAGAGCACATACAAGGTCTTAAAGGCTTCTATCCTTGTGGACATTGCAGGGCGTGCAAAGCTAGTTTCATGGTAAAGGAAGTTGAAATCCCTGGGAATCCGGAACGTAGAAAAATAAAGCAGTTTTTGACATGTAACACTAACTATGTCATCTACGTCCTTGAGTGTCCATGCAAACATAGATATGTGGGTAGTACCATCTGCATGGTTAAAAAACGCATACAAGAACATCTTAGAGCTATCACACATGTAGATAGTCGGTACCCCATTGCAAGACACTTCCATGACTTCCATCAATCAAACACCGCTCTCCTTAGATACTTTGCAGTCGAACAATTCCACATAGGGAGACGGGGGCAACCGAGAACTTGCCCTTAGGAAAAGAGAATCCAGATGGATTATGGAGCTCGAAACTAGATTCCCTGGAGGACACAACCTAGATGAGGAACTTGCAACTTACCTCTATGAGGAATAATGTATGGAATTATTTGTAAGAAATCTGTCAAGTAAGAAGTCTGTAGAATAGTATCACCTTGATGTAGGCATAGAAATATGTTTGCATCAATGTTTATGAAATAGTACTGCTAATCTGTGCATAACAATTTTAATTGTAATAATCCTTTGTAAATATTTTATTGTATGTTTTTCTATGTTTCTTTCAGGAGGAAAGGACGGGAGAATTCACTTTTTTTCTCCTACACTGCATGGTTTCCCTACCCTTTTCTTCATTTGGACGGAAGACACCATATCACTTTTGTGAGATAAGAAACATCACTTTTTTGCACTGGTATCTGACCAATTCCGGCATGTTACACACAAAATTCCTTTAGGATATGAGATTTCTTGGGCTTCACTTTTTTAGAAAATATTCTTAACAATGGACTTGTTTGTGGCCATATTAGTTGGCTGGGTGCTCAAGGGAGACTCTTCCTGATAGAAATCTGTGATGATTTATAGAATATTTGGAGTTTCCTGGGGTATGCATTAATTGGCCTGCCGACTGTGTCGGCACTAGACCGAATATATAGATACTTTTGAGTTTTGAGTGTTTATATCTGGGGCACTAGACTGAGAAAAATTGAATGTAAGCACTCATATCAGGACGATGATTTCAGCAGTTTATCGGGTCGTACTCGCAACTGTTTCTCATTTTGCGGTTTTATTAACAAAACGCATGATGACTTATTTACTATGAGAAAATTATTATTTCTGTAGGCATTTACTGCACGCTAAGATTAAGATTTATTCACAGTGAATGATAAAAACCTTCGTTTCATTCTAAATGTACTAGTCCAAGGTGGCAGAATATTTTACTGTCGAATGTCACATGTCCGTTCCCTGGACCTCATTGATGTTTATTATTTTTGTATTTAACATGTCGACTTTGGCAGTATGGTATACGTGTGATCAAGGCACAGTTTGTGTCGAAACGCGTAGCGTGAACTTGGAATAAAAGAAAGTTTGCTGCAAATTCCTGAGTGCGCGTCCTGCTTACGAGCAACTTGTGGATTCATTGAAATTTTCAGCTGTAAAATCCGCCGAATTTACGCGCCACCTGACTTAGGGAGTAAGGATCTCGGAAGGACCCTTCCTGTTCGCATACTACAATTGAGGGATCCAGTGCCGGCCGCCGCAACCAAACAACTAAGGAGTACAGAAAAACCGGGATATGTGCAGCCGCCTCGACCCTTACGGTAAGCCCTTCCTCTGATTGCCGATGATCCACAGGAAAGATCAGTGCAGGAATGCGTTTGGTTTTCCCCTGAGGACATCGACGTATGGGGTATGAGTAGTTACCGAGGGCGGGCGGACAACAATGACAGACAAGGACAGTGTGAACAAAATCAATATTGGTTTAATGATGTCTGAACTTCTTTGAGCATTGACCTGGGACTTTAGCGAGCAGCATCAGGAACCACTCATAACGAGTGGGGGAGTTTGCAGCACATAACATATACACCTACAAACGGTATGGAGTGCCATCTATATTCCTACTTAAACCTACGAGTGCAAGAGTATTTATGCACAGACACTGCAGTAAAACAGGATTTGAGATCTGTCTCTGTAATACTCTTCATCATGGATGAGGAGGGGGAAAGAAGGCAGAAAGCAGCCACCTTATTTGTCAGAGCACCAGGCAAAGGTGGTGCAAACGCCATGATAACGGAGAAACCAGAAAGCAACTCACTTACTCCTAAGTTAAGGAAATATGAAAAGCTTAAAAAACAGGAAAGCTCTAAATGGTGGGAAGCCACTTCACTACAAGATTACGTGGAGAAAGAAATGGTACAACCTGGGTTAAGAATATATATAACACCGTCCCATGAATCTCCCAATACACAAATGCTGGAAGAATGGACAATGAATTCAGCTGCAAGCAGCAAAAATATGCTGGGCATTTTAATTAAATATGCCTGGGAAGATCGTGAAGGAATCCTGAAATAACTGAAGGAACTGGAAAATGAGTTTGCAAACAGCCCAGAACAGGATGTGATAAATAAATTTAAGGATGAGCTAAAAGGCAGATTGAAAAAACATGAGGAGGACATCAAATATCGGAAACAACGTAAACTACACAGAGACTGTGGAGATTACGATAGCGGACGTATCCTTACCTACAGTCCTAAATATGACTATCCGTACAAACAAACCGGCATACAGGAAAAAATACCAGAAACAACGGCTACAAGAGGTGAATTAACAATTCCGAATGAAACAACATACTCCGATACAGATACATCAAAACAAACAACAAGCACTTCCTCTGAAGTTGAAATAATCACGAGACCGGCAAATTTTTTAGACGAGTTTGGTGTATTAAGGACAAGACGCAAGAAAAGAGCAGAAGCATCATACACTCCAGTGTTTCAGAAAAACACAACACGAGGACGACCAAGGGGAAGAGCAAAAGGCAGGGGAGATCACGCCAGAGAAGACTCAAGCTCAAGCAGAGGAGAAGAAAATAACAAAAAACCAGTGGGAAACAAAATAGGTGGTTACAAGAAAAGAAAGTAATCATGGATGAACACACGGTAAATAAAACTATAATCAATTTATCATCAAGAACACTTACCTTGAAAGAAAAACAGACTCTCTGCTTAGGTCTTAGTTTCTGCCCAACTGAACTTTTTGATTACGCTGATACTAGGGTGGGCATTTTTAAATTTGTTAGGAAACTTAAACTGACTAAATGACATTCCTGTTTGCATAATAGAGTCACAACTGAACCTAGAGTGGGAAATGATATGCCACAACTTACAGTGGGGGGGTGTGGATATGTTACACACCATCTACTCGCTAGGAGATATCACAACAGATAGCCAGTCTGATAACCAAATAGTAGGTGTGAGAGAGACTAGGACTGATAGGGCCGCATGTACCTCATTTAAACCGAATTCGGTATTTTGTCCTATCATGCCCCATGATTCAATAGACACCTTTCACAAGGTAGTTACGAAGGAACTTACTAAACTCAAACACAAACATGAGAAGTTTACCAGAACAGATTTGAATCTCTCGAAAGAACAAAGGGAATTTATTTTTGCATTAGCTGATAACAAAAGTATTATTCTTAGACCCTCAGGTAAAGGAGGTAATATTGTTCTGTGGGGTAGGGAGTTGTACATAAAAGAGGCCTGAAACAGCTGGATGGAAGCAATTTCTATTGCAAATGTAACATGGGTGAATACAACTAAAGCATTATAGAGACATGGGATAAGCTTAATGAATGGCGTACAGAAGGCTTACTCTCATGGCATGAATTTTGCTTCCTTAAGAAAGATTATCCGAAACTGCCCATTTTCTACCTTTTACCAAAGGTCCATAAAAACCCAAGTGATCCACCTGGTAGACCTATTACTTCATCCATCGGTAGTATTATTGAAAATCTATCAATTTACATCGATCATTTCCTGAGGGATTTTGTCTGTTCTCTACCCTCATATATCAGAGATACTACAGACTTTTTGAATAAAAGAGATAACATCAAATAAGTGGAGGGATCTCTGCTCATCACAATGGACGTTAACGCCCTGTATACTATCATCGATCATGTACAGGGAATGGAAGTCAGTTACTATTTCCTTAAGAATAGGGAAATAGGCTTTACAGACCACACATGCATTCTCATAGAAATGATGGAACTGTGTCTGAGAAATAATATCTTTATGTTCGATGGAGCTATGTACAAACAAGTTTGTGGCGTGGCCATGGGTTCAGCATTTGCTCCTAGCTTTGCGAATCTCTTCTTTGGGAAGTGGGAAGACGAAATCAGAAGGGATGTTAATCTCACGGATGATTTTTCTACAGTTGAAACTTGGCTCAGATACATTGACGATCTGTTTGTTGTTTGGCAAGGGACAGAAGAGGAAGCAATTAGGTTCATTGACAAACTCAATACCAATGGGCACAATATACACCTTACATATAACATCAGTAACAAGTGTATAGAATTTCTGGATACTGAAATTGAAGTTGTCAATGGTAACCTAGTTTCCAAACTTCTCAGAAAAGACACTGCCGGGAATTGCCTACTTCATGCCCTCAGTGCTCATCCAGATCCACTTAAATGGAGTTCTCCATATGGGAGTTACTGAGGGCCAGAAGGAACTGCAGCAGTGATATAGGTTTTGCTATTGAACAGGAAACCATGCTAGCAAGATTTAGAGAAAGGGCTACCCCAAATGGGTCCTGAGGAAAGCTGTAAACAAAGTTGCAGATGTTAAAAGATCTGAAATTCTCATTCCTAAACCCCACATTGACTCTGACAATACTACTACAGTCATTACCACCTACAATCAGACATCAGGCAGAATACAAAAAAATCTTGCAAACAACTGGAAAATCCTGAAGGCAGATAACATAGTAGGCCCACTTCTTAAAGAAAGACCTCAAATTACCTACAGAAGAGGAAGAAACTTGAGAGACATTCTGATAAAGGGCGACATATCCAAGAACAGAAAATAGCACATACAAGGTCTTAAAGGCTTCTATCCTTGTGGACATTGCAGGGCGTGCAAAGCTAGTTTCATGGTAAAGGAAGTTGAAATCCCTGGGAATCCGGAACGTAGAAAAATAAAGCAGTTTTTGACATGTAACACTAACTATGTCATCTACGTCCTTGAGTGTCCATGCAAACATAGATATGTGGGTAGTACCATCTGCATGGTTAAAAAACGCATACAAGAACATCTTAGAGCTATCACACATGTAGATAGTCGGTACCTCATTGCAAGACACTTCCATGAGTTCCATCAATCAAACACCGCTCTCCTTAGATACTTTGCAGTCAAACAATTCCACATAGGGAGACGGGGGCAACCGAGAACTTGCCCTTAGGAAAAGAGAATCCAGATGGATTATGGAGCTTGAAACTAGATTCCCTGGAGGACACAACCTAGATGAGGAACTTGCAACTTACCTCCATGAGTAATAATGTATGGAATTATTTGTAAGAAATCTGTCAAGTAAGAAGTCTGTAGAATAGTATCACCTTGATGTAGGCATAGAAATATGTTTGCATCAATGTTTATGAAATAGTACTGCTAATCTGTGCATAACAATTTTAATTGTAATAATCCTTTGTAAATATTTTACTGTATGTTTTTCTATGTTTCTTTCAGGAGGAAAGGAAGGGAGAATTCACTTTTTTTCTCCTACACTGCATGGCTTCCCTACCATTTTCTTCATTTGGATGGAAGACACCATATCACTTTTGTGAGATAAGAAACATCCCTTTTTTGCACTGGTATCTGACCAATTCCGGCATGTTACACACAAAATTCCTTTAGGATATGAGGTTTCTTGGGCTTCACTTTTTTAGAAAATATTCTTAACAATGGACTTGTTTGTGGCCATATTAGTTGGCTGGGTAGTCAAGGGAGACTCTTCCTGATAGAAATCTGTGATGATTTATAGAATATTTGGAGTTTCCTGGGGTATGCATTAATTGGCCTGCCGACTGTGTCGGCACTAGACCGAATATATAGATACTTTTGAGTTTTGAGTGTTTATATCTGGGGCACTAGACCGAGAAAAATTGAATGTAAGCACTCATATCAGGACGATGGTTTCAGCAGTTTATCGGGTTGTACTCGCAACTGTTTCTCATTTTGCGGTTTTATTAACAAAATGCATGTTGACTTATTTACTATGAGAAAATGATTATTTCTGTAGGCATTTACTGCACGCTAAGATTATGATTTATTCACGGTGAATGATAAAAACCTTCGTTTCATTCTAAATGTACTAGTCCAAGGTGGCGGAATATTTTACTGTTGAATGTCACATGTCGGTTTCCTGGACCTCATTGATGTTTATTATTTTTGTATTTAACATGTCGACTTTGGCAGTATGGTATACGTGTGATCAAGGCACAGTTTGTGTCGAAATGCGTAGCGTGAACTTGGAATAAAAGAAAGTTTGCTGCAAATTCCTGAGTGCGCGTCCTGCTTACGAGCAACTTGTGGATTCATATATATATATATATATATATATATACATTATATACATTAAAGTCTTTCTAACCCGTCCCGCTGGGGTCCTGCTTTCTTCTTTCAGACGGAATACTTTCCCATATTTTCTGCGTTGGCCAGTAGCACAGTCAGGACTCCCCGCCACGATTCAGGGTCCAGGCAACAACTGGCATGCCTCACGGCGCAACCTTTTTCTTCGGGAAACGAAGTATACCTGGAAACCCGCCCATGGGAAAGGAGATAAGGCCAGCAGTTGAAAGATTTATCTCTCGTGGGTCACTTGCATTGCGCACTCGAACCCCTGCCCAATTGACTCTTTTCTCTGGTGGCTGTGGCGGTACAGGGGACTCGAGGGAAGACTGGTGTGGCAGAGATCAGCATTTGGTACCATCGAGCCTGTGAATTTCTGGGTACCGCAACTGGAACTACTACTTTCCTCCCCGTTATCTCCACTAACTCATGGTGCGACTACATGGCATTATGGGTGTTGTAGTTTCTGGACATAAGAATAAACTGCAACAGGTGAGCAACATTGCTTCAAAAGGGAGGAGTGGACTCATTTTGAACTTTCACTTAACAGCAAGACTTACTCGGTGCCAGTTGGGTCCAGTGCAGGGCGCTGATGAAGGAAATTGGTCCGAAATGCATTCGCCGCCACCAGCTTGAAATCTGCTGCATTAAAGTCTTTCCAACCCGTCCCCCTGGGGTCCTGCTTCCTTCTTTCAGACGGAATACTTTCCCATATATATATATATATATATATATACCTTTGTCCCTCTTCTATCCCTCTGCTACCCTTCTCAATCCAAATAACTGACTAACATCCACCCCTCAAATATTTATATATTTCATTACACTAATGTAATACTAATCCTTTAATGGGTTCCGGAGTAGCGTGCTACTCGCCCAAAAAAAAGCGCTTCAACACCCCATCGGGGTAACAAGCGTTATATAAATGCAAACCTTTTCCCTCTTCTATCCCTCCGCTATCCTTCTCAATCCAAATAACTGATTAATATCCACCGCTCAAATTACTTTCATATTTCGCTATACTAATTCAACACTAATCCTTATGGCTTCCGGAGTAGCGTGCTACTCGCCAAGAAAGTGCTTCAACACCCCATCACGGGTAACAAGCGCTATATAAAAGCAAACCTTTTTCCCTCTTCTATCCCTCCGCTATCCTTCTGAATCCAAATAACTGACTAACCTACCCACCACTCAAATTACTTTCATATTTCACTACACTAACTCAACACTAATCCTTTTTGGGTTCCGGAGTAGCGTGCTACTTCCTGAAAAGTGCTTTAACGCCTCGTCAGGTTTAGTAAGCGCTATATAAATGTAATTACAATACAATACTAGGTGGTAGGAATTCTTTGAGTGACATTCTGATCCGCATGCAGTGACGGTAATGTAACACGGAGCGCATATGCACAGAGATGTAACCCCCAGATGCAATTTTGATAGAGTTCTGCCTACTGCCACCGTTGCACCAGGCTATAGGTCCCCGCCCTCCCAATACACAGCAGCGAGCACCTCATTCATGCCATGCCCTCAAACTTTCCTTAACAGCTATATCCATAGCAAACCTCGGGATGATTTTATTAAAGACCTGCACCCAGCATTGTGCGTTTTCCCTTTCAACTATGTTTGACTTCACGCGTGCTGTTGTACACGCTCTAGTGTTTTCTCACTTTTATAAATATTGCATTCTTACGTGGACTTTAGGGCGTTACTTATTTTCCTCTTTGTCCTTTGAGCATGCACGAGTTGCTCAGATTACCTGTTGTGTCTCTTTATGCGCCGTCCATGCTTGTGTGGCGACCACGTGCTGTTTTTCTCCTGACTGCTGATTCCTGCAGATGTTTACATATTTACTGATTTATGGGTGAGGAAGCCGAGAATGTGCCTGTCACTTTAAAAATGAGGACATATGATGAGTTTGTTCCAAGCATGCAGTATCATTCATACATCCATTCACTGATAACACGTGAAAAGCAGTGCGGCTAGTACATGTTGCAAATATTTAAAATGTGTTTTTTTTAGAAATAAATGTTATACAGTGAAGGGTTCTTTTTTCAAAGATCTGTGAGTAGGAGAACTGGTTTGGGTGGCTTCCATTTTCAATTCCCTATCTACTCAGTCCTCCAGACACACCCTTTGTGTGGTGTGATGGTAATCTCCAGCCTGGAGCACCCACAATAGGGGCACAAAGAGGTGTAAACTATCTGCATCTGGCTATGAACAGCCACAAAGACAGTGACCAGGACGGGGACAAAAGGGTGGGTTTTCCTAAAAGACTCTTCCCACTCTGAACAACAGAGACTGCCACCCACTCAACCCCACCATTCACCGGGTGGCAGTGACAGACTAATCAGCAGCCCTCTCATCAACACGTCCTAATGGAATTTGTACAGGAGCCTTGCCTCCTTTGTCCTCACTTTATCATCTGTCTCCTAAACCTGCATCTCTGTCTGGTAAAACCAAATCAACCCCATTCTGTGCAAAGGAACAGGACAGTGGCTTTCAAGATGGAACCCACAGACTTCCATTACTCTGTTTCACGTATATGTTAAAAGCATATGCTACAGTCGCCACATACAAACCCATGCACAACATACACTTGGATGGAATTAGGTGAGAAAACTGTATAAATCTGACTGCGTACTGTCAAGATGGTCTCAGCCTGTGCCAAATAACGCATTTCTGTGAGTGAGTAGAAAAAAATAACCATTTGCTCACAAAACAGAGAGGGAAGATCTTTACGAGAGACCGTTCCGGTACCAACTCCCCTAGTGCAGCGTATACACCCTGTACCAAGGCTGGGCTGCTCCAGACTCTTAAAAGCGCTTTCCTAGTTTTGGCAACAACAGGCTAAGGCTTTTAATGTTTAAGGTGTACTCTCTGAATCACATGTTTAAGCTGTCTGCCCTGGATATGGAGCACTATGAATGATGTTTCTTTCTACAGCTTACATCCTCTGCTTGTTATCTCAGAAAGCCTTAATCTCCGTCTTTACATCTAAAACCCTGCATGAAAATGTGCTCTTGATTCTGATTCCTCTCTTTTCTTTTTTCAGTGACCCTCTTCTTACCTTTCATTCTTTGCATACTTTCTATTTGTGAGAATAGCCTCCTCGCAGTCTCATACCAGTCTGCCTTAATCTCTCTAACATTAATTCTGCAATTGACTGATGCCTCATATCAGAGATCACAACCTCTCCTCTTCAAAAACCCTATCCCTGTAACCTAACATCACCTAATCTCCAACAGCCTAACTATCTCACCAATCATTCATTTGAAACCACATAGCCACACTAATGATCACTCCTCACTGGTATTAATAAAAAATTTCTTGAGAGCACATAAATAACTGCAGTAATCAATGGATTAACCACTAACCTTGTGTTCTGGAGTAGTGTACTACTCGCAGTAAAGAGCTTCAATGCCTTGTTAGGGATAGTAAGCACTATATATACGTAAACATGACCCCCCAAGTGTTGCAAAAAGCTAGTGGGGCTCTTCCACGTGCAACAAAGGAGGGTCGACTATTGATGTAGGATTTTTGCATTTTGATTATCCCCATACCTATAGCCTTATAGCCCGCTGTAGCGGGCTATACCGGCTATTAAAGGCCCGCTCCAGCATTTAAGGCCCGAGCCGAGGCGAGGCCTTTAACAAGGGAGAGGGACTTTAATAGCCGGTATAGCCCAGCTACCAAGGGCTATAAGGTTATTAGAACATTCTACTACACACACAAAGAAGAGGGACTACCTGTTCAAAAATCGCTGTTTCTTATAATGTAAGACTTGAAATGGCAGGGGAGTGAGGACAGCTCCCTAGTGTCACACTTTCATCAAGGTAAGCTGTCGCAGGACCTGTTGTCCCTCCTGGCGCTGTGACGGTACCTTGTTGGGTTTATGTTTTTGTGTTGTACTGTCTTCCCCTGCCTATTGCTCCACCTCATGCGTTGGCTTGCGCGGAGGTGTGTTAGCAGCTCTACGATGAAGCATGACACAGTGTACTGTGTGTGAGGGCAGTTTTAAAACTTTTGGTGGTTTCCCTGACCCCGAATCATGGTAATTTTTGAACACGTAGCCCCTCTTCTTTGTTTGTGTGGTATGTCGCTACTGGAGGTCGAAGTGGGACTCTTTGTCCTCCTACCCCTTATTCTTTGTGTGTTATTAGAAGATCCTGCCACTAGAGGGCAGAATGTTCTAACAAATAAAACTAAGGCTTCAGGGAGCGCGAGGGAACTGAAATTCCCTCAGGCTCCCTGAAGCCTTTGTTCACAGCCACAGCTGTGAACAAAGAAACATTGGAATTTTGGAGCTCCGAGCTTATACCAGCCATTATAAACCCGGAGCTACTCCATTGTTTTCAAAGGAGCTCCCAACATTCCAATGTTCTAATATATCCTTGTAGGCCGCCGTAGCGGCCTATACTGGCTATTAAAGGCCTGCTCCAGCGTTAAAAGCCTGAGCTGAAGGCAAGGGACTTTAACAAAAGGCGGGACTTTAATAGCCGGTACAGCCCTGCTACGAAGGGCTATAAGGCTATTAGAACATTCTGCCACTAGAAGGCAGAATGTTCTAACAAATTAAACAAAGGCTTCTCGAAGCTCGAGGGGATTTAAACCCCTCGAGCTCCAAGAGGCCTTTGTAACACATTGTAATGTTGCTCTGCGGGCCTTTACCGGCCCGTAGAAGCAGGGAGCACTCAATTGTCTTCAATGGAGTTCCCAACATTCCAATGTTCTAATAAAAAATAAGGCAAAAAACCTGCAGCACTGTCCAGACTCTCCTCCGTTGTGCCAAGGGGCCTGAAGGATAATCTGGGAGCATGAGAGATGTCGTGGAACCAAAAACCACAGTAAAGCTTGGCTCACTTTTGGTCCACCTCTAAGCACTGGGGCACATTAAGCATTAACTATATTTATGTAAGCATAACCTTGGAAGGAGTGAAACAGTAGGGTCAGAAAGGAGCACAATCTGCTTATGTTTTGCAAAAGGTCGAAGCTGGGTAATGACAGAGTGAGTAGTCAATCAAATAAAACTTTATTCTGCCAATATTGACCATAAAAGCGCATTTACACACTCCAAGAGTAAAAAGATAAAAACGTATACAATGATCCAATAATGCATATACAGTTACCATGTATGGGTATCTAAGCCCTAATATATATTGGCTTCAATAAAATGTAAAAACCGAGGTCAAAACTACTACGCTTTCATAGACCTGGTTAAAGTGCATTCTATACTTTACTGACAAATAATTAAAAACAATACCCACTGAAATATGGCAATTCTAGGGTCAGTTCAATGCATGATCAAATTTTTCCTTCACCATTAGGCTCTTGTTAAAAAACGTGCAACCCCGAAGCATATCAAAGGTGAAGACAAAATTTGCAGATATATAAGGGCTGCCCTCACTTGTTCACAAAATTACAATGCTGTAAGAGTGGAGTAATGTGTGCAGACGCTTCCTAGCACTTGTAATAAAAGTACGCATCACTTAGAATCAGATAAATCCAGGGCACAAGTCCTAAATAAAGAAGTGGGGGGACGCTCACATACAGGAAGTGACATCACGACCGGAAGTGACGTCACGAAAGGCAGCAACCTAGAAGTGGGGGGACGCTCACAGACAGGAAGTGACGTTACGACCGGAAGTGACGCCACGAAAGGCAAAAACCTGTTAAAATACGGCGTCCATCCATTGGTTGCAACGGCGAACCTGGTAGGTGAAGGGGCGTGGTGACCGGCGTGTGTCCCGCGGCAGTCCGAGAAACTTCCGATTTCAGCCATCCACCCGCGCGCACCTATTTTGTAAGGGTGGACGCGGTTTTCATTGTAAATGGTGGACGGCTTTGTGATTGAGCAGGGTGGACGGCGTCCACCCTGGAAAACCCTCGAAAATAAGTGGGGGGATGCCGTCCACCCGCGTGGTACCCCGACTCGTGCCCTGGATAAATCGAATGGTGGAAGTTGGAATAGAATTTATTTGTGACAGCAAGAGTGATGAGTGTTAAGTGAAATCATCACATAAGCTCTGGTCGCCAGAGTAAATTGTTCTTGGGTTGCGAGGGAGGTTTAAAAGTCTAGTCAACATCTGCCACTGACCTCTGAGGTGACCTGAAGGTAACAAGTCTGAATTCCAGCAAGGTCGACTCTGCCTTCCATGGTCAGAATCTTATGTGCCATTAAAATGGGTAAAAGTAAAGTTTGTTGTTTAAGGTGCTTGGAAATGAAAAAGGTGTGGTATGTAGTGCTTTCAAAAAACAAAATAAAGAAGTTATTCATGTATAGGGATTTATTGAGATATGGTTAACTGGCGTGTTGCAGAAGTCAAACGTGCAACGTCACATACTGCTACTATGAAAGGAGCCAATATGATTTTGATGATACCCTATTGATAGGGGATGCTCACACTGAATGACACTGAATGAAAGAAAGAACCAGAGAAGGGAGAATTGCACATGGAGGAGGATGGAATAAAGATACAATGAACAGGGAAATAGACAGTTCCTCAAGGGGGAAGCATATTAAACCATTTACTCCATATTTTATTAAACAAATCCGGGCATCCCCGAGCTTTAAACATGGCTTCCTCCTGGATCTCGCACCAGTCCACTCCCCTCCTCCACCCCTTTAGCGTGGGCGCCTTAGCCTGGGACCAGTGCACCGCAATGTCTCTCTTGGCCACTGCCACGGCTGTCCCCAGTAGGAGCTTGTCCGCCCTTGAACCATCCAGGCCATCAAACACCCCAAGCAACAAACGTATAGGGTCGTGAGGAACATCCCAGCCCAGTGCGGTTGTGAGCTCTCTTTCCACCCCCTCCCAGAATGGCACCATACCATCTTGTAGAAGTCGGCTGGGGCAGTTGTACATCGTGTGCATGCCGGGGAGGGCTTCAGCCAGGCCTGAAATAACCGTGTCGGGTGAGATACGCCGTGTGTAAATAATAGAGCTGGACCAGACGGAGCTTGGAGGATGTGGTCAGGGTTTTAGGTGTCATAAGGGCATCCCTCCGGTCCGCCTCCTCTAGGGGGCCCATCCAACCCTCCCATCGAGCCCTGAGCCGATCCAGAGAAGCGGGCCATTATTCACTAAGGATCAGTAGATACGGGACACTCCTCCCCTCCCCAGATTTCCCATCATCACTTGGGCTTCTAATGGGCTGAACTCTGGAAGAGAGACGGAGGGTGAGACATGGGTATGGAGGGCATGTCTAAGCTGCAGGTATTTATAATGCTGGGAGTGTGCAAGGGCATGGCGAGTGCTGCAGATCCGCAAAGGAGCGGATGTGATCCCCATCCAAACATCACCGAGCACTGAGATTCCGACAAGGTCCCATCGCCGGACCCCTGCAAGGACGAGACCTCCTGCATCCAGGACCCATACCATAATGGCGTCTGTCGAGTTAGTTTCCGATCCCACCGCACATGGCGGAGGGCCGTGCGCCAGGTCAGAAACACCGTCCTGGTGACCAGGGGCAGGGCCTGCTGGACTGGGATGCCGTATAAAAAGCCCTGGATCTGAGTAAAGTGCGACGCACTGAGTTCCACCCGATATGCAGGGTCGGACCAGCCGCCCGCATACCAATCGTGGATGACAATGAGCTACGTGGCTAGGTAGTAGAGGTGAAGGTTGGTTACCCCCATGCCTCCATCAAAGGGGGGGGGATACGACAATGCGCCAGAGATAGGCAGGCCTACCCCCTCCCCAGAGAAACCGGGTGAGGGATCCTATTTTAAGGTCTGATTTTAAACAATCCCGCCAGATGCAGGGCACCAGCTGCTACAATTGTGATGTTCAGGTGAAGGCTGAGGTATTATCAAGGGTGAAGCAGAGAGATTAGGAATGAGTCTGGTGGCAAGGTCCGTCTGTGTGGCCACAAAAGGCCCCGGTGAGCTCTGTCTGTACAAGGAGTCCCTGGCACAGTCTGTCTCCTTATCAGACATATCCGCCGCGCTCTTACAGGCACGTGCATCAACCATTTTTGCGAGTGCCAACAGTGTGATACGCAAAAATCAGCCGTTTGCACCCGATAAAAGGGCATTTGCGATGCATCAAGGTTCAAGGCACTCGCAATTTGAGAATTCGGAATTATTTACGATTTCTCCAATTGCGATTGCATTTAAGGAATCGCAATTAGCAATTCCTTAAATGCAATGCAAGAACCACTTTAGAATTGCGATTTCGCTAATAGGGGGCGCAAATTACCATAAAGTTGAACTTGATGGTAATTTGCAAAAACTGTGAGAAATGCACTTTAGTGCATTTTTCAAAGTTTCATGTTGCGCACACATATGCCCTTGGGGCATGTGTTTCCGCAACATGGGTGCACATCACTATTTCAGGGGTGCTACAGGGTGTCATTGTGTCACCCTTGCACCCTTGAAATTGCATGCGCGATTTGCGAGTACCCAAATTGCGCGTGAATCTCCCATTCAGGCCCTTTAGGCCCATAGGAATGAATGGGGAGCCATTCCTTAATTGGGACTCGCAATTTGTGAGTCGCAATTAATGAATTTGTAGGAATCGCTATTTTCTCAGCGATTCCTACATGCATAGGCATTTGTCCTTCCTTATTAGTGAATCCTTATTTTTCGCTAATAAGGAATCGCAAATGGCATGTTTGATGAATGTGCCTGATTGTCTCTGTGATATCAGTGTCTGTTTCAGGAATGTCTCTTGATACTATTCTCTCTCAACCAGGAATAGTGTGGCAGCGACTGTCTCTATGTTCTACCTACCTGCCTACCATGCCTGTCACTCCTGGCAAGATATCTGCTTATACCTTTCAGTTGTGTGCTTTACACGTCTTCTGCGCCTTAGGCCAGGTGTATGTAGTCATGGCAGTCTCTCTAGCAGTCCATTTTCGAACATTCTCTCAGGCGCCTCGAGCACTCCCTTCTGTCGTGTATTTATTGCCCCACATCGAGTGGCACCTTCACCTGGTCCACACTGTTTAGATTATTGCGGTCTGCATTCCAAAGCTTGTATTTTTTACTCCAGGCACCGGAAGTGACGGCGAAGGAAGGGCTCTAACTCTCGCTACTTCCCTAGCCAGCAGGGCCCGTACTTGTCTGTGCAAACTCACTTCTTCTCGCGCTAGCATAACCTGCTAGGCTGCATTCCCTGCTGTGACTGTGGCTGGGGCCTGGCTGTTTCCTGCTCCCGCCCTGACACCCAGGCTGCACCGTCTGAGAAGAACAGCAGGGGTTGGAGTGTCCTTAAGTGGAGCCCTGGTGTTCCCCATACCCATTGTGAAACCTCCTCTTCAGCAAACAACAATTCCCGGTAGCCTGAGAAAGAGCTGCTCTCTCTGGGGTCAGGCCCTGCCGACAAGGGATCCCAGAGCTGTGTAACACGAGGCCCCAGTGTCTCATTCTTATCCTGCCCGTCCCGTGGGAGTGCACGCATTCACTCACCGGCTAGACAGGTTCCTCTGCTATGAAGCTTCCAGGCAGATTTTGTTTCCCCGAGCACAAAGCAAGGCAGCGGTAAAGTGTAGGGAGAGAAACTGCTACCTGTGCCCCAGTTCAGAGCAGAATCTCCTTGTGAGGGATAGGGTTCCTCACCACCAGTGCTGGGTTCAGGTGAGGCACAGATACTGATCCGAAGGCTTCAACCGTGGGGTCGAAAAGATGAGCACAACTCGCTAAATATGCCGTTTGCCAAGACCTTTCAGGTTTACGATAATTATGTGCATAATATACTTATATGACTTTCTGCCAGGCCGCTTTAACCGTTGGTCTGTCATTGTCAGCCCTCTTCACCCATTGGTCTGCTATTGTGTCATTCACATTTTCTTCTGCTCACTTCAGCAGCATGGGGCAATGGGTCAGTCCACTTAATCTGTTGGTAACTTTACTGGAAGTGACGCCCTTCTGCTCTTTCACCACAGGCAAATTTGCACATAAAGTAATTCTCTTCAATACCAGAGGCCGTGGCAAGACATGCCTTTTGAGATGAAGAAAAATGCTTTTGCTTTAGCCAATGTTTTATTTTGATTGAGAAGGGCCTGGCAGCTCCCTTTTACAATGGAGTTTTGCAAAAACCATGTTCCACCTTCTTCACATTATTCAAACTCCACAGAGCGGTGGCCCCAGTGGCTAAGTAAGCTGCTAAAAGATGCCATGTTTCACGGTAACAGCCTGCATGGTATTTGGGGCATGCTTCATCAATATCATCAATTCAGCCTTCGATAATTTAAACTCTGGTGACCATGGATGGGCTGGTATTGGTGCCAGTTTCGTTAACCATAATGTTCTACTTCTTGGTACACTCTACCCACATGTCTATAGCCAGCCACTATGAAAGGTGTTGGGAGAGGTGTAAACTAAACCATCTGGGGTAAACTAAGATAGGACATTATCAAACAGGCAAATAAGGTAATGGTTGAGGGTTTTGATATTTTGATTTGTGCGAAAGGGATTGAAGCGTATCCCCACTTATACCTAGTGCCACAATAGATGTAGATGAAATCCTATGTCGTCCCTAAAGTGTTGGATTCGTTTGAGTCACCATATTGTATATAATAAGCATAGGCCAACAGGAAAAATAAGACAATATTCTAGTGGTGGTTTCAGCAGCCGAACTGTTTTGGTGAATTCCAAGTGGCTCCTAGCTTGTCCTAACCCAATGCCCTAGGCCAGTGGTTCCCAAATTTTGTAGAACCACAATACATGTTTTATCTCATGACCCACCTACTTCTAATGGGCATGAAATGGTGATTTTTGGATAGAACTAAAGCATTGTGTGAAAGCGTATTATCTTTACATACAACACATTCCAATTGAAATGGCCACTAACTTTGCACAGGCATAATGTTTTACTGATAACACTTTAAAGCATACAGCTCTTGTAGGAAGCTCACTTTTAATGTAGTGTACCAATGTAGGGGTACACCATGCAAAAAGACCAGACAACGGGGGGTGTAGCCAGAAACTAAAGAAAATGGGCGCACACTAGCCAAAGCTCCCGGGGACAGATCCCCCATTTCCTAATATCGGCCTTAAAGTCCGACTAGAATGTGCTGAAATAAACCTACTAGTGTTCGTCAACAGTGACTCCACCCTCAGTGAAAAATCGATTAACCAGCCGGCAGCTGAGAGTCTTGCCCTCGGGAGGCCTGCAGCACTGTAAGAGCCAGGACCCACAGTGAGGACCCAGCGGGAGGGCGAGCCCGGTGGGCTGGGCATACATTAAACTAAACAGACGCTCCAGCACACGCTCCCTGATCAGCATCTACAGAGCAGCCTTAAGATCTTACCGGCATCTCCGGGAAGGAGGCAATCCGTGAACGCTGCTCTCGCCAGATGGGCGTGACTGGATCTCCCAGACCCAGTGATGGTGATGCAGCTTTGCTCTGCTTATGGACAGATTTGTGGCCAGGAGCGGAGATGCACAAGAACTCGGTGAGTGGTGTAGCGGCTGAGCCATCACCGAGTGTAGCGCTGCCACTGAAGGAGAAGGAGCCGACTGGGGGAGAGGCTGCAGATCAGCCATAAATATGGAGGGAGGAGAAGAACTGAGACATCGGCCAAGTTGTGGGGAGGGTGACGACGTCCCCCCATTGCTACCACAACAAAAATTTGAGGTAGCAACTACACATCAGGGAGTGCTCCACCTGCAATTACTCCATTGTTCCCCCACAAAGTAAAAGACATTCCTCAGAAGGGAGGTCAACCACAGCATGAGGATACTTGTCTATGGGGGACCATAACTGTAGGGACCCATCACAACTCCACAGAAGCATACAAACTCTTCTCCACATATAGAGCCCGCCACAAAACATGCTAACCACGCACTGCCATCAATCTCAGACATTAATCAAGTGACTGTGAACCCCGCACCTGGAGAAAACCGACAGGCAGCAAGGTAACTCCCTGAGCAGGCGGGAGTGAGTACTCAAGTGATTTGCCCCAGTCCAAACGTCCCATAAGCCAGTAAAGCAGTCAAGTACGCCATGTCGGGCAGCAAAAGAAGGCAGGGCACACACTAAACCAAACTAGATAAATAAACTGTAGAAAAAGGGCAAGAAGAAGGTAGTAACACGTCTGAGCCAGAAGGGGAGAAGAACGATCCAACCTTGAAAGACATCATGGCCGCCATCAATAAAGTTGAGAATTTCGCATGGACCCGATTTCTACCAAAGTATCTCTTGTAATGGCAGACCTATGCAAGTTGGGTGACCAAGTTCAGGAGGTGGAAGACAGCCAAAAACCTGAAGGCAGATACCACGACCCTTCATCAAGTGAAAGTTCTGACAAACTCGACAAAAGCACTTGAAGTAAAGCTGGATGAATACGAAGGTAGATCCAAAAGAAATAATATACGCATAATTGGTGTTCCTGAGTATGCTGAAGGACCAGCCAAGGATCTCTTTGTTGAAGATCTAATATTGAAACACCTACAACCCCGGGGCTTGTCAAACTACTTCTCAATTTAGAGAGTGCACCGATTTCCAGTTGGAAGACCTAAACCAGAGGCCCCTCCGAGACAAATCCTGGCCCAAATCTTCAATTTTCGATACCGAAATGTTATATTGCAAACGACACAAAGTGCTCCTCCAGTCTGCCTTGACAATGGTGCAATCTCATTCTTTCCCGACTTCACCTTAAATGTGCAAAGAAAGACACAACTTCCTTGGAGTCAAAAGAACACTCAGAGAGAAAGAAATCAAATACTCAATGCTGTTTCCTGCAAGGTGAAGGATGGAAGCTGGAGCAAAGACCAGGTTCTTCTCCAACCCTGAAGAAACCTGGGAGTGGCAAGGTGAATGGTGTACAGTAGGACACACAAGCCCCTCTGGTAATCGAACAAGATACCTGGCGAAATCACAAAAAAGCTTGGAAAAGAACTCAGTCGGTAATCCACGCATAACCAAGGAACCTGACAAGAGTGAATAATGCGACCCTACAAGCATTGGAGCTCTCAACTAAACACAGATGGGATGCCAAACTAACGTGGACAAATACATTCCTAGGGCTGTCTGGCACTGGAAAGTGGACTACTACAGCACAAGCAGTAATGTGAAGTATGGAGGGGGTTGTGGGGTGTATTGTCTCTGGAGTCCTAGTTCCCCTCAGTTACTTGTTTGAGGTGACGAACAGCGCTCTGCAATGTTGGGGTGGCGGGCAGTTACTAAACAGTTAAGCAGGGTGGCAGGGAGGGGGGGAGGGGGGCAATGTTTATTGACAGTACTAGAAATGAATCCAGTAATATTTATTATAGTTGGGAAAAGTTTTGCATTATTTCAAGTTTATTTGTAAGGAAACGCTTCATACAGTCACACTCAAACAACTTACAATGTCAACCAAATAAAGTCAGGACAAAGCCCATAACTTGCCCCTACCACTGTTGCCACTCGTCCCTCACAGGAAAAATAATGCTTGCAAACCGAAACCCATTAACATCTGATATCATGCTTTCCTCCCTCAGACTGCTTTCCTGAATATAAACGGTCTGGGTGATAAGTTGAAGAGAGGAATAGTCCTATAATTCATTAAACAACAAACACCTGAAGTAGAATTACTACAAAAGTCCCATCTTATAGCTAATAAACGCAATGTGTTAAACAGAGCGGGATAAACTCTAGTTGACCATGCAGGCTTCACAGCTGGATCCAGAGGGACAGGAATTCTCATACGCAAGAATTTTCCTTTTATACAGGGAAGATCCTACCTAGATCTGCTGGGTAGAATGGCTGCTATCACCAGTATATGGGAGGGTAAACCACTCAATCTCCAGTTAGTGTATAACCCACCAACATTATACAAGATTACTCTCCAGGATTAATCAAACGAATCCTAGATCTGTCAGAATGGAAGTTGATTCTAGGGGGGATATAAATATAGTGTTATGCTGCACAAAAAAATCGCAAACCACTGAAAAACAAACCTAGCAGCTGCTCCACCCTATTGAAATACCTGGTGGCAATGGGCTTAGTAGACGTCTGGAGAACACACAATCCAGACATGTCACACATCACTTTTCATTCAGGTGCTCATAACAGCCATTTACAAATTGATTATATCCTAGCTTGGCCTAATCAGGTCCCTTACTTTAAAGACGTCTGACATTTGGTGCCTGGAATATCGGACCATGCTCCACTTTCAGCCCGCTAGACGAACAAGTTACTTACCTTCGGTAACGATGTATCTGTAAGAGACATACATTAGTTATAGATACATTACCTTAGAATTACCCCCCGGCATCAGACTGGATTCAGTGAATTTTTTCTGTAGCAGTACCTCTGCGCGTCGGTGGGTGGCGTCAGTTGACTTTGCGTCCGTCGTCGGTGTTGTGTTCGCCGGGATGACATCACAGTGTCTACTTAGACGCCGCCCCTGCGTGCTAACGTCAGTTGGGACACGACTTTCCATGCCAGAAGTGAAGAACCATGCAAGACACTGACCAATGGTGCACAAAACTAGGGCACTGGAAGGGAGTCCCTATCCCTAGAAGTCAGTTCACAGAATGGGGAGAATGGCTGGGGCGCTAAGGTATCTATAACTAATGTATGTCTCTTACAGATACATTGTTACCAAAGGTAACTAACTTGTTCATCTGAAAGAGACCATTAGTTATAGATTCCTTAGCTTAGAATAGATTAGATACCACAGCGGGGGCAACCCCGGAGGTGGGTCTGCGAACTAAGTCCACACCAGAAAGTGCTGGACAACAGAACACTCAAAAAAAGCTGTCTCTCCGGACTTGGCTGTATCCAGGCAGTAATGTTTTGTGAACGTGTGTAGGGATGTCCACGTAGCTGCCTAGAAGATGTCAAGCAACAGGATCTCCACATCCCAAAGCAGTAGAGGCTGCCGTCGCCCTGGTAGAGTGGGCGCGAAGTCCTACTGGAGGTTCCTTTTTCACCAAAGAATAGCAGATTGTGATAGATAGGACAACCCATCCAGAGATGGAACGTTTGTGCATGGCCCGACCTTTCTTGGCGCCCACATAAACCACGAAAAGATGATTGTCCAACCGGAAATCTTTAGTGCGGTCAAGGTAGAAGGACAGCGCATGTTTTGGTTCCAGACTGTGGAGTCTCTCCCTCTCTTTGGAATGGTGCGGAGGCGGGAAGAAGATTGGCAATGTGATGGTCTGACCTATGTAGAAAGAGGTAACCACTTTGGGCAGAAAAGAGGGCCTAGTGCGAAGGACCACTTTGTTCGGATGAACTGCAAGAAAAGGAGACTTGGAGAAAAGAGCCTGAAGCTCACTCACCCTGTGAGCAGATGTGATGGCAAGCAGGAAAGCGGTCTTCAAGGTAAGAAGACTAAGAGGACAATTATGTAGTGGCTCGAAGGGAGCATGCAAAAGAAAAGGAAGAACAAGGTTCAAGTCTCACTGGGGCATTATGAAAGGAGCGGCAGGAAAGAGATGAGTAATGCCCTTTAGAAATCCATTTACAATTTGAGACTTGAAAAGAGAAGGCTAATCAGGAAGGCACAGAAAGGCAGAGATAACTGAAAGGTAGCCTTTAAGAGTGCCCAGAACAGAGCCCTGCTGGCCAAAGCGAGAATGAAGAGAAGAACCTCTGAAAGAGGGGCAGAAAGGGAATCCACAGCCTTTGCAGTGCACCATGCCACAAATTTGTTATTTATTATTTATTTATTTCATTTATAGAGCGCTCTATCACCTAGCAGGCATCCTGGCGCTAACATACTCAGAGTACAGTATATAAGTGTGCCCGAAGGCTAACAGCCAGATTATACTTTGGGGAACAGCCAGGTTTTTAGTCTCTTTCTAAAAGGAAAGAGATCGCTGACTTGTCTCAGTTCTAATGGAAGTTCATTCCAAAGTCTGGCAGCTGCTACGCCAAAAGTTCTGCCACCCGATTTTGCTTTCCTGACTCTCGGTATTTTAACCAGTCTTGCCGATGAGGAGCGGAGGCTTCTTGCTGAAACATACCATTCAAACTTTCTCCGCAGGGAAGCAGGTCCAGACCCATGCAGAGCTTTGAACACTAGACAGAAAGACTTAAACGAACTTCTCTGTCTCAACGGGAGCCAATACAACTCCGCCAATGCCGATGAGGAAGAAGAACTTCTGGGCCATCCTAGGGCTAGCTTGGCTGCCGTTGACTGAATCCTCTGAAGTCTATCCAGAAGGTATTTCGGAGACTCTAAACAATAATGCGTTGCAGTAGTCTAATCTGCTTAAAATGGTACTTTTAGGGGAGGGGCGCCTGGCTGCCAAGATGACATTACAGACTTCGGGAGGAAGGTTGAAAGCTATCAATTGTCGCCGCTCAATCTCCATGCAAGGAGATGGAGGCTGGACAGGTTTGGGTGGAGGACCGTCCCCTGCTGCTGCGACAGAAGATCCTCCCGAAGAGGCAGCCTCAGGGTCAAAATCCGGGATAGAGGCTAAAACATCGGTATCATAGCCCAATTATCCCGGACTCACTGCTCGGGAGGATAAACCCGAAACTGCGCTGTATCCAGAACTGCTCCAATGAAAAGGAGCTTCTGAGAGGGAATCAAGTCTGATTTTGGCAAGTTGATAGTGAAACCCAGCGAGTGCAGGACGCCTACCATAGTCTGGAAGTGGGAGACGACAGCCTGGGGTGAGCTTGCCTTCAACAGCCAGTCGTCGAGATAGGGGCAAACTGGAACCCCTGATATGCGCAGATGAGCTGCGACCACCGCCATCACTTTCGTGAACACACGAGGGGCAGTGGTAAGGCCAAAAGGGAGCACTGTAAACTGAAAATGCTTGTGGCCTACCGTGAACCGTAGGTAATGCCTGTGGGCTGGGTGGATGGAGATGTGGAAATAGGCATCCTGCAAGTCCAACACTACCATCCAGTCTCCAGGATCGAGGACAGGCAGGACCTGAGCCAACATGAGCATTTTGAACTTCTCCTTCCGGACAAAGCGTTTGAGCGCCCTGAGGTCTAAGACAGGATGCAGGCTTTTTTCCTTCTTGGGTTCCAGAAAGTAGTGGAAGTAACAACCATGACCTACTTCTGGCACAGGGGCCCTTTCGATAGCTCCCTTGGCCTAGAGAGCTGCAACTTCCTGGCAGAGAAGGGCCAAGTGATCCTCCGACATGTGATGGAGTGCTGGTGGCATTGAGGGAGGGTAGTCTCGAAGGAGAGGAGTAGCCCCTTCGGACCATCTGCAAAACTCACCTGTCCAACCTGATGTTTTACCAGTGGGGGAGGTGATGACGAATCCTGCCACACTGGCCTCTGGTGGCCCTGTAAGGTCGGACTAGGATGGTTTGGAGGCTGCTGCAGGGTGGGGCATGAGTGGATTCGCTAGCCCTTTGGCCCCCAGACCTGCATCGATGGGTCCCACGGCCACGCAGAAGCTGCGTAGCTTGCGCGGCCCTGTGGCCAGATTAGTTGGAACGTGGCGAAGTCGGTACCCTCCGGCGCCGGTACCGACTTCGAGCGTCGTCGGTCCAGCACTGTGTCCAAGTCAGGGGCGAGGTTGGGGTCGATGCCGGTTGGGGGCACAACTGACGACAGGGGCGTCGTCACAGGAATCGGCAGGCACCCCTTCCGTAGCTATGAAAGAGGCAAAAAGCAAACTGCATGGGGCAAGAGGTTGCTGCAAGGCCCAAGGATCTGGCTGTTGCTCTAGAATCCTTGAAACGCTTGAGCGCTGAGTCTGCCTTGTCACCGAAAAGGCGACGGCCATCAAAGGGTATGTCCAAAAGGGTGGATTGGAGATCCCCAGAGAAACCAGACGTCCTCAACCAGGAGTAGTGCCTCAAGGCTACTGACATGGAAACCGTTCTGCCCAGACAGTCAGCGGTATCCAGCCCACACCTAATGGGGTGACCTTAGCTTCATCTCAAAGCTCTGCCACTGCAAGGGTGAGAACGGCCCAGGTCTCCTCCGGGCACTGTGGCAGCACTTGCGCAACCGTATCCCAGCACTGTATGGGCATAACGGCCCAAGAGGAATGTAGTGTTCACCAAATGCAGCACAAAGCTGGCGGAAGAAAACATCTTCTTCCCAAGGTGGTCCAGCTTCTTGGATTCCCTATATGGGGGAGCAGTAGGGAATGCACCCTTAGATGACGAGGCTTGGACTACCAAGCTCTCAGGGGAAGGTGTTGGGAGTGGAAAAGTAAACACCTGGGGCTGGGCGGTGGTGTCGGGCAATCATCCTGTCCACAGGAGCCCCTGTGCTGGGCTTGGACTAAGTGCCAAGAAGGACGTCGGTAAGGGCTTCATTAAAGGTCAGCAGGGGCTTCGAAGAGGCAGCTGCACGTTTAAGTACCTCTGTCAGGAGGTTAGTCCTGACTGCCACCATAGAAAGCTCCAGGCCCAAGGCCTCGGCCGCCCTATGCAACACCACTGTGTATGAAGCTCTCTCCTCCGTTGCCACGGTAGGGGCGGGAGAGCATGCCAAGGTCTGGGGAGGTATCCAAACCACTGGCATCACCCAGGTCCTTTCGCCAGTCCAGCTCATTAAGCTGGTCAGCTAAAGGGTTTACAGCCTACACCCAGTCCTTCTCACCCTCCTCTGGCTGCCACTCAGGGTGATAGGGAACACCAGGGATGAACAGCGGTACGAAAGTACCCTCCGGCGCCGGTACCGACTTCGAGCGTCGTCGGTCCAGCACCGTGTCCAAGTCAGGGGCGAGGTTGGGGTTGATGCCGGTTGGGGGCACAACTGACGTCAGGGGCGTCGTCACAGGAATCGGCACCGGGCAAGGTACCATGAGGTCCACCAGCGTCAATCCAGATCCAGGCCTGGATCCTCAGGGCCATCTGGCAGCGAATCCGGAGCCGGCGGCATCAAAGGCTTCGGAAAATGCTCGAGGCTGGGCAGGGGACGCTCTGGCTCCAGGAAAGGGAGGGAAGAGAGGAGCTATCCCAGAAGCGGGCTCCGAAGACGGAGCCTTAAAGCGACGGCGTTTCTGGTCCCGCGTTGCATCAGCCGATGGATGGGGAGAAGGCGAAGAGTGACGATGCTTCGTCGCCTTCTTCTTGTACTTCGACTTACCCGATGAGTGCGAAAACTTCGATGACGAGTGATGGTGGCTTCCGGTCCTGAGACCTTACCCTCAACTGGGACCTCGAACCTCGCAGAGCGGACTGCTGGGCCTCCAAATGAGGGATTGAGTCTCAGCAAAGGCCTAATTGCGCCACTTTAAAGCCCTCAAACCATAGAAGTGAAGTTGGCACGAAAACTGGAATAGAAAAGACACATTTATTAAGACCTCATGAGGTGGAACTACAGTCACACAGTACCCTTAGGCAATGCATGAAGTAGCACACTGAATGGAAGGCACATGGTCCTTTTATACCCGCACAGGGGCTCAAAAAGAAGGCGGTACACATGTTGAAATGAGTTTTATGTACATATAAGGACATTTGGAGAGCACACATTCAACAAGTGGGAGGAGCCAACGATTGTCCAGTTGGGGTAAACACATTCTTGACAGTGATGGATCAGAAACAAATGTGGCTCGTCTGAGCATGCGTGTAATTGGCAGAAGCTAAATATAACTTGTTTCTAGGCAGATTACACAAGCAGTTAACAAAGAGGTAGGACAGAGCACATGGTGAACACGAGGTAGCACATGGCATACAAAATGGCTGACAGAAATACAAAATGGCTTCCAAGAAACGGGCAAGATAACATCGGAAAACTCACTGGCTTCAGCGAATGCTAACCTGCTCTCTGTCAATTTAAGACAGACGACCCTTTTAACATTTAGCTGAAGACAGCTGTTCATAAGAGTAATCTAAATATGCATTATATACATCTATCAGCATCATTTTAGCAATTTCCTTCTGTTGTGCTTTCATTTCAGTAACATTTCTTTTAACAGGGGTACAAGCAGAAATACAAATGGAGCAGATCATAGGACCACATTGTAGGCATACACACGTGTAAATAATATTGTAATTACAACGCATAGAGCAGTCAATATCTTCCAACCCCAAGAGGTAAATAATGACCATATCCAGCTCGAAAATGTCCATGTACCAGTTTCTGGATGGATTTCTGCAGCAATTTTATGCAGTTTAGAAATTGCATCATATACTGAGGGCGAATAATCAGGGATAAAAATACAGCAACTACTTCCGATAATGCGACATGCACCACCTCGATCAGCTAACATTACATCTAAAACCATTTGGTTCTGGAGAGCAACAATTCTTGCAATTTGAAGCTCCTCTGTAATATTTCCTAGTGCCATTGTTGTCTGATTGGCAACAGCTTCAACAACTGGAGTTAATCGCCTTATCTTCCGACTGTTTAATGCAGCACCCACAAAGAAGAACAAACCTAGATTAAAATCAACATGTTGTTGTAATGTAGTGTCAGGCTGGTCCACTTCATCCATACTAATTGTCCTCTTGACTCTATTTATAGAAATATCATTATATAATACAAGATTCTTGTGATATATTGCAGGTGCCAAAAATACAGGGGGTAACAGAAAAGATATGTAGCACACTCCTGACCAACCCATTGGAAGCTGATAATAACCTTTATTCCCACAGATGAAATATGTATTGTGAGAAGCTGTAAAAGTTCTACTGTTCGCACCTTCAATTGTCAATACGATAGTGCATTCACTACTCCCTACTAGAAATGTGCCCACACTACTAATACATAAGTCTGCTTTTGCTCTGGTAAGGGAAATCACAAAAAGTTAATCGATATTAATTGTCCTTGTTCTGGTGAAGACATATGGTGACGAAACATTGTCTGGTTGGTACTCTCCCGTTCCCATTTAGTTCCTTTGGCTTGAGGATATTCATCCTTATCTTGATAACAAACTTTATTAAGATGATAGTTAATCCCTCCTACCGAAGGTTTTCTAGATGCAAACAAAAGTGCATACCAAGCTTGACAAGAACCATTGTGAGAAAAGGGAAGTGGAATAAAAGGTGTTCCTCCTTTTTTCTGGTGGGCAGGCATCATCCCACACACCCAACAGTTGGTAGTGTTTGTAGCATTGTGCGTATGATGTAACATCTGGATAAAAGTGTTATTCAAATCAGATTGTCGATGTTTCTGTTCATGATAGGGAAGAGTAAAATGAAAATGTTCAACTGGAGTTGGAGTAGTGGCAAGCAAAAGTTGTCGAACAGGGGCCACCTTCTCCACAAACCAAGCTGCTATTGCTATAACCATCATAGCAACAACAACCCCTACAGCACAAATGAATCTTCTGTTACTCATTTCAGCAACAGCAATAAGCAAACTTTTCTAAAAAAAACCTATTTAAATGATCGTCGGAGCTCTTATCCCTTGGGCAGCCGTTGATTTCTTCACCGAGGGTCAAGACGGGTGTCACTACACTAAGCAGGGCTGATCCCCCCCTTGCAATATCGGCATTCCGTTTTACTACCCAGGGCGGTAGCTCAACCAGTCTTCTTTGACAAAACAGATTCTTTTCTTGGTCTCAGTTGGTATCGTGATGTTCCAGGAATTGTGTGATCCCGAAAGACCTCCTTAGATTCATCAGGTGCGATGGCTGGGCTCTTTTCCTTATCCAGAAGCTCTTGTTGATCGGTCAGTACAGCAGGTTCCACCAAGGCAGGTGACACTCTTCAACAATGGGTGCTGTGTATTCACCTTTTTCGGTTCGTCACCCGAACTGCTGTCCTCGTGGCCAAGAGTACTTGTTCTGGACCGCGCCACCTCGGCTCCAAACTGTTCGGCTTCTCAAAAACCCGGACCATAACCTGGTCCCCAGGCCGAAGATCATGAGCCTCACCTGCAGATCTGTTAGGAAGAGCTTCTCGGACCTGTTGATGAATAGAAAGTAAACTATCTGTTAATTGTGCCAAATAGTCATTCATCAAAACACAAGGTACATCATGTATAGGACGTGGCTTAGGAGCTCCCCAAATATTCATTGGCCTTCCAAATACCACTTCATAAGGTGTTAGCCCAGATCGTGAATGTGGCACCGATCTTATGGATTACAATGCCAAAGGTAAGGCATCCAGCCACCTCAAAGACGTGAAAGCCACAATTTTTGCTAATTTAAGCTTCAGAGTAGCATTGTACCTTCCTACCAATCCTGCTGATTGTGGATGAAAGACTTCATGACATTTCTGTTTGATCCCTAATCCTTTCAGGACATACTCAACAACTTGCCCAATAAAATGGGGTCCGTTATCACTCTTCAACAGCACCTTAGCTGTAGTTAGCGATGTATTATCCTTCGTAGGGTATGCCTCTATCCATTTACTAAAGGCGCAAACCACCAGTAAGACATACTTCAGATTGTTGCAGCGCTCAAGTTGGATGTAATTCATCTGCAAAACTTCAAAAGGTGCAGTCGGTGTAGCAAACCCTCCTGTAGGAGTTTGTGTCCCTTTACCATAATTGTATTGTAAACAGATCAAGCAAGACTGTACTACTCTCTTAGCAGTGCTGGCAATCTCAGGATGCTCCAAAACTCATGTAAGCAATTTCGTTATTGCTAGAGCTCTAACATGTGCCAGCCCATGTGCCATTTGAACCATAGGTTGTAAATAGACTGCAGGTAATTTCCACTTATCCATATCTTTGGTACGCCAGCAACCCTCATTGTCCAATACTCCTTCTTTGGACCATTGCTCAAGTTCTGCTTTTGAGGCAGATCTCTGTACATCTAGTACTTCCCCTCTAGCATCATGCCATCGCTCAGCTTGAGATTTTACTAAGTACATGGAAGTGGCACTTCGCTGCATCGCAGTCTCACGAGCTACGTGATCAGCAAAGCATTACCCTGTCCTATTTTATCAGTCACTTTCTTGTGTGCGCTACTCTTCACAACCGTAATCTTCTTTGGGTATGTTAGCGCAGTTAAAAGATTCTGTACCAATTCTCTATGCATGATCTGCATCCTATGTGATGTTAGAAAACCTCTATCCTTCCAGAGTAGGCCAAAATCGTGGGCCACTCCAAAAGCATAGCGGCTATCCGTGTAAATGTTCACACATAAATCAGTGCTAAGTTCACACGCTCGTGTCAGCGCTATTAGTTCAGCTGCCTGAGCCGACTTCTGTGGTATGCGAGCTGCCTCAACTACTGTCTCAAGTGTTGTAATGGCATATGCAGCTAAGGTCATGCCATCTGGTAACTTCAAACATGACCCATCAACCCACAGTTCCCCATCTACATCTGGAAGGGCCGTGTCTTGCAAGTCAATGCGACCCTTTGTCTCTTCCTCAGTAAGGAAAATGCAATCATGAGGCTCCTTTGATTGGGACTGAGCCGCAGGGTATAGCAACAAAGTGGCTGGATTTAACGTGGCACACCTCTTCAAAGTAATATGAGGCGCTAGTAATCTCAATTCATATCTGGTCAGACGGGCACTAGTTAAATGTTGTGTCCTAGTCTTATTCAGGAGAGCATCTACTGCATGAGGTACTAATGCTAACAGTTTATGTGACAAAACTATCCCTTCACTCTGACGTATAGACACAGCTGTTGCAGCCACTGCACGAAAGCACCCGGGTAATCCTCGAGCAACAGGATCAAGGACCGCTGAAAAGTATGCACAGGGACGCTGCTTATCGCCGTGTGTTTGTACCAAAACTGACAATGCACATCCATCTTTCTCATGCACATAGTGTGTAAAAGCCTTCGTGTAACCTGGAGTACCTAACACTGGTGCAGAACAAAGAGCTTGACGTAAGTGCGGAAAAGCATTTTCAAATTCCTCTGTCCATGAGAGGGGCATGGGAGTGTCTTTAGTCAAAAGTGCTAACAAGGGTTTGACGATGTGTGAAAATCCTAATATCCACTGCCTACAGAATGAAGTCAAACCAATTAAGGCACAAACATCTTTTTGAGTGGAAGGTACTGGTGTGTCTAAAATTGCTTGAATATGATCTGGTGTCAGTGCACGGCCCTCCTTAGACAGAAGGTGTCCTAAGTAGGTCACCTTCGGTCTACAATATTGCAATTTCTTCCGTGACACTTTATGATGGTGCATTGCAAGAAAAGAAAGCAAAGACAAAGTACTCTCTTCACACAATTCAGGAGTATCGGCTGCCAACAAGATGTCATCGACATATTGTATGAGAGCCACTCCTTTCGGTAAATCAAAAGAATCAAGTTGTCTTTTCAATGCTTGACTGTAAATACTTGGACTCTCTGTATAGCCTTGAGGAATTCTACAAAATCTATACGATCGATTATTCAAAGTGAAGCCGAACAAATATCGGCTATCAGGATGAATAGGGATCGAAAAGAAAGAATTCTTCAAGTCTATCACAGAGAATGTGGTCGCTGTGGGGGGAACCAAAGTAAGTAATGTCGTAATATCAGAAACCACATGATATTGTGGTACCACGATCTTATTCGCTTCCCGTAAATCAATAAATCTATAAATCCTAGTACCAGTGTCTTTTTTCAAAATGGGAAGAATCGGACTATTGCAAACATTGTAAGGGACTTCCTCCACAACCCCAACTTCAATCAAATCAAGAACAACGTGTATGAGTGCTTCTTCACCCTCTTGTGAAATTTTATGCTGGCACAAACGTGGTAATAAAGAACCCTCCTTTACACTAATGTGCACTGGTGGAATAATCATCTGTCCTACATCAGTGTCCGAAGTATCCCACAAAACACTCGGGAGTGAAGCTAATGCAGTATCCTCTTTAAGGAGACAAGATCTTTCAGGCACAGGGTAATTCTCATTCAGAATAACACGCACTCCTTCAGGAGCACAGCGTATTGTAGCTCTGAAATACTTAAGCATATCAAGACCCACAATATTGTCTGGCGTGTTCGGTGAAAGCAAAAACGGGCAAGGAGCAGTAAACTTGTCAACATGAAATGCAAGTGGTTGTGACAATAGGCTAAGGGAGGGTGTTTCCACGAATTCTATTGATGTAATAGTTGAGCCAGACAGGAGAGCCCTTGGAACCAATTGTTTAGATAAGGCGCTACGAGTAGCTCCTGTATCAACCAGAAACCGATCAGTAGAACCCAAAACATGTGCTGTAATATAGGGACCCATCTGATCTACTGGAACTTCAACCGATTCCTTACCCCATCCTAGGCAATCCTATGCATAAGCAGAATCATGAAAATCAGATGGCGCGCAATCAGATATTTGATATTGGTTTCGCCTATAAAAGGTGTTAAACCCATTCTGTCTTCGTTCATTAGAGTCAAACCTAGCACGATCATTTGTGCTCCCTCTAGGCCCTGAGTATCCAGAACGATTTCTCATTTGTCCTCGTCCGTGTTGATTTTGCTGGGCGCGTAATACCGGACAATCAGAAAGCCAGTGTCCGAACTGTTTCCAATACACACACTGGTCAACTGATAAATTAGAACGAGTGAAAGGCGAACCATAGGATCCACGTCTACCTCTATCATTGCCTCTAAAAGGTGGACCATAAGCTTGAGCCAAATCTTTAGTCTTTTTATCCCCATTAGCCTTTGCTTCTAGCTCCTGGTGTTCGTAATACTGAGCCATAGTTAAAAGAGAAACCGGAGAAGAGGTAGTCCACGAACTCTCACTAGCTTTTAAGCGACTGGCTATTTCTGGCAGCAAGTTGGCGACATATTTATCAGCAAACAAATGTCTGCCTGTATCATCCGTTAATGACTGGCCACTGAAATCATGAAATGCTTCCTCAAAACGCGTAAAGAAATCTGGCACTGACTCTTCTACCTTTTGTTTGCATGATGCTAATATAGTCTAATCTATCTTTTTAGAGGGAATGATCGTTTTTAATTTGATTGATATAGCTGCTGGAAGATCTAGAATTAGCCAACATGGTTTCTGCGCGGGTTCCCTTTCCGAATCTGCTAATTCTATATCTTTCCATAATGCTCCGAAAGTTACATTATCATCAACTTTACGAATAGTTCTCCACATATCAGGGGGTAAGATCAATCCAAAAAACAAATCAATATCAGGCAGTGTCATAGTACAAGAACTAAAAGCACCCTCAACTTTCTCATAAAAGGCTGCTGGATTTTTACGCAGATCGGGTAATGCGGTCTTAAGAGCCATAACTTTCGCTCTATTCCAAAGAGTATAAACCCAATTATAAATAAAATAACCCTTTGCATCAGCAGAAGTTTTATCCTCATCTGTTCCTGTTTAGGAGGAACATACAAGGGTGTGGCTTCCCGCATAGGTTTCGCATGAACTATCCTAGTCTTATCTGATCCGAAGATAGAGGCTTCCGCCGCGCCGGTCTGAGATGTATGCGCAGCTGCGTCCACTGCCTTTTTCTCCAGCCGTAGTCGAGCTGCCTCAGCACGTATTTTAACCAAACACCTGATTGAGTCAGCTAACTGACCCAATCAGGCATGTTCTTATAATCTTGTGTCACATCGACAGGCTAAAGTTCTCCTGAAATTTTCCTAAACCGTTCAATAACTTCTCCAGCAAATGCTTCCGTAAAATATACTTGCTCCTTCTCCGACCAGTTTTTCATATCCTCTAAGAGGTCAGGGGCAGAGGCTGTATTAAGAGCAGCTTTATGAGCAGCAGATCTAAGGTCAGCAGAGCGTGCAGCAGGAATCATAGAACGAGTGTCTCACGCTTTATCTTGATCTTCAGAAGATTTGTCATTGGGCTTATCAGGAGCAGAAGGGAAAATATACGGGGTGGAAAACGATCTAATAACAAGAAATCGTCATGTTGCTTATTAAGGATAGGATGAAGGGGTTGCCTAACAGCGTACTGGTCAGTTCCTGTAAATTGTGCTCCCTTTCCTCTCTTTCTTTTAATTCTTTTATTTCCTTGTCTTTTAACTCCAGGGCTTTCGTGTGAATGGTTTCACGCTGTTCTTTTACAATTAAGGCTTGCTCACGCTTCATTCGCTCACGCACCGCTTTCTACCACATTCGTGCACAATCAAACATATCTTGTCTAGACTTTCGCTGAAACATACACTGCTCCACATACTGAATCTTTCATAAATCAAATGACCCATGCATAGGCCAACGCAACTCAGGTTCCTTTTTAGTGTATTTATTCCATAACGTACTGTACATTATGGAAGAAAGACCATACTTTACATACATATCCCTATTAGGCGTCCCCTCTGGGGGAGCTGGTTGAGCTTCGTCGAGTTTCAAACTGGTACCGCTACAAAAGCAACACATCCTACGAAGTGCACTGAAAACAGGCATGTCAAACATAATGCAAAATATGCAATATTATAATCAAAGTAGCGCTTAAAGTATCTGCGTACGTTGCGCCGTTCAAAACAAATATAAGACAGAGAAAAATCTCCTTATTACCTGCCTATATAAATTGCAATTTATATATAGTTTTTCCAAACAAAATCAAATGTTAGCTAACGCATACCAAGAGCCACAGTAAGTGTTGCTAAACTACCTTACCAATCCAAGGCATTGCATACCAATCCTGACTGTTAGTGTCCAGATTCCAACTGCCAAGTTCTTCAAATCAACCAAACGGTCTCTGCACGGCGAATCAACAGAAAAGATCTCAGTCGAGGAATGGCACCACCTGGATGGTCAGATCAGAAGAAAAGGAAAAACGCCGTAGATGCCAAGACTCGGTCTCCTCCGGCAGTGATCACGTCCAAAGCGAGTTTCCAATCCTTCGTTTCGACCAGTCCTTCGGGCATCTTAGTCGCCGATGAACCCCACGTTGGATGTGCCAATTTGTGGTATCGAGTCTCAGCAAGGCCTAATTGCGCCGCTTTTAATCCCTCAAACCATAGAAGTGAAGTTGGCACGGAAACTGGAATAGAAAAGACAAATTTATTAAGACCTCATGAGGTGGAACTACAGTAACATAGTACCCTTAGGCAATGCATGAAGTAGCACACTGAATGGAAGGCACATGGTCCTTTTATACCCGCACAGGGGCTCAAAAAGAAGGCGGTACACATGTTGAAATTAATTTTATGTACATATAAGGACATTTTGAGAGCACACATTCAACAAGTGGGAGTAGCCAACGATTGTCCAATTGGGGTAAACACATTCTTGACAGTGATGGATCGGAAACAGATGTGGCTCGACTGAGCATGCGTGTATTTGGCAGAAGCTAAATATAACTTGTTTCTAGGCAGATTACACAAGCAGTTAACAAAGAGGTAGGACAGAGCACATGGTGAACACGAGGTAGCACATGGCATACAAAATGGCTGACAGAAAAACAAAATGGCTTCCAAGAAATGGGCAAGATAACATCGGAAAACTCACTGGCTTCAGCGAATGCTAACCTGCTCGCTGTCAATTTATGACACAAGAGCTTATGGGACTGCTCCCGCAAAGACTTCGGATTCATGGCCCGGCAGTTGGACCATGACTTCGGGTCACACTGCAGGCATCAAAGGCACACGAGGTGCAGATCCGTGACGGACATTAACTTATGACAGGAGTCACAACGCTTGAAGCTGGTACTATGATGGGAAATCCCTCAAGATACCAGGAGTCGAAGACTCAAAAAGACATTGACAAAAGTCGAAAAAAGTTTAGTCAAAAAAAGACTACGGGCAACATTCTCTTTGGATCTGAGCTGGCTGGCATGGAAAAAGAAAGAACTGACGTCAGCGCGCAGGGGAGGCGACACAGCAATGTCATCCTGGCGACCATGACGCTGACGACAGACGCCGATTCAACCGACGCCACCCAACAGCGCACAGGGGTACTGCTACAGAATAAATTCTCCGGATCCAGTCTGAGGGTAATTCTAAGGTAAGGAATCTATAACTAATGGTCTCTTTCAGATACGCGACATAGCAGCGAACTACAAAACGATTACCTTACATCCCGATACCTCATAATTCCTCACATACCCGACGATCTAACCCATACTACAGAATACTACTTTAACGAAAACGAAGGCTCAGTAAACTCCCCACAAATATTATGGGAAGCACACAAAACAGACGTTAAAGGGAAGCGCTATCCCTGACGGGGGAAGAAGGATAGGCAGAGCGCAATCATAAAATTAGAAAACAAGATCCTGGAGAAAGAAACATAGCAATCAGACTCTGAGACTGAGAAAACAAACCACGCACTAGACATTAAGCAACAGGAATATAAAAATCTAGTGACAGAGGCAGCAAAGAGTAGCCGTCTAACAACATATCATAGGATTACGAGACAGGAGACAAAGCGGTGAAATTACTGCCATGGTTAGACAGGTGTGAAAAGGGAGACAAATAGGTGACATTTCTTAGGACTGAGAATGATGACAATAGTAAGAGACCCACAAGATATAGCTGGCCTATTCGCAGTATACTACACAAGTATAGCAGACACACTTGACAGTAACATCATTGATGACAAAATCATATGTCCAATCAATAGGAGTCAATCAGGTAAAGCAATGGGCCCTAGCGACCTACCAAAAGAACTGTACAATCTCACAGCAATGACAATTGCACTTCACTTATGTTGGATATACCAAGACAGTAGATAGGGGAGCCTTCCGATAGACCACAGACTAGCCACTATTGTGGTCATCCACAATAGTGGAGGAGTGTGACTCAATGGTTAGAGCGGCAGACCCTGATGCAGAGTTCTGGCCAGGGACCAGGGTTCGATTCCCGCCTCAGCGGGGTCTGGGGCTCAATTTCCTCGGACCTGTTATTTCTCGCCTCGGTGCCTATTCTAATCACGGGCCCCACGCTGCAACTCTGGGCAATAGCTTGCTTAGCCTCCACACCGGCCCCAACAGCGCTAAGGATGCCTGGCTTCACCCTGGGGGTGCCCAGGAGTGGACACTTCACAGGGAAAGCCAGGAGGGGTTCCACAGCGGTATGAGTATCAGCGCCAGGAAGCCGAATAGGCGACACCGCAAGGTGACCGTCTGGTGACAGTGCGCTCTATAAGTACCATGACATTTACATTTACATCCACAAACAATGGAAACCAGCAGAACTGTGCAGCTTGTATCACCCCATATCGCTGCTTAACGCCGAGCTTCAGATATTGGCCAAACTGCTAGCTAATAGACTATTACCATTCATAATGAAATTAGTGCACTCAGATCAATCCGGCTTTATGCAAGGGAAAAACACTGGCTAAAACCTCGGACGGATGCCTACATAGGGTTCTGAGTAGAAGGGAGTTCATTAGGGAGGAAGCTGCAATATTATCACTAGATGCGCAGATGGCGTTTTACACCATTGAATGGCCCAACCTCTATGCAGTACTGGAGTGGTTAGGTTTCGGTCCTGAATACACTGCATGGATTAAACTGCTCCACATAAGCCCATTGGCACCGGTAGTGGTAAATGGGTACAGTTCACAAAACTTCCCCCTCTAAAGAGAAACACGACAGGGATGCCCCTTGTCACCATTGATCTTTGCAGTAATGCTAGAGCCACTGGCTACCTGGATAAGGATAGATCCCCTGATCCAAGGACTGAAATGCACTAGGGGGTGGGAGGACAGAATCTCGTTAAACACAGATGATCTATAACTCTATGTGGCATCACCCAGCGCCTCCATTATTAGGGTCCTTCAAATTTTCACTAATTTTTGGAAATACTCCGGATACACCATAAACTGGTCCAAATAGGTACTGTACATTCTCCATGGTCCAACACCCAAACTACCTCCCTGCTGTTCAGTAATGATGGCCGAAGATTGTTTCCGTTACCTAAGACTCTATGTCACGTGTGATCTTGCTCCTCTCTACACACTGAATTTACTTGGCCCCCTAAAATGACTACAGAAAGACACTCAACACTGGAGAACTTTACTGCTATCCCTATTTGGATGCACAGTCCTCTTTAAAATAATGGCATTACCAAGATTCCTCTATGTCCTACATAATACCCCCTACCCGGTCTCCAACACCTATTTTACAGACATCGAAATTGAGATCCGAGCACTACTTTGGGATGGGAAACCTCCGCAAATTGCCATGTACAAACTGGTAAAAGGGTGGTATGATGTAGGTATAGCTCTGTCAGATATCTGAATGTATTACTGGGCAAGCCAGCTGGCGGTAATCAATCAGTGGATATACAGCTCACAAACTGATCCTGCATTACAAGTGGAAAAAGTACTCATTAGCCCTAGAGGCTACAGACAGTCGCTGTACACAAACCCATTAAAACAAACCCTAACAAGCCTCACACAACAAACTGTGACTCTCTGGCATGAAGTGACAAAAAAGATAGGGTGGCGAAATAAAGTGACCCAATCCGTGCCATTATGGGATGCGGAGAGCCTAGGACAACTGATCAAATGTCCCAGGTTTGATAAATGAGATATGATCTGCATCTCGAAGGTGGGCGACCTGTGGGCAAGGGGCAACGTGAAACCATTTGCTGAATTACAAATAGAATTCAAGATGACAGACCCCGAGACATATAGATATCTCCAGATCAGACACGCTCTCAGAGCGGCCATCGCATAGGGTACAGATCTCCCAGAGTCAACACCACTAGAGGACAGACTCCTAAATGACCGCATAAACAGCAAAGGGAACTCCTTGACGTATAGGAAACTACTCAATAAAATGACAAATCCCCTACAGACATTAAACGAGAAATGGCAAAATATCATAGCAGAGTTGGACAACGAAGATTGGCAGGAAGCGTTAGCATCCCTGAAGGAGTTGTCCATAACCTTTAGACTAATATTAATCCATCTTAAGATCCTTCATAGATCGTACTTCTCCTGCGTCACAGTGACAAAAATTAGAAGAAATGTAGACTCCACATGTAACAGACAGTGCAAGCAAGAGGGAACATTTATCATATAATATGGGAATGTCCCGTCATTCAGAAATACAGGTGGGCAGTGGCAACACAACTGCAGTTGGTCTGTGGAAAGGAACTACAACCCACACCCCAATTATGTCTTCTAAATATATGGGGGTAGTCAGACCTTAATAGAAAGGAACAAATATGGGTAACACTGGGTTTTGCCACTGCAAAATGGAAAATAACAAGGAAATTGGGAGTAGGAGATCCACCCGCATTGATGGAATGGGGAAAAGACATGGATTGGTCAATGATAGCCGAAAAGACCATTTATGGGAAGAGGCTGCCCTCGAAAATGGACACAAATATGGATAGCAATTGGAACACACATAGGGGTCAGATCTGCATACCGGAAATATCACGAAACAAGATGATCAGCGGGAGGGACACGTGACAAGTTGGTTGGTGCAAATGTGGGGGACATGCTGTCCAACACACTTTATAATATATGGGACCTGACTGTAAATGTAAATTAGCATACATCGTCTCACTTTTATATGCAGACGATGCAGTCTTAATGGCCAGAACCCAGCTTGGTGTTCAGAAGGCTCTAAGTAACTACATTGATTTCATGGAAAACAGGGGTTTGAAGCTCAATGTCAAGAAAACATTTGTCATGTCCTGTGGTAAGGGTAAGAGTAGGTCCTGTACTCTTGTAGCTGGGGAATATAAAATCAAACCTACAAAAATTATTGGAGGACACAGGTTCTTGGGGACCAGCAATAAAGAACAGGGCCTTACTATTCAAGAGGTCGACGGCAGCGGTGATGATTTTCGCCAAAAAGATGGGTAAGAGGCCGCTGGAAATTTTATTGAAAATTTATCAGGCAAAGTGTATCAGTGTGGCTGAATACCGAGCAGGGGTTTGGGGATTCCATGATGTCTTACCATTTCAAGTAGTAGAGAATGCTTTTTTAAGATTTATTTTAGCCGTTCCCCAAAGTGCACCTGTTTTTAACTGTCATAGCGAACTGGGGATCCGCTATATTACAGATGTTATAAAAATACAACCGATGCTATTATGGCATAAACTTTGGACGTCACCAGATCTAGGACTGAACCTGGATATAATTAAAGATTCTATGGGTCTGTACCAGGCGAGAAAGATCCTATGGTTGAATTACATCTGTAATCTCACAAATGATTTGGGTAGGCCAGAATTTTTTAGTAACCCTGATTCCCTACTTAATATTTCGAGAAAAGATCTTAAAGCTTTTTGTTTGTACCATATTGAATCGATACAATTGGGGCTGGAGCTAAGTAAAAGAGCAGAAATGAAACACCAACTTACTTTGGTTTCTGCCACCATCCAGCCCTATTTAGTGTGGTGCTTAAGGGGATATCACAGGTATATTTTGACCAGGTTTAGATTTGATTGTTTTTTTCGCCTGGTCATATTCCCAAACACTTTCTTTGTAAATTGTACGCTATTGAACGTGCCAAGTGGATTAAACCCTTTTTAAAGCAGAGTTTATGGCTGCAATGCCGACCGGCCCTACTATTATTGCAACTACTGAATGATAAGCATTGTGTAGGAATCATGTTGGGCTTTTTAAAAAGTATTTTGAGGAAAAGAAAATGTATTAGTTGTTTTTAACTTAAGTATGTTTGTATTTTTGTTATGAATTGCTGCTTTTATGGTTTTATTAATTTGTGAAATCGAATGAAGCATTTTCTAATCTAATCTAAATAAGCATACTGTAATACTACGATGGTTTACAGGAGCTTACTTTAATAATCCCAAGTGCTCTATATGTGGTAGTATGTTCGAGCAGTTTAGGCTTATCAGAGGGGAGTGTGGAGCATTTGTTGTACACGCAGAGTCAATAAATAAGACCAACACTCAAAAAGAAATTTGAGACCACTTTAGGAAAATAACATAGATTTTCATATATTTTTAGATACCAAGATCATCGGAATCATGTAAGTACTTTCGGAGATAGGAATTTTATGGTACAACAGTAAAATGCTCAAATTATGGGGTCGATTATGATGGCGGACGGACCTGCGTCCGTCCACCACCCCCGAGGTGGAGGGACCGTCCGCAGGGGCAGCGGCGTTCCCTCCGTTTGAATTAGGATGTGACCGCCACCCTGGCGGTCAAATCCCGTATATTTAACAATGCGGCAGTGCTGCTTTAAGCAGCACGCGCCGCAAAGTTAAAAATGCATGCTGTGCATTTGCATGCACAAAGCGGCAGGCACAGCGCGGTGCCTGCCGCATTGTGCATGCAACTGCAGGGGGTACCATAGGTACCCCGCATGTGCACCCCCCTTCACCCTGGTTGCCCACAACGGGCCCCAAAGAATAGACCGTATGCATTTCCACTGCGGCAATGCCGCCGTGGAATGGCATTGCACCGCCAGCATCATAATATGGTTGGCGGTGTCTCGCAGACACCGCTACCATATGTGAGCACTTTTTCCGCTGGTCGCTTTCGCGACCGGCGGAAAAGTGGCAGACGGTCTTGCCATCCGCCGCGGACCCCCCAGCCATCCTAATGTGGCGGGGGGTCATTGCAGGGAGAATGGCAGACGGATTGCCCCCGCCAGCCCTGCGGAAGCAATCCGTTCGCCATCATAATCGACCTCAATGTTTTTGAAGCATGAGATTTCAACGCAGTTATGTTATTCTATGAGATAAACATATACTACAGCCATAAACTTGCAAATGTTTCTTGAGATTTCCTTTGGGGACTTAAGGTGCTTAGGGGCCAAGGTCCAAGAAACCACCAGCAGCTTGGTTTTACCTGCCCTAGTGAGTCCGGGTGCATAGGTGCTGCTTGCGTTGGCAGCCTCGAGCACTACACGTTAAAGTCAATTGCAGAGTACCTGTAAAAGAAAGGCTGCAAGTGGGGATCTGGCAGAACCCAAAGGGAGGCTCGGCTCTTGAGGGTCTCTGGGGCAAGTGGATAACATCAGTTTACATTAACTCGGGCTGTGGGGCTCAGGTGCAGAGGTGTTTTGTCTGGTAGGTTGCTTGTGTTGGAGGCTCTCACTTCACGTGAGTAACCTGGAGAGGGGAAGAAAACAGAACAGCACAGCCACTCACTGTGTAGGCCTCATTGGCTTCGGTGGTGTCCGGGCTGGACACTCAACAAGCCTTAGTTGCAGCAAGTGATCTGATACCCAGAGTACTGATTCTGTGAGGCTCCTGGAGGGTCCAACATGTCGAAACTCATTGACCTCCTAAAACAACGGTGACCACCTCTTGGTGAGATACTCCTTCGTTGGACCCGGTGGTCAGCAAAGCAGAGTATCGGAAAAGCGCAGTCGGTGCCTGCAGATGCAGGGGATTGGCTCCCCCACCCAAAGGGAGATGCTGCTCGGTTGTTGAAGGGCTCGACAGTCTTCCAAGGGTTTGGGGAGGATGTTTAGCTTCTAGACAAGTCTGTCTTTGTGATTGTGATGGTGTAAGCAGCTAGGCAGGGTTTGTGGATCAATTTTGGTGAAGGACCTTTGTTCTCGCATCTTCAGCTCTTCTTTGTCATTTTTCTGTTTCCAGGTATACAGATGTGTTTTACTGGTGTAAGGTGGACTGATAAATAGTGAATTTAGGGGAGTGTATGGTAGTAGCCAATGGGCTACTACTTACCCATGAGATGTCAACACCCCCTATACGACCACTTCCTGCGGAGGGTGGACATAATCCTGACCAAGAGTTCCTAGCTTCACCAAATCCAAGATGGTGAACTCCTTTCTTGGCTGACCAGTTCAGGTGACCCACCTTAGGTGTGTGCCTAGCCTGAAAATTAAACACGTCTACTGACTATTTATTTTCCTGCCTGCTCCGGTGCCAAATGGGCCCCAGAAAACGGCGTTCCCCAGCTCTGGGGGAAGCCATTGGCACATATCAAAGGCAGCAGAGGCTTTGAAGCCTTTTGCCTTGAAATGCTGATTCACTAGCCACCCTACTGGTGGAGGTGTGATCACTTTCCACCAGAGCAGGCATTGTTTCGGACCTCTGAGAGCGTAGGTTTCTCACTTACAGTGGTTCAGAAACGTGTCTGTGGTGGCAGGCTGGGTGATATCAGTCAGTCAGCACACAAGAGGACTAGTAGGTTTTCAGGGGGCAACTTGAAGGTGCCCTCTGGGTACTGTTCATACTAAATCTAGTACTGGCATCAGTACAGATTTATGAAGATAAGGTGTTTGATACCAAATGTCATTAGTTTCAGTGAAGCCACTAAGTAGCTGGGTAACTCGGAATGACCATTGGTCAGTCATGTCCTTAAGATGGCTGCCTGATCACTTGCAATATCTAGCAATTGAACTAGATATCACAGAGGCCTATCTGCTCATGCGAATGTGCCCTCACATATAATATAATGTACCCTGCCTTAGGGCTCTAAGGCCTGCTGTAGTGGTAACTTACATATAGTATATGCAGTGCACCTTGGCATGGCACACAGGGAGTGTGCCATGTTGTGTTTTAAGCATGATTTACACTATTTAATGCAGCCTGCAATGGAAGTCTGCAAGCTGTTTGGATGGGGGGCCTTTAGGGTGGCATAATACATGCTGCAGTCCTTGGGGGCTTTCTTTGGTGCCCATGGTGTCAGAGGTACCATTTACTAGGGACTTACAGGGGTGCTAAAGTCCTTCCTTCCCAATTGGGTTACAATTAGGCATTTGATTTGTTTTAAAGGAAATAGCACTGGCACTGAGGGCCTGGTTAGCAGGGACCCAGTTCACTTTCAGTGAAAAAGCATCAGTACTAAGGCACAAAGTGGGGGTGACCATGTCAAAAAAAGCATGGTCCTACAGCACTCAAATGATAATATGTGGAAATCCGGTATGTATAAATATTTTTAATTTGTGCATCGCCAAGTGAAATGTCTTGATTTGTTTTGCTCCTTTTAAAATCTCTGTTTGCAGCACACTTCAGAGCTACAAAAATGTGCTTCGTTTTTGTTTCGCTAAGTGCTGTACCTATGCATACAGTACCTTTTCAGGTATTTACAATGTTGTTGTGTTGCAAAAAAAAGACATCCTACAGCCTTTCCATTCACAGTCCTTGAAATCTAGCAAGACTGTCACATAATTCACTAATTCACTTTAAAAACTCCTTTCCTTTTGCTTTGCAGTCAGTGGAAAAAAAGTAAACACTAGACTAATGTTAAATGAATAAGCAGTAATTTGTCAGAAGACACAGTCTGACACTTGACCTCTGTCTTTCAAGCAGGGCAAATGTGACAAGGTATACACAATTTAAATGCATCTTTATCTTTTGCTCGAACTTTCCCCACCCACCAAAAATCGGCTTGTAACCCAAAGTTTGGGAAATGCTGCCCTAAGCAATACTTGGCTCTGATGTGTGCTGCTGAAGTGCTGAGCTTGCCATGTTGAGGCACTGGTTCTGGTCAAAAATGAAAGCTGGTTGCACTATAGGAAGTGTGAAACGGGTTGTCCCCAGCCAGGATCCTACTCCAGTCTGTATTTTGGCAGTTGTATGCAGCCGCAAGGATGTTACCCAGGATCCCAGGACAAGTTCTTCAAATTCACCTTCTTCCTTCACACTAAGGGTATCAAAATTGTTATTGTGGGAGATTTTAACCAATCGATTGACAATCCAGATCCGAAATGTGCTTCAGACCTCTTAGAGAGCTTGCAAGACCTCATACTCAATCAACTGCCAAACACACTCCACCGTTCACACATGAGACCTGATTTTCACATACAACCTAGAAACCTTCAATGTGGAAATGAGACTGCAGGAAAGGTCTGACCACATTTTTACCTCACATAGGGCCAGATGTAGGTGATTTCCATTTACCGATTCATAAATACCGACTCATACCGAATCGGTATTCCTGAATCGGTAAATGGTATGTAGGTAAAAAGTTGGTAAAAGATACAGATTCGGTATGACTCGGTAACCCAAATCGGTAATTACCGAATCGGAAAAACCGAGTCGGTAAATTCCGAGTCAGAGAAACGCAAGCATCCCTATGGGCCTCATGGCCCATCGGAATGAATGGGATTCACCGAATCGGAGAAATCCGAATCGGTATTTACCGATTCGGAAATTACCGAATCGGTAATTACCGAATCGGGAGTTTGAAACACGCCATGTGACCCTGCCAACCAATCAGGGACAGCCTACACACCCCACAACCAAGGCCCTGTTAATCCAACCAATCAGAGTGAAGCACCCCACCCCAGTACCTGGGAGTGGCCACACCCATGCAGGTGCAAACCAACAGAACAAACAATTCTGCAGAGGTGAGAGGAGCAGAGCATCCACAGGCAAGCAGAGTGACAGAATGGAGACACATGAAGGCCAAAAGGATGGTGGGGAGAGAAAAAGTAAGATCAAGTTTAGCCCAGAGGAACTACAGGTGGCTGTTGAATAAATTGTAAGCCACTACAGCCAAATCTTAGGGAGACAGTCTCTGCATGTTGCTGAGACTGTGAAGAGGAACATTTGGATTGCAATACAGGCCAAAGTCAATGCCATTGGTGTTACCCACCGGGAGATTGAGGACATAAAAAAGAGGTGGTATGACCTGCGCATCGTGACAAAGAAAAAGATTGCTGCCCAGAAAAAGGATACTGGTGTGACTGGAGGTGGCAGGAGCAAAGCACCAAAGCTGACACCGATTGAGTAGCTAGTGGAAACCACCATGGAGCCAGAATGCATCCATGGGATAGGAGACCTGGATAGCACAGCAAAAGCTACCAAGAAAAAAGGTAGGAGGCATGTACCCTCATCCACCCCATCAACCCCACCCCGTACCCCACAGTGTACAAACATCACACTGCATAACAGCTCAGACTTGGTGGCAGCAATGCATCATGGGAGGAGTAGTCATGTATACATAGATGCAAAGTAGACAACACATGACTCAGCAAGGCATGCTACACACATCACCAAACAAGCAATGTGCACTGTGCAAAGGTGTGCAGACTATTTAATTAAACTACACACAGATGAACAACATTGACCCTATGTCAATTTCATTCCACAGGAGAGTCGTCACGTAGTTCAGCACCACCGAGGGAGGAGAGGGCAGCACCAACTAAGAGAGGGGAGAAAGAGAAGAGAAAAAGTTGTCCCAGCGCTGTTGATGGAGGCAACAACACCACCCAGGAGGCCTCATCTCCAGAGCGACCCACAACACCTGTCCCACTTTCCCCTCTGTTGTTTGGATCTCCTGACCTGTCAAACACACCCATAGCAATGTCCAGAGGGTCCATGCCGGGAGGGGAAAGTAGGTATGCGGAGCCCCCGCAGAGGATCCTGCAGACCTCTGAATCTGAGGATGAGGATGATGTCCCCCAAAAGAGTGCACCAATGGCTGACAGGCCAAGACCACCGATTGCAGCAGGCACTGCGCGCACCAGTGTCCTTGGCAGGAGGGCACATGAGGATGGGGAGGGGTAGGAAGGGGAGAGCGTCTTCTGTGGCCTGGAGGGCACAATGGAGAAAGTACAGCGCCAGCAGGCCAAATAACTGCTAGCCATGCATAGGCAGGTTCGCTGTATGAACATCAAATGTCCAACATGGAGAAGGGCATAGGCCACATAGCATCGAGTCTGGAGCAAATTGCAAAGGGGATCACAGACATCTCCACATACATGGGAGTACTGTCGGACAAGTTGGACAGGGACCATCTACAGCGTGGCAGGGAACAACAGTATATGCGCCAACAGACAAAGGCCATGAATAGGTTTGCAACTAATACAGCACTACTTTGCAGACGCTCTATTTCTATGCAGGATGCAATAGTGCACTGCTGCACAGACTTAACACGGGGCATGGGAAGAGTGACCTCTGCGATGGAGCAGATGCTCAACACCAACAAAGGCAATGCTGATGACACGGGTGTGGAGGAGACAGAGAGGTCAACCAGCAGGAGTGGCTCAAGCACACCTGTACCGGAGGTGCGCAGGAGCGGCAGGCACAGCCATGCTGAGTCAGGCACCAGCAGGGAATCAGAAGGACAGGCACAAAAATCCCGCAAGCACTGACCCATGCGGCAGATTGACTCAACTGCACACAGTGACGGAAACTGAGCAGGAGCAGCCAGAGACATTGACTTAGATTCATGGATCCTCTTCAGATGTGACAGCCAGAGACATTGACTTAGATTCAAGGATCCTCTTCAGATGTGACAATGATGATGTAGTGCTGATTAAACTACACTTGTCATGAAATATACCTGTGTGTGTGTCATACATTACCTAGAAATATCGTCGTGTTATTTCTGTCCATCTCAATCTACCATCTAGTGCTGCTGGTCCTGTTGCCTGGGGCTCTGCATGTTCTTGGTCGTCATCTATGTTCTTGTGATGTGTCAACTCCACCTCTGTGCCTTCCTTGGTAGCAAGAGTGTGCAAAAGGGCACAGGTCACTATTATCTTGCAACACAGGATGGGGGTATACTGTTGTGCACCTCCACTTTTGTGGAGGCAACGGAACCTGCTCTTCAGGAGTCCAAATGTTCGCTCCACTACGTTGCGAGTGGACCTGAGTGCCACATTGTATCGCCTTTCTGCTCTGTTGGTTTGAGGTACGGTGTCAGCACAAAGGAACGCAGGGCATATGCACTATCACCTGGGAGAGAATGAGAGGTACATGAGTTACATTCACATTGCACATTTAGCTGACATCAATTTCAGGGTGTGTACAACTTTTTTACCTAGCAGATATCCATCTCCAAAATCTCCATTCAGTAGCCGTGTGTATATTCCGCTGTTCTGGATTTATGTAGGAGTCGTGCGTGCTCCCTGGGAATTTGGCAACTATGTCGGTGATGATGTTCCCTGCATTGCATATCACCTGCACATTGATGGAGTGCGTAGACTTACGGTTTCTGTATATGTGTTTGGTGGCTGCAGGTGGGCATAGGGGAATGTGGGTGCCATCAATGCAGCCTATCACATGCGGGAAGTGTGCCAGTCCATAGAAGTCTGTTTTAGTTTTAGCAAGTTCCGCAGGTGTGTCAGGGAACTGGATGTAATGTCCCATTCTCTGTGTCATGACGTCCAGGAACTTACTGAAAAAACGTGACAGACAGCTCTGGGATACACCTCCTACTGCAGCTATCACACTCTGGTAGCTCCCAGAGGCAAGCAGGTGTATGCTACACAGCACCTGGACATGGGGTGGGATGGCGTGGGCCCTGGGTGTTGGGTGATCCAGGTATGGGTGGAGGTCCCTTATTAGGTCCATGATGGTTGTGGGGTGCAGCCTGTACCTTTGGAGTATCTCAGGCTCAGTCAATTGGAACAGAGTGATCCTCTGCCTGTACACCTGCTCCTCCCTTTGCCATACCCTCAGACCTGCAGCCTGTAGCCTTCACCTCCTCGCAATCACATAGAGTGCCGCCATTTTGCCAACACTGTTGCATTTTGGGCCCTTTTTTATAGCATGCACATGGTTACCACCTGCTTTCAGTCAGTGGTAAATACCGACTCTTAAATACCGAATTTCAATGAATTCAGTATTTTTGGCCTTTCCTACATATCGATGGGCATTTTTTCCGATTTCTTATTTAACGATTCGGTGAATAAGAACTCAGTAAATTACATATTGGTAAATTACGATTCAGTAAATACAGAGTCGGTATTTTACCGATTCATATTTAACTAATCGGTATTTTTTTGACACCTACATCTCTTTTTCGCTATACCGGTAGGTAACGGCCGATTTTTCCGATTTTAGGCCGTTACCGACCGGTATTTGCCTACCTACATCTGGCCCTTAATCTCACTAATTCAAACTACAGGTATGGACACTTTCAATATGGCGTAAGCTTGAGATAATGAATAGATGGGTCCAGTTATCGTTTCAGTGCCCCAATTGGAGAGTATCACAAACCTGGGGCTGAAAATGAGGCGACTTACCTCCCTGAAGCTGTCTGGGCCCTTTTTTTGCTACAGGGCAGATACAACAAGACCGGAAGTCAGGCAAAATCGCTCTGGAGGAACTTGTCATTTATCAAGCAGAAGGTTTTGCCAGAGTTTACTGACGACCTCACGATTACAAGGGTGCATCGAATTCCGTCACATCTCCTACCCAATTCAACGATCCCATACACAATTTTAATGAATTTAGCTGATTATCGGATCAAATAGAGGATTCTGACCGAGGCTATACAGCAGAAACAATTCCTTGTAAATAAGGTCTCAAAATGTTAGATCTTTTCGGATATGTCGGTGGTAGCCTCACTTAGGCGGAAAGAGTTTGAGAAACTACTGCATCTTTTTAAAGCCCAAGGGGTGCAGGATTCAATAGCCCAGCAATCAAAGCTTCGAGTCCTTATAAGGGGGAAATTCCAGATGTTCTCCACAATAGAAGAAGCCCAGGGTTTTCTGAAAGAGATTTCATCTGTAAAATGATACTGTATTTAATTGGAAGCTAAGGATCTCCAGGGTCGGTGGGAGGAGAGAGAGTCACCTAGGGTGCGGTTCCAGGGCACCCCATTGCATAAAAGGGGAGGGTGAGATGTGGTTGGTGAGGATTTTCCACATTTCTGGGGGGGTCTTGGGGGGAGGGGGGTTAATAGCAGTAAAAAGATCAGTGGCAAAGGGAACAAAGAGAGGAAAACAGGGTTTTGAATTTGATCGATTATTATGACTACTTAAATCATAGATATTATTATTATTGGGGTTTGTAAAGCGCCTGGTGACGCCTCCCGGTGTGTCCCCGCGCTGTGGAGAGAGAGTTTTTGCAGAGTGGAACAAGAGATAAGCAGTTTAGAGAGTAAAAAGATAAGTTTTTAACATTTTTCTAAAGGATGCCTCATTGTTATCTTGTCTGATGTACATGGGAAGGGTATTCCATTTTTTAGCTGCAAGAGTGCGGAAGGATCTGTCTCCCATTCTAGCTTTTTTAGGGAGCGTTGTATTAAGCAGACCTGTTCCCTTAGACCGTAAGGATCTGTTTGGTTCGTAGAGTGAAGCTCGATCAGACATGTAGGAAGGGGCTTTAAGATGAATAATCCTATGGCACCAAAGGAGTGCTTTGAATAATATCCTCTTGCTAATAGGCAGCCAATGAAGGGCGGCCAGGGAAGGTCTAGAAGGAGCTCTGCGGGGGAGTCTTAGCACAAGGCGTGCAGCTGAATTTTGCAGGACTTGTAGTTTCCTAATGTTTTTTTCGGAAGTGCCCAACAGCAGCACATTCCCGTAATCTATACGGGAAGTAATAAGTGCCTGGGTCATGGTACGCCTGGAATTCATCGGAAGGAGATCCAGGGTACGATTAAGAGTTTTCATGACTCCAAAGCACTTACCTACTGGCTAGTAAATGTCGTATTATGTCGGTAAATGTGAATGGTATGCTAAACAAACAATACAAAGGGCTTATAAAATGGCTGGCCTCCTTTGTGCCCCAAGTTCTTTTTCTCCAAGAAACACACCTTAAAATAAATTCACCTCAGCTCTTTCTGCCTGGAGCATTCTCAGACGCCGTTTTTGTGTCAGCCAGGTTTGTAATCAGAGGAGAAGCTCTCTACTTTTCTAGAAGTATGGCTTCAGAATTGTCCAAGTTCGGAGCGATCCCCAGGGAAGATGGCTATGGGTTATGGTGAAATTAAATGGGAATATTTTGAACTTTGTCAACTACTACGGTCCGATTATGGATGACGCCTCAGCGTTGGCGAAGATCAATCAGTGGCTTAGGGGAGCCCCTGGTCAGATCATTATTGGTGGGGATTTTAATTATATCCAAGACTTAACAAAAGATACTTCTAATAAAAATAAAAAACAACTGAAGCCAAAGACCAAAAAAGTATTCGATGCCATAATACATGACTATTAGTTGATGGATCCAAGGCGTAAAGCTAATCCGGCCATAGGTAATTACACACGCCATTCTCACCAATTCCAGACGGCATCTCGTATCGATTTTATTTTAACATCTCGGTCATTGAATATTATAGGGGCAGAAATTGGAGCTAATTCATTTTCAGACCACTCCTTTATTAAGCTTGATCTAGAAATCGAAGAGGGGAGGAGGGAGAGATCCAGGTGACAGATGGATTGTCTTCTTCTTCAAGATCAACAATGGGTAGAAGATTAAAGAGAATGGATTCTTGAGTATTTTAGGGTCAATGAGGAGACGGCAGAACCATTCTCAGTATGGGGGGGTTCAAGGCAGCTCTGCGTGGGCAAATGATCACCTTATCGGCCGCTCAGTCTAAAATACGATATATAAAAATAGGAGAACTCCAGCAGGCAGTTGAAAGTGTTCAAAATCTGAGAAATGCGTCTTAACAAAGTCAGCTTGACAAAGCTAAAAAGGTGCTAAGGGAATTTTTCTTATTAGAAGAAATTAGTAGTTCCTGAACCTTTCAACAATGGGTGTATGAAGAAAGCCAAATGGTGGGAAAATTGTTAGCTGGGTCCATTAAAACTAGATAGGAAGTGGCCTTAATCACAAAGGTGGTAGACCCTAAGACCGGATTTGTAGTGACAAGTAGGGATGAGATTGCTCAAGCTTCCATGGAGCATTACCAACAGCTCTCTACTACTGAATATGCAGAGGCGGGGTTTCCGGCTTGAGGGCGGAGCTTACAGCTCGGAGGCGGAGCTTCCAGGCCAGAGGCGGGGCTTGCGGCTTGGAGGCGGAGCTTCCGGCTCGGAGGTGGGTATTTAGCCATGGCTGAACTCTCCACCTCTGGGCCAGAAGCTCCGCCTCCAAGCCGCAAGCTCCGCCCCCAAGCCAGAAACTCCGCCTCCGGGCCGGAATTTACGGCCCGAGTGCGGACGTAAAGTTAGTAGTCTTAAATCTATTCTGTGAATACCGAAAGTAGTAAGTTCATTCTGTGAATCCCGAAAATAGTAAGTTCACTTTGTGAATCCCGAAAGTAGTAAGTGCATTCTGTGAATACCAAATAGTAGTAAGTTTAGGATTTAGTCTTAAGTTCATTCTGTGAATCGGGCCCTATGTTCTCACCCTAAAACTGCTATATGTTAAATTGGCAATCCCAGTTGACAAGGACTGTACCCCACTTATAAGTCCCTAGTATATGGTACCAGTAGTACCTAAGGCATGAGTGGTAAAGGGGTCCCAGTGCTTGCAGCACTGTTTGTGCAACCCTGCGAGATCCAAATATACTACTAATAGCAGGCCTGTCATTCCAGACTGCAGGAGCAATGCAAACAGCTGGAACTCGACTTTGCCCTCACCATGTGTTGCAAAGTCAATGCACTATTTCTGATATATGCTAGTGAACCTTAAGGAAGGCCTCCTAAAGCCTAAGCAGAGTACATTATATAAAAGTTGTGGACATGTGAGTGCATGCTTATATGACCCTATAATGGCCTTTCCATTAAAGGACAATATAAGTGATTGTTGGTCCATAGGATAACAAGGGCTGGCACCCGCGCAAACCCAAGCTTGGCAGTCCCATTATGGTATCCCCTAAATATGTTGTATTTGGTATCAAACAACGTGTCTTCTCACCCATGATATGAATCTTGTGTCAAGTGTGATGTTGCATACACACAGGTGCTACCTTAGAGGTCGCTGCAGCCTCTTTGTGCTCTGGCTGGCAAGCCTGCGTTTCCTGAATTTGCTGCACCAAGACAGGATTCTGACCTCCTGTCAGGCAGTGTGATCACTCCAAGGAATCAGGAACAAAGGCTTGGTCAGGAAGGAGGTCACACCCCCCTCCTCCCAAGCAGGCTAGTGAAGTGGCACATCAAGGTGGTGAGCTTCAAAAGATGCACTTGGTCTGTACACTAAAATAAGATTTCTGCCATCTTTAGAAGTGACAGAATAGAAGGTTCTGGGACGAAAAGGTGACCCACACCCCTGGATGTGGTCACCTCAGCGGCAGACTAGCTGCAGGAACTAGCATCCCATTTGCTGCATGTTCCAAGACCACTAACTACCATACATCTAGGATTTAAGGGACCCCCCTGACGCCAGAACCTCAGTGCTGAACAACCTGCATCAAAGATGACAGAAGAAGTGACCTGTGTCAGTAACAACAGGTTTCTCTCGGTTCCCTAGGCAAAGGGACCATTTGAGGGATCGCCCAAATCCAGATGGTCTAGTGCACTGTGGGAACTGTAGTCCTGCCTTCCATGAAAGTTACAGGTAGGGTTTCAAAGGAGTTGGCTTAGTCGTGGGAGCCGCATCACCTTTATCCTGCAAGGGTACAATGCAACTCGACTTGCAAGTGACCGATTGTCGCTAGTATATTTTACTAATAATAAAATGTCACTGTATTATTCTACACTGATTTTATATTGCTTAAAAAATGGATAACTCTGGTTATATGTATGCTATTCCATTCATTTTGTTGTCTAAATTAGGATAAAAACACACACTAGTTTTATAAATAAGTGTTGGATTTCATTTGAGTTGTGACTCCATGGCTGCAGATTGCAAACTCAAGCAAAGAACCTTGCAATAATATGAAATAACTGCGCATGGCCAGGCAGGGGGGTCTAGGGGGGACACAGTAAACAACTTGCAAGGGGGGAACCAACGAGGTATGAGCTGGGAAAAGTCTGCAAGGCCCCGGGGAGGTTAGAAACTGCCTGCAGAGGCAATTTTAAAAATGTACAAATATTTATATATTTATTTATACTGTCTCTATGTTGCGGTGGGGATCACTGCAGTGATCATAAAATAAAATTTCGAAATGGCTGCTCTGCTCATGAATGGTGATCAATATCTGCGCTTCATAACTGCCACTCATTGTGAGTGTCTGTGGAAGCGCCAGAGGAGGCTTCCCTCGTCTGTGGTGGCCATTGCATCGCAAGAGGAAGAGGATTCTCTTTCCAATCATCACCGCCAATAGTTTTGTCCTTAGGTCTGGCTCAAACTGTATCTGGCACGAGGGTACCGCGTTGCAGAGCACCACCAGGAGGAGGCAGCTGGAGAGATGTATTGCTCTGGCATGCACCATGCACTTATTCGCGTGCTCCTGTGAAGGCCTTGGCATGCAGCAAAGCTGGAATGCTGACCTATATTGCGAAGGAAATCCCCGAAGATGGCTGCATACTTACGGTCGGGATGGTGGACATCTTACATGAAAAGGACTCCCTTCATGAATACCAATGTTATAGTTTGTTTTCCCATCGTCACACGTGTGCTATATGCTGGCGAGAGGAGAAGGGTGGGATGTGGGCACCACTTGCGAGGACGTGGCTGGCATCGGCATTGCGGCAGAAATCAGCACTTGAAGTTGTTGACTGATGTGTTTCACCTCAAGGCTTCTCTTAAAGGCTGACACTCTCTCTTTTATGGTAGCTACAAATGGCCTGCTTTGTGCAAATCACGAATGCAAACGAAATGCAAACATAAATTTAACCATTTGTGAAAAGTCGTGCATTGGCTGCGAGGTCGCGAAAGTGATCGCGGGCTGTAAGGATACCTGCGAGCGATGCACTTAATCACCCATGACGGAGGAAAGTCTGATGGTGCCTGATCGGGTGCTGAAAGCTGGCGGCTGCACGTGTGCACGCGCGCGTAACCTTAAGCGCTAGGTCAGCAAAAGCGTATGGTAACACTTTCAAAAGTCCACTGCTAAATGTCTTGCAGAGCAGCGCATGCGTTGACTCAGGCGAGACCTAATAAAAAGGGACCCTGCTTGGCTGTGGAGGAGCACCACAGCCCACTCAAGAAATATGATATCCTCCTGTTCCTTAGCATTTCCTTGCTCTGTTTGTTGCCTGTGGCTGGCAAAAATGGAGACATCTTGTGTCCTGCAATAGCGGTCAGCAAGCCACGAGACAGTCATCCCAAAGAAGATGGGGCAGGTGGTCTAGTTGGTCAGACCACATCACTCTGCCTTCTGGGTCTGCTACTTTTGGCGTGGCGGAGCTGGGCCCAGCCTCGGGCGCCAATCTTCAGAGGGGTCCACGAAATTGAGCGCATTAAGGTCTAGCAAACAGCAACTTCTATCAGCTTGCTCCAGCCTTGTCCTGGTCTCTGCGTGCTCGTTTCTCTGTCAGAACGTTTGCTTTTGTAATTTGTTCACTTGTAATTTTCTCCTCATGTATCATTACTGTTCCTATTGTGAAGCGCTCTGACACCTTCGGGTAAAGTCCGCACTATATAAATAACGCATAAAATAAAATACAATAATATAAATGTGATCGTTTTATGTGGTTTTAATCCTTCTTCATCATACCGTATGCCGTGTTTTTAACAGTCCATTTACCCGCTTCCTTGTATTTCCTGTACATTCTCACTCCGGCTGACAATCACCAACACCCTCGTCAGCGTGAAGCAACTAATCTGTCTGTGATTTAGGAGCGTTGGGGGGTCTTGATAGGTTTATAATCAACGGCTGTTTACTGCTAACACAAAATGGGCCTCCTGCTGCCTCATTTTATTCAACAGTATCGGCAAGGGTGCAACTTTAACCCCGCCCAGGGCGCTATCTTAACAAAGGCCGGCTCTGGTCCTGTTCTAAGGATGGGCCAGCAAGACCCAGCATGCACGATTATGATGGTGCAAAGATCGGGACTGGCTGTGGGGTTGTCACTGACGACTGTTCGCCTCTCGTTGGCGTCACTATTTTGTGTGCAGCCTTACAGTGCGCACTTTTAGCTGCCTGGCAAGGGCAGGGGTCGTGTCCTGGCTGGTGTAGCTCCCCCACCATCTCCCTTTGGAAAAGGAAGTGTCCAGTGGGCTGTTTCACTAAACTGTTTTTCCTGAAACGCGGCCAGGTGTTGGGTGCGTCAAAGTCCAAGAACCAGGAACAGACTTCCTCAGTTTCCCTTTTCGAGAAGCTCTTAATTCTTCCTAGCAGCTCAGGTTCTGGGAAAATGCTATGTAAAGCAGTCATCTAAATACTAGACTATGCTGTTTGGTTGTTTGCACTGTGTTATGCACAACGACCAAACATAATCAGCATAAAGCCTACAAAAATAACCATGTCGTAAAACTTCCAACTTCTTTTTTTTTTTTATTAAAATTTTTGAAAACCTTTATTGTGCACATGAAGGATACAAATACGGGCCTACAACCATCCGGCCGGCCACATGACATTGAGCACCAGTGCTAGCAATACGGTCCCCTAGCGGCATCAGGTGGCATAGCATCACATATCAACGGTTACACTGGTAAAGGCATGCCGTCTAGGAGAAGGAGCGCTGAAGGTTAAATTTTAAAGTTTTTTCCGATCCAAAAAATCAATGAAGAATAGATGCAAGGAGAGCTGGATCCGTACAACAATTCCCCAACATGAGTAGGCAGCATAAATAATAGCAACATTTGGGTTGAACTTCTCGTCAGAGTGACAATACAATAGAAAAACAAACCGAACAGCTGAAATCATGCCTGCGCCACCCCCCGCGCCACCCACTCCCTACTAGCCCCTATCGCAGACCCAGAACAGAAAATAGGAAAAGAAAGCGCAGAAAGTTGAAAAAAGGCCCATAGAACTAAAAGGAAAAATAAATCTACCCCCCCACCCTGCACCAACGCGGAGGCTACGGCCTACCCCCCCCGACAATGTGCCTGTCGCCCATTAACGAACCCGAAATGCAGTCCAAGATAAGAAAGAGAAGAAAAGAAAATAGAAGAAAAAGAAGAAAAACTGACTCTTATATATAGAGAGTGAGAAAAGGCCACCCTAGTCTACAACTCTCACAAAATACAAATAAAGCGGGAGGAGGAGCACTTCCGAACATTCCCAGCCCCCAACCAAAGGCGCCATCCCCACACAGTATAATACAACTCTGAGAGAGGCAATAATACGAAAGCAGTGGGGAAAAGGCATCACAACATGTATAACTGAACAATATTACAGGTCCGAATCCCACCCAATTACCATATTACATACACAGCAATAAATGCGAAAAAACATAGACTCAGGTGGGAATCGGAAGAATGTACCCCCGGACCCTCCATACCGCACGGAACCGCTCTCCCAACCACAAAAGAGCAACAGCCTGACCCCGTACTTTTTATCCATAAAGGGGAGAAAACAGCACACACATCGCAATCAACATTTACAGGATGTAGGCAAGCCTGGGTCCCCCCTTGTCGATTGGAGGGCACGAGACGCCACTACCACAAACTATCGAGAACCCCGGTCGCGAAGGCATCCACTATCCCAACCATCAACAACAGAATAGGACCGGCATGTTAAAACGGCAGTGCTAAGTGTGTGCAAAGAGCAAACCAGTAGAGACAATTCCAAACTAGTTCCCGCCCGCCGGCATACCCTCACAAAAGTGGAAACCGCCTAGCCCTGGCCCGAACGTGGACGAGCTCCCCTCCCCCCCTCACACGCAAAGTCCAACCCATCGGGGACAAAGAGACAAGATGGCCGAAGTGGGGGAGGGGAAGGGACACAGTCACAAAATGAACGTCGTCGGTCTCCAGGAAAGTCACCGAAGTACGTTGAGAGTCTCATCAACCCATCCAAATAATAAAGGTTCCACCACCGGGAGATGGGAGGCCCCGGGGATAAGGCACGTAGGGAAGGTTCAGGCCGAGCAGTTGCTGAGTCCGACAGCGGTAATGCTGAACGAGGCAGGAAGGCAGGTTCAATGTCGGAGGGAAACAAAGTATCACTAACCAATCTCTCAACTGGTATCGAAGAACAACAGGTAGCGGTGGATACAGTGGCAATATTGTCAGGGATCCCCGGATAACTTGTATCCCAATCAGCCAGCTGCGGGTGCGATTTCAGGCTCCGCGATGAAAGGACTCTCTGCTCCCACTCCCGGTCAGCCATGAGGGCATCAAGCTTCTCGCCCAGCTCACAATAGCCACGTCTCCGCGCCGCTTTTAACTCACCCAGTGCCGCCAAAACATCCCCGTTTGACCACACCGGCTGTGGGTCTTGCAGTTTCAGGGCAGGGAAGGGCGAGCGGGGGCTGGTTTCCTGCCGGGACGTGGAATCGTAGTCCCAATGCGGGGGCAAGCCGTCGTCCTCACGGAGCAGGCAGAGAGGCGTCGCCATCTTGTAGGCAAAAGAACAAGGGAGCCAGGAGTGGGGGTCCACGAAGTTGCACCGATCGACAATTTAAGCCCCCATCAACTCCGGGGACACTTCTCGGCTCACTGTTCCACGCGGAGCCAGAGCGACCTCTGTGTATAGTCCGGCTGACAGGAGAGGAGGGATCGCCAACCCTAAAACAGGAGCGACAATGGAGTCGAGGCAGCACGGAACCAACATCCAGTAAGGAGGTCCGCCTCGCCCCCAACCTAGCCACGCACTCGGGCTGTGGAGCGAATGCAATGTGAAATTCCGCCGGGCCGCCGGCCCGCAAATGGGATCTTCAACTGCAGACGACGGTGGCGCTGTCCCCACTGCAGTGGCGTACAAGCAGCCCGGCCGTCACGGTGCTCAGGGGCCGGCGGGACACGAAGGTACAAGCCGGGGTCCAGGTCAGCAAAGTCGATTCCGGGATTACTGCGGTTGCCGGGCAGTCAGAGGCTCCGGAGTAACGCTGGCGAAGTCAGCATACCATAACGCACATCCCGCTGACGAAATGGCCAAGGATAGCAGGCAGGATGAAGGTGCGGGAGACAAGAGCTGGCGGAGCCGAGAGCCTACACGTCCGCTCCGGTCGCCATCTTGGCTCCTCCCCCTAAAAAAAAAAAACTTCCAACTTCTTAAGATATTTATAATATAAATCTCTTAAGAAACATAAAACATACCTACCTACATATCTAATAACTTATCAATGACGATGTAGACCTAAGAAATAAGCCTTCCTTGCCCAGTTAAATAATACACGTTACACCTAATGTTAAAGTTCGTGCCGTTATTTAGAGAGAGAACAGATGATGCCCCCTGTGTGCGACCTCAGTCGTGCTGTCAGTCACCTAGTACCCCTCCCCAAAGTTATCCGCATTCCATCTTTTGCTGTCACGCACAAGCTTTCAAGCTCTCAAGTTTTCCCGCATCTTTGCCCGAGTAGCTCATTCAAGCCAGTTTTTTTTTACCTTTGCATTCTGGTAAATGTAGTCCTGGATTAATAATATGATATACTGGGCTTTTGGACGGGGTTGGGGGCGAACAGGGAGTTCTTAAATAGATTACGAGAGCTGATTGTGCTTTGCTTCTGGAAACACACCAGCTGGAAACAAACAGTGGCGTAACAAAACCTGAGGGGGCCCCCCTGCAAGATACGAGGAGGGGGCCCCTCCAGACTCAATCAGGAGCTCTCCGGCCAGAGTATTGTGCTTAGCGGGCTCTTAGAGATTGCCCCCCCCCCCAACACCACAGGTGCTATGGGCGTCTATGTTGCGGCACTGGACTGGTGCTCCTGCTGCCTTCTCCTTAATGGTCGCTGCTGCTTGGTCTCTGCCCTTGGAGCCAGACATAGCCTCATTCCAGTCGCGCCTGGTACCCTTGTCTCTTCTTGTGACACCATACTTCCTGCAAGAATCCAGGAATTTCTAAATGCTTCGGCAGACACAATGCAGTCCCTTGGTTTTCTTACACTCTAAGCAACGGCTGACTTGGACGGCGAGGCAAGCCCTGAAATGTTGCTGTGAAGTGGTAGAAGATTTCATTTCCGCAAAGTGGAGCACTCATCCCAAAATGCGGAAAGGAGGGCTGTTATCTTTAATTGTCTGTTCTTTGCTATGGGCTTATTGCCTCATTTGAACCAAGCTCATATGCTTGCCAGTTCCTAGAGCCATGACCTTTCCATGTTCTGCTCTCTGGTCATCTCTCCTCATTTCTGATGATGCTTTGCTGCACTGTTTGGTACACCTGACTCTTCCCTTTGGGCCCCTGTGTGCTCCTTTGTTCTTGGAGCAAGAAGACTTCAAGGATTGTTTTGTGAACTTCTTTTTCCAGGGGCTTCCACCAGGGAATGGCTTCAGCTCCCAGGTGCTCACTTCACGAGCCAGGTCTTTGCTTTTATGAGTGTGAGAGATGTTTGCTCCGCTGTTAATTATATTTTTATGCACCATATTGAGTCTTCAAAAAAACATTTTTACTATACAAAAAACAACACTACTACTGACTCAGTCTGTTTTGTGTAAACTGTGTTAAACCCAGGACTCATAATGACATAAAGGACAAAAAAAGAGTAGATCCAAGAACTTTAACCCTGTATAAGATGGCTAGGAAGCCGGGCATTTGGTGGGGCAAATTCTCCAGCCACAATTCAAAATTAGCCCATAGTCAGGCAAGCACTGTTTCTCTAAGATAGCTTTGTCTACCCCTTAATAGTGCAGATTTGAGTTGGAAGGCTACTTTGGAAAATGTTTCATGTCGACTAGTAGTATCAGCAAATCAGCAGAATCAAGAAACCTCTCAGTAAATGATCCCAAAACTATTTAGTAACATCAGAAAGTATGTTATGATTAAAGTAGGAACAAAACAACAAACACTGGATCCGTCACTGCAAAGATATAGCATTGCAAAGTACCATTCCCATTCTACATGGAGAGCACAATAATTCCTGCACGGTGCTTCCAAGCGGCCCTGGAGGCTTCTTCCCACTCCATTAGCACAGCATAACTCCCAGCTCCAGTCAACCTCTTGCCTTCAGGCAGGGTCAGGGGCTGAATGGGAGTCAGTCACCGTGTGTAGCCAGGCACCTTTCAGGCCCCAAAATTCACAGAGTTCCTGGGATGGTGTGTCTGGCTTGACCAATTGCAAATTAGCAGTATAAGACGGATTCATGCTCAGCTGACAACACCTAGACCGCCAAGATTTCAGGCCTGGGTTGTGCCAAAGACAACCCCCTTTCAGCCACACAACCTGTATGGCGTAGCGTGCTGTCCATGTAGGTAAGTGCTTCAGAGCCATACATAGGGGTAGTAAGCACAATATAAATCCTTCAATGCAATACAACAGAAACATTTGGTTCTACTCTTTGTAAGCTGACTCTTAACTGCAAGAACATGGTGCCAGAAAGAAACAGATATGAGGCGCACCACAGTGCATTATAAGGCAGAGTGTTGTCACGTCTGAAGACACACAGCGCCATCTGGCAGCAACGGAAAGCTACTGCTTTGTAAAGAGTAGGTGGATCCAGTCTGGTACCTACAGATAATCAAAACACATCCATGGGAAGAAGCGTCCATCAGAGATGTGTCATTGCCATGGAACATGCTCATCATAAATCAGTGCTCTAATTTACATCCAGAACCAGTACTGGGATTAGAAGGAGATGACCTTAAAACGGAGAGGCAAGTCTTTTACTTGCAGTGCAGTCTTCATATTGGGCAAGGTTTTACAAAGTTATTCTCCCCCAGAATAATTTGACAATAAACATATGTGAGATAATCAAACCATTTAATATGCTCAAGAGTTACTTTACTTATTGCAAAGTCATGTTATTTTCAAATTTGTATTTACAGTATTCTCTCTATTTTTTAAATGTCAACAGTATTGGCATCTGCTGTAATCGTGAACTCACTGTGTGGTCAGCGATTAGCAAGAAGAGTATATCCTGACCGCCAGGCCCTGATCAATGGTAAACACGACCCACTTGGTCTTTGCCACGATAAATGTAACTTTTCTTTCTACTTTGGTGCAGATGTGCAGTACGACACCTAAGCCATGGGGAGTACCACTGATTAAGCACATCAATCATTTTTTAATTGCCTTCCATAAAATATGGCTTTAGTTTTTCCTCATCACGTAAAACAATAAAAACTAACCAACAGGGCCCTTTTAAGGTAAGCACACATAGCTCCCTGACTTGATAGACAGGTATTGGAATTCCACTCTTTGTGGCTATAATATGAGGGCTGTTGGCCATAGTTTTGTAGCAGAATTAGCTATTGGCAAAAATAACAGGTTATGGACCCACAAGAATTCTCCTTAGGTCAGCATTTCTAGACAGACTGCACCTATGTTGACTAAGACTGGGAACATGACATAGCCATCTCGCATGATGTCTACAGGTTACTAATATCAAGTGCCCAAACGTGCAAGCAGGAGCAAACTAAACAAGACACACATTCACAATAATGTGTGATTAATTACAGCTACACTGCAGGGAAAACAGAGGCCCCCAGGCACAGCTCAGAATTTTGAAAAAAGAAAACACACAAAAAATGTATTTTTACTACAATGTAAGCAGACTTCAGAAAGACATCTATAAAGAAGGAGTACGTCAGGTCTACTAATAGGTAGTAGCGCAAAAGAAAGTGGCAACGAAATAAAATAGTAGCGATCTGGACCACTAGAACGCATTGCTGTCTATAATCAGATACAGTTTATGCATAGCTGCCATGGTTTCAGATTACTCATGTGTGACATTTTCAGAATTTCAGTGTAATTATGAGTGACATTCCAGAACTATGAGTGACACTTTCTTGCAAGCACAAATCAAGCAACGGAGACGAGGGAGATAAATACATTTCAGAAATGATACCCATTTGAGCAATGAGAAACTTCAAGATTATCTCAAAACGGCTGCAAAGCACCAGAAATGGCAGGCCAGTCCTCCTCAACAGGTGCCAAAGCCAAAAGCAATACCACATCCTTCTTCAGCTTTCTGCCACGCACATACTCCTTCAAAACACCAACTCTCCTGTTCAAAACACACTCATATACTAGCATTTAAAAGGGAGAGCCTCTGCACTTTTCAGCAGTGTTGTAATACATTTAATGGGAGAACAGCGGCACTTTGGAGAAGCGAATTGGTACTGTGGATAATAAGTACCAGCACTTTTTGTATCTTTTCATTTAAAGTACCGTTTGCACTATTTCATAGGTATACGTCACTCCTCCAACTGCAGACATCACAGCTTGCTTATGAGTGACATTTTCATTTTTTCAGTGTACTTATGAGTGACATTCAAAAACTATGAGTGGCACTTTCTCATGAGCAAAATAAAGCAATGAAGACCAGGGAAACATATAAATATCAGAATTTACACCCATATGTGCAACCAAAAACTCTCACTTTACTGTACCAGTCGGTAGAAAATTAGAAAAAGAAAATCACAAAAAGTCTGTCTTTTCTCCCTCATTAGTTCATCCTACATACAGTAGGAAACGTGTTTTATAGCTTTGCGTAATGATACCTGACTGATAAGTAAAATAAACGAAAACTGAAAAGTCATGTTAAAAGTGAATAGAAATGGCTTTAAGTGTACATGAACAAATGATAATATCCGGTATATTTTTTCAATACTTGCAATCCTTCCTACCTTGAAAAGTGAGGACCCGAACGACCTGAGAGGAACCAGCAGCTGCATTCTGGCATCGGCCCCATGGATGGAAAAGCACTCTATGAGATAGACAACAGCTGGTGAAGAGCCGGTCTCAGGACTTTCCTTTCTGCGTGGACTGAGAGTCTTGGCCCACACCGAACTGGAGGGGCACCGGGCACTGTGGCAGGGCCTAATCAGTGCATCCATTGGAACACACTTGATTAGTAGGCGTTGACTTTGATGGGCATGCTTATTTCTTCTTTAACAAAATGTAAGTCCCTCGACGCTAAACACCAGGCAGCCCTCCCCTCCTCCCTAATAAATACCTTCAAAGCATGGTCGGACTCGCCTATATCAGACAGTATGGCCATGTCTCGATGCTAAGAAAGACCCAGATACTACTTGATTTGGTTCTAATCACATTGTGTGTCATAGCTGCCAAGACTTCCACGTCTTGTAGTTCTGTTTATACCAATATAAAAACAAGCATTTACAATGCAATGGTTTCGCCTTTGTTAAAGTTAGAGCTATTGGCATTGCTCTTGACATTATTTTTATTTATGTATTTTTTAACATAAATAAATGGCATTGTCATTTACAATGCCACTAGCTTTATCTCTCGCAAATGACACACAGAGCCCCCCCCACACACACAGCCACACAAAGCTCCCCACACACACAGCCGCACAAAGCTCCCCACACACACAGCCGCACCAAGCTCCCCACACACACAGCCACACAAAGCTCCCCACACACACAGCCACACAAAGCTCCCCACACACACAGCCACACAAACCTCCCCACACACACAGCCACACAGAGCCCTCCACACACACCCACATGGCACAAGCAGGCAACAGGGGCACACTGAGGCACAAGCAGGCAACAGGGGCACACGGACGCACAAGCAGGCAACAGGGGCACACTGAGGCACAAGCAGGCAACAGGGGCACACGGAGGCACAAGCACATCTGTCACTTGTGAGGAAATAAATGGCTCTCCGTGTGGCCAATGGGCTGGCAGTGACTCAGGAGGTCAGCCAACCATGGCAGCCCACCAGCACCTGCCGCCATTTACGCGACACCCCGGCCAGCACGCACAAAGCCAGGCCGCACTCTCTGAGCCCGGATCACCAAGGGGTGACCTAAGGCACACAAAACATCCCCCCCAAGGAAGGTTGGCATTTGGAACCCTCCACCCAGCCTTTGTTACAGCGTGGCCCTACACCAATGTCTGCCAAAAAACACCTGCATTACCATAATGTCTGTGCGGGTTCAATGTGCTAAATTACATTAACGCATCTCTCTCCTGCATACATACACAGAACCGTCTGCTTCAGAAACGTGTTTCTAAAACTCCCGTCAAAGTTTTATCTCTCTACTTTGGTTTCCAGTTGATTTTCCCATACTACAAACGGGCTGCGTTAAACCTCTTTACTTCAGGTGTGTATCTTGTGTACAATATGTGATCTCTTTACTCGCTCTCTGATTAACCTGTAGCAGTTAGAATCAAGGAAAGGCGAACTCCCCGTTTCATCCTTCCGAGGTCGATACCCCAACCATCATGCAAACGGGTGATAGTAACACCTGTTATGTACAGCGCCTATTGGTGGCAAAAAGTGCAACATTAAGCGCTGTAAATAATATTTCATGCTGGCTCCTACTCAGCCCCCAGGTGCCTTCCGTCAACCTCAAAAATTGAGCCCCATCAGGACCACGGATCACCTCTTTCCTAAAGATGCTTTGCACAGCTGTGCACAGGAAGGCTCAAACAACAGGCAGAATTTTTGGCTGTCTTCCTTGGAGGAGTCTTCTTTGGGGAACAGAGTAAATAAAAGACCATGGCGGGGATATTAACCTTGTCTTAAAACATAAAAAATTAGCCTGGTCTTAAAACATAGCCCGAGTCCAGTGCCCCTGGTGGGCACAGGATAGAGGCAGCCTGAGAGGAGACCACAGCAGAATTAACAAGCGTGTCATGCCTTGTAGAAACCATTACAAAGGATGGTTCGATATACACTGATGCACTGTGTAACAAGTGCACTTTGCACAAAACTCAATTAAATGAATGACATTCCTATGGAATGGTTTCACATGGTCATGCTAAAGTTTTCTGCCGAGTCATCCAAAGACCTTCCTCCTTCCAGTGTCCTCCCTGACACTCCTGTCGAACTGCCAAGATTCTGCTCCCCTTACCTACCTTGCACCAAACAGAGCAGCAATCTGCAAAACCAGATCGCTCAAGGTCCCTTCTGCCTCGTGTAAGTGGTTCATTTTAACTAAGTTATTTTATTTGTATTCTGGGTCTTGTAACTGATTTTCTCATTATAAGCCCGAGAATGCAAAGAACAAGACTGGACTGGATGAAAGAGAAATAGAATGAGCATCTCAAACAAAGACCTGGAGGGTCTCACCCCTGCCCCAGTTCATCCCTGTAAAACCAGTCACCCTGAGCTCCCCTGCAGAGTGGGCCTCCACGCTGCGCATTCGCACACCAACTCTCCACACCTAAGACGTAGGCGTAGCAGCCCTCACCGAGACCAGCCACACACCTTGTTCTACCCACTCTAAGCATCCACGCACCAAATCTAAAATCCGAGAATCACTCCTGGGAAGCAATCAAATTTTGAGCACACCAAAATGACCCAGCCAAAGTTTTAACCCAGAATATACACCAGAACTGATCAAATAAGAAACTTTACAATGCAATGTTAAATCCCAGAATAAATACGCATGCCTTCCATGGGCACAACAAAGTCTACAATTAGGACGAATATGCAGTCCTTACTATCATGGCTGGGTGACTGGGGTAATATTAAACAAACGCTGCACCCAGATCTGTTCGCTCCGAAGCGAACAGCGTTTCTTCCATGAAAGCAGCATTGCATGTTACTCAGAAAAAAAATTACAGCAGATTTAGGAAAGAATGACAGCAGTTTCGGGCTTACATTAAGTTGTGTACTTCCTGTTGCAAAAGGAAAGATTGCTAGAGCAGATGGTAATTAAAGAGGGTTGTGCTGCAGTTTAAAGGCGTGTGTCTGGGTTATTGTACTACAACATCACTACAAGCAGGGAGCTGTCACACTGTGGCGTCACATTGTTGCTGTAGCTAGTTGGACGGTCAAGGGCATCACATTTGAAACGAAACATACACCACATATACAAAGAGGCATGCAGACAGAAGTGCACACAGGACAGGTGCACCGACACCTGCACACAAAGAGCAATCCAGACACACTCACAAACAGACGCTGCCCCAAACATATACACGCGCACGGGACACCCGGACGAACCACACCGACTCGCCCTCGAAGAATACACAGACTCACGCTGTCACACACAAACACACCAACATAAAATGCACCGAAAATATGGTAAGTGGCATACAGACACCGCAATACCCAATCCCACACACAAAAAGCCCTCACTCGCACTCAGTTGAATACAGAGTCACACACTCTCCGACTGATACAGATACCCCTCTGCACACAGTCACGCAAACAGGTGCATACACCGACTTAAAAATACACGTAAAGTCAGGGGCATGGCACACAGAGACCGGAACACGCGAACTCACACACTAAAAACCAACATGTGGACACAGCCAATACTCAGGCACATACACGCCGGCAAACACACAAAGACACAAATACCCCTGTGCACACCAGCACTCACAGTTACACAAACACACCACAAATGTGCGTTCTCTACCTAACGTCGTGCAGTGAATCTCTGCCGCGTACATAGCTTCGGGTCCCCTTCGCTGCACCTGCAGACACCCTGCCGCTGCGCATGCTCAAACACTAAAAGGCGCGCTCCACGGCACAGCAGCCTGGCACACTTGTGGTCACTTATAATTCGGCGCTTAGAAGCACAAGAACCCACTGCAGTGGCCTGTAAAGCACTACGGGGCACATGTAATTCACATTATATTCCAACATAGATAAGTAGTACCTCAGAATGAACAGAGAGGAGGATGAGATGTAGAGGGGTAGGTGGATGCAGGGAAGCATGGATGTAGAGGAGGATAAGAGGTAAAAGGGTAGGTGGATGGAGGGAAGCATGGACGGAGAGGATGATAAGAGGTGAGGGGGGTAGGTGGATGGAGAGAAGGATGGATCGACGGACAAGGGACAAATGGAAAGAGTTTAGATTGAAGGGGTGGATGAGAGAAGGGTGGACAGAGGGACAGACACAGATGAGTGGGTGGATGGAGCTAGGGATGGCTGGGTGGGAGGAGAGAGGGACAGATGTATCAATGGACGTACCTCCTGTTCGCGTACCTGTGTCAAGTGCTGCTCATTGTGACGCGTCTCTGACTCGCGCTGTGGTAGCCTTTGAGGTTCACTGTGACGTGTGTCAGACTCGGGCTGTGGCTGTCGTTGATCATTGTGACGTGTCTCGGAGTCAAGGTTAGGCCGTGGTTGTTCGCTGTGACGTGATTCTGTCTCTCGCTGCGGGGTTAACGTCACACAGGGCTCATGCTGCACTTGAACAGACGAGTCTCTCAGACAACCCACGCACAGCACAAGCAGGGCACAGGCATACACAACACTTACAGGGCCACACGACTCTCAAACACACAGACAGTGCAACACTCGCAGAACATAGACAGACACCACAAAAAACAGCACACCCCACAGAACCACATACAGGACCATCAATATATTACACCACCTGGTGACACGTAGGAAACAGGACATAGACAAAAAACAGCACAAAACACACACAGACAACCCATCCGATTTAGAGGTAGCATATACAGACACAACACAACGAGATGCACACTAGACACACAAATCAGCAACATGATGCAGACCCCTGGTAGCGCTCTTACCTGGCATGGCCGGCCGGCTAGCTGTGCTGGGTGGGCATGATCTTGAGCCCGTTAGCGCTGGGTCGGTTAGCGCTCGATAGTCAAGTGCTCTTCGGCCATCCTGGGTACCTGGTGTGGCCATGATCCAATAGGAATGGTTTAAAACAGTTTCAATTCCCTGCCTTTAAATGTCCTGACAAAAGTACCTGAGTGGCCAATATTCTTGCCCATAATTTTAAAAAAAATTAACAAAGAATGTTTTTACATATAATTGAATTTAAGGTGGTCTCAGTTTATTAAAGTGAAGCGATTTGCCTAGGATCACACAACGCGGTCAAGTGTTAAAGTGGGGATTTCAAATGCGTTTCGGGTTACACTGTTTTTCAGCGACTAGATTCATTTCTCTTCCATCCCATATTGTGAAAGGACATTGCTTGGAGTTCATATTTCATGTCCTTCATTTGTGCATTATGTTTACTCAGTTTAAGTACTGCATTTGTATTCAGTCAGAGCCCATCGATGCATAACATGTGAAACCTTCCTTGGACGTTAAGGCATGAACTACACGTATGTTAATAAGACTGCCGAACTCCGACCTAAGCAGTATGGGGTGAGCGGATCAGCACCCCAATCAGCGGCAATTGCAATCAGTAGGACAGCCATAAATTATGCATTGAAGCTCAGCTCTGCTGCAGACAAAATGTTTTATAGATGTTATGCGCTTAACTTTATACGTCTAGTACTTTTGATATTAAAACTGTAATCCCTTCCGGCTGCCTAAAATAGAAAAGTGGAAATGTAGCGCCTGGGTGGGCCCGGTTTTGGCTCGCCCCATTTGTAGTCCAGCTAGTGCTTGCCACAAACTAGTGACGCATCAAGGAGGTGGACGAGCCGACATATGAACCAGGAGAGCCGTGGAGTCATGCGTGATGCACACAACGGCTTCGTCAAAAAGGATTTGCTCAGGGTCAAACATTGGTAAACGAAGGAAGCCGGGATTAATCTCGGATTTTGCAATTTCACGAGACCAGCTAGTGCTTGCCACAAACTAGTGACGCATCAAGGAGGTGGACGAGCCGACATATGAACCAGGAGAGCCGTGGAGTCATGCGTGATGCACACAACGGCTTCGTCAAAAAGGATTTGCTCAGGGTCAAACATTGGTAAACGAAGGAAGCCGGGATTAATCTCGGATTTTGCAATTTCACGCTGCAATTCAACCAACTGCCATTTATAGCGTGGTTTCAAGTCAGTGGACTTCCGGGCCTGCGGTGGGGACAGAGAGCGGGCGGCCGGTGCTCTGCGTGGCTGGGCGGGGGAAGGGGCGGGAACGGGGACGGGAGCAAGCAGCGACAGGCTGGGCAGCCCAGACAGAGCGGCAGGTTGGAGAGGCACTTCTCCGCTCTCCCCGCGGGCGCCGCCATAGTGCTTACCGTCTTCCTCTCCTTCTTCCCCGGGCTGCGGGGGGCGGGCACTTCCGGCCGGCCGCGCTAGGATTGGCCGGCCGGCCAGTCACGGGGCAATGCAATCGGGGAGGAGGAGACTGGAGGCCGGCGACGGAGGAGAAGAGACGCAGTAGTGCCGGCAATGCCGGACCAGACACGGGGGCGTTCCCGGCGTCCCGTGACGTCGGCAAAAGCCAAAGAATGTCGGGAACGCCCCCGTGTCTGGTCCGGCATTGACGGACAGGCCCCTCGTCCAATGGCAAGGCTCCGTTTACGGAGCCAGCCAATCAAGGACGAGGGCCGAACAAAGCCACCCTACAGTTCTCAACAGGATTTCGCCTGCGCCGAAAAGATGCGCAGAGCGCATCTTCGGCGAGGCGAAACCTAAACAGGACTACGAGTCCCAGATGTCCAAGAAAAAAAAACGGGACTGGCCTTCTAGTCATTCATGGCCTTAAGAAACTTGGCAGCTAAGCTAAGAGTAAAGTAATGTCTATGACGTATGAAAGGGGATATTGGGAAGAAAGACCCAATGTCTGGTATAGGTTTCGATGCACTTCTGTTGATTTGGCACCATGTGCTAAAGAAATACAAACTGTAAGCTCAGTTGGAAGGCTCAGCACAGAGATCATGTGAAGAATGCGTTGCATCACACGCCCGTCCTGAGCACGGGAACCTCTGCCTGGGGGACAGGGCTAGTGAGGCAGCAAGGGCAAGGCCGGACTTAAAACACTCCAGCCGGGTGTAAGAGTGAGCGCGATCTCTTCCACAGCAGAGCAGCACCACTGAGGGCCCGAAAGTATATTTAAATTCTCACCAGTGTTTTAAATACATAAATCAACAGTCAACTGAACGGAGCCTACCTAATCCTCTGCAGCAGTTACCACCCTCAGCCTGGAGAGCAGATAGCAGAGCAACAGGCTCAGTGTTTGTCAGGCTGTAAAGTTTTAAAATTATGAATACCTCCGTGAGCCACGCAGCAGCCTCGACTCTGTGATAACACTGTGTCAGTCTATAATGCGACCTCACGTTTCCAACCAGGTCCCGTCCCGTCGCAGGGCAGTGGCGTGATGACGCACTGTCCTGTCTGCCGCTCAAATTAAAATAATACATTTGGAAACTTCCAAGTGCTCCCACATTGGCCCGCCCACCTCAGGAGTAACAACTTCCAGCACCATTTAATTTATGAGGCGAGAGCAGGCGTCAAGAGCATAGCTGTAAAACGATGTCCCAGACGGACCCTGCTCTCACCGAATGTACTGTGCACTGATGGGGCCCCCTGGAGCTCGAGGGGCCCCCTGGAGCTCGAGGCCCCCCCGCAGTGCAGGGGCTGCGGGGGGCCTGTGTTACGCCCCTGGAAACAAACACAGATACGATCATGCTCCCTTGCTTTCTTTTCTATCAGCGTATTTGCTCTCGTGACCTACTTACTGTTCTAATCCTGCTTTTCAGTGAACAACACACAAATGGTGAACGACCCAAAATAACTTCATGCGTGGCATTGTATTTCCTAAATATTGAAATGTAGCTAAGCAAGCATTGTAAAGTGTTTGTTAGTTTGAGCTTATCGTTTGAGTTACTTCTAAGGGGCCAGGCTGATGTACCCATATATATGGAAAAAAAGTATGTAATTTATAGAAAGCAAACATTAACTCAAAAATGCTTTTTCACATTTCTGAGCGCCATTATGTTTGCTTTTTGGGATCTTTATAAAGCGCTCGCGCTTCAGGGTGCTAACAGAACATACCCACCAAACGCATGCCCCGCCTTTTTAATGCGCTGCCAATAATTCTCTTCGATGTCATTAGTCAACACTGTCAACAGCTTGATGAGTTTGAAATATGAGTAAAAAGAGCCTAAGAGTGCATATCGTCTTTATGCTTTTCTACATTGCTTACGTTGTTTAATTACACAGCGGGTTTGCACCTTTAATTGTTATTTTATACGTGTATTAAATATTTATATAAAAGCTTGCAGTATTCGTTAAAAATAGGCTCGTGCGTTGCAAATCATTCATTTATTCTAAGGCAATCCTATATTTATATTGTTTCCTTTGCAAAGTTTGTATCGCAGGTTTGGATGTAAAGATGCCCGTTACCAGCAGCTGAGTTGTTTGATAAGGCTCACTCTGACGCACTTCCTGTGACGTCAAGCAGTGTGGCTGCTAATTCGCCCCCCCTGCGTATGCTTGTTTTGGATTCGTGTCCTGGAATACCCTGCTTCATTCACAAGCTATCGTCGAGTTAAGGACTTACATCCTGCTTACGCCCTCAGTTACGCTGCAGTGCGAAGGAACCCTTGTTTGCTTTTCATAAGACCAGTGGACCGAGGAGGGCACCCGAGCACGAGAAACTAACTGTACCGAGATTCTGGGGAAGCGACCGAGGCCGGGCAGAGATGCTAACTAGGTCAAAGCCAGGAACATGGCACCTGGCAACTTGACAGCGCACAGTACAAGGGATGAACATGGCATACAACAAGCGAGCGCCTCGCACAACACAAAAACCTTTTGTTTATTGCTTGGCAGAAGCCTAGACATTGGCAAGCTAGGCCCGACAACTGCGCCACTCTCAGATATGAGATTCTTGTGTCCAACACCTATGCTCTGAGATGTTTACGACACTCTTTATTGAGGGCAGGGAGTCGCACTGTGCCCCTCAGGATGCTTGGGTGGATATTTTGACCGGTGGCATGAACGTTCATCACTGGCTTCTTCTCGTCGGTGTCGATCATTGTTGGGAGTTTTTTTGGTTGGTGATATAGGCTTGGGTGGATATTTTGACTGGTGGCATGAAAGTTCATCACTGGCTTCTCCTCTGTGTCGGCCATTGTTGGGAGTTTTTTGATTGGTGATATAGGGGTCAGCTTTCTCCTCCTCACCAGGCAGCATGAAGTACCTCACTTCGGCCTACATATGTGGTAAGCATTATTTTAAGGTATTTTTTCTGTTAGGTTGTTTTGATTCTTTTTTATGTGATGGTACAGTGTTAAAATGTTATGTTATTGGTTATTTCCGCGGCCAGTTCCTTGGCATCTTGGCACTCCGTGCAGACATTAGCCTGCAGTTGTAAGTTATCCAACAGAGATTTTCTGCCACATTTAGTGCTTTGGGTAGGAGAGTGTATGGGTTCTCAGAGAGGTGTTCTGTAAGGAGTTGGGACTTACCATGTCATAAGGAAGGGGCCCGCCTGCTGTACCGCCCGAGGTGAGGATGAACCAACTTTGTTTTAGGATTTATTGGCTACAGAATATATGGAGCTGGTGTATGGGGGTATGATGTACAGTGTGCCAAATCTATCCAGGTGAGGGAGAATGTGTTTTTAAAAAGATTAATTAGTGCTCCAGTCATGGCTTCAACGGAGCTAATACAGGAACTAGATATGTACTATATCAATGATCTAATTGCCCTTCGTCCTCTATCCTTATGGCGCTTAATATGGGCAAAGGAGGGAAACCAAGTTTACGCAGGACGTAATAACAGATTGTATCAAACTTGATCGCCGATCAAACATTCCCTGGCTGAAGCATATACATCATTGGAATAAAACATTATATGGACTAGACAATTATAATGAATTAATAATGGACCCTATTTTATCAAAGCGGGAGCTGAAGGTCTCATTTATGAAATTTACAGAAGAGACTAGGATGGAAAAATATACTAAACAGAGTACATTCAATCTTTACCAACAATATAACATTAATGTAGGCTTCCAATCTTACTTTGTAACAGTTAGTATTCCCTCCCATCGATTTGTTTTAACCCGCCTTCGCCTAGGAATTGTGCATCACCTTGTGGCTCTCCCTGTGCCTAAAAAACCTGGAACTTGTGTATGCCCATGTGATGGCAAATCAAAACAGAGCACGTGTCACTTTATGTTGTCTTGTACTTTTTATACTTTTTTAAGGAAATATTATTTGAAACCCATCTTTTTAAAATACAATACGCATCATCTACAAACAGCAATGACACTAGTGTTTAACCTAGAGTCCCCAGATGTATGCTTTTATGTGGCTACTTATATTTTAAAATGTATCTCTGCAAGAAAATCAATTATTATATGAATTTCTCCAGCTGCTAAATGTACTATGCACTTTAAATTGATGCTGCTGAATTATGTATTTGTATTTTGCACACATATGTTTGTTGGACTAATTGCTGCTACTGTATTAGATTTATCGTAGGATTGGCTTATCACTTGCACTTTGTCTCATTTATCATTGTTTTTAATTAATAGACATTCTAGGTGCTGCTAATTGCATATGCACTTTAGAATTGCCAATTTGCACACATACTAATATAGAGACAATATTTAGCACTTTAAATTGCATATTTGCACATAATTATAGGTCGCAGGATTGTTAAAATCTTAGCCAAACTTGAATGACCTAATGACTATGCACTATTGATACTGTTAAATGTTTCTACTATGAGCGCTACTGTGTAAGATTGTTTTTGTGATAGCTTAATTTAGTATTGTGTTAAATTTCCTTTTATGTGTATGTTGCTATATGGTGGTATTTCTTTACAAACCGAATAAAGCACCTTTTGAATTGAATTGAATTGGCTACAGAATGCAGACAGATTTTCCTTGATCACAGAGCAGACTGGCTAACTGGGGAATTAGTATGGTGAGCTACAAGACTCTGGAGGACCCATAGGATTGATGAAGCTGCAAAGACTAGTAGTTCCAGAAAGGTGGGAAAAATAGAGGAAACAAAACCCTTCATGTACAAAGGATCAGATGTGGAACTGGTCTGGAAAAAGGAGCAGGATCAACTATACAGCCTGGAAAAGGAGAAGGCTGTGTAGGACCAAGCAATGGGAGATTGGACAGATACTAACAACTTGTATGTCCTTGCAATCGAAGGTTGCACCAGTAGGTCCAGGAGCAGGATATGTTGGTCCTGAAATGGTAAGCTGGACTGGTCGGCCCAGGAAGAGGAAGACGGCGTATAAGTCCTGGCAGTGGAATGCTGGACTGGTAGGTTCGACATAAAGAAGACAGGGCACCGAAGATACAGAAAACACTAGTAGGACTGGAAGGTTAATACCAATAAAAGGAAAGCAGTGCTTGCTCAGAAGGGAGATGTTAAGAGAGGATGTATATCTGAGATGTTAAGAGAGGATGTATATCTACAATATTAGTACAAAAGGGGGTGGTGATGGACGGAGCATCTGAATCAATCAAACACTCACACCCAGTCAAAAGATCTGGGTTTAATCCATCACCGTTCTTTAGCCCACTCTGCCACCCCAGTTCAGACATGGCTATATGCAAATCAGACTGACCCTGTGCCTCATGGGAACAGTCCAGCCCGAACTGCCAAGCCATGTCTTCCCTGGACCGGAAACAAGCTTCCGAGGACCGGTTTCTGGCATTCCAGCCGTCTTCAGCCCGGCTTGCTTGAATCCAGTGGCAAAGTGAGCAAGGGACTCACGTATGAGCATACCCTGCCACACTTATGGCGGCCAAAAGCGGTACAAAAGGGGGTGGTGATGGACGGAGCATCTGAATCAATCAAACACTCACACCCAGTCAAAAGATCTGGGTTTAATCCATTACCGTTCTTTAGCCCACTCTGCCACCCCAGTTCAGACATGGCTATATCCGAAACCGGTCCCAGGATGCTTGTTTCCGGTCCAGGGAAGACATGGCTTGGCAGTTCGGGCTGGACTGTTCCCATGAGGCACAGGGTCAGACTGATTTGCATATGGCCATGTCTGAACTGGGGTGGCTGAGTGAGCTAAAGAATGGTGATGGATTAAACCCAGATCAGTTGACTGGGGGTGAGTGTTTGATTTGCTCAAACGCTCCGTCCATCATCTCCTTTTGTATCGCTTTGTTCGCCCTAGGTTGGCAGGGTATGCTCAGACGTTAGTCCCTTGCTCACTTGGCCACTGGATTCAAGATAGCCTGGCTGATGAGGATTATGAATTCTAAACCGGTCCCAGGATGCTTGTTTCCGGTCCAGGGAAGACATGGCTTGGCAGTTCGGGCTGGACTGTTCCCATGAGGCACAGGGTCAGACTGATTTGCATATGGTCATGTCTGAACTGGGGTGGCTGAGCGAGCTAAAGAATGGTGATGGATTAAACCCAGATCAGTTGACTGGGGGTGAGTGTTTGATTTGCTCAAATGCTCCGTCCATCATCCCCTTTTGTATCGCTATCTACAATATCTACATGGCACCGCTCGTCCACGTCGCACGACAACATAACCTCAACATCATCTGCTATGCCGACAACACCCAGCTGATCATATCCCTCACCGAAGACCCCCACACCACCAAAGCCAACCTCCACAGAGGAATGAAGGCCGTAGCCAACTGGATGAAGGACAACAGACTGAAACTGAACTCAGACAAGACGGAGGTCCTCATTCTCGGACCCACCCCATCAGCCTGGGACGACTCTTGGTGGCCCACATCGCTAGGCGCAGCCCCGGAACCCACAGACCACGCACCCACAGACCACGCACGCAACCTGGGGGTCATCCTCGACTCCACCCTTTCCATGACCAGACAAGTCAAAAGCCGTCTCCGCGTCCTGCTTCAACACCCTCCGAATGCTCCACTGGATCTTCAAATGGATCCCCCCCGACACGAGAAAAACCGTCACCCACGCCCTTGTCACGAGCAGACTCGACTACGGGAACGCCCTCTACTCAGGAACAACAACAAAGCTCCTAAGACGACTACAACGAATCCAGAAAGCCTCGACACAACTGATCCTCGACGTTCCCCAACGCAGCCACATCACACCCCACCGGAGAGGCCTGCACTGGCTCCCCGTCAATGGCTCCCCGTCAATAAGAGGATCACCTTCAAGCTCCTCATCCACGCACACAAGGCACTACACAACACCGGACCTACATACCTCAACAACCGACTCAGCTTCCACACCCACACCTGAAGCCTCAGCACAGCCAACCTCGCCCTTGCTACAGTTCCTCGCATCCGGAAAGCCACTGCCGGCGGCAGATCCTTCTCATACCTTGCCGCCAAGACCAGGAACACTCTCCTCACCAACCTACGACAGACCCAAGACCTGCCTGCCTTCATAAGGCTTCTCAAGACCTGGCTCTTCGATCAGTAGCAGCCCACCCCCCTCCTCCAGTGCCTTGAGACCCTCACAGGTATGTAGCGTGCTTTAGAAATGCAGTGGTTGATTGATTTATAATGCGTACAATACTTTTGAGATGTACATGAAACAGGTTAAGATTTTGTTTTTAAATGCAGACCTGTCTTAGTAAAACAGCATTCTAAACATTATCTGAGGCAATTTGTTATTTGACTGTTTCATCCAATCATTGCTTTAAATGGACAAAAATAAGTGCAGGTACTCATCAAAAGGAGGGATAGACTGGGGGTGGAGCTTTGGGCGGGCATAAGGGCAGTGCTAAAGGCGGAACAAGGGATGGGGTTACGTTTTTTTACCTTTTCAAGGTTTTCATGCAACAAATCTGCATGCATTGTTAGAATATTGGATGTATCCATCTATTAGATTTTACACTAATAACCATTTATATAGCACTTACTAATGAGCGTTTATTACAACCCAAAGTAACTCTTTTTTTTATTAACCTTAAAAAATGAAAAAATGAGAAAAAACAGTATGGTTCTATATATATGCCTTGTTGTTGTATACTGGTCCTTGCTGCAGGGGCATAATTCACTAAGATATATGCCAAGGATGTTAGCTTTTGACCTACAGGGAAGACAATGATCTATGCAACAAAAACAGTATCCAACTGAGCTATCTACATAGAAAACAAATCTCTGTTTTACATGTTGCATGCTATGCACTAGTGGGTGTTTCTGTCTAAAATGGTAACCAGAGTTGCATTCCAAGGGACATACTTTGTGTAACTTCAGTAAGCAGCATATTCTCTCTCTGGCTGGCACTGGAAAATAAATGTTGACAAAGAGACACTGATGAAGTTGCTGCTGGTGGCACAACGTTTCAACATTCCATTTTATGTGATTGGAAAGGAGTGGTGAACAGAATAAACAGGTTGCACATGTGATTTTAGATGAATAAAGCTATTTAACTGGGTTCTCTGAATACACTCTGTGTAATTAAAATATACACCCATATATGTAACACAGCACACATGTTGAAAAAAAGTCTCTGTTGGAAAATTTGAATTGCTTTAAAATCTTTTGTTGACATTACTTTACAGTATTTATTGCAATCCCACGTATGTTAATTTAGATAATAATATAATATGACTAATATACTTAATATAGGAAATGTCAAATATATTCTTGCATTTCTAACTGTCAATGAATAATATTTTAAAAAACAACAGACATTCACATCACGTTACAAATGGCAAGAGGGTCTGGCTGCATTGAAATATGGCTACTGACATGAAGCCCCAGTCAGGAGATGAGACTTATTACAAATAAAATAAGTTTCCTGTGCTTGCACTCAAATAACTTGTACCAATGACCACCTGGGGTTGCAAAATAGATGAAGTTTTCAGTTTTCCTGCTTTTGGCGTCCGATCACAGTGTGCAATAAAATGCAACCATGAGTGTGTTACATGCACTTACCTAGTCATGCACATATATTGGCTTTTGATTGAAATACGGCTGTATACTTCATTGTGGCTTGTAAGCCCAGATGGTTTAGCGCTAGCTGCAAACATCTCTGTTCAAAGAGCATATCACATTTTTCACAGGGATCAGTAAGTTTGATACCGACATCCCATAATATTTACACATGCAAATAGGCAATTTAGTTGTGAAAAGATGGTTGGAGATAGTGAAAGTAAGCGCAAACTTTTTGTTCTGTCCAGGCATATTGAAAATACCCACCACAGGAAACAGTAACTTGAAAAAATGCTTGTATGTGTTTTGTAAATGCACTACATCAAGTATTTGACTTTTCCATAGTGCTCAACATCTTGTCTTGTCATAGTTGTACTAGCGATTTTGTGTTAAAAAGTCTAATGGCAGCAGTTTCCATAGAGCGATTTCTGCTACAGAAGCGTTATCGCAGTCCTGTGTAACCCTGAACAATGCCTCATACCCTCGCCCATTAAGTTTAATAGCTGCGTCTCTGCCCCTGCTGTGTAAAAACAAAGGATAAACGAACCTCCCTGCAGCCACACCTCTGCTCTGATAGCTTTCAGAGCATACATGCAGATCACTGTGCTTTGCACTGGTGACAAGAGCAGCTGTTCTCTTGTACGAGCCCAGCCGAGGCTTCCACCGTGATTAAGAGTGGGAGATGCTGCCGAGGTACGAGGTGATTGATGAACGGTGCGGCCACCTGCATCAAAGCCAGGCACTCGTGAGTACCGGTACTCGCCTTATTCAAGAAAAAGTGCCGGTACTCGATGCGAGAAAATGAAAAAGTGCCGGTACTCAGTACCGGTGAGTACCGGCCCATTTAAAGCACTGCATCCAATTAATTTAACACTGAGGTCAGTGTGTGGTAAAAAAAGTTATGTTATGTTTGGAGTCCCTGACAGCAAAGACATCTGGAGGACTCTCAAAGGGATGGAGAGACTAGGGGCCAGATGTATCAAAGGGTTTTACCCATTCTGTGTCTATGGGAAAATGTGTTCATACATATGGCCCTAGGTGTGCTGCACAGACCTGGTGTTCTTTTGGATCCCGAAGATATGTGGCAATTCCTGTAGAACTGTGAATATCCCAGTTCACAATCTGCCATAAAAAACCTAGTGAAATGTGAATGGGGAAGACAGTTAGAATGCTGGAAAATCTACAGTCTTTGGTGGACATTCTCCTTTCGGACAACCAATGCAACTCGCATTATATGGAGGTAACCGGGTTCTCAGTAAATACCACACTAAGCATGATCAGCGTAGCCAGCTGGATGCAAAACAAATGCCTCAAAGTCAACATCGACAAAACAAGGTACTCATTTTCGGGAGCAACACTTCCCCATGGGACGACTCCTGGTGGCCAGCGGTGCTGGGCCCCTCGCCCACTCCCACAGACACCCAGAAACCTCAGCATCATACTTGACAACAAGTTCACCATGAAGAAGCAGATAAACGTTATTTAGTCAGCCTGCTTCTTCGCCTTTCTCATGTTTCAGGAAATATTAGAATGGCTCCCCATTAACACCAGGCGCACCATCCCACAAGCCCTCATCACCAGCCGCCTGTTCTACGGAAACTCCCTCTACATGGGCATCACCTCACAACTTCTAAGCAGACTGCAAACCATCCAAAATGATGCAGCCAGGCTCGTCCTCGACTTCCCGAAAAGAGCCCACATCACCCCCCCCCCCCCCCCCCCCCCCCACCTCAGACAGCTCCTCTGGCTCCCCGTCCAAAAAAGATGCCAGTTCAAACTGCTAACCCATGCCTGAAAGGCCCTCCACAGTAGAGGACCAACCTACCTCAACCACAGACTGAACTTCCACCAATCCATTAAAGAGCTTCTCCATGTCCCAGCTCCCCCGCAGATATCCCTGGACCCCAAAGCAGCCGAGGAGAAATGCGCCAACTTGGCTAATTTCTTTGATAATAAAATAAAGAAAATCCTTTCCTCCCTACCCGCCACCAATCAGGCCACCCCCGGATCAGCAAAGGATTGTACCCTCACGTCAAAAAATCCCACTGACTCCTCCGAACTCCCCAGTTTAGCCTCATTCGGACCATTTACGGAAGAAGAAGTGGCAACCACCCTAGCAGCCACGAAAAGTGGCGCTCCCAGCGACTCAGTGCCCGTTCGGTTCACAAAAAACATCGCCCGGACTATTGTAGCTAGACTCACGGCCCTAATTAACACCTCGTTTACCCAAGGAGAAGTCCCTCAAAGCTGGAAGGAGGCCGTGGTCAAAGGTTTATTGAAGAAGCCATCACTAGACCCCACGGACTTGTCCAACTATAGACCCATCTCGCTCCTCCCCTGGATAGGGAAGGTCGCAGAGAAACTTGCAAATAAACAGCTGTCCCACTTCTTGGAGGCAAACCTTCTCTTAAAAAACTCCCAAACCGGCTTCAGACCAGGTCAGGGGACTGACACCGCCCTCCTAGCGGCCGTAGAAAAAGCGAGGGAAATCATTGACACAGGAGGATCAGTGGCAGTGGTCCTCCTGGACCTCAGCGCGGCATTCGACACTGTCAACCATCAGGTCCTAGCCCAGCGCCTAGACAACACAGGCATACAAGACAGTGCGCTGAGATGGCTTACATCCTTCCTCTCCCAACGCTCCTTCCAAGTTTGGGAAGGAGAAAGCTGCTCCCCCCCAATTCCCCTCCGGTGTGGAGTGCCACAGGGCTCTTCACTGAGCCCCACGCTTTTCAACGTGTATATGGCCCCACTGGAGGAGCTGGTCGCCCCATTCGGAGTCACGATCGTCAGCTACGCTGACGACACCCAGCTGGTGGTGACTCTCTCACACCCCAAGCTAAAACCCTCCAACCTGCGTGACTGTCTCTCCACCGTCCACCAATGGATGAGCGACTCTGACTTAAAGCTCAACGGGTCAAAAACAGAGATCCTGCTCCTCGGCCACAAAACCTCGAGTCTCCCACCTGACATCTGGCCCGCCTGTATGGGTGACCCCCCATCCCCCAAAACAGAGGTCAAGAGTCTGGGAGTGTGGCTGGAGACAGACCTCACCTTCAGGACTCAGGCGAGGAAAACTGCCGGCATCTGCTACGGGCTTTTGAGATCATGCAGAAAGGTACTTCCCCTACTACCATTCCAGTCTCGTCTCCTGCTAATTCAAGGTCTAGTGCTAGCAAGGCTAGACTACAGCAACGCTATTTACCTCGGTGCGCCGGAAGCCACCTACCAGATCTTACAAAAAACCCAAAATGCCGCAGCCCGCCTGCTCACAAACACCCCATCAAGAACATCGGCCAAACCAGCGTTGAGAAAACTTCATTGGCTCCCCGTTAGGGAAAGAGTCGCATTCAAGGCCCTCTGCCTAGCCCACAAGACCCTGCACAACGCTGGCCCCCCCATTCTGAGCACGTGGATCACCCCTTACAGACCACCGAGAGCGCTCCGGTCTGAACAGGGAAACCTTATCGTTGTCCCTAGGGTGAAGAAAGCCCGCTTTGGCGGTCGCAGATTCTCGGTAAACACGGCCAGAAAATGGAACGCTCTTCCCCCGAACCTTAGAGCGGAACCTAACCTCCTAAGATTTAGGAAGTCCCTCAAAACCCTCCTCTTTCCTTGATCTACTTGAAGTTTCCCTTGCCCCCCCCTGTAGGAATACGAGGTTTCAGCGCTGGGATACTCGAGGGTGACTACGCGCTCTATAAAAACCTAAAATAAAAATAAATAAATAAATAAATAATTACCATCCGCCTCTCTCTCTCACCCACATGCCCGCTTCCACAAAAACAGAAGCGGCGGCCGCAGCTACTTCCACCTGGCCTCCAAGACCTGGAATTGCCTCCCACTCCACCTCCGGACTGCACCCACCCTTCAGAAATTCAGAGATGGCCTAAAAAACTGGAATTTTGACTAAAAACTCCCAACAGCAGCCTCCGTCCCCAGCGTCTGGATACCTTCACAGGTGATAAGCAGCGCTCTACAAATCGTTGATTGATTGGTATAACCTCACCAAATACAGGGACACTCACATTATGTCCCTCTTAAACTCTGAAATCTACTGTGGTTGGTGTATGTTACTAAGTTTGCAGCATCTCATAGCCTCTGAAATTGATAAAAGATGAATTGGCTGCCCAATCTAAATCTCCGAACAAACTAATAAAGAGGTAGCATTTTCAGATGCTGCACCTTCAGGGGTTGCTAGTAAGGTCTCTGGTTAAAAGAGAAGTTTATTTCACAAGAATCCAACATTCCCCTAAAGAAGGAAAGTCAAAGAAAAATCCTCTTGTTTTTTGTTAGCAGACAGTATCTAAATTAACTGTTTGAAGGCTTAGTGTGAACTCAGAAGTCAAGTTTTATCTCAGAAAGGGAGATGCCACATCTGCCCTCATCTGGATAAATAACTGAGGAGGACAGGAGAGAGTAGCACGCGTTCAACTACTGTCCCTTCGATGTATGAGAGCAGAAAGATTTCCACTTATGTCGCCTGGATGTAGCTGAGTAGAAAGACTTCCATTGTTGCCTTCCTGCTGGGGAAGAGGAGTAGTATGGCTTCCACTGTTCTCAATGCGGTGAGAATAGGGTGACTTCTATACCTGTATACAGGTGGGTGTTGTCTCATCAATTGCTGTCCCTAGGGTATCAGACAGTGGGTGGCTTCTAATGCTGTTTCCTCGGTGCAAGTGAGTAGAATGGCTTCTACTGCTGCTTCCTGAAAGGGGAAGGGTTGTAGAGTGGCTTCTACTGTGTATAAGGTATTGAGACTAGGGTGTCTTCCACAGCTGTGTTCAGGTGGACGCTGTCGGGTCTCCTTCTCTAATGTCCATAGTGTCTCAGAGAGTGCAGTGGCTTCCACTGCTGTCTCCTCGATGTCAGTAGAAAGACTTCCAGTGCTGTCTCCTAAATGGGAAAGGGTTGAGGCCGTGTACTGAAAGTAGAGTGGCTTCCACAGCTGCCTCTAGGAGGGTTACATTGAGGCTCTTCTGCTGCTGTCTCTTTGGCTAAAGAGAACGGAACGGCTTTTAAGCTGTCCCATGCACAAACGACAGAGAGCAGAGTAGTTTCCATCAGTGTCCCTTGTTGAAAAAGAGTGGTGTGGCTTCCCACTTAAAACTAGTTGCTCAGGACAGGGATTCTCCCTAGCGTCAAATGCGACCCCTCTTCTCAACCTCTAAGCTAACTTGGGTGCCAGAGCTTTTCAGTTCACACTCAACAATGATTGAAGAAAGCACCAATGGTGTTAAGGAGACTCTCAACATTATTGTGGGCCAAACCTGGGAACATCAGAATAACGTGGGTGAAAGACTGAAAAAGTGGTAGGTAGCACATTTGAAAAGTGTTCTGGGGTTCTTCTGCTGGTACTTGAAAACATACCAGCTTGTAACTTTTAAGAGAATACTCATTTGGAAAAGTACAGCTACATTAAGTTAACACATGCTTTACCCAGTCAAAGGAAACATTGAGACTAAATATTGAACAGTTCTTATTGTGGACTTTGATTGGCATGATGATTGTCGACATAAAGGTAAGATCCTGGCAGGTGTTCAGACTAGTATAAAGTCAATGACTGGAACAACTGGTATGCTCTTTGTTTTACAAAATATATCTACAAAGAGAGCATTGTTTACCACTGAGCAAAGGTTGGTGTTCTTTATTTGATCTAAAGTCACAATTCAATTGTTTGATGCTCTTCCAACTGTGAACATGGCATAAGACCAGAGCATCTGCACAATTTATGACAGTTGTACGAACAAGACACCCAGGTGGTGCCAAATCTGGGCACTTGTCTGGCACACTGCTTCCCACATTTATGGACATAAGACAGAAATGTGGGATCTACGAGGTTATGAATAAAACCACTCTAAACAAACACCTAAATTGAGAACCTTTTGGTGAAACCACTGTCACGAAAGTTTGAGTTTTTATTACTTGTGCAACTATAACTAGTCTGTTAAAAGTAATTTTGTGACAGAAAACATGTTTTTGACTCGTCCTCACCCAAACTAAAGCTAACCCTAAACCTGATACACCCCCATCCCTACCCATAACCCACAATGTAACCATTTTCTCAACACATAAGCTAACTTTTAATCACACTTTACTCCTAGCCCCTACTAAAAAACTGTTCTAGATAACCATCTTCTCATTAAAGCAACTCTTACCCTCTCTTAACAAAAAATATCCCCTACATCTGCCCCTTCTAAAATAGCACTAACAAAGAAAAACAGAGATTTTTTTCCCTATTTGTATACTAAAGTTAAAATTCTTTGTAGGCAGTCATTCTGATAAAAGTTCCTAGCAAAAAAAATGCTCAAAACCCCACAATAACGAGAGTGCGTGCTTACTGTCACCTCTCCCCACAACTCGATAAAACAGAGTGTTCTAACCTCCAACATGGACAATCACAAGCTGAACCAAAACTGGCATTAAAAATAACATGCACAGCAGTCTAAGTTTTCAGACAATTGATAACATTATCCGAAGTGGCCCTTTGCTGTCCTCCCTGCTCACTGTTTAACGCAGAGGCATCAAATCTGGTCGACTCCCTAGAAACTAGAGTGAAGCAAAATAACAACACAGATAACTTGTCCACGGTAAACCGGGACACATACTGCCGCCAGGAATGTGAGCAGGTTTGGAGAGCTACTCTCTGATGCCAGAGCCTGATTGCATTGAAAATTCTACGCTCATGACGTAAGGCCACTCCCTAGGTGGAGGGTGAAACACAGACGCAGCTGGAGTGTTTTAATTTATTTATTTGAGCGATGCAACCAGGTGGGGCCAGCAGCACTATGTGAGAGCGCTTGCAAAGCAGACAGCAGACGAAGCATTAGTGGATGGAAGAAGGACACACAGGCAAGGATTTTAGAGGGCTTCAGTTAGGGGGCGGGATTAGATACATAATGGCTGACTTGCGAAGTAATTTTTGCGCAGCAGGACAAGAGAGAGGTGCATGCATACATCTCTTTACATTATACATTAATGGAGGGGGTCTGACTATTTATCTGTCTGTCTGTCTATACCATGGCAGGGACGAAATGGGGCCCAATAACACCTTATTTAGACAGACATTCACACATTTGTTATCACAGTTCAAAGGTCAAATTAGAGTTTTTTTTACAAAAGCACATCAAAAGTGATGTGAAAAAAACATTTTTCATGGCCTGTCACATTGTGCATAACAATTACTTTACACAGGGAAGAAACTCTTCTAATAGTCACATCTCTTTGGAGTGATTTTATCTTGCTGCACAAATGTAACTCCTCGCACTCTGCATTTGTTGATACATCTTGTGTTAAAATAGCGACACATGAAAGAAGCTTTGACAAAGCTACTAGGTCTTGTCTTTGAGAAATATTGTCTTTGCCAGTGCTTTTTTGGCAATCTGTATAGCATCGACAAGCTGCTGTGCATCATGGTAAAATGTAAAAAAACAAGCATTAGAAATGCAGTAGGTCTCGGATTTATTTGAGTTAGAGCTAATGGCATTGTAAATGGCAATGTCTTTTAGCCATGTGTTATGGAGTGTATGCATGTGGTGTGTAGTGGAATTATGTGGGTTGGATTGGAATTGTAGCAATGGTGTAATGCTGCGCTTTAGATTAATATGTTTAAAAGTAAAGTGCACCATACTGCGATTGCTACAATAGTTAATTGTGGATGCATTAACAATTGATGTGTGCACTGATGGCTGGTGGTGTGTGTGCTTTGTGGAAGCGTGCACTGCCGGCTGGAGGTGTGTGTGCTTGGTGGAAGCGTGCACTGATGCCTGGTGGTGTGCGTGCCTGGTAAAAGCGTGCAGAAACGGCTGGAGGTGTGTGTGCCTGATGAAAGCATGCACTGATGTCTGGTGTTGTGTGCCTGGTGGAAGCCTGCACTGACAGCTGATGGTGTTTGTGCCTGGTGAAAGCGTGCACTGACGGCTGGTGGTGTTTGTGCCTGGTGAACGTGTGCAGTGACGGCTGGTGGTGTGTGTGTGTGGTTGTGTGTGTGGTGTTGAGAGTGGTTTGTGTGTGTGGTCTTATGTGTGTTGTCTTTTCCTGCACACTCACTCTTACTCTGCAGTCATTCTGCACTCAGTCTGCACTCACTCTGCACTCATTCTGCATTCACTCTGCACTCACTCTGCACTCATTCTGCACTCACTCTGCACTCACTCACACTCTGCATTCACTCTCACTCTGCAGCACTCACTCTCACTCTGCAGCACTCACTCACACTCTGCAGCACTCACTCACACTCTGCAGCACTCACTCACACTCTGCAGCACTCACACTCTGCAGCACTCACACTCTGCAGCACTCAGACTCTGCAGCACTCAGACTCTGCAGCCCTCACTCACACTCTGCAGCACTCACTCACACTCTGCAGCACTCACTCACACTCGGCATTCACTCTCACTCTGCATTCACTCTCACTCTGCACTCACTCTGGACTCACTCTCACTCTGCACTCACTTTCACTCTGCAGCACCCACTCACACTCTGCAGCACTCACTCACACTCTGCAGCACTCACTCACACTCTGCAGCACTCACTCACACTCTGCAGCACTCACTCACACTCTGCAGCACTCACTCACACTCTGCAGCACTCACTCTCACTCTGCACTCATTCTGCACTCTGCACACACTCACTCCGCACACACACTCACTCTGCACACACTCTGACTCTGCACACACTCTCACTCTGCACACACTCTCACTCTGCATACACACTCTGCAGCACTCACTCAGGCTCTGCAGCACTCACTCACACTCTGCATCACTCACTCACACTCTGCAGCACTCACTCTGCACACACTCTCTGCACACACTCACTCTGCACACACACACTCACTCTGCACACACTCTCACTCTGCACACACTCTCTGCACACACTCTCACTCTGCACACACTCTCACTCTGCACACACTCACTCTGCACACACTCTCACTCTGCACTCACTTTCAATATGCACTCACTCTCACTCTGCAGCACTCACTCTCACTCTGCACTCACTCACTCAGCGCTCACTCTCACTCTGCACTCACTCACTCTCACTCTGCAGCACTCACTCTCACTCTGCACACAGTCTCACTCTGCAAACATACTCACTCTGCACACACTCTCACTCTGCACACTCTCAGTCTGCAGCACTCACTCTGCACACACTCACTCTGCACTCACTCTCGCACTCACTCTCGCACTCACTCTCACACTCTCTGTCACTCTCGCACTCACTCTGCACTCACTGTCACTCTGCACTCACTCTGCACTCACTGTCACTCTGCACTCACTGTCACTCTGGCACTCACTCTGCACTCACAGTCACTTTGGCACTCACTCTGCACTCAGTCACTCTCACACTCACTCTGCAGTCACAGTCATTCTCGCACTCACTCTGCAGTCACTCTGCAGTCACTGTCACTTTCGCACTCACTCTGCACTCACTATCACTCTCGCACTCACTCTGCACTCACTGTCACTCTCACACTCACTCTGCATTCACAGTCACTCTGGCACTCACTCTGCACTCACAGTCACTCTGCACTAACTTATCACTCACAATCACAGTCTCTCTGCACTCACAGTCACTCTCACATTCACTCTGCACTCACAGTCACTCTCGCACTCACTCTGCAGTCACTCTCGCACTCACTCTGCACTCACTCTGCACTCACTGTCTCTCTGGCACTCACTCTGCACTCACTGAATTTAAATTTAAACAAAGAAAACATGACATAAATATTAACACAACCAGGCCTGTGCTGGACTCTTTTTGTTTAAAACAGAGACTTTAAATTATTTATTTTAGTAAACATGTTTGGCGGCTATTAAAATAAAAAATAACGGAGTAAAAAGCACTGTTTGCGGAAGCCTCAGGGTTTTTAAAAGATTTAAAAAATAGTTTTATTGTTCGAGTGCACGTTACTATGTCCTACGTCAGGAAACATTGATTTCTTAGAGCACGAACTTTAACCCCGTTGAAAAGTTTCAGTTTTTGGCATTTGTGTAATTATCTGTAGGTGAAAGAGCGGAAGGTGTACAGCTGACATACCTCTGACAGATCTCCGCTCACTGATAGTGCATCGCGTGTTTCCTATTCTGTGACTATTTCAGTGTCCTCTGTGGAAAAACACACAAACTGTCCTGCTTGTCGTTTGGAAAACAATTCAAATAAATGTCTGTGAAAATTGTCAATAAAGTCTTTCTATTTATCTATTCCTAAAGTAAAAAATGCCAACGGCCCAAGAAAAAACCAGCAGGGAGGAGTCGTGGTCCAGCTTCGAATTCTAGCAGTGGGGGCTGAAAGGACGAGCAGGCAGGGAGAGGCGATGTCAGAGGCTTCTGTGAGCTCCCAGCCTGTCGTTTCCAGTGGTGGGGGCTGCAGTGAGGAGCAGGAGGGGAGAGGCGATGTCAGAGGCTTCTGTGAGCTCCCAGCCTGTCGTTTCCAGTGGTGGGGGCTGCAGTGAGGAGCAGGAGGGGAGAGGCGATGTCAGAGGCTTCTGTGAGCTCCCAGCCTGTCGTTTCCAGTGGTGGGGGCTGCAGTGAGGAGCAGGCTGGGAGAAGCAATGTCAGAGGCCTCTGCATGCCCAACATCTTGCTTCAATTACCACTGGCTCACAAGCTTTGGCAGGGAGCCAGCATGCGTGCACACACAGCTGAAAAATAACTGGAAAGAGGTGAATGCGCGGCAGCCCCTGACAGCTGGTAATTGATGAATTATAGCCTTCTACTGCGCGTGTCCGAACGGAATATGCAGGAAGTGGAGCAACTCTACAGACTATGGCCTATTGCGTGCTGCCTTGTAAAAACACAGCCATGCGAGGGCCAATCGCCATGTAGCTGCCATAAATAACAAACACAATTCACGTGCTTCTCTGGAATTCGGAGGTTAGATTTGTGAAGTCCTCTCTAAAGGACTCTGAAGCCACACCCACTTCGTGGGATGTAGGCCGAACCCTATAAAAAGATATATATATGAAAAAATATGTCCAGTAACACGCGGTCTCAGATTTCTTTGCTCAAAAAGAATTTAATGGAGGTTACGCATTTCGGAAGCAAACTTCCTTGATCACACAAGGAACCCATTGCAAAGCGTGGGTATACATATTAACAGTACTGGTAATATAAAGCGGACTGAAAGGCCTGGAATCCGTGGCCATCTTTGAACATGCAATCTTAACACAATAGTGAATTCATTCATGAATCTGTCCTCACATATTTTAAATACTTATATGCATATGTACAGTTGCAGTTATAATTAAAAACACAAGCTTGCATTTGTATATCACGTCCTTATGTTCAGTTCAGTTCTTTAGCTTTATTCGATTTTTGTTTAAAATCATAAAAGCATATTTAAAAATACTCATGACAAGAGTTACATACAAAAAGCACAAAAAATGGCAAAAAGATAAAACGTTTGTCCATGTTGCCTGAATCAGTTCCTTTTTTTCATAGTAGAATTCATGATTTTCCATACCCATGGCCAATATACATTGTTACGGGGGGATTGAAGGCGGAAGGGCCGTGGCCACACCGTGCATGGGTGTTTCTGCCCTTCGGGTAAGCTGACTCTGCCCTTAGTTTTAGTTGAGGGGTATATACCATGCTAGGGTAAAAGTCGCGTAGGTCCCAGATGGATATAGGGCCAACACCTTCACGGGGGTACAAAGTTCGCAGGTAGGGAACGACTGAACTGCTTCTAAATTTTATTAGAACAAGGTCACCATCAATATCTTTTTGTAGGGGTGATGGTACCGTCAAAACCTAGGGGCAGAGGCCTGTTTTTAGTTAGCCAATACTTGACTTTGTTAAGTAAGTCTTGTTCCCGCTCAGTTTTTCCATGTTTGATTGCCGGGACTCCCGCAAGAACACACACAAAGGGTGCAGCCTCCGGGGGTAGCTGTATGTGCTCTACTCTTGAAGCAGTGTATAGTAAAGGGCCCGGTTTGTGGTTAGCTTTAGGTGCATTGGGGGGTGGAAGGATAGGGACTAGGGGATGAGTTTGATTATTACTGTTTGTACCAGTTGGGTTGGAACAGATTGATGTTACAGATTTTTCAGTGCGAGTTTGGTTGGCCTTAATACATTTCTCTAATCCCAACAGCCTATCCTCTAGGGTGGTAATTTTGACAATCAGTGGAGAAATGAGTGAGCTAACCATTTGTTCAATCTGGGACAGAAAGTTCGAATTGAAGGAGGTTACCAATTGGTCTATTTTTTCTTCCAGTTTTAGAAGGGGATTAGTTGCAGTCAGTGGAGAGCTAAAACACAGTTTTTGTAGTTTTGTTTTATTCCCTGTGGGCTTGACCCCATCCCACTTCCTTTTGCTAGATGAGGACTGGGGAAAAACTGTGTTTGGTGTATTGACATTTTTGGGTTGGGGAAGTTGTACCGGGGGCTGGCGATTGGGGTTGACATACTGGTTCGTTTAGCGAGGCAAGGGGAGGAACTTTTGATTTCATTTCTGGCTTCCACAGTGGCATACCTTGTTTTGCAGAGGGAATTTAGCTCGTCCAGCAGCGAGAGGTGTTGCACTATACCATTCGTTGGGTCGGGCGTTTGGTTGGTGGATATGCTAGACTTGGGAGGTTCATTCGTAATGGCGGTGGGTGGAGATGGCCTACATAGTACTTGTGACCCTGAGTGCAAGTCTCTCTGGCTGATAGGTTTATTCGTCACCCCTTTCTGAGTCATCATGGCATGTGCAACTGCAAATGTTAGGCTATAACAAGGCCTCAAGGAAATCTGGGGATATTATAGAATTTTCAACTAAAGTCCAGTTTGTAGTCCCTTGCCAGAATGTCAGGAAGGTCAAAAAGTTGTTACCTTAGCAGAGTGATGAAACAATGGGGGTGGCCCCGTCCCGTCCTCCTCATGCCTCTGAGGGCCACAGAGGGCCCGCCCTTTGCCCGGGCTTGGCCCGGCGCGTCCCACGCGAGTCCTCGCGGGACGAGGGAGCAGGCGAGTCTTTATGCGCCTCCTGGCGCCTGGGAAATGCGCGTTGTGCCCCTGAGGCTCCTGGGGCTTGTGGTCTGGAGCGCTGGACCGGCGGAGTGAAGCCCGGCCGGTCGGTGAAGGCGGGGGGCGGAGCTAAGCCCGGCCGCGGGGAAGGGAAACCGCAAAGTCACTTTCAAACACTGGACGCCAAGGGACTCCGCAACAGGCGAGTCTTTATGTGCCTCCTGGCGCCTGGGAAATGCGCGTTGTGCCCCTGAGGCTCCTGGGGCTTGTGGTCTGGAGCACTGGACCGGCGGAGCGAAGCCCGGCCGGTCGGTGAAGGCGGGGGGCGGAGCTAAGCCCGGCCGCGGGGAAGGGAAACCGCAAAGTCACTTTCAAACACTGGAAAATATATCCAGTAACACGCGGTCTCAGATTTCTTTGCACAAAAAGAATTTAATGGAGGTTACGCATTTCGGAAGCAAACTTCCTTGATCACACGAGGAACCCATTGCAAAGCGTGGGTATACATATTAACAGTACTGGTAATATAAAGAGGACTGAAAGGCCTGGAATCAGCAGCTCAAAGAGTGCTTAAGCCAAAAGTAAAAAGTAGTTCCAGAAAAGTAGGCAGTGGAAGGACAGATCTAGCCAAGAGATGGTCACAAGGCTATGCTTCAAGGGAGGGACAAATACAAGATGAACAAACTGGGAAAAGAAAGCCATTGAATAAGAAGCAAGCAAATGTGAGTGACAATAAATACAACCAATGGTAATCAATGGGTGGTCTGTAAACCTGCTTAAGTTCTTGATAAGCTTTCAATAGGTCTTCTACAACCAGGCAGCTTGCACTGTCTAGTAGGCTTAACCTAAAAATGGCATGGACTAAAACATTGATGCCGATGTGCAGAGTACAATATGCTATTCATTACCATTGTTGAGTGAGGGAGAATAAACAAGACTCATTCGAGGTTTTGGCTTTCATGGGCATGTGCCCTCTGCACACTCAACAATGGAAATAAATAGCGTGTTAAACTGTGCATCTGAATATGTATCCGATATACACACGAACATTCGTATTATTTGTTTTTACAGTGATTTTGTTGTAGAAATGTGTTAGCACACTTTATTTAGAAAGGTCACTGTATGGGGACCTAAGACCCTGTTGCCAACAGCTGAGCTAGCAGGCGTAGATTCTAAGAGTAAACATGGCCGCACAATGTCAACAACAGCAATATGAAACAAAGCTGTACACGAAGACCTGGGCTGTGGACCTGGCAATACTACAAAGTCCCCCCCCCCGTGAAGAATTTTAAAACTACTTATATGTTGTGAAAAACGTTTTGGATCATATTTAAAGCATGCCAAATACGTACAAAATTGAGAAATATTGTTTAAGTGGGTAACATTGACATCTCATAAAATGGTCTAATATTAACATGCAAGGTGCAAGTGCCAAGTAATATTGACGTAAACAACAGTTCCTGTAATACTGTTTTCACACTGATTTAGGCCCGCCCCAACTGGGCCATCATCCCACACATTCTGTGTACCGTACCTGCTACTGGCCGAATCTGCTAGAGCATGAGCCTGACGCTCAATAAAACGAGAAAATGACACATGACTTTAGGGATGGGAAAATTATGCACGCTATTAATCTTCAATAACCATAAAACAGCAATGTCCGACATCAAAGAGGCAATGATAAAATGAAATCTATCAGCAGGAAACGCAACAAAATTACATTAAAAGATGTGCTTCATAAATGTAATACAACTCACCATCCTGAAAAACAAAGGCCTGGTGAAAGAAGAAATCTGGAACTAAACAACACTCATATAATATGAGTTTCTGGTCTCTGGATGTTATTGTGGCAAAAGATGTCCTGTGTCTGGTCAGAGGCCCCTGCGAGACTTGAGTGACCACAACATTATCACTACACTGCCCAGTGTGTATTAGCACTGACCCCTAGCTGAGATCAGTGAGAGTACTTCCATAGAACAGGCAAGGAAACATCCTTTGAGCCTGGGAGTGGAGGTACCAAATTACTGGCAATTACCTTTTTTCAAGTGTATCGGGAATACATCAGAAGACAAATATTCATTTTACTAGGAGCACTGGAAAAACCCCACATCATTCCTGGTTCGGCGCTTCCATAGGTTGATGTGCAGTGAGATACTTTCGGAAAAAGAACGGTTTTGGTTTTTATGAAAAGACAGAGGCTGACTAAAAAGCTGCTATTTCCTTAGAGCCAGAGCAGCACTGGGAAAAGGCTGAGAGAGTGACAGGCGGGTCTTTAATATCCTCCTGCCAGATGGGAAGTGTTTCCTACGCTTCTGAGCTCCCTGGGGCCCCCTGATACGCAGAAGGTAGACTTGGGTTCAAGTGTAAACCTTTGAAGGTCAGGCGAATCTCCAGTGGTCGCTAGCCGACGTCTCTGAGTGCTGGTGTTATGTGATCGACTTTCTTTGATCCTGATAAGAGTCTGACTGCAGAGTTCCTAGAAAAGTCATGTTCTTCAGGGCCCCCGGCCTTCCCGACCTAAATACCACGCCAAGTGACGTAATCCCAGAGTCTTCACAAACAGCTTCTAGCTTTGGTGATTTCAACCAAAAACTCAGAGACGTCATCTACGTAAAAGATCGTTTTACATTCGACGTTGACAGTACTTGGATGCCACAATGGAGATAAGTGCTCTTTAAATGACATGAGAACTACAAATGAGAAAGAGACAGGCACAGCCACGTTTCATTTATTGCCCGTTGGGACTCTGAGACATTATGTGGGTGCTGTCTTTGTGGGAACAGAGGGTTCGTGTTCATGACTCCCGCCTAGTCAACTACACTATGCTATTGTGCCACCCGGGCCTTGCCACAGTGACGAAATAGGGGCCTCTCTTTCGGTGTCTGGAGTAGGGGTACCCATTGGCCTAGAATAGTGACAATTCCCTGGGAAAGGTAGTCTCTCGGCCTATCACTCCGTTTGTGGTCTAGTGGGGTTGGTTGCAGCAGTGGCGTAACATAGGCCTCGCTGAGTGGGGGCTGTGAACAGCAGGGGCGCCCCTCAGCACAGTACTGTGGCCTGAGAGCTCCTTATTGAATCCGGAGGGGGCCCCCCCAAGATTCGTCACACCACTTGATGGTTGGAAACTGTGGAACTTAGCGACATGGTTTTTAATCCTGGCATATATTTGGCCAAACTGTGTGCTATTGGACAATCATTTTTTAAAATGTATTCCACTGTTTCCTTTTTTGGCAAGGCAGCAATTATTCAGAGTCAGTCTAAAAGCTGCTGGTAAGAGTGTGGTTAACAAATAAAACTGGACTTAATATTACCAAAGGAGGAGAGCAGTGCCTTTGGAGCAAGTAGTGCTGTGTTCCATACTTTAACAAACTATTTGATCTCTGACAAATTACACCCTTCCTGTGACATTACACCCTCCCTGTGCCTCTGTCCACTAACCTGACAATATGCAAGCTGTAGACCAGTGTGACAGTGAACAGATAGTGTGTCTATAGAAAGATGAGGCAGTGAGTGGATGCTAAGTCTGTGGATAGATGAAATAGTGACTAGGTGTTGGTTGTTGCGTAGTAAAACACCCAAACCAAGAGTTGTAGTGGTAGGGTTTATTTCAAGAACCCAGCTGTAAGTTGAGGATGACAGTCTGAACACTCCTCTTCCAGCCTCAACCTGCCTCAATCTGATCTCACTGGATTCCTTGGTTACAGAATGCAAAGGCTGGAATCCAATGAGGTCATGTCGCAGGAAGGACATGCACACAACACTTCCCCTTTCCCACAAAAGAAATGTAAAACTAGAAAGAAATAATAAAGGTAACACAACAATTCATATTTTTTTAATGACAAGTTGCTAGCATAAATTAAGAGGGCCAAACGTGTGATGTAATCCTTTAAATAAAGAGGTTAAACACAAACTCTATCAGCTCTAGTCACTGCAGGATCTCTTTCAGGAATGATGTACTCCTTGGAGGCAACACTTGCGTTACCTACACCAGAATTATCCAAATTAGAACTAGTGAGGTCATTGTCAACGCTGGGGTGTTACATAAATTACTTGCATCAGGAAAATCACACAGATTGGTGTTGGAAACATCACTCACTATCTTCCCCTTCCGCAACACAAGGAAAACACTCAGAGCCACAAAGATTGGTGTTGGGAATGGAAACATAGCTTTCCTTTTCTGTGACACATGGAATGGACTCAGAGTTACAAGGATAATTCTGAATCCAATCATACTTAATTGGGTGATGGTTAGAATGAAAATCTTGAGCTAAGCTAGGTTCAAATTCACCTCTGAATTTAGCAATTCTACTAGCATGCCACACCTTTCCATCACGCAATAAAGCAGAGTTACACATTACTTTAAAAACTTTTAAAGGACCTGAAAATGTACTTTCTCCTTTGCATCTCAATCTGCCTTTTTTCACTTTCACAACATCACCAATACAGAGATGTACTTTTTTCATGTTATGAGTATGATCAAAAGTCTCGTTTTGTTTCTGTTGGGTATCTTCTGAAGACTGCCTTACTTTTTTAGCAGACCAAGCTACAAAGTTAGTACATTTTAACCAACCCATATTGTCTTTTGCTACGGGGAAGCCTCCCCCTCATTAGTTCAAACAGAGCATTCCCAGAAGATTCACAGCAAGTTATTCTGTATGCATTGACATGATAGTCTTTCTTAGTTCATCTTCCCAATCTAAGCGATTGCTAAGAGACAGTACAATGACAACTTTGATTACTCTATTAAAGCGTTCCACACAACCATTCCCATCTGGGTGGTACAAAGAAGTGGTTCTATGGTTAATACCAGCTTCTTTAATGAATTTCTTAAATGACTCACTAACAAACTCTCCACTATTATCAGAAATAATGTCTTTGGGAAGACCTTCATGGCAAAATACATCAGCTAAAAATATAAGTATGGATTCAGTATCAGGGTTGTCAACTATTTTATATTCAGGTCACTTTGAAAAGTGGTCAACAGCAACAATTATGCATTTTGAAATATTATGGGCATTCCTAACTGGGCCATAAATATTGATTCCAATTCTCTCCTAAGACATGTGGGGGACAACAATGGAGTGTAAGGGAGCTTTTTGAGTAGTTAAGCTCTTATCAGAATTGGTACACCGGACACAATTTCTGATTTATCTTTCAATATCTCTAAAAAGGCCAGGCCACCAATATGATTGTTTGATTCTGGACTTGCATTTTACAATCCCTAAATGACCCTCGTGGCATAAACCAATGATTTTATTCCAAAAATTTAAAGGGGAAACACGTCTTCAGTTTCTAATCAACAGGTCATCTTCAACTGATAAATCATTCCTAACTTCCCAAAATGCAAGGAGGTTCTTTTGTAACAGTGCCTTTGCTGGCCAACCCTTGTGGACATGCTCAATAACGGTAACCAAGGTCAAATCTTTAGCTAAACTTTGTGTCCATTAATCATGAGAAATACTTTGCAGCTCGTTCCCAAAAACTGAAGCAACCATCCAGTCATCCCATTCATTTTTTTCTTCCTTGGTATTGCGAAGAGGACATCTGCTGAGAAAGTCACCAATCGTATTTGGAACACCAGGAACATAAATTACATTATAAACATAATCAAGTAATTGGATAGACATACGTGAAATCCTAGGTGAAACATAAGACCTTTTGATGTAAGTACCTTGGTCAAGGGTTTGTGGTCTGTCCTGACAGTTACACATGTACTCCAAATGTATTTCCTGAAATTTCTAAGAGCCCATACGCAACCCAGAGCTTCTCGTTCAATCACTGAGTATTTTTCCTCAGTGCTAATGAGAGCTCTGGAAGCGAATGCAACAACACATTCATTACCATTTTCTTGAATTTGTGATAATACCGCACCCAGGCCTTTACCACTAGCATCAGTGGTGATAATGCTTTTGAGGTTAGGAGAGAAACCCTTGAGTACAGGAGCCGAACATATATCTTTTTTAATACACTCTAGGCTGGATTGGCATTCTTGAGACCAAGAAAATGTACAACCTTTCTTTAGAAGTTGTCTGATCCTATACATTTATCCAGAGAAATTGTGGATGAATTTCGAATACAATTCCGCTAATCCTAAAAAGGATCTAACTTTGTCCTTATTCTGGGGTATTGGAGCATTCTTAATAGCGTCAACATGTTCAGATTTCGTAAAGATTCCTTTAGAGCTAATTTCATGCCCCAAATAAGTAACACTACTTCTAGCAAGTTTACATTTAGATTCTTCAGCTGTATGTCACTTAAGTTCTAAAACTTCAAGAACCTTAATCAGAGTATTGTCATGTTCAATTCTGTCAGAACCCATGACAACTATGTCATCCTGAAAAAATACTATATTCTTAGTGTCATTAAAAATCAAATGCATTAATTGCTGAAACATGGCAGCAGCTGATGTTAAACCAAAAGGTACTCGCTTGAATTGAAAAAGACCAATAGGGGTGATAAAGGCCGTAAGGTGTCTGCTCTCCACATGAAGAGGATCCTGATGGTATGCAGAGGTTAAGTCAATGGTGGAAAACAATTGTTTGCTTCTGGTGGCAGAGAGTAACTCGGAAATCTTGGGTAGTGGAAAAATGTCTATAAAAATGTTCTTGTTAAGTTCTCTCAAATCCACACAGAGGCGGATACAGCCATTGGCCTTGCATGCGACCACTTAGAGGGCGACCCAATCAGAAGATTCTATTTGTTCAATTAAACCATTCTGAACAAGTTTATTTAACTCCTTAATAACTTCTTCCCTAATGCCCATAGGGATGTTCCTAACTTTATGAATGCATGGACGGTCATTTTTTTAAAGATAATATTGTGTGAAAAACCCTTTAGTTCTCCAACTTTCCCTGAGAATACTTTAGGAAACTTAGAAGCAATCATCTTGTACTGTTTGTTATAAGTTTCTGCAACACTTAACACCGGAGAAGTGCTGTTGGGATCTAATAATATCCCCAGTTCACCCTGGTCCCACCATCCTAGAACACAAGGCCCAGATTTAGAAATGTAAAGTTTGCATTCAGCACATCTACCCTTGAATTCAAAGAGTAATTTTTTTAATCCAATTAAGTCAATAGGTTCACCTGTATAACTCACAGGATAAACGTCTGGGATTTCGAAAACATTTCCCAGTTTTTTTTCTAAAAATTCACTCCAAGTGTTCTGATTAGTAATTGAATACGGTGAGCCAGAATCAGCCATGAGTGTGACAGTAACTCCCCCGATAACAATTTTGCACACAGGTTTCTTCCTAATAGTACTTCTGTCTCTATTAGGGTCTTCTATGACACAAATAACTTCATCAGAATCTGAATATTCATCTTCACATGCATATTCATCAACAACGCATTTTACAGACCTTGTTTTTTTTTTACAAACTCGGGAATAATGTCCCAACACTTTGCAATTGGTACACCTTTGTCCTAGCGCAGGACATTTTTTATCATGAGCAAGGTGGAATGAAATTCCACATCTATAGAATTTACCTCTCAGATCACCCATTCTTTCATTCTGAAAACTTTTGAAATTTTTCTTTTCTTTCCTTACAACCTCTCTATAATTTTTCTTTTTTGTTTGTTCTTCAGGACGAGCACGAGTTCTAACAATTTTAATGACTGCATCACTTTGAGAATAATTATTGGAAGAGATTACAGTCTTAGCACATCTGGACGTGAATTCAGCCTTAGAAATTATAGATGTGATTTCTCGTAGGCTGGAGTCACCATTCATCCATAACTTATCTTGTAAATGTGTATTATTACAATGCATAACTAATTGATCAACAGGGCCGGACTGGCCATAGCGGGCACCGGGCAATTCCCCACTGCGCCGCACGTGTGGGGGACCGTTTTTGCAGCATAGCTGCAAAATCGGCCCTGAAACAAAATCTGCCGAAAATCGGCGTCCGAGCACTTTGCCAGGGCCGGTTGTGGTTCCCAGTCCGGCCTTGTTGATCATGAATTAGTTCCTCTTCCATTACACCAAATTAAGACAGTAAGGCTAAATTCTTTAATGCTGCAGTGTAATCTTCCACTTTTTCATTGGCTCCTTGTTTGTGATGATAGAAATTGTAACTATGGACCGCTTTGCACACTGTAGGAGCAAAGTAAGAGGCAAGGTTGCTAAAGCATGCGAAAAAAAATCACCTTCATCACCACCCCTGGGTTTCTTTTCCATACGGTTATAATTACGTAAACCACCTGAGCCTAAACAATGTAGAATTTTTTTTTTCTCTCTGGCGACAATTTTTCGTGTCAAAAGCTTCTAAATAATTAATAAAATGATCTTTCCTTTTTTCTCATTGTAAACTTATAATTTCTCCTTCTTTTACCATAAATGCTTGAGAAGCTGGAAAGTTCATTGTGGCCATAATGAGATTTATAGAATTCAAATTCAAATTTATTTATTATGTTTTGGCTCTCAAAGAGGGCCACATAAACATATACAAACAAAGCAACACACTCATCAAAGGTACAAGAATTATAAAAACAATATATTCGAACCGTAACAGCTACACTGCAGTCCATCAGTCCAACCAGGCCGGGCAGACACAGTTTTCCAGCAAAATTAATAAATAGCTAAAAATCCTTTAAAAAAGTTAAAAACATAAGCACAAAACATTGCATTTGGTGGGCAATAAAGTGCATGAAGAAAATCTTGTAAAGTGACAATGCTGAGGCGGAGACAGATTACTTTAAGCCATCGATCGCGCAATTTACGTAACATAGGACAAATCAAAAGTACATGCATACAGTCCTGGTTATTCATTTTACATAAATTGCACAAAGGTGAAGTTCCATGCCATTTGGACATCAACACGTTAAGAGGGATTAGGTCATAACGTAATAAAAACCAAAACCTACGTATCCCATGTGGTAAGTTCCATAGGGCATACGGTTGAGGCTGTTTCAACCTATAGGAGGAGATGAGCGGCTCCACATTCCTTTTATCTCCAACTGTTTTTTTGTCGGATAAAAAACAATACTCCCACGAAGCTTCCTTAAGTAGCTGCTTTAACTGCGTGGGAGAGTAGGAGAAAAGAGCGCTTTCATCCAGTTTAAGGATTTTCACAGCCCCTCTAAAATTACTAACGAGTTTAGAGAACTCCTTAAAATTGCCCAAAAGTTCATTTTTGAGTAAAACTCGCAGGGTTCCTTCTCTCGCTCTGGCCAGACTGGCTACCCACCTTATTAGGGTGCACAGCCCCTGAACCCAGGCACTCCTGAGTCCAAAATCCAGCCTGCAGGCAGCCAGTGGACAGGCATTGTTAAGAGTCGAGAGGGATCTTAGGAGTTTTCCCTCAGTCTTGTGGCAAAAGTCCCAATATTTTATCTCTATTATTTCTATACCGTACAAAATGGTTGCGGGGATTTTAGCTCTAAATACTTCTAAAAGGCTAGAAAAATGTCTTTTCCCCGTTGCCAGGTATAGGGACTTTAGCCCATTGCCATGGGCAAGAGCTTTGCGAGAGCAGTGCTCTATATGGAGATTCTCGCTCATATTGGCCGAGAATATTTTCCCTAAAAAGGTATAACAAGTTACAACCTCCAATCTATGCCCTCCAATAGCCCAGCCAAAATTTGTCGAACGGCATTTCTTCCTACCAGCAATACACATCACTTTACTTTTATTAATATTGATTTTCATATGATGCACCCCGGCAAAGTCCTGAAGGGCCTGAAGCCGATTTGCCAAACCCATAGGAGTTAAGTCGAGCAACAACACATCGTCGGCATACATCAGACAGGATATTGGCGCCCCTCCTATCAACGGCGCGATCCCCTCACAGTGAGACACCGCAGCAGGGAGGTCAGTTGTATATAGGGAAAACAGAAGGGGCGCCAATAAGCAGCCTTGTTTAAGGCCATTCTGAGATGGTATTTTGGCCGAAAGCCCCCTTTCGCCCCCCATTAAGACCCTGCACCAGGTCTCAGTGTGCAGAGCCCGCACCAATTCCAACAGGGGAGTAGGGACACCCAGCGCCGCCAATTTTCTCCACAGTGTTCCACGATCTACTTTATCGAACGCTGTGGAGAAATCAATGAAGGCGGCGTATACAACACCCCCCCTCACCTGGACATATTTATCGGTAATCACCTGAAGGGCAGTCAGGTTATCCAGAGTGCCATGCTCCCTTCGGAAACCTGTCTGTTCCAACGGCAGAATGTTGCGCTCCTCGACCCAATCAGAAAGAGAACTAAGGAGACATTTCGCAAAGACCTTTCCGATGGAGTCGAGGAGCGCAATCAAGCGATAATTACTGGGGCTATCCCTTGCCCCCTTTTTGAAGATAGGGACCAGAATGCTTCCTCTCCACGAAGCAGGAACACATTTAGAAAGATGGCATGCCCTAAACAGGGGGTACAAGATTTTGCTCCAACTTAAGGGGTCCTGTTTTAGGACCGTCATCGGAAGCTCATCCGGTCCCATGGCCCCAGAGGATCGCATATTTTTTATAGCCGTCTCGATTTCCTTCTCAGAGGGAAAGAAAACCAGGTCATCCGGGGCGGCATACACTAAGTTATCCACACCTGTGGTCCCGTTCCCTGCATATAGTTCTCGGATGTGAGAGGACCAAAGATCTTCTGGTATAGATATGGGAGAAGGGGAGTGGCGTGTACCACATCCTTTCCCGATTATTGCCCATAAATCTTTAATGTTGCCATGTGCAGCAGATTCCCTTAATTTAATCCATACTTCATCAATCAATCAATCATTGACACTTATAAAGCGCGCTACATACCCGTAGGGTCTCAAGGCGCTGGGGGAGGGGGGGGGGGGGCGCTACTGCTCGAACAGCCAGGTCTTCAGCTTCTTCCTGAAGGAGAGGTGGTCTTGGGTCAGGCGCAGGTCGGTCGGGAGGGAGTTCCAGGTCTTGGCGGCCAGGTAGGAGAAGGACCTTCCTCCTGTAGTCGCTCTTCGGATGCGGGGGACGGCGGCGAGGGCGTGGTTGGCTGATCGGAGGTGGCGTTTGGGAGCGTAGAAGTTGACTCGGCTGTTGAGGTAGCTCGGGCCTTGGTCGTGTAGGGCTTTGTGTGCGTGGGTGAGGAGGCGGAAGGTGATTCTTTTGTTGACGGGGAGCCAGTGAAGGTCTCTCAGATGTTCGGAGATGTGACTGGTTCGTGGGATGTCGAGGATGAGTCTGGCTGAGGCGTTCTGGATCCGCTGGAGTCTCTTCTGGAGCTTGGCGGTGGTACCGGCGTAGAGGGCGTTGCCGTAGTCCAGTCGGCTGGTGACGAGGGCCTGGGTGACGGTCTTTCTGGTCTCGGTGGGGATCCACCAGAAGATCTTCCTTAGCATGCGTAGGATGTTGAAGCACGCCGAGGAGACGTTGTTGACCTGCCTGGTCATGGAGAGGGAGGAGTCCAGGATGACGCCCAGGTTTCGTGCATGGTCTGTCGGTTTGGGTGCGGTGCCCAGGGCGGGAGGCCACCAGGAGTCGTCCCAGGCGGAGGGTGAGGAGCCCAGGATGAGGACCTCCGTCTTGTCCGAGTTCAGTTTCAGGCGGCTGGTCATCATCCACTCGGCTACCTCTTTCATCCCTTCGTGCAGGTTGGCTCTGGCGGCGGCGGGGTCGTTGGTCAGGGAGAGGATCAGCTGGGTGTCGTCGGCGTAGGAGATTATGCTGAGGTTGTGTTTGCGTACGATGGCCGCGAGGGGGCTCATGTAGATGTTGAAGAGGGTGGGGCTCAGAGATGATCCTTGGGGGACGCCGCAGATGACTTCGGAGGCCTCTGACTTGTACGGTGGTAGGCGGACTCTCTGTGTTCTTCCGTCGAGGAAGGAGACGATCCATTCCAGCGCCTTGTCCTGGATGCCGATGTTGCTGAGGCGCCGTACTAGGGTGCGGTGGCAGACCGTGTCGAATGCCGCGGAGAGGTCTAGGAGGATGAGGGCCGCTGTTTCTCCATTGTCCATCAGGGCTCGGATTTCATCCTCCCTGTCCCTTTTAATTTTTAGCTTGAGTCTGCTTCTCTTTCTTTTTAACCTAGCGATATCTTTCCCACGTTCTAGTACCCTTTCAACGTACTGTGCACGTATTAGTTTATTTAATTCCCTATTCAAATTACGCAGAGGCAGAGGAACTACCTCTCCTTTTTTCCTAGGGGGGACAGTTTTTTTAGCATTCAATAAAATCTTTAACAAAAATTCCTCAAAACAAACTATTTCATTTCCGTTCCACTCTTCTATTTCCCTGAGGGTATCGGTCAATAGATCCTGCACCCCATTGATGGCAGCATTATTCCAGAAGCATCTTCCAGATGTGGAGTGGAAGGTAACCTCCTTGCCATTTAGCGACCAGGACGCCGTATTCGAAGAGTTTAAAGAAACTGATAGTAACAATATATTATGGTCACTCAGAGTCGTGGGTATGATCTTTAAGTCAAGAATCTGGGGAAACAGACCATAGCTGGCGATAGCATAGTCCAAAATTGATGACCCAAAGGGGGATTTATGGGTATAATTTGCGGGGACGTCAGATGGAAATCTTCCATTTAAGATAATACCATCCCCGATCGCTAGTTCTTTTAGCAAGATCTTCCCCCTTTTATTTGTCCTTAAGTTTTCCGGGAAAAGTGTCTGGGGGATACAATGTACTTCCTCCTTAACTTTATCCCTAAAGAGTTTTAGACTAGCGTTTGAAATTTTACAATTCAAATCACCAATAAGCAAAATTACAGGAAAAGGAGGGGAATTTTTTATCTTTTCCATATATTGGAGAACCCGCTGCAATTTATCATTAAAACATTCCTCAGGCGGAATATACACATTAAAAATTACCATGGGGTATTTTACATTATCATGGAACAAATTTTCTAATGTTATTGTGTGGAAAAGTCTACTGGGATCTATATAATGAGCAAATCTCCATTGAAACTTATTTGACAGTAAACAGGCGAGCCCCCCCTAGCATGCCCTTTCTTAGAAGGCGCAGCCGGAACTTCCAAAACATAGAAATCTTTTAAAGGCGTTAACCTATCTATGCACCATGTTTCCTGAATGCACAATATATCAGCCTCCAGAGTAGATAAAAAGGCCATTTTCTCCGGGCTGCTGTGGAATCCGGCCGCGTTCCAGGAGATTATGTTTAATGCTGGGTTAAAGGTGGTGGAACAATTTGGGGTTATCCTTAGTTTTTGTTGACAATGCACTATGGAGCCAATTCCACCGATTATTGTCATCATTGAGTGTGGAACTCTCAATTAGTGGAAGAGGCTTCACGTGCGATACTGAACGTTTTCCCCTGGAAACCCAAATTTTCAGGTCTCTCAGAGGAGAAGTTACCCCATTGTGCTCACCACCCCCCAACCCCTGCTTACTGAGAGAGTTTGGCTTGCCTGGGGTAGAGATAGGGAGAATATCAATACCTAAACGTTGAAAATTTTCAGCCTGTTCTAGTATCAAATTTGTTATGATAGGGGAATAGAATTTCACCCGAATACTCAAAACCCGACTTCCACCCAACAGAGACACCAGTTCTATGTCTCTAGACTGAATGTGATAGAGACTTTCAACCTCGCTGAAACGCTTGAGAAGCCAGGCTCTATTTAACAAAAGATCAGTATCGAATAATGGCACAAAATCTAATACACGCACATCCACAGGGGCCTTTGGCATATTTGCAGGCCGGGCCAGAGGGCAAGAATTTTCAGAATCAATTGTTACCACAAAGGGGGGGGCCAAAGGGTTTAAAGTCCCGGATGGATAAGAAGTTGGTCCTCCTAGTGCACTCCGTGAAGGAGAGCCTGGGAGAGAGCCCCCAATTTGTGGTAAATCTTCCTGGGTAAGCAGGCTACATTGTTCATTTTCCTCCTCCACTGAGGTTGAAGCGGTTAAGTTCACATCCATGTCCACTTTTAAGGAAGTAGATAAGGATTCCCCATTCCTTATTTCATTCTCCCTTGCCTCTGTGCATTTTTGGAAGATGATCCTCCGTTGCTTCTTCTTTCTATATTTTCGAATTGGTTTCCTCTTACTGGCTTTGGTACTTTTTTGTTTGCCATATATTTTCTTTTCTTCATTGACCTCAGGTTTGTCGGCCAGGAGATCTTTTCCGCATTCTGGGACAAAGATAGGAAATAACTCCTGGACCGTTTTGGGGCCAGGCAAGACTTTATCCTCCTCCTCTATCTCCAGAACTATATTTTTGATACAGTTAGATGCTGCAGTATGAGGCACCTCCTTATGAGGGACCATAGAAGGGACTTCATTTTTCCCCTCTAGTTCGCTTCTAATGTCTGTGTTTTTCCCCTCAGATACAAATTGTTCAGGCTTAGGGGGAGCGGCCTCATTCATATCCGGCACTTTCTGCAGCAATAACTTTAGGATTTGGGTAACTGATTCAAGAATACAGTCCGAGCTGCCTACAAATTTCCCTAGAAGCAGCAAAATTGAAGCAAGAAGTTGTTCCAGCGCGATCATGGACTCCGATATCGGCTTTTCTCGCGCTTCCGCAGTGCAAATGTTATCCAGGAGATTAAGGTCGGGGCTCTTGGAGGAGTTTAGCAAGTCAGATATTTCATGTCTATTTAACGACGGGGTGCTACTATACAGCATTAACCCTGATGGGGTGGCTCCCCCCGGAACTTTAAATTGCTCCAGAGATTCCACTTTAGCAGGGCTTACGTAGCGTCCCCATAGTTCCAGATCAATGGATAGTGCAGATAGGTCATCCTCTGGCCTATCATTCATAGGTAACTGAGGAGTCGATGGTATGTGCACTGGCTCACTTCCACTCATCAGCTTCCCGTCGGTATGGTCCTGAAAGGGAGACCCCCCTGCCATAGTTTGGGGGGCCCCCTGCTGGACCTGGGGAGATCGGGGGTCAGTGGTAGTTGGTAAGTGTACTTCCAGGACTTTAGTATCTGGATTATCTATAGTCGCACATTTAGTTTTTTTTATACCAGATAGATCCCAAAGTTCAGATAACTGACATTGTCCTTTCAAAGGTGGGTTATTTACTGACTTGTTTCTTGTACGGATGGTAGTTGATTTTCGGGCAGATTTTTCTCCCACTACCCTTCCTGATCGTAATGTTTTAGACATTTTCCACAGTAATAAGTTTAAAAAGAAATGTAGAAATATAAAACGTATAAAAGTCTGGAATAACTTCAGTCCCTGTCGGACCAGGTAGGACCAGGGTGCAGTATAGCTTTCACAGTACTTGCATCAATTTACCCTTCTACTCAAGTGGGCACAAATGCAAACTAGTAATGACAATGAATAAAATGAAATATAAGGGACCGGGCCCAGCCCGGCCTACCTCGGTCACTGAGGGGCACAGAGGGCCCGCCCTTTGCCCGGGCTTAGCCCCGCGCGCTCCCGCGACGCGGGTAATGACGCTGTTTTCAGGCGCCTCCTGGCGCGTCCCTGGCGTGTCCGCCGCTATGCGTGTTGGGTAATGTAGTCCCCCGCTCGGCGGCCGCTTGGTTGTGCTTGCGGCGGCGGGGGGACTACAGGGCAGAGCCAGTGGCAGCAAGGCGGCGTTTCCAAAAGTGATCCTCGAGGGCAGGTAACAGGGCGTTGTGCAGCAGGCTCCCACTCCGACGCTCGGAGTATGCAAATAGCGGTACACCCGCTCCACCGGCAATGACGCTGTTTTCAGGCGCCTCCTGGCGCGTCCCTGGCGTGTCCGCCGCTATGCGTGTTGGGTAATGTAGTCCCCCGCTCGGCGGCCGCTTGGTTGTGCTTGCGGCGGCGGGGGGACTACAGGGCAGAGCCAGTGGCAGCAAGGCGGCGTTTCCAAAAGTGATCCTCGAGGGCAGGTAACAGGGCGTTGTGCAGCAGGCTCCCACTCCGACGCTCGGAGTATGCAAATAGCGGAGATTTATAGACTTTACTAAGTGTGGTGAAATAGAATGAGAAAGAGAAGAGAAAAAAAAATTGTCACCATAAAGTGATACACGGTGTGTGTATCACCGTAGAATTAAGCGTGGTAGACGATTTCCTGTAACGAAGAAACAGCTGATGCAGGTTGAGGCGTATCCGTGCGAAGGTCAGTCGATATTACGCGAGACCACGGTGTGTCACAATCTGACACGCCAGAGAACGTGTTGTCTTGAATGGATCGTTGCCAGGATACAACAGACACTTCACTGCTAAGAAACGTCGTTGCGTAAGCTTCCGGAATGTGTGATGTCAGCATCAACACGTACAGTACGTCTTGTAGCAGATGAAGGAAGGATAACAGCGTATTTAAACAACGTGCTTGAACCAACCGCACTTACAACTGCCAGCCAATACGTGATCAAACAACTGACCATTAAAAGGTAATCCAGGTACTTGTAACACTTCAAGTACTTACAGTTGTTGATTTGAAGCTGTAGCTAGGCGTTGAGTTGGTATAGTGGTGATGCAGTGAATATACAAATCACCTGAAATCCGTAAAATGATATCCGTAAAGAAATTGGACGTGGCTGCGCTCTTGCTGGGTTCAAGATCATCACCAATGTTGCGTAGTAAAACACCCAAACCAAGAGTTGTAGTTGGAGGGTTTATTTCAAGAACCCAGTTGTAAATTGAGCAGGACAGTCTGAACACTCCTCTTCCAGCCTCGATCTGCCTCAATCTGATCTCACTGGATTCCTTGGTTACAGAATACAAAGGCTGGAATCCAATGAGGTCATGTGGCAGCAAGGACATGAACACAACATTGGTTGGGGCTGTGGAGAGATATGACAGTGATAAGATGCAAAGGCTGTGAAGAAATTAAGGGGACTAGCATTGATGCTACGGCTGTGGAGAGGAGCAGAAAGATGCAGGAGCTGTGGAGAGACAGGCAGTGAAGAGTTTCAGAGGATATAGTGAGATGCGATAGTGATGAGATACAGAGGCTGTCAAGAGAGTAAGTAGAAAAGAGCAGTAGAGAAGTAACTGCTGGTATGGTTTTGTAATTCTCTCACAAGTGCTAAGAGACCGTTGGTGATTATGCGCTATACAAATGCCACTTAACTTTAACATTAACAGCTGCTGGGTTTGTAGAGTGATGGTGAAGTGGTAGGAGCCGGGGCATGATCTGGAGTATAACAAGCATTTGTAAAGCCAATAGGTCTTGCCTTTGCGAGATCGATTAGATTTGTCAATGTTTTTAACCATGTTGTACAGCAGCTCGGTTTATGTGCAGCATGGCTGAAACAAATGATGCGGTCAACACTGGCTGTGAAACAAAAAAAAACCACTATCATGTGGTCAACACTGGCTGTTAATAGCACTTTATTTTTACTTTCAACCATGCAGCACAGGTGTGGCACTGCTGTAGACCATGGCTACAACAAATTGACAAACCCAATAGATCTCACATAGGCAAGATCTACGGGCTTTGCCAATGCTGTTTTCATGACTGACCACACCTTCTACTCTCAATGTGCTCTGTAGCTGTGATATAAAAGGTTTCTCTGCACCCCTCCTTGGACCTGAAGACCTGCCAGTTGCACTCGTTTCAATGTTCCCAAGATACGTCATTTGCAATCTGAATGTCGCTGTTTTCTCACTGCTCTGCCACACTCCAGAACTCTGTTCCTTAGAAATTTGGATGCACCATTCACCATCTCCCTTTTCTCCAGCTTTGGAAAACTCGACTGTTTGCTACTTAACATTTCACCTTAGTATAGTTTGGAACCAAGTACCAACATGTCCTCTGGCAATCAGTCGTGGGCTTAAGAAGCTCCAAACCTGATCAGTGCTCTTGCCTGACCTCAAAGCGCGAGTCACAGGTGCAGTTGGCGAAGACTTTGAGGCCAGTGAATTCCCTCATGAGCTGTAAATCTTGACCACGACCAGACATTCTCACTAAAGTTTGGTAGGTGCGCATCCACTTTTAAGTCTGCACCTCTGAGAACTTTGGGGCCAGTTGTGTCCTTAACTTGTTCCTAGAATTGTTTTAACTCTGTGCTGTCTGGACATAGTTAACGGATGCTCTGTAGCTCAATGAACCGTAGCTCCAAGGGGCCCCCTCGGCACTGAACTCTGGCCTGGAGAGCTCCTGATTGAGCCCGCAGGGAGGCCCCCTCACTTTTCGTTAGGCCAGTGAACTGGTGCTCAAGTAAAGAGCTTCAATGCCTTTGGGTCGAGTTTGCCCTATATTAAACTGCAAAAAAACAACAAATCGAAGAAAATGAAAGATAAAGATACAAAGAAGGTTGGAAAGAATGAAGGAAGGAAAGCAGGCTGCAGGTAGGAAGGGAAAAAGAACCGAAGGAATAGGCAAGGAAGGGAGCCTTATAGATAAGGCGTGTGCGAAGGGGCAACATGTCAAGAAAGAACGTCAGGAAGTGAAAAGTTAGATTAAACGGAAGACAATAAAAAACAAAAATAAAAACATCTGGCTACTACATAGGGCAGCGTCAGTCCTAAGTGTAAGGCAGTTAGGCATTCCTTTTGACAAATAAATGATGGCGCTGTCCTTGGACACACAATAACCAAATACCACTGCAAGCTCATTGAGTTCTAATTCTATTCATGAACAACATAGAAATACTATCACTTAGGCTCGAAACAAAGACAACATCCTCCCATAAGCGCAAAACACAGGCAACTTCCAATCACATCCCCCTAAAAGATGTAGCTTGCTATCGATGTGGGCATGTGCTTCATTGCTGTACACAGGTGTAGTAAGCGGTATACAAATGCCACCATACATTTGTGCCTGCCTTGCCAACTAATCCAGGGAAAGCGAAACTTGCTGGCAGACCAAACACAGGATTAATGTTTGTTGATGGCCTAGCCATCAGCAGACATTAATGTTGGCTTACAAAGACAATTAATTGAACTGAACTTTCAAAATAACAGACTTGAAATACATGATGAAAAACAAACAGTATAGTCTTTGGGGACAAAAAAGTGAAATCGTCTTGGTTACTGGGTGAAAGAAACTTGATGTTTTTTTTGTCTTGAATTTATTACAGCAATTGTCTTGGATACTCACGGAGCAAGGCCAGTGTCAAAGGGAAATAGGCTGTCGGAAGGTCTGAAGCTCTCCGATTGATTTTATGGTAGGCGTTCCTGCACTGCAACAGGCTATAACTTGGACCACTATACTGGAGTAATGCCAAAAAGTCGACTGATTAACCTGCAGTGGCGATTGGAAATTAACTCTGCAGTAAGATACTGACAGAATGCTAGAAGAAATGCCAAACTAGAGTAATGACGTAAGAAAAAGTAGTACATATGTGGGTGGTGTCTGTAAAGAGAGAATTCACATAAAATGGAACTCCCTCCCAGTCGTTCAATACAAAGCCATTTGGAAACTATCGGATATATTGTATACAGGAGGCGGAGGAAGTCTTTTACCTCCAGGAAAAGAACATGGTATCCCTGCAACCTTTTGTTACCGGGGATGACTGAGCCCTCGGGTAGATCTGAATTATTTAAAATTTCATCAGGGACTTAACCAAGCAAACAGCTTTAGAAGTTAGCTTCACCTAATAAAGTCAAACAACATCTGCTTTGGCGGGGATAAGGTTCACATAGGATACTGAGCATGTATTCATGTATAATTGTTGTGTGTTCTTATGATCATGATTTTACATGTTAATAATGAATCCTAAATGTCATTAAGCTTTGGGGACTTGGTAGTCTAATAAGCAATTTTAAATAATAGCAAAACCGGTTTTGTGTGACCATTTTATTTTAACGTCAGAGTTTTGCGGTTTCTCAGCAGTATAAATAACTGGTGTTCCTATTATCCAATTTGATAGTACTTGATTTAATTAAGAATTACTTTTTTGGCCTTGCGTTCGTTATTTCAGCTCATAATGACGTGCAGGTTACACAGAGACCTCGTCAGTGGCAAAGCCAATGGTCTGGTGTTGGCTACTAGCTTTTGCCAATATATGGGAATGTTTTTTGTAAAATTGTACTAGTGGACTACTTGCTTTGTTTAAGTGCGTACCGTGCAAGAGCAGAATGGTATCACTCCCAAAGAATTAATCCAGTGGCTGAAGTAGGCTGACCTGGAACAAAAGTAGGCCGTTGGCTGTCTGCGCAACAAAATGTAAATGAGATACTGGCATACCAGTGGATAAAGAGAACTGGCTTAAAGGCCCTGCAAATAAGTAAAATATACATATTATTTTATTAAACTCAAAAGGTTGTGGCTAATGCTAGACCTTAAAAGGATTTGTCTATGGTGGAGACTCTATCCTACTTAATATCGGGCCAGCGGGCATGAAATGGGGCAACATCAGATGATCATTTCTTTTGTTGTACCACTGTAGAGAAGGTCCACTATACAACCACCCTGCTCATTTCCATATCTGCTCTCAGAACAAGAATCAAGTTACCACAGAGACCTCAAGTTTCCAAAATTCACAAAAACGAATACCAATTAGCAACTTTAATGATATTACAGGAAGCGATGTCACACAGCCTTTGATATCAATTACATAACAAGAAATAATATAAAAGTAATTTAAAACAAATGTAAAATGATTAAATTGACACTGACCCTCAGTACAATGGACATACTGTCTGCAGTAGCACTGAATGGATAATAAACAAATCACACGTTTCTGGTGGAGACATCTATAAAGAAACATGGAATACTACGTATACAGTTAGTTTTCTAATCATATTTATGTCAACAAGAGCATCAGAAAAATAACACTGTGTGGGAGGGCAGGCCGAATAAGCAGACGCGGAGTGGCCAGTCGGCTTGTTTTATTCAAAACTTTGGGGTAAATGCCCTTAGATATTGTCTTTGGGGGCCCGTGACCGATCTTCCGGGTCTCCTCCTTCTTCTGTGGTTCTTTGTCGCCTTCAGGTGTTGTTGGATTTTCTATGGGCTGGATGGTTCTCCCAGGGAGGCTCATAGGAGGAAAGAAAACAGGGAGCCGTCAGTCACTCCTTGATATCACGCCCTTTTGGCAATACTGTCTCCGTCACCACACCCGTTTGGTGCTTTGTTTAAGGGAATCATCACAGGACAGTGCGGATGGTTCTTGTGAGGGAAGAAAGGTAGTGAAGGGAATCGTTGTGGGCACTACTGTGCACTGAGCAAAAATAAAGGGGGATGCAGCGCTAGAATCTCCTATGATGCCCGATCACACAATCACTCAGATCGGGTGGGATGTGAGGAAGGGAAAACACACATTACAAAACCCCGCTTCACTCCCTCAGACCTCCCGCCACCACGCTCCCTCTCCGTGGCCACTCACAGGCTCCGCCGCAACTCTCCTAAGTTGCGGTCTCTCCAGCCTCCTCCTGTGGGGACCACCGATCCTCGCACCACATCTCGTCCTCGTCTCGGGACTCGTCCTCTCCGTCCCGCTTTTCCACGACCTCCTCTCTCACGTCTCCTCTCTCTCGCAACTCCTTCCTCGCTCCGGCTTGTTTGCGCCCTCTGTCAGTCTCTCCGGCCTTTTTCTCTTCCTGTATGGAACCATGTCCGGTGTTAGTCCCTCCTTCTTCAGCCTCTGATTCGCGGGCGTCGTGACCCTGTAGGGGCAGAGGACATGGGGAGGAGTTATCCTCGCGAGGACCCCTGTTTTGCCTCAGTTTTGCGAGGCGATTACCTAGGATAAGCCACCGCTGTTATTTAGACGTGTTGACCCCGGTAACAGGCATGTCCTGCTCAGCACCCCCTCACACACTGTCTTTTGACAAACCTAAAAAGATGCAACCGCAAACATACTAAACAAGCATTGTCAAAACCAACAGGTCTGACTAAAAGTAATAAAAAGTAAACATACTCCATTTTGATCCAGTTCAGGGAGTCCTTAGCTCGTGCTCTGGTGCGAAACTGGACAAAGGACATGGGAGTATCCTTCCCCCTGTCCAGCCCCTCCTCTTGGAGGAATCCCTGAGTCGTTCCAACCCTTTCTCTAGGACACTTAAGGGCTTACCTGTGGGTGGTTCCTTAGATTTCTTGTGGAACAAGATTCAAGCCTGAAACCACATCACTCTTCGATGGTCTGGACACTTGGACTTCACCGGGAACCGAGACTACATCACGGAAGACTCCTGCTGCCCCTGGTATTGTTGTTATGCAATTCTTCTTTGTCATCTGTTTCTGGGCTTCTTCCTGTTTCTTCGACAGGCCTGGGGCATCTATTATGCCCAAAGTAATCTCCCCCCATGTGCAAGCAAAGCAACGAAGATGACTGGTCTGCTGCTTCTGTCATGCTACGGACTTCCAGAGGCTCACAAAACACAGGTGGTAGTTTTGCAACACCCTCTGCAATTTTGAAGCCAGTATGCCTCGTCGGAACCGCTGGGCCCAAATCCCTGGGCACCATGTCGACTTGCCGTTACCAAGGCTTGTTGGCTCAGAAGGCTACAAGAAGCTCTAGCCTCCAGCAATGCTTCCCTCCAAACTCTGCATCCTCACCGCATCCTCTGCACCGTGGGCCTTCATTCTTGGTGAGCTACTCGAGGTCCTCTTGTGACTCCTGTACCTTCGGCCTGTGGGTCCTGATTGCTTGGGGCCTGCTCTGACTCTCCTTCTATTGGTGAGTTCCCTGGACCTTGCTGGTCCCAACTTTGCACCTTCATCTTTCTCCACACCAGTTGTGGCTACCACAGCTTGTTGGTGCTCCCGCCGTACACCGACCACCTAGTCACCGACATCCAATGTGGGACAGCTTGTGCATGGCTATTGGTCTTTCTCAGAGTCGCCTGGTCATCACAGCTGCAATGACAAGGTCACAGTTGATTCTTCTGAACCTTCCAACATCTGTGGACATTGCTCTTCCATGCCTTCTGGTCACTCCTGGGTGGCATAGACTCTGTTGCCTCTTCTTGCGGGTTCTTCACTTCCACAATCCATCCTTGGATTCCATCAGACTTCTTCCCCTTCTTCTCCAGAGGCATTTTCTTCCAAATCTTCCATTGCCACCTACCGAGGTTTCCGACATCTCTTTACCCCTATGCACCTGGCTTCCTTGATGTAGGTCAATAATCAAACAGCCTCCTCATTATCGAGCAAGCAAAGTATGTGGACAAAAGGGTCGAAATAACCACCTAAGTAATAAATGATTTTTCATTTTATTGAAGATATACAGTAATGATTTATAGTGCAAATAAATAATGCAACAATCTTAGCAAGGTTTATACATAGGTAATAAATATTCCATTAAATAGATGTACAAAACAGTTAGTATTGCTACAGAAACAGCTCCCAGAACAACACATAAATCAAACTAATATTCATGAAAACGCCACAAAATCATAATTTCAAATAGTGACCACACTCATAACCCATTTGGTGCGAGGAACCCGATACACAGGTCACACCTTCATCAGGGCACTATACTGGTAGAGAGAGGGGCATCACATGTCTGGAGAGTATAAAATATGATACAGACACATCCTGAGTACACTAGTTTCAATAATATGCCCATAGTAAAAGCCATGCACACTGGAACTCAAAAAGAGGGGAATAAATCCTCACAAAACTAAGTAAAAAGAACACGAGTCATGCCATTTTACCAGATGGTTGAACCTTATAACCCACAACTGAAAATTGCATGCCGCGTGGTTGTTGACAACATAAAGTGAAGTGCCCACACCCGATGGCAGGGGAGTGTCCAAACCCCACTCTAGAGTTGTGAGGTGAAAACAAGGGTGAAGGTGAGCAAGGCTGCTAATTAGTAGCGTGATACAAATAAAGTGAAGGAGGTCAAAAAATAGACCTAGGCTATATACCTGGTACCTGTAGTCAGTTATAATGGATCGCCCAACAACTGCTGGCAATAGAAACTGCTGCGGTAAAAGAATCCAACAGGGGAGAAGATACTCTAGAAAGGGGATAAGTAGGAGCATAAAAGATTAAAAACACTGATGAGGCTTTACCAGAAACTGAACTGAGGATAAAACGATAAGGCCAAGTTACCTAAGAGATAATGAGATATGGAATGCAAATCTCCAATCCTGATGGAAGAGATGGAGCTCTAGGCTCTCAGGGTGGAATTCATAGCACAGATGTCCTCATATGATAAAATAATAATCCGACTATGGTGAGAGGAATCAAGGGGCCATCAGTGGAACACAAAGATCTGGAAACCACAAAACAGATTTATACATAAAACAAATAGTAAAAGGTGTAAGTAACCTGGTTCCCAGGGCATGCACAGGTGGGGTTGTTCTCCAACCTTCTGTCCTCCAAAGGAACTCTTCAGGGTCCTCTGGGAAGGGTCTTTCTTCTGCAAAACTGCAACCACAACTTTTACATTGACTTCCATTGGTCATGTGGCTCTGTGCAGAGTCTGCCCACAGCCTCCAAGGGGTTCATGGGTACTTACCTTGGGTGGTTCCTTGTATCCCCGGCTCCACTGGGTCTTCTGGTCCAAGTCCCAGCCTCCTTTGCCGTTCACTTTCCACTTTCTTAATATATGATTTGGTCTCCCCCCTGGAGACCACTGTATTTTGTGCTACATACCTTATTGCATTTGAAGTAATTTGGTGTATATTGCTGATATCTCCTGGTAGTAGAAATACCAGTGTGTTAATGAGTATTGTGTAATAAATATAAGTATTTTATATGTTAACACTGTGTGGTTCTTTTTCGTTAAACCAACACTACATGATTAAACTGGTAAAACAAGTTGCTTAACACTCCTTCAAGATAAGCCTGAAGGCACAGCTACCACTCTGAGAGCAGACCACTAAAATCACCATAAGGGTTGCCTGGATTAGTGCAGAGTGCATCGTTTAAATGAGTGTGCACCATATGCTAAGCCAGCCTAATACACTAAGTATAATCTGGAGAATTTATTTTCAGTTATAGGTTGTGTATTATGTTCTTTCTTAAGTCTTTTGCAGACCTTCCTGAAGAAGGATGAACATCTACACTTAAGAAGATATTATATGGAAAGTGCACTGGGATCCTACAACATGGGTGGGACTATTCTAAGCTTATGACTATAATGGAGATCCCCTAAGGGAGAACTGTTGTTTTTCTTTTCCAGCCTCAAGCCTTTCTTAGCCCATTTGGCGAGAATATGGAGAGATTCAACCGTGCAGTGATCCACTGTAACAGGTGCCAATAATAAATCATTAACATATTCAACTAGAGTGGAACTGGGCAAAGACCAGGACCGAGAAAGAAAGCATACTTATCGGTTATAAGTCCAAAGGAGATAGAGACAGGGTCAGAAAAGTGGTGGAAAATATGCTGATTAGAACTATCAACAGAGTCTATAGACAATCCCAAGTGAGGGAGAGGTAGTAAAGAAAGCACCCTGGTTTCAAAGAAGAGTGGTTAGCACTGATGTATAAAAGACAGGTAGTGCATTTACCATTTATCATGCAATCAACATAGTGAACTTTCTTTTCTACTACAATGAGGGTATTTAGGATGCAGTTGGAATCTCTTAGGCTGTCCTAAAATTCAGGATAAGAGTGTGTTTTGGTTCAGGTGGGTCTTCAAGATCTGGCACATATGGAAAAGCATTAGGGCATCTCTTTTCGATTGTCCCAGTTGACCCCGGGCACAATATGATTCTCCCCTACCCAGAGCTACTACTCTTCCCTTTCCATTGCCTCTCCGTGCACTTCCTCCTCCCTGTCCACTTCCCGCTTCTCCCATTTGCTCTCTGCTGCATGTTCTGCAATTTCAAAGACATTAATTTGGATTCAACATTCTGTTTCTCTCCTATGAAGCTAAACAGTGATTTTCACAGTCACTAATTCTGCTAGTTTCCTAGACTGCATTCCAGTGCATATTTGTGCTCAGCTGACTTCTCACATTTAGAAACCTATCCGTGCATAAAAGTAGCACATATAGCTTCCTGAGTCATATCCGTCAGACAGGCAATGTCAGAGTATCTCTCAAACAAATCCTTATAACTGTCTAGATACTCTGTGGGCGACTCACCCGTATTCTGCATTTAGTGGGGGATCGCTATGTTTAGATATCTCAGTCGCTATCACTGCTCTTTTATTTACACACATGACTTAATCAGTACAGATGTCTGCATCCCTAGTGTCTACAGCTCATCCGGTGGAGGGGAAGTTAGGAAATAGAAAAAGCAGGCTGAAGGCTCCTTCAGTTAAAATTCAAACTGTTTTCTTTGAGTAAGGATGAAAAGCAATTTTGCACTCCTACCCAAAAATCCACTTGCATTCGGCTGACCTTCAGTTGTGCACCCTGAGGGGACAGAGAAGAGATCGGGTGTAATGACCAAAGGGGTTCTTTCTCACACTCATTTATTCTTTGAGGCTCCGTGCTTCGGGTTGTGGTGCTTCTACCCATCTTCCCATTTTCTACCCTATTTCTGGAGTACATTCACTTAGAACAAGCATTGGCAAAGCCAATAGGTCTCACAATCCAAGAGCTATAGGCATTGTCAATGTAAATGCCTATAAGAGTTGTAAATGCGTTGCCAATACTAATAGCATATCAGTGCAGCCATGTGCACTCAGTGGCAGGTGAGGCCTGACCTCATTGCAGCATCGCTAGCAGAGCGTGTAATGTGCCCTCGCCCTCCGAGGGCCAGAGCACTGAAAGCAGAGCAGCAAACGCATCGACATACAGAAGCAACATCTTCACAGCAGTTCTCTGCTTACAAACGGCATCATTTAATAACAATATAATAATGTTATTTACAGTAGTTGGCATAATGTAAGCAGTTGTTTTTATTATTGTGGTCTCCCTCCATGCATTGAATAATGTATATGTTCCTACTGAGTATGTTTGTTTCTACTATATATTTCTTGCTCCATCACTTGAAAGAGATTAACCCCTTCGACGCTCATGACGAGCTCAGCTCGTCATGAGTTACGGTTCTCGTACGCTCATGACGAGCTGAGCTCGTCATGTAACGCAAGTTTTTAAAAAACTCAGCGCACAGCGGAAAAACCGCTAGCGCACATGAGGTTAATAAAAGGTAAATATAACAGTCACTGTTGTTTACGTACAATGGTCCGCCTTTAATTTGATGGATGTGACAATTGAAAATCAAGCGCACATGCATGATAAAATAATACGTCATGGGTAAATGTAAATATAAACTTGGCCTTCTGTGTATTTCATAGAGGCTTTATGTGAATGCATGTCTGAAACCTGAAACGTAAAACAGATGTAAAGAGTTTTTAAGCAAGTATTTTGAAAGTAAATCAGAATTAAAAGTAACGTTGCACTGGCAAATCATTGCGTTTATTTGTACCCTGATTTGCTGGTGAAACATTTTTGTGATTGCGCACAAAACACATACTTAAATCACACTTCTATCATATCAATGGAAAGAGTTTATTTAGGTATGTATTTACTAAGAAAATCATTTGATTAAAAGCCTTCACTTATGCATATGTTTTGGAATCCAATCAGATGCACTCAGAATCAAAAGTAATGTTGCACCGGTAAATTAAAATGAAAAATAAATGCAGTATGTGGAAAGTATTTAACTTTGATGTGCTGGTGCAACATTACATTTATTTATGAATGTGTGTGAATTACTTTTACAACATCCACTGAAATAAAGGCTTTGCATAGTTTTATTTTGTTTGTAAACTCGCACCGAAATAAAGTCTTTAAATCAGTCGCGGCTCGCATGACTCGTGGGTGGGAGGGTTGTGCTGAGATTGGTGTGGGGGGTGGAATAAAAAAATAATAATAACAATTACCTGACTGGGTCCGGCGCCGCCACCCGCACCGGTTTTCCTGCTGCTTTCCTCCAGCATTGGCTACGGTGAGGGGAGGCATCCTCCCTCCCCTCCCCACAGCCAACCACAATGCTGCAATGGCAGCGTTGTGATTGGTGCAGACGGCGCCCAGCCGGACGCCTGTAAGGAGCCCATTTTCTCTATATAGGCTGCATTCAGCCTACATAGAGAAAATGCTATGTACGCATAACTGGTTTGGTCAGCCCCAGAGGGCCGACCAAACAGTTAGGGCCCACAGCATTGGGTAAGCCACTCCTCCCTGACCCGTCCACCTGCCCACCCCCAACCAGGCATACCATTCTGCTTTCTCGCTGCGTGAGAAGCAGAAACATAAAATTATATTTAAAATACAATTTTATGTTTCTGCTTCTTATACTGTGAGAAAGCAGTGGGACAACGCTCCTACGCCCTAATGGAAGAGCTGGCCCTGCTTTAAATTGAAGTGATAGAAGTGCGATTTAGCCATGTGTTTTGAAAGTCATTCACAGGCCCTCAGAATACAAGTATATCATTCCGATGCCGGACCTGAGTATTGACGCACACCAATCATGTGTAAAATAGCTAAACAGACGCCCACAGAAAAAGCACAGCAAATGTGATGAGATAAGAACAAGATTTACAGGCTTGTTTACAGAGGAGCTTGGGGCAGAGAGTGAAAACATGAGCGCCCATGTTAAGTGGTCTTTAACAAAGAAAAAAGTAGTTCCTGAAATAGATCCTAAAATAGAAGCAGTGGAGGGATAGTGTCATTGGTCCATGCTCTTGGGCAGGGCTAAACACAGGAAGAGGCATGACAAATGCATACCATGGACAAATGGGGAGAAAGAATATAAGAGCTAAAATGGAAACAGCAAATGGGAAACCTATGGGCGACTGAGGCCCACTAAGTATATACAACATGTCTTTGTATAGCCAAGACCTAAAATGGATACACACACACACAATCCTTGTCTCTGAACTAACCCCATTCCGATCTACCCAACCCATATAATTCATGCTGTCACCTATTTAGAAAACACTTTAGTGCACTTTTAACACATTACAAGACAATACACACTCAACAAGCAAGCAAAATATGTTAACCACAGTTGGACTTCACCTAAATTTGGCGGAATCATAAGGTCCAGCACTTGCCCATACTCCACTCCACCCCAGTTCAGATGGAAAAATCTATCTCTTACTTGTACCACCTGAGTTCATCTCCTGGAGTCTGGTCCAGCATCTGCCCGGCTTGTTGACTGGAGAAGTTTCTCAACAAGCAAGCAAAATATGGTAACCACAGTTGGACTTCACCTAAATTTGGCAGAATCATAAGGTCCAGCACTTGCCCATACTCGACTCCACCCCAGTTCAGATGGAAAAATCTATCTCTTACTTGTACTACCTGAGTTCATCTCCTGGAGTCTGGTCCAGCATCTGCCCGGCTTGTTGACTGGAGAAGTTTCTCAGCACAAATTACACCAGGTTCTGTAAAAGAGAGAGTTGGGACAATGCATAGAAGTCTAAATGCATTTAATGCAAAAAAAAACAGCAGGCATTAAAAGTAATTGAGGTAACTTCTTAGTCAACAGACTACAGCTTCACCCTCAATCAGTTGGAGCATGTAATGCTAAAATCCATACTTTTAGCAAGAGTGTGTTATGCAATTGAAACCTACAGATAGGCACTACAGAGGAGTTACATATCACAAACAAGAAACACTCAGGTTTGAGAAAGAAAAGGAACTGTCACGAGGAGTTACCTAGCGGCACAGAGGTACTCATTTAAAAGGACGAAATTCCTCATCCACCAAAGGTGGCATGCTTCATCATTGTGATTCTCCTGAGTCACAGCATGAGCTTCAACTCCCTCACTGAGAGGTAGGAGCTCAGGGATGTTTTGTGTGGAGGAAGGTATACTAAATACCACAATTATGAGCTCAAGGTCAGTGGGGACAGCAGCACAAAAGAAAGATATATGAAAGTAAAACTATCTCCAAGGTATGTAATATCCCTTTATTTGTGCGTCCCTGGGCCAGGATTAAAAACAGGGCACTTGCGGCAGGAGCATATACCCACAGTTAGTGTCAAAATGTGGTTAACATGTTTCAGCCTAGTCACCCTCTTGAAGAAGTGTAGTGGCTTTCCTCAGGGCCAACTAGTGCTGCTGCTCAAAAATATGTAACAAATAGATTATAAAATGTGAAAAAGAATTGTGAATTATACAAAACCATCCAATGATCCTTGATTCTTCTTAGTTTGGGGGATTCACTGGTTGTCCCTAAAAAAGTGTACATAAAGAAAATATTTAATCACAGTTGTGCAGATCTAGTTCACTGCACAGAAAGGTGATTGTGGCTCCATTATGAAAGCAATTGATAAAAACAAAGCAGCAGATGAACTTTCATTATGCCAAGTTATAGATCATAAGTCCCCATAACCATCAATGCATTAGAGCTTCATGCTTAGAGAGTTTGTAATGAATAGGGCTGACCCGTTAAGGTCAAAAAGGGTGCGGAGACAGATTATTGACGTGGAAATATCAAATTGCAATAATATCAAGTCAAGAATATCGATGGTGTAAAATATCGAGGTACGTTTTTTCGTAGTTAAAAATATTGAATTTTATTGAATTTAAAAATATTGATTTTGTAAATTTCCGACAAAAATATTGTAAATTATATCGATTTTTTTCTTTAATGTTAGTATTTTATTATTAATTATATGTTTATTAGATTAAAAATTTGTTAAAAAGTTTGTTTTCTATTTTTTAATTATAGGTTGATAGGGGATAAGGGTGGGGAGTAATTTAAAAATGTAGGATTAAATTTTAAATATTTTCAACAATGTTGTTAAATGTTAGGAGCAGGATATTGGGTTTATCGGGGATATGGGTGGGGAGTAATTTAAAAAATTTGGTATGAAACTTAAATATTTTACAACAATTTGTAAAGGTTTAGGAGTAGGATATGGGGTTTATAGGGGATAAGGGTGGGAAGTCATTACATTTTTTTTTAATATTTCAAATATTTATTTGTGGGATGTTGTACTCATAGGGGATAAGTATTTGGAGTATTTACTTTTTTAATTAAATAGAAATATATTTTAAAATATGTAAAGTTTTTGTAGTGGGTTGTTGTGTTTGAAGTGAATTAGGGTGGGGAGTAATTTGAAAATATTTGTACATTTTGTAGAATTTTTTGAGAGAATTTAGTAGTGTGATGTTGATAGGGGATAAGGGTAGGGAGTATTTTTTTAATGTTGTTTAAAATATATATATCTTTTTAAGCAGAATTTGAAAATGTACAATAAAATTAATTTTTAAATTTAAATTTGACAAAAAAATATTTAGGTTCTTTTTATTTTTGAGTACATTTTTCTATATATTTTTGTACTTTACTTACAAAAAAATTCATTTGTTCAAAAATATAATACATTATACATTTTTCAATGAACAAATGTATTTTAAAGATAAATGTGATTAAAACATTATTTTGTTGATTATAAATTTGGAGTTGTAATAGTTATTTATTATATTTTATTCTCCAGCCCTTTCTTTGAGTTTTTTTTAGTTTTGGAGTTGGAACAGTAATTTATTATGTTTTATTATCCAGCACTCTCTGAGTTTGTTGGAATAGTAATTTATTTAGGTTTATTATCCAGCATTTTCACTTAGTTTTGTTGGTTTTGGAGTTGGAATAGTAATTTAAGGGCCTATTACAATTGCAGTTTTTCCGCATCCTCCGGGCCGGCGGAAGCCACCGCCGGGCCGGAGGATGCGGAAAAACCGCAGCGGACCCACCAAAGACCCACCGCCACATTAGGATGGCTGGTGGGTCCTGGTTTCCGTCCGCAGCTTACAACCGCGGCGGAAAATCTCTAATATGGTGGCAGTGTCTCTCAGACACCGCCAGCCATATTACGATGGGCTTCAAAAAATGCTTTTCCGCAGCGGGTTTTCCGCCGTGAAAAAGCATGTGGAACTTCACTGCGGGGGCCCGTTGCGGGCCCCCTGGGTGAAGGGGGGTACCCCCTGCATTTGTATGCAGAAATCGGCAGGCACTGCACAAGTGCATTTGAAGCCGCACCCGCCGTAATGGTAAAAATAGAGGATGTCCCGCCAGGGTGGCGGTCACATCCTAATTGGACAGGAGGGAACTCCGCAGGCCATGCGGAGGTTCCCTCATCCTCTATGGTCGCGGACGGACTCAAGTCCGTCCGCGATCATAATGGGCCCCTATATTAGGTTTATAGTCCAGCACTTTCCCTCAGCTTAGTTTGTTTTGGAGTTGGACTAGTAATTTAATTTGGTTTATTATCCAGCACTTTCCCTGAGGTTAGTTGGTTTTGAAGTCGGAATAGTAATTTATTATGTTTTATTATCCAGCACTTTCCCTGGGTTTATTTTCTTTAAAAGTTGGAATAGTAATTTAATTAGGTTTATTATCCAGCACTTTTCCTGAGTTTAGTTGGTTTTGGAATTGGAATAGTAATTTATTATGTTTTATTATCCAGCACTTTCCCTGAGCTTATTTTGTTTTGGAGTTGGAACAGTAATTTAATTAGGTTTATTATCCAACTCTTTCCTTTAGTTTTGTTGGTTTTGTAGTTTGGATAGTAATTTAATTAGGTTTATTATCCAGAACTTTCCCTGAGTTTAGTTTGTTTTGGAGTTGGAATAGTAATTTAATTTGCTTTACTATCCAGCACATTCCCTGATTTTTGTTGGTTTTGGAGTTAGGTATATTACATTTTCATTCTTTATTAGTTATTTTATTTTTTATTTTGTATGTACATTTAAATAAGAAAGGATATGTATGGGGCCAATTACGATGGCGGGAAGTCCGCCACCACTGGGCCGTCGGTGAGGACCGCCGGCCTGGCGGTGGCAGACTTCCCGCCATCACCCTGAATATTCCCTCTGCCAAATTAGGATGGCGGTGGGAATGGGAAAGGTACCGCGGCGGATAAAAAGACCGTCCGCCGTGGTCCCGCAAGGCGGGTCTTTTCTGCCCGCCTTGCGGGACAAGGTATAATGGGCTATGGTGGAGGTGCTGTGCAGGCACCGCCGTGGGCATTAGGATGACTGTCTTTTTTGGCGGCGATGCCGCTGCAAAAAGACAGGCGGTGAATGCCTTTTGGGGGGTGAGCTGCTGTACGTGGGGGATACCTATGGTACGCCCCTACATATGCATGGTGCCTGTCACGTTGTACATACATATGCAAAACATGTCTTTTTACATTGTGGCGGGTGCTGCCGCCCGCCACAATGTAAAAATACGGGATGCTCCCGCCATGGTGGCGGGCGCATTGTAATTTGCATTGCGGGACCGCCGCACCTATAGCGGGTGGTCCCTTTTGACTATGCGATGGCAGGCGGACGAACATCGTAATCGGTCCCTATGTTAGCTATTCTTGTAAACCTTTTTATTGGTTACACATTTTTTTTATTTTACAGTTTATTTGTTCTCATTTGCATTTGTTATACATTTTCTGAGAATATTAAAAACATTATCCAGGTATTTGATTTTGTTCAAAATGTATTATAAAGTATAATATATTTTGAACATACATTTTTCATGTAGAATTGTAAACTTAACATTGTTTTTAACATACATTTGTAATGTAGTATTGGAAAATTAACAATGTTTTTATCATATATCTTTTTTAAAACATAATTGAAAAATTGTATATTTTTTGGAAGTATAGCTATGTAATAGTAAAGTAAATATATTAGTAGTTTATTTTAAACAATTTGACTTTCACAGTTTTTTATGACAAAAAGTAAACACTTGTATATTTGTTTAACACTTTTTAATACATGTATATAATTATATTTTTGATACAATTATATATGTATTTTACATATTTTTTGTATCTTTTATTATTTAGTATATTGATTATTATTTTTACTCAAATAATAATTAATTATTAAATAATGTACATATATATATATATAGTGTTGGAGGTACATTGACGACTTGTTCGTCATCTGGAAGGGGAATGAAGAGCAAGCAAGACAATTTATCAATGTTCTTAATGATAACGATAGGAATATCGTACTCACCTACAACTTGAACAAAGAGACAGTTGACTACCTGGACGTAAGAATAGAAATTATTGACAACAGTATTTCTACGTCCTTGTTCAGAAAGGCAACCGCTGGTAACAGTATCCTACATGCCCTCAGCAGTCACCCCGAGCCCCTCAAGTTGAGTATTCCATACGATGAACTGCTGAGGGCTAAGAGGAACTGTAATACAACTGGGGCAAACCAGCAGGAATGTGAAGTAATGTTGGCAAGGTTCCGCACTCTGGGCTATCTTGACTGGGTACTACGCAAACCGAAAGAAAAAGCAAACGTGATATTCAGACAGGACACACTCGCAGATAAGACCCAAACTCCTATGAGCTACACTGAAGGCAACACACACTTGATTATGACTTACAATTCAGAGTCCAAGCATGTGCAAATAATATTGTGCAAGAATTGGGACATTCTAAAGAGTGACAATGTGATTGGTGAGGGAATCCCTAGTAGACCGTGTGTAACATACAGAGAATGTAGAAGCATAAGAGATCTGCTTGTCCACAGTCATATCACCAGTTATCCTACCAGATACCAGCATGGACTCAAGGGATTTTTTCCTTGTGGCCATTGCAAGTCCTGCAAAAGCGGCAAAAGCAGCACGTTTACTAGACAGATATGTTACAATGGCATTCAGAAAGAGATAAATCAGTTTCTTACATGCAGTACCACTTTTGCCATCTATGTAATTGAATGCCCATGTAAAAAATGGTACATTGGGAGTACCACACGGCTAGCTAAGAAGCGTTTCCTTGAACACTATTGTGCCATTGTTCATAAAGATGAAAAATACCCTGTGGAGAGACACTTCAGAGATAAACAATTTTCCAATCCCTCTGAAATGAGATTCTTCATCCTTGAACAGATTGACAGACTCCCCAGAGGAGGCAATAGAGAACTCAGATTGAGGCAAAAAGAATCTAGATACATCATTCAGTTCCAAACCAAGGATCCGGGGAGCCTCAATCAATATGAGGAGTTAGCCGTACATCTTAGAACGTAGAGTTCTATCAGTGTCCTGACACTATATGTGATGACACACTGATCCTCTGTATTGTTAGAAAGCACCTTTGTTGGTCTTGTCTTGCTTTACCTGCTTTTGCCTCTTTTATTTTGATCTCTTATTTTGACCTCTCTTGTGATATTATTATATCACTTTTGCTATATGGCTGATGCACCAGATGTCCTTTTGGGCATTTAAAAAATGTTACAATTTACAGCTATTTGAGAAAGCCAGTAATATCTTGTTTTTAGAAATTTTAATACACTTCACTAATTGTATTCATTTTCTTTTAAACAGATGAAAAGGCAGAGGTCCAATCACTTCATTCACTTGCAGGGGCATGTCTACTCCTTTTCTACGCGGAGTCATTGAGCACCTTATCACATCGTCACATTTAAAAGCACCCGGACTGTATGTATGCATCATCAGCACTGTAACTTTCAGACCTTATGACATGTACTACATTAGTTGCGACAGCAGGTATGAGTGACAGATTATTTGTCTAACATCACCGCTAGATGATGTGTATGTCGCAGGTACACAATGTAACATACGTCAAGATGATTTTGGATACCGGAATCAGGGTATTTTACCTGATAACTGGTATCATCTATGTAGTGGCCGATATCCAGGTCATAATTAAAATGCCGGTTCTGGGTCATGTAACATGTCATGTGCTTTATACAGGTGACATGATGCCATGATATCTAAGATGTATTTCACATTAGGTCTGTGGTAGAGTACCCACTCGCCTGCGGCGTTCATTACCAGTCAGTATGTGTTTATATATTCCTTCATAGGGCACATCACATGCACTAGCTTATGTACGTATAACATGTGCAAGCGATGAAATTTAATCAGTGTGGCACCAGATTGTGTATTTATTTATTGTGAAAACATTATGTATGATTTGCACGACATTTGACAATATGACCTGCTCGAAATTTAATCAGTTTACTAAGGTATTTTACCTAATAACTGTTTTCTGACTGGTGGTACATTTTTCTCTGGCAATGTGTTGTGAATATTTTCCAAATGCTAAAAGATGTTCATAATTTGATACAATCATTATGCTAAAATCAAATAATCGTATTTACTGCCGGCAACTTTGTATAGGAATGTATTATGAGCACTCTGTGCGGTTTCCAATGCAAATGCTAATGGTAAATGTCACATTACAAGATGTCTGCCGCCGCGATTGCAGTAACAATGTATGATTTCAGTCCTTTGTTTGTGTTGGCATCTCGGGTGCTTTGCACAATGCTTTATGTATACACTGTTTTGCACCATTCCTTTATGTGAGCAAGGCTTAACAGCCGAAACATGTTGTTGGTGGAATAAACACCCTCAAAACAAATTGCTGGTGTGGATCTACCTTATTGAGAGCGCACGATATTGGGAACTTTTCGTAGCTTGAATTTGCGGCGTGCTCCGCCGGCGTGTGCGCCAACTCCAGCGGGGCCCAGGCGATCAGAAGGAGCAACTTTGTTTGGAATATATATATATATATATATATATATATATATATATATATATATATATATATATATATATATATATATATAAATTCACTGAAAAAACCATAGGTTATAGACCATATATAGTTAGGAATTCGCATTTACAAAACCTTATTTTACTCACACAAAACCATTGAAATTCCATATATAGTTAGTTGCACTAACTATATATCGCGCACCCGCAATCCACTGCTGATGATGTCACATATTACATCATTCATGACATGGTCAGTGACATCACTGATGACATCACTGATGACATCTCAAATGACATCACTGATGACATCTCAAATGACATCACTGATGACATCACTGATGACATCTCATTTGACATTACTGATCACATCACTGATGATATCATTCATGTGATAATACGATGAACCTCTTCAGACTCTAATATAACCTTAGATACAATCAGTGTAAACAGACACTCACAGACTGTCACTCATCCATGGAGTTACTCACACACCTAGTCAGTCATGCAAAGAATCAATCACACCTCCATTTCCTCAACTATACAGTTATACAAACTTTACTTATTCAAACATATACTAACACATATTTACTCTCTTATACAATCCCTGATACAAGTTCACAATGATCCATACAGCCACTCACACATTCACTGGCTCTTATGCACAGTTATTTATATATGTCAACTCTCACATGTACTGTGTTTTACATATGTACTTACTTTGACATGTAGCACTGAGATATCCATTCACTCACCAATACACTCATGCACACAGTTAACCGCCCATACAGCTGTTTCCACATGCACTTTTGAAACCATACATCTAGTGAATCAACTGCTCACACATCTATGCACAGAGTCATACACCTCCCAGCCACCCACACACACACTCAGTCTCCCATACAAATACTTGGGCAACCAATCAATAACCCATATAGTTACTCATATAGCTACTTATCAACACATGCAACAGTTTACAGAACAACAGACATAATGATGCACAAATTAAGACAGTTTAGTCACTAACCCATGCACTCAGTGAGACACATTTAATCACTCACTCATACAGTCAGTCATGCACCTACTAAATCCTTCATCCAGACACTTATACATCCACTCATTCTTCAATATGTAAGACATATTTTAACTTTACAGAAACATACAGTCACTGGATGTTGTCATCAGTGATGTCATCAGTGATGTCATTTGAGATGTCATCAGTGATGTCACTGACCATGTCATGAATGATGTAATATGTGACATCATCAGCAGTGGATTGCGGGTGCGCGATATATAGTTAGTGCAACTAACTATATATGGAATTTCAATGGTTTTGTGTGAGTAAAATAAGGTTTTGTAAATGCGAATTCCTAACTATATATGGTCTATAACCTATGGTTTTTTCAGTGAATTTTCAAGGTTTTGTAAATGCTAATTCCTAACTATATATGGTCTATAATCTACGTTTTTTTCAGTGAATTTTCAAGGTTTTGTAAATGCTAATTCCTAACTATATATGGTCTATAACCTATGGTTTTTTCAGTGAATATATATATACATACATATATAAACATATATCATCTGTATATCTATATAAATACAAACATAAATGCATGCATACATATACTTATATGCATACAGATGCATGTTATTTATATGAAAGTTGAAAAAACACTAATAAAAGCAAAGCTAAAAAGCCACCTCATTACAAACAGAATGGCTTTAACTTAAACGAGGGCGAGATCTATTGCATTTTCAATGCTTGTTTACTTTGGTTCCATCAAGAAGGCATTCAGATGTGTCACACATTTGCCATAAATTCTGAATGTTAGCACTCTAGTTGCACATTAGATCACTGTAGTAAAGCTACTGCTCACCAGGGACGTCTGCTGCTGGTATTCAAAGTGCATGTTTCAGTCTGCATGTCAGAATTTTTTTAATGAAATAGAAGAGGATTTGAGAAGTCACTCAAAATGATCCCTAATTTTTCTTTCTGAAGCACTAATCATACTTTCTATGGCAAAATTAACCCCCTCATGTTGTTCCTTTTTAAATTGAGTGTTTTCAGACTTACCACTTCATTCCAATCAAGATGGCTTCTGGTGTGCCATACTTTTGTCATAAGTAAGACTGTTAGCGCTCTAGTTGTTCTTTAGAACACTCTGGGACATTCTGTCATTGGGCTATACTTGGGGTACATCTGGGTGATATTTGGGCTACATTTAGGCTCTTTTGTCTCTGGTGGCCATCTTGGGAGACTGTATGTCAGAATTTTTTAATGAAATTGAAGAGGGTTTGAGAAGTCACTCAAAATGTGCCCTAATTTTTCTTTCTGCAGCACTAATCATAATTCATATGGCAAAATATACCCCCTCATTTTGTTCCTTTTTAAATTAAATGTTTTAAGAGTTACCACTTTATTCCAATCAAGATGGCTTCAGGTGTGCCATACCTTTGTAATAAGTAGGACTGTTAGCGCTCTAGTTGTTCTTTAGAACACTCTGGGACATTCTGTCATTGGGCTATACTTGGGCTACATCTGGGTGATATTTGGGCTACATTTGGGCTCTTTTGTCTCTGGTGGCCATTTTGGGAGACTGCATGTCAGAATTTTTTAATGAAATAGAAGAGGATTTGAAAAGTCACTCAAAATGTGCCCTAATTTTTCTTTCTGCAGCACTAATAATACCTTCTATTGCATAATATACCCCCTCATTTTGTTCCTTTTTAAATTAAATGTTTTAAGAGTTACCACTTTATTCCCATCACGATGGCTCCAGGTGTGCTATACCTTTGTAATAAGTAGGACTGTTAGCGCTCTAGTTGTTCTTTAAAACACTCTGGGACATTCTGTCATTGGGCTATACTTGGGCTACATCTGGGTGATATTTGGGCTACATTTGGGCTCTTTTGTCTCTGGTGGCCATTTTGGGAGACTGCATGTCAGAATGTTTTAATGAAATAGAAAAGGATTTGAGAAGTCACTCAAAATGTGCCCTATTTTTTCATTCTGCAGCACTAATCATACTTTCTATGGCAAAATATACCCCCTCATGTTGTTTCTTTTTAAATTAAATGTTTTAAGAGTTACCACTTTATTCCAATCAAGATGGCTTCAGGTGTGCCATACCTTTGTAATAAGTAGGACTGTTAGCGCTCTAGTTGTTCTTTAGAACACTCTGGGACATTCTGTCATTGGGCTATACTTGGGCTACATCTGGGTGATATTTGAGCTACATTTGGGCTCTTTTGTCTCTGGTGGCCATTTTGGGAGATTGCATGTCAGAATGTTTTAATGAAATAGAAAAGGATTTGAGAAGTCACTCAAAATGTGCCCTAATTTTTCATTCTGCAGCACTAATCATACTTTCTATGGCAAAATATACCCCCTCATGTTGTTTCTTTTTAAATTAAATGTTTTAAGAGTTACCACTTTATTCCAATCAAGATGGCTTCAGGTGTGCCATACCTTTGTAATAAGTAGGACTGTTAGCGCTCTAGTTGTTCTTTAGAACACTCTAGGAGGCTGCAGTAGAACACAAAGGAATCAACTGACAGTCTCTGTCCTTGTTGGATGTACATGTTTTACTGAGAATGTCAGACTTCATTTTCACATGACTGAGAAAGATAATGTGAATTTACAGAAAATATGCTTTCAGTTTAGCTTATAGATCCCCTTCCAAACCACTGTGGGAAAATCATGAGATATTAGTTTTCTTTCAAACAATATTCATGATATCACAGCAGAAGGTTTTTTCACATGGTAAAATCACCTTAGAACCCACCACAATTCCTAAAACGAGTATGGTACCATCAACAAATGATTTATAATGTAACTAAAGTCCTAAAACCCTCTATTAACTACAATGCTTTTTAATGAGGTGCTATCATGTATATTGGTCCCAAGATGGCTGCCAACACTTCTTGGATGAAGTGCTGACAGCCAATCAGATCAGATGTGTGGTTAGGCTCCGCCCAGATATATATCTTTTTTTGAACCTAAATTACTCAAAATCCACTGGAGCACATATATTGAGACCTAGCAAAGGCACATCGGGCTAACAGTCCCTACAATTTTGCCAAGTTTCGTGCAAATCAATTCAGCCGTTCGAGCTAAAAGTGAGGCCAACCGCCCTATGGAAATTAACATGGGAAAAACGCATTTTGGGACCCCCCTTTTTTCTCGCCCCCCCCTTGATGAAACCCCCCCAAATTGTCAGGGGCTGCTCAGAAACAAAATGTTCCATTTTCCTGAAAATTTCAGCCAATTCCGTCCACAAACGCCAAAGTTATTAGACATAGAATTTTCAAAAATCCCATAGAGAAAAAATCCTAACTATATATACCTACTGGCGACCGCCAGTAGGTAATATATATATATATATATATATATATATATCAGAAAAGTCGAACTTCACAACGTTGTAAAAAGACGACTGCGGACCCAAAATCAAGGTGCAATTTTGTTTATTGAGTGCTCAAACCCCCGCACCTTGCCATGACGCGTTTCGGGCCTCCCTGGCCCTTGATCACATGACGCGCTTTGGTGTGCTTTTTACAAATTTAAAGTGCAAATGCCTATTACCATCAATAGCGTCATCATGAACATAGATGAAATACTATGTTTAAACAGTGCAAGCTCAAGGTTTAAAAGAAGATATACAGTAAAATACTGTTGACCTAACAAAACACTTGATAATCAATTTACAAACGATATGTTTAAAATCATTCATAAAATCAGGAGAATTAAAACCAGAAAATCATTACAGCTCAAATAGCATGTCACGACTTTGTTAATAAATTCTCAATTGATAATGACATGTCTGTCTGTGATTAATTTTCATAATAATTATATATCCTGGCAACTCGAACCACTTCCTGATCTCCGCCACAGCAGACAGGCGAGGAAAGAGACACAGACCTCTGAGGTTTTCAAGTGGGCAAGATGTTTATTTTGCAAGTGACCCAAACACAACGCGTTTCAAGCCCGTAAGCCCTTGTTCACGTGTCAAAAGTGAAAAAACACCATCTACTATTTGAAGTGAGTGATACCACTCCCAATTGCTGACATAACAGGTCACATGATCATGGGCATTGACAACAGACTATAGTTGCTGCACAAATCGTTTGGTAGTTATAAACTACTTGAGGCAGATTAATACAATATGACACATTGAATTTATGTACACATGTTTTAAAAAACCATCTAAAAACATGTAAAGTGCTGAGTGTCAAAGTATTCATAAAATAATAAATACAGATCATTTTAAAATTCTCATTGGATGAATCCAAGACTGCCTACGTTGTGACTGCAACAATGCTGTAATATTACCGGGTAAATCCGATTATTGTCAGTTCAACCAATAAGACCCATGAGTCCAGTTTACATAACAACATGTACTCAATTTTGTCTCTATTCTAGACCAATTTTCTATGTACACATGTAAACACTAATGGGAGAAAATTTGTGCAAAAGTGCATATATAGATAGAAAGTGCTAGTGTAGATAGTATAGATTTCTCAACAAATCAAATGCTAATTTCAGGTCAAACCATCTGTTCACAAGAAATACATGGATCTAATTTCTAAAATTCATACAGGGTTAGTAGCAGCCATCTTATCCTAAAAACATTTGATTATGTAAAAAATAAATACAATTCGAGAAACCAATACGAGAGAAAGACAAAATGTGATAGAAATGATCTATGAAATCAAAAGTTGATATATTTACACAAGGACGTATTTCATTGAATTATTTACATACGACTCCACTCATAAAAAAGGGAACTACAATATTACAGCTCAGTCATGTTACTACAGGAAGCTGCGCATATCCTCAGTGGTATTCAACCCATTGGGCCATTTACAATCATAGCTCGATGATGTATTTGGTTTCGAGCTGACGGAGTTGGCGCTCTCTATTGCCCCCTCTTCTTTTCTTAGCCACAGCGTCTATTACAAAGTAAGACAAGCAATTGATGTTATTTGCATGTACTCTCTTAAAATGTCTCGCAACAGGATATGTTGCGTCACTGTGGAGAATGGCCCTTATATGCTGCAAAATCCTGACGTGCACCTGTAGCTTCGTGCTACCCACGTAGCTAAGCCCACAGTTGCACGTCAGGACATATACAGCATATTCGGTTTTGCAGTTGTAGTTTCCCATTATCATAGTAGGAGTGGAGCTGAAAGGTGTAGAGTATGTTGACATGTTGCTACCAAACTTGCAAGCACGACAAGACGTGCATTTAGTGAAGCCCTTCTTAGGTGCCAACCAAGTAGTTACTTTTTTAATCTCAGGTGATACTCGGTCCAATACTGTGCTCATGGTGCTACTTCTTCTAAATGTAACCACAGGTTTAATTGCAATTCTATTTCGAAGAATGTTATCTGTTAGCACTACTGGCCAGTGTTTGTTCAATATAGCTCTAATCTGCCGTTCTTCCCTATTGTAGGTAGTAATTAATCTAGGAAAGTCAATCCTTGTAGAGATAACAGCAGTATTAGGTGTAGAAGAGCTATCTTTCTCAGGAGCGAATAGGCTCATCCTAGATTTAGTTTTAGTCTTCTCAATCGCATCCTGTAAGATTTTTTGAGAGTACCCCCTAACTTTAAGTCTGGCAACCAGCTCTTCTTGGCATCTATTGAACTCATCCTCATTGCTGCAGATTCGTTTTATCCGTAGGATTTCTCCATACGGAATGCTAGCAATGAGGTATTTCGGATGAGCACTTGTTGCATGTAAGGTAATATTACCAGAAGTAACTTTTCTGTGAAGGGTACTATATATATATATATATATATTCACTGAAAAAAACATAGGTTTCACACCAGTTATAGTTAGGAATTAGCATTTAAAAAATCTATTAAATTCACTGAAAAAACCATAGGTTTCACACCAGTTATAGTTAGCTGGAAATTTTACTGACATAAAACCATTGAAATTCCAACGTTATAGTTAGTTGGACTCACTATAACAAGCGCGCCTGCAATGCACTGCTGATGACGTCACATATTACATTACTCATGACATCGTCAGTGACATCACTCCTGACATCACTGATGAAACCAGCCAGTGAATGTGTGTCTTTCTGAAAAATTAATATGTTTTATATTTGTATTTGTAAAGGTTGATGGAAGAATAAATGGTTAAATAAGTGTGTAAATGGATGTTTTTTAAAAAACAAATGATTAGTTAACTGCCTTATTAAGTGTATTTTATTGAATACATATATTAGCGAGTAACTTTTAAATATTGAAATATATGTATCAGTGTTTCACTTTGTGTATAAGTAGCTGCATGGGTTGGTGACTGACTCACTGTTTGTATGTGTTTTGAAGACAGTATATGTGCAGGACTGTATGGGTGGATGAGTGTGTATATGTGTGTGTTAGTGAGTGAATGACTATCTCACTAGTGTCTTTATCAGTAACTACATTTGTTTTAATCTAGTGTATGTGAGTTTTGATGTGTATAAGTGAGTATATGTGAGAGTAAGAGATTGTAAGAGTTCCTGTTTAAATAAGTATGTGTTTCTATAAGTGATTGTTTAAGAGAGTAAGTATGTGTAAGTTTCCTTAGAAGTAAGGAGGTAGTGTGTGTATAGTTGTATATGCAAATAAATGGATGTTCAATAGTTTATTTGCATGTGTGAGTATGTGTGTGAGTAACTTTTGGATGACTGTTGGTGTATAACAGGATGTATAGATGTATCACTACATATGATGAGTGAGTATATGTATGAGTGACTATATAGAACTATTGGTGAATTAGTGGATGTGTATATAGATGGTGGAATTACTGAATTGGTTGTTGTAACTGGTATGGGTATCTCCATTTTTTTGAAAATGTTAGTTTCTATTTTTGAATATGTGTTTCAAGGGTTACAGTACACTAAAAGGAGGTCTGTCACTCTGTCACAAGGATGGTGTCATAAGTGATGTCATGAGTGATGTCACTGACGATGTCATGAGTGATGTAATATGTGACGTCATCAGAAGTGCATTGCAGGCGCACTTGTTATAGTGAGTCCAACTAACTATAACGTTGGAATTTCAATGGTTTTATGTCAGTAAAATTTCTAGCTAACTATGCTAATTCCTAACTATAACTGGTGTGAAACCTATGGTTTTTTCTGTGAATTTCATAGGTTTTTTAAATGCTAATTCCTAACTATATATAGGGCCTAAAACCTATGAAATGTAATATTTTTTATAATTAATCCTATATTGTATATTTATATAATACAAATTTTTTTTTTCCTGGAGTGCTCCCGTTGCGCGCCCCAGTGAGCGCACCGGAAAGCGCAGTTTTCCGCACCGGTGAGCGTCCCGTTAGCGCTATTGCAGTGAACGTAAACATCATAGTGACGTATCGCGTAGCCGCGTCCGCGTGATACGCACCGCGTACGCGCACCCGGAAGCACTCGAGCGAATACGATTGCGCAACGTAAGCATCCGACGCGCTTACGCGACGCGCCCCGGGGCGCGCCCCCGGGTGCGCCCGGGGGCACATAGCGTAAGCGCGTCGGGTCATGTGACCTGAAAAAACACTTTTTATTGGTGCAGAACAGTTTTGGTTTCCAATTGATGAAAGCCCGGGTCATGTGACCTGAAAATAACACTTTTCATTGGTTCAGGACAGTTTTTTTTCCAAATGATGAAAGCCCCCACCTTTTTTCCTTATTCTGACTTTGTACTTCGACTGAGGAAGACCTGTTTGGAGATCTGAGACTAATATTTTGTACTTTAAAATGGCTACAGTAGCAGCAGCAGCTGGAGCATCTGCACCACCACCACCACCACCAAGAGGACCACCACAACACCACAGTGGTGGAGATGAAGAAGAGGAGGAGGAGGAGGAGGAGGAGGAGGAGGAGGAGGAGGACGGGAGGAGGAGCTGGCTGCCAGAAGATAACACCCCATAAAGGCCAAAGCAGCACATTGTATGGGAGTTTTTTTCCATCCCAGAGGGCAAGAAGAAAGTGAATGCGCCAAAGGCGACTTACCAAATCTGTGGCATTGAACTTTCAAGGGGGAACCCTAATAAGAAATATTCATTTGGTAATAACACCATGATTCGGCAAAATGCAGCGCAAGCATCCCAACAACTATGCTGCAGCAGAGGTGAGAGAACTGGCCAGCAACCCTCCCCAATCTTCACAAAGCACCTCCAAACGAAAGCAACCCACTCCATCGGGACCAGAGACAAGGGAGATGGTCCCAAACATTCAACCAAAGTTTGGGCAATACAAGATCACTTGTATTTTTTGTGGTAAGGACCATCACCTATGGTGAGCAAAGCATAACGCTCATCAACCGTGCTGGTGATAACCACAAATGCACCAAAAATCCATAATTTTTCCATGATTTTTTTTTGCTCCAGTTGAGCCGTTTTCAATTCCCGGTTTTTTGTTTCTCCCCAAAAAATAACAAAAAAAATATAAAATAGTTCATAAAAGCCAAAAAAAAGTACAAAATGTTTAAAAAAACATTAAAAAAATATAAAACAACAAAAAGAAAAAAAGCTGTTCTTTTTAGAACTACCTCCAATTTATAAAAAAAGGCTAAATTTTTAAAAAACTCTGTCATTCTTTTTTTCCCCATGGTACGCGCCCCGGTCCGCTCCCCGGTGCGCGTACCGGGCGCTCCCCCCACGCAAATCAAAAAAAAAATGTTTTTTGACCCGCGGGCCCTTTTATAGCCCCCACATCAAACCTAGCGGGTCAGGGGGGGTCTACTCTGCCCCCTTATGGTCATTTCCCCCTTTGTTTTTGCCACCTCTTGTGTCTCGATCCTACCGAGACACAAGATGGCGGCCGCTCCCTACTGTTTGGAATGTTGAAAGACACCCGAGAGCCAATCAGCTTTCCGCCCGCGAACTCGCATAGCGTGCTGGTTAGCGCCCCGGTTCGCGTACCGGGGCGCGCTTCTAGATATATATAGTTTTTTTAACCTAAATTACTCGAAATCCACAGGAGCACATATCTTGAGACATAGCAATGGCACATCGGGCTACCAGTCCCTACAATTTTGCCAAGTTTGGTGGAAATCCATTCAGCCGTTCGGGCTAAAAGTGAGGTCGACCGCTCTATGGAAATTAACATGGGGAAAACACGTTTTGGGACCCCCCTTTTATCTCGGCCCCCGCTTGACTAATCCCCCCAAACTTGCAGGGAAGGACCAGAGCGCCGCGAGGCAAATTTGAGGACATTTTCAGGCAGATTCCTCAACCGGCGCCAAAGTTATTCCAAATAGAATGTTGCGATTTCCTACTGAAAATAATCCTAACTATAACTACCCTGGCGACCGCCAGTAGATAATATATATATATATATATATTATGTGTTTAATTGTGTTATTTTGTGTTTATCGTTAATGTTAATATTTGTGGGTTTGTACGTTTATAGTGGATGGGTATTTTTTTTTTTTTTACAGGTTTTCCCAATAGTGGATAGTGGTCTCAACCATTTTTTTTATTTTTACAAAAATGGAAAATGTATTTTGTTTTTTTTAAAACAAGACTGTTTACATTTCTTTTTCTTTTTCGGGTTTGTTGGAGGATAATTTTTTCAAGTTATTTTTCGGGTTTTGAGGGTTTTGTTATTGAGAGGATTGTGTTGTTGGAGTCTTTTTTCTACAGTTTAATTTTTGCAGTTTTTTTAACAAGAATTTTCAGAGTTTTGAGGGTTTCGTTATTGAAAGGATTGCATAGTTGGATCCTTTTTTCTACAGTTGCATTTTGCATTTTTTGTTGGGGTTCCCTTTTCAAATGGATTTGTTTTTTGATTTATCTGCCATGGATTTATTGGATTTCCCGGAACGTCTACTGCTAGATAAATGTAAGTTATTTTTAATTATTATGGGTGGGAAATGTTTTTTGTTACATTTATTTATTGTTTTTTTTATTTACTAATTATAATATGTCATATATATTTGTGTTATGTTTTCAATTTAAATTACATAGTTATACTTATTAATTTTAAAAAAAGAGTAGAATTTTGTTATTTAAATGTTTTAAAGTTTAAAATGTTTATGGTGTTTGTAGGAGAGTAGGGTCTGCTATCCTATGGTCACCCCAAATTTTTGCTTTTTGCTTCACTGGTTTCTGACTTAATGTGGCTGTGGGCCTGCTAATCAGACCCACAGCCTGCTGTTCTCTCTCTAAATTACTGCCAATGCACTCTAGGTGCATTACGAATTGGAACTGGTTCACCTTATGAGCCCCTGTAATAGTGCACCCTAGGTGCCCAGGGCATAGGTGTATCCAAGGCCTACCAGGGGCTGCAGCACGTATTGTGCCACCCCTGGCCTGGCCTCCATATTTGACACAACTGGCTGATCACTCAGCTGGGGTAAGTCGGTGTAACCACCTCTTACTTAGGTACAGTATGTCTGTGCCTAACCCTAAACTGGACACATATGTTCCTATCAGCCACTCCTATGGAAGGCCTCATCAATCCTGGAGGCAGAGTGCTTGGAAATATGTGAGATGGTGCTCTAGCATGAGCTGAGCCTGTCTGCAGCTGTCGGGAACAACTCCCTAAACTGTTCCGGGATATTGCCATACCATATACTCTTAAGTGCATTATAATCCTCGCGGTTAAATGCTATCTTTGGTTTGGCTTTATCAAAACATGTCGAGTAAGGTGTCATACGAATTGGAATACTATCCCCTCGCCAATTCTGGCGACGGGGATAGCATTCCACCCTTCTAGAGGGACACGACATGTGTGTAGCCTTAACCCCGGTTAAAGTTAAACAGAGCCTCAGCTTCACAAAATGGACGCTGCCACCACAGACACAAGTCTGGCCTCCTGCTGCTGACCGAAACTCGGCAGATGGTGGCCTGGACAAAGGGTTTCCTGCCTTGGGAGGTGCGAGCACCACCCCAGACAGGATTTTGTGTATTGGGTAGGACAGGGCTGAATAGAATCAGACATGCCCGGGGCACACAAGGTGTCCCCGTGCATAGGCCAGTCCAAACCGGTTCTAGGGCCTTCCAGCCCCAGTCCTGGCGCGGAGCTGGACAAAGGAAAGGGGGTGTAACCCCCCCCCCTTCCTGGTTCCTCCCAGAGGAGGGACCTAGTAGGTGATCCACCCCCAGTTTGGGAATAAGAGGGGGAGCAGTGCCATTGCACAGCAGATCATCCTGAAATCAACTTTAAACAAGAAGAAGACTGGACTTCGACATTCTGCTGCACAGAAGACTGAAGAGAATCTCCCTTGTGGCCTAGGAGGGGCCACCCTGTGAACACAGGTACCAACCAGCAACTCGACGTCTGCTTTGCCGCCGCCTCCCGCCGGAGACCGAGCCCAGAGCCCGACAAGAACCAGACTCCCAGACCTCTCAGAGCCCGATCCACAGTCCCTGCAAAGAAGGGACCCGTGGAGGCACCGAGTGACGTGGGACCGGACCTCTTGGAAGACACTCGAAAAGCTGACTGCGCAGCTTTTGAGGCATCCTCGACGTTGTGCTTCGGGGATTGAGAACCCCCACCACCGAGCAGCCCTTGCACCGAAGATCAGCCCTCCAGCATGTCCACGATCTGCGTGGGGCCCTTTTGCATTGTGCCACTTGACGCGCCATCCCGGCCACTAAACACGTGGTCAGCGGCCATCTTGGCGATGAAACCGAAGATTTACACAGCAGGTCTGGTTGCTCCAGACCTACCCAAGCTCCTGTGAAAAGGAGCACCCGCTCTGACCTTGCTGGTCCGAGTGTACAGCATCTTTCAACTTCCGCGTGGCTTGCATTTGCCAAGGCCTGTTTGCTCCGATCAGGTCGCCCACACCGCCAACAGCGAGAAGCCTACGTGGGACAGCTCGTGACCGACTCCTGGACGTCCTCGACCCCGGGTATCCACGTGGCTGCAGAAAGAAGCTACCTGACAACGCCTGTTTGCACCCGACATCGCCTGGTTCCAATCTGGTTCCACGGTAGTCACTGGCTAGTGACTTTTGAACACTGTCCCCTCTGCTTTCAGGTCTTCACATCTTCAGATCCACCCTTGGATCCACCGGAACTCTTCTCATCGAGCCGCCTGCAGCATCTTCAGCTCCAAGCACCATCGACCAGCGTGACGAAACCCGACACAACTTCGACCCTGTGCACCCGCTTCCTGTGGGTGAGGTAACTCAGCTCCGCCGGTGCTCCTGCACTGGTACACATCCCAAGGGCCTGTGTTTTAAGTTTCAGCTCCGTAGGTCACTCGGAAGGTTCCTAACTTTCTAACTTTGTGCTTTTTACGCACCATAGACTTTGTATTGAGAAGTGCGTGCACTTTGAACACTGCACCCGAGTCCCGTGGGCCTTTCCCGACTTAGTCATTGCCAGTCTCGAATAGCTCCAGCGATTCCCAAGGCCCTAGGCCTCTTCACTTTCCTCCTGGTATCTCTTATACCACTTTCTTAGTATATGGTTTAGGTGGCCCCTAGGGCTCATCCATATTGTGCGACTTTTGTGTATTTTAAACTGTCTTGTGATTTAACGCTTGTGCTTCTGTGCTCATAAAGAGTCCAGGGGATTTTATAGTTAATAAATCAATATATATTTTCAATATATATCTGTGTGGTGTCCCTTTCATTTGGTATTCAAGGGGGTTGTGTATGGTATAACAGCTGGCTTCACATGCCTTTCAGAGTTTAGCCTAAGACTGCTTTGTCCACGTTACCACTAGGATAACTGGTCTACAAGGTTGAATTACAACCATCATCATAAGGGTTGCTTGGCATGGTACAAAGTGATCACTAAGAATTAGTGAGCATTATATACCAGGCCAACTTCTCACATTGGTGAGCAGCGGATTGGGATCTGAGCTTGCTGTTGTTTTACCATTACAATCTTTGAGATTATCATTTGAAAAGATCATACAGGTACCTGCTAGGTACATATAAAACAAGACTAGTATACTTAAGTTCTACTGAACTTAGTTGTTGTAGAGTAAAGGGAGTAGCACACCCTAGCTACAACTACTAGATAGGTTTAGTAGGTAAACACCAGTGTAGGTAGATTGCAACACATCCACCCACACTAGAGCAATGTCTGGAGCAGAGGGGTCCAGTGGACTTACTCCTGTTGAGAGTGACCCTCCAAGGGCACCATCCAAATTTGCTATTTTTCCCTTTAAGGAATTAAGACAGCTTTGTGTCTTAAGGGGTCTGAAGACAGGGCCTTCCCCTACTACAGACCACCTAAGAGAGCTCTTGGATCAGTCTGAGGCTCTAAAGACCTCTAAAGCAAACCCCACAGGGGATGCTGAAGGAGGCCATCCTTCAGAGGATGACACTGTAGACACCCCTGCCCCTATCATCCTGGTAGATGAGGAAGCCTCCACCACTGGAGCTCCTCAGGTAGATGTAGAGGAAGAAGAAGAGGAGGAGGAGGTGGAAAGCAGTGAGTCAGATGATGACAGAGATAGTCAGGTGCTGGTCAGTAGACTGAACCAGGCTAACTTAAGTCAACTTGGGAATGAATCAGGTAACAACCCATTCAGACCCCCAGGTGGACTTAACCAGGGCAATAGGAGGAGGAGGCATCACTCAGGTGAATCCAATACCTCCCATGTCTCTAGAGGCTCTCATGGTCACTCCAGAAAGGAGATGACTAGCCCTCAGAGAAGGGAACATGAGGCCAAGATGAGAGAGGCTGAGCTTAGGATCCAGAGGCAAGAGTTAGAGGTTGCCCTGGCTAAGGAGAAACTTGCTAGAGCAAGACAGCCTAGAGAGAGTGGGGTAATAGAACCCACTGGTGGCAGCAATATCCACAAGGATAAAGACAGGTCTTTTGATAATAGAAACCTGAGTAAGATTGTGCCCCCCTACAAAGCTGGGGATGATATCCATAAATGGATTACTGCAATGGAGAGAGCCTGCAGAGTACAGCAGATCCCTCAGGAGCAGTGGGCAGCAATCTTGTGGCTCTCCTTTGAAGGTAGAGGCCGAGACAGACTCCTCACAGTTAGTGATGGGGATTCTAGAAACTACCTGGTCCTGAAGAGTGCTCTGATTGATGGGTTAGGCTTAACCACTGAACAGTACAGGTTAATGTTCAGAGATACCCAGAAGACACAGACTCAGGACTGGTCTGAATTTGTTGAGTGTGCCACTAAGGCTCTGGAGGGATGGTTGCTGGGAAGCAAGGTTACAGACTATGAAGGATTGTATAATTTGCTGATGAGAGAACAAATTTTAAATAATTGTCAGAACCAGCAGTTGCATCAACATTTGGTTGACTCAGATTTGACCTCTCCCCAAGAATTGGGAAAGAGGGCAGATAAATGGGTAAGAACCAGAGTTAAGCAAAAGAACCAGAACCAGAACCAGGGTGGTGACCAGAAGAAAACAGACCAGAAGGGTGGGGAGCAGAAAGCTAAAGACCAGAAGTCTTCAACAGGGCCCCAAACTGAGACAGAGGGTGGGTCCCAAACTTCCAAGAAGAAGAAGAAAGAAGGTCAGAAGAAACCCTATTGTAAAACTTGTAAGAACACCTCTCACTGGACAAGTGAGTGTAAAAAGGGTGGAGCCCCCAGCACTGCAGCCCCTAAGGCACCTGCACCCACTAGTACAGTTAGCAGTGCTGGTCCTCAAGCCAAGGGATTAGTGGGAATCACTTTGGGAACTGAAGGAGATTCTGACCTAGTCAGAACTCTTACACAGGCTGTTCTGGTTTATGAAGGGGACATAGATTTGACCCCTGCCATAAGTCCCAGTAACCTGGGCAAATACAGACAGACACCTTTGATTAACAACAAAGTGGCTCAAGCTTACAGGGACACATGTGCCAGTGTCACTATGGTGACACCTAACTTTGTGGACCCTGGACAATACATGCCAGGCGATGATTACCTGGTGACCAATGCCAGCAATGTCACTACTACACATAGTGTGGCACTTGTTAACTTTTCCTGGGGAGGGGTAACTGGCCTAAAGAAAGTTGTGGTTAGTGCTGATCTCCCAGTAGAATGTTTGTTGGGCAATGACCTGGAGAACTCTCTATGGTCAGAGGTTGAGTACAGGACTCATGCAGAGATGTTAGGGATATCATCACATGTCCTTGCTGTGACCAGGTCACAGGCCAAAAAGTGCCTCTCTGAACCTCAGGTCTTGGATCCTGGAACAATGGACCAAGTACCTCCCAAGAAGAAGAACAGGAGGGTTAAGGCTGCGCCTTCCCAACTGCCTACAAGTGAGGATCAGGCTTCACAGGAAACTGATCTTGAGACCCCTGAAGGAACTGTCCCTGAAGAACTTGAACCTGATCAGGTTGAGTTTCTGGGGACAGGGGGACCTTCTAGGGCCGACTTGGGGCAGGCTCAGTTAACCTGTCCTTCTCTTGAACCCCTCAGACAGCAGGCTGCTGCTGAGGCTGCTGGGAATGCTCAAGGTGCCCATAAAGTATATTGGGACGATGGACTCCTTTATTCAGAGGCTAGAGACCCCAAGCCTGGTGCTACCAGGAGGTTGGTTATACCTCTGCAATTTAGGGGCTTCCTACTCACCTTGGCCCATGATATTCCTTTAGCAGGACACCTAGGCCAGAACAAGACTTGGGACAGGCTTGTCCCTCACTTTCACTGGCCTCACATGTCTGAAGACACCAAGGAGTTTTGTCGCTCCTGTGAAACCTGCCAAGCCAGTGGTAAAGCAGGTGGAACAACAAAGGCCCCCCTGATACCACTACCTGTGGTGGGGGTTCCCTTTGAGAGAGTGGGGATTGATATTGTTGGTCCAATGGATCCCCCTACAGCATCTGGGCACAGATTCATACTGGTGGTAGTGGATCATGCCACCAGGTACCCAGAGGCAATTCCCCTTAGGACCACAACAGCTCCTGTTGTGGCCAGGGCCTTACTTGGAGTTTTCTCCAGAGTGGGGTTTCCTAAGGAGGTAATATCAGATAGAGGTGCCAACTTCATGTCTGGATATTTGACAGCTATGTGGAAGGAATGTGGTGTAAGCTACAAGTTCACCACTCCTTATCACCCACAATGCAATGGGCTTGTTGAGAGATTTAACAAGACCCTAAAGGGCATGATTAAAGGATTACCTGAAAAGCTCAGGCGAAGATGGGACATCCTTCTGCCCTGCCTTTTGTTCGCTTACAGAGAGGTCCCACAAAAGGGGGTTGGCTTCAGCCCCTTTGAATTGTTGTTTGGGCACCCTGTAAGAGGACCCCTGTGTCTAGTGAAGGAAGGATGGGAGTTACCTCTCAAAAAGCCTAAACAGGACATAGTGGACTATGTACTTGGTCTCCGCTCCAGGATGGCAGAGTACATGGAAAAGGCATCCAAAAACCTTGAGGCTAGCCAAGAATTACAAAAAGCTTGGCATGACCAAAAGGCTGTCCTTGTTGAATTTCAGCCTGGACAGAAGGTATGGGTGTTGGAGCCAGTGGCCCCAGCAGCACTCCAAGACAAATGGTCTGGACCCCATACAATTCTGGAAAAGAAGGGAGAGGTTACCTACTTGGTGGACCTAGGAACTCCCAGGAGCCCCCACAGGGTGCTCCATGTGAACAGATTGAAGGCATATGTCAGCAGGGCAGACATGGGCTTGCTCATGGCTACAGATGAGGGACAGGAGGAAGAGAGTGACCCTCTCCCAGACCTGCTCACTCAGAACCCTGAGGATGGCTCAGTTGATGGTGTGGCCTTAGGTGGCAGCCTCACTGAACATCAGCAACATGACTGCAGACAAGTTCTACAGGCATACAGGCATATGTTCTCCTTGACACCCAGTCAGACTAACTGGTGTACACATGTGGTGGACACTGGTGACAGTCTTCCTGTAAAGAGCAAAATTTACAGGCAACCTGACCACGTCAGGGACTGTATAAAGACTGAGGTGCAAAAGATGCTGGAATTAGGTGTCATTGAGCCTTCAGAGAGCCCCTGGGCTAGCCCAGTGGTTCTGGTCCCCAAACCTCACACCAAAGATGGCAAGAGAGAGATGAGGTTCTGTGTGGATTACAGAGGACTCAATGCTGTCACCAGGACAGATGCACACCCTATTCCAAGGGCAGATGAGCTCATTGACAAGTTGGCTTCTGCCAAATATTTGAGCACATTTGACTTGACAGCTGGCTACTGGCAAATCAGGTTAGCTGAGGAGTCTAAAGCCAAGACAGCATTTTCTACCCCTAGTGGGCATTATCAGTTTGTGGTGATGCCCTTTGGTTTGAAAAATGCACCTGCCACCTTCCAAAGGTTGGTGAATCAAGTCCTCACTGGGTTGGATGACTTTTGTGCAGCTTATCTGGACGATATTGCTGTCTTTAGCTCCACCTGGGAGGATCACCTGGTCCACCTGAAGGAAGTGCTTGAGGCTCTGCAGAAGGCAGGCCTCACTATCAAGGCAACAAAGTGCCAGATAGGGCAGATCAAGGTTGTATACCTGGGCCACCTTGTAGGTGGAGGCCAAGTTCAACCACTGGAGAGTAAGATCCAGACCATCAAGGACTGGTCCCCTCCAACTACCCAGACTCAGGTCAGAGCTTTCTTGGGCCTGACTGGGTACTACAGGAAGTTTGTTAAGAACTATGGGTCCATTGTGACTCCTCTTAATGATCTGACATCCAAGAAGATGCCCAAAAAGGTTCAGTGGACAGAAATCTGTCAAAAGGCATTTGATGACCTGAAGAAGGCCATGTGCTCTGCACCTATCCTGAAGAGTCCTGACTACTCAAGAGAGTTCATTGTCCAAACAGATGCTTCTGAGTTGGGAGTGGGAGCAGTGCTTTCACAGCTTAATGTAGATGGCCAGGACCAGCCCATTGCTTTCATTAGCAGAAGGCTGACCCCCAGAGAGAAACGTTGGTCAGCTATAGAGAGGGAGGCCTTTGCTGTGGCGTGGGCCCTGAAGAAGTTGAGACCATACTTATTTGGCACTCACTTCAAGATTCAGACCGACCATAAGCCCCTCCTATGGCTTAATCAGATGAAGGGTGAAAACCCCAAACTACTCAGGTGGTCCATTTCCCTACAGGGGATGGACTTTACAGTGGAGCACCGCCCAGGGACTGACCATGGCAACGCAGATGGTCTCTCCAGGTACTTCCACTTAGAACATGAAGACACAACTGGTCAAGGTTAGTCTAATGTCCCTGCGTTTGGGGGGGGGGTTATGTAGGAGAGTAGGGTCTGCTATCCTATGGTCACCCCAAATTTTTGCTTTTTGCTTCACTGGTTTCTGACTTAATGTGGCTGTGGGCCTGCTAATCAGACCCACAGCCTGCTGTTCTCTCTCTAAATTACTGCCAATGCACTCTAGGTGCATTACGAATTGGAACTGGTTCACCTTATGAGCCCCTGTAATAGTGCACCCTAGGTGCCCAGGGCATAGGTGTATCCAAGGCCTACCAGGGGCTGCAGCACGTATTGTGCCACCCCTGGCCTGGCCTCCATATTTGACACAACTGGCTGATCACTCAGCTGGGGTAAGTCGGTGTAACCACCTCTTACTTAGGTACAGTATGTCTGTGCCTAACCCTAAACTGGACACATATGTTCCTATCAGCCACTCCTATGGAAGGCCTCATCAATCCTGGAGGCAGAGTGCTTGGAAATATGTGAGATGGTGCTCTAACATGAGCTGAGCCTGTCTGCAGCTGTCGGGAACAACTCCCTAAACTGTTCCGGGATATTGCCATACCATATACTCTTAAGTGCATTATAATCCTCGCGGTTAAATGCTATCTTTGGTTTGGCTTTATCAAAACATGTCGAGTAAGGTGTCATACGAATTGGAATACTATCCCCTCGCCAATTCTGGCGACGGGGATAGCATTCCACCCTTCTAGAGGGACACGACATGTGTGTAGCCTTAACCCCGGTTAAAGTTAAACAGAGCCACAGCTTCACAAAATGGACGCTGCCACCACAGACACAAGTCTGGAGCTCCTGCTGCTGACCGAAACTCGGCAGATGGTGGCCTGGACAAAGGGTTTCCTGCCTTGGGAGGTGCGAGCACCACCCCAGACAGGATTTTGTGTATTGGGTAGGACAGGGCTGAATAGAATCAGACATGCCCGGGGCACACAAGGTGTCCCCGTGCATAGGCCAGTCCAAACCGGTTCTGGGGCCTTCCAGCCCCAGTCCTGGCGCGGAGCTGGACAAAGGAAAGGGGGTGTAACCGCCCCCCTTCCTGGTTCCTCCCAGAGGAGGGACCTAGTAGGTGATCCACCCCCAGTTTGGGAATAAGAGGGGGAGCAGTGCCATTGCACAGCAGATCATCCTGAAATCAACTTTAAACAAGAAGAAGACTGGACTTCGACATTCTGCTGCACAGAAGACTGAAGAGAATCTCCCTTGTGGCCTAGGAGTGGCCACCCTGTGAACACAGGTACCAACCAGCTACTCGACGTCTGCTTTGCCGCCGCCTCCCGCCGGAGACCGAGCCCAGAGCCCGACAAGAACCAGACTCCCAGACCTCTCAGAGCCCGATCCACAGTCCCTGCAAAGAAGGGACCCGTGGAGGCACCGAGTGACGTGGGACCGGACCTCTTGGAAGACACTCGAAAAGCTGACTGCGCAGCTTCTGAGGCATCCTCGACGTTGTGCTTCGGGGATTGAGAACCCCCACCACCGAGCAGCCCTTGCACCGAAGATCAGCCCTCCAGCATCTCCACGATCTGCGTGGGGCCCTTTTGCATTGTGCCACTCGACGCGCCATCCCGGCCACTAGCCACGTGGTCAGCGGCCATCTTGGCGACGAAACCGAAGATTTACACAGCAGGTCTGGTTGCTCCAGACCTACCCAAGCTCCTGTGAAAAGGAGCACCCGCTCTGACCTTGCTGGTCCGAGTGTATAGCATCTTTCAACTTCCGCGTGGCTTGCATTTGCCAAGGCCTGTTTGCTCCGATCAGGTCGCCGACACCGCCAACAGCGAGAAGCCTACGTGGGACAGCTCGTGACCGACTCCTGGACGTCCTCGACCCCGGGTATCCACGTGGCTGCAGAAAGAAGCTACCCGACAACGCCTGTTTGCACCCGACATCGCCTGGTTCCAATCTGGTTCCACGGTAGTCACTGGCTAGTGACTTTTGAACACTGTCCCCTCTGCTTTCAGGTCTTCACATCTTCAGATCCACCCTTGGATCCACCGGAACTCTTCTCATCGAGCCGCCTGCAGCATCTTCAGCTCCAAGCACCATCGACCAGCGTGACGAAACCCGACACAACTTCGACCCTGTGCACCCGCTTCCTGTGGGTGAGGTAACTCAGCTCCGCCGGTGCTCCTGCACTGGTACACATCCCAAGGGCCTGTGTTTTAAGTTTCAGCTCCGTAGGTCACTCGGAAGGTTCCTAACTTTCTAACTTTGTGCTTTTTACGCACCATAGACTTTGTATTGAGAAGTGCGTGCACTTTGAACACTGCACCCGAGTCCCGTGGGCCTTTCCCGACTTAGTCATTGCCAGTCTCGAATAGCTCCAGCGATTCCCAAGGCCCTAGGCCTCTTCACTTTCCTCCTGGTATCTCTTATACCACTTTCTTAGTATATGGTTTAGGTGGCCCCTAGGGCTCATCCATATTGTGCGACTTTTGTGTATTTTAAACTGTCTTGTGATTTAACGCTTGTGCTTCTGTGCTCATAAAGAGTCCAGGGGATTTTATAGTTAATAAATCAATATATATTTTCAATATATATCTGTGTGGTGTCCCTTTCATTTGGTATTCAAGGGGGTTGTGTATGGTATAACAGCTGGCTTCACATGCCTTTCAGAGTTTAGCCTAAGACTGCTTTGTCCACGTTACCACTAGGATAACTGGTCTACAAGGTTGAATTACAACCATCATCATAAGGGTTGCTTGGCATGGTACAAAGTGATCACTAAGAATTAGTGAGCATTATATACCAGGCCAACTTCTCACAGTGTTTAGCATTGTTGTTTTTTTACAGTATAGATTTAGCTATCATGTCTAAGTATTCTAGATCTTTGGTGTTTGCAAATAGTCTAGTTTTATGTTGTAGATATTCATACATTGTTTTAGTTTGTATACTCAGTTTAGGGCCGATTTTTGTTAGGGATTGCCCTAGTCTGAGCTCTTGATAGCCTTGTTCTTATTTAATAGCTTCAATAAGTTTATGTGGGGTTGGTTGTCCTCTTCCAATTGTGGCTATGAAGGCATTGTGCCATCCTTCCACTGCATTGTTTGTTTTTGTTTTTTGAGCTAGAGTACTGTTGTATACATTCCAGTAAGGTATTGGGAATTTGGGTTGCCTACGGTGTCCCAACCTATATAAACTTCCCACCTAAGTATCTTCAAAGTAGTCTAGAAAGGGAGTTAGTTTAGTTTCATTTGCCTGATAGAAGGGACTTTCAAGAAGTAGGTAGTAATGGTTTCCTAATTCAGTTGTTGGTACATAGGCCAGGGGTATTCATTTTTTTATTTGGTAGGCAAAGTTGCTATTGGTGGCGTAATCTATACTTAAAGTAGATTTTTGTACGTGCCTCCAGGTACCTTGATTAAAGTGATAGTAGCAACCTTGTATTCCAGTGTGTGGGTATAATTTTTACATTTATTGAATCATTGATCGTTCAAAATCAATGACGATTTTTTGCAGAAAGTAGTTGTCAATGTTTTATTTTAATATTGTTAGGAGGTCTATGTATATGGTGTTCTGTTTATTTTGGAGTAGTGCGTAAATGAAGGGTATGTTAGTATCTTCATATTCGCCATGGATTGTGTATAATTGATAAAAAGGCTTTAGGCAAACTTTGAATGTGCCATCCATCATCCACGTTTCGCAGTTTTGAGTTTTTGTCATTTTTTATTTGTTGTAAAGATGAGAATTTGCTTTTCATGGCTTTTGTTATCATAGAGAAGGAACTTTTCATCTTTGTGAGTGAAGGTATATTAATGTAATATTTGTATTTCAGCAAACGTTTGAGGGGTGGGTGGTGTTTGAGGTGTTTGTGATGTCACTCTTTTAGTTCAGGAAATAAATCTCTTCAGAGTGGGGATAGACAGTAATTGTCTTGTAACATTCTCAGGTTCTCTAGTTAACACATTTGTAGGTCTCGCTGAGCCAGCGCATGCGCTGCTCTGTGAGACATTTAGTAAGAGGCTTTTGAAAGTGCCACCACAGGCTTTTGGTGGCGTCAAGCTTGCGTGCAGGTGAGTGTGCACGCGCGCAGCCGCTATGCGATCGCAATCACTTTTACTTTCATGGCCGTGTCACTTTCACGGTCGCTTGGGCAAATGCTACTTTTTGTTGTTTTCTGGGGGGGGGGGGGGGGGTTTACAACTTTCTTTTGCTTTATAGCTAGGTTAGTTAGCATTCTATAAATCCCACACATATATACAAACATTCCATTAAGAGAAAGCTTGGAAAGTCCTTTGCTTTTAGGCAGGCGGTCAAGCAGCCTTGGCCTTTTCTTCAAATAAATTGGAATGTCAATGGGGTGTGCTGCTTTCAAAGGACGTTAGCGGATAGTGCTTGAATGACAGTCTTCGCAGAGGAAGAGGACTGTGGGTATGGAATGTGACCCTAGGCCCAGATTTAATAAGGCTTTCTGTAAAGGCGACGCATAGGTATTTGTTTTCCAGCGCAAAAGGGGTTTTGTGCTGAAAAAGGACCCTTTTATGCACATTAAAAGCACTTTGCTCGGCTTTGTGTTGCTTTACATCGAGGAGGTGTAACTCATGGGAGTCAGTGCAAATACCCATAGGCTTAGCCGCAAAGCCTGATTTATTAATATATCCACACTAGGCTTTGTGTAAATAAAAATCAGCACTTCTTTGAAGCAGGTGTTTAGAAAACAAAATGTTTACATTTCTAAAAAGAAACAGGCTAAAGTGTGTGCTAAAGTTCAAAGCACACAATTAGAGAGTGGGATCCTTCTGAGTTTGTCCTTGAGTAGGAGTTTGCCTTAGAAGGATATGCTTGTAGTACGAATTCTGGGGTAAATAGCAGCACTTCATTTGTGCCGGTGTTTACTAGTGCTTGGCACCAGCGCTTATTTCACAACATCAAAATGAATGGGTGACACATGACCCACAGAACCTGGTGACCTACTATTATATAACAACAGTTGGTTCTGTATGGAAGTGTGAAATGTCTTTTAAATAATTTTTATCCTGGTAACCTAGGAAATACCAATGTATGCAGTGGCATATATATCTTGACAAACACAAGAAAATACTTAGGGGCTCATTGGGATGACGGGCGGATCGCCACCGCCCATATGGCAGAGGCGATCCACCCGCCAAAAACCTCTGCCTGCTTCTATTTTCCCCCCTGCCACATTACCATGGCGGGGGGACCCCGGCAGAAGGGAAGACCGTCCCCCGGTTTTCCGCCGGTGGGCAATGTGCCTGATTGCCTACCGGGCGGAAAAGCCGTCCATATGGTGGCAGTGTCTGGTAGACACCGCCATCCATATGTGTATACAGGCGGGGACATGCCTTTCCGTGGCAAAGGCAGGTGGTTCTTGACATTGGTGGCCCCTAGCGGGTCCCCAGGGGTCCTGGGGGGTGGGGTGCCCATGGGGGGTACCTATGGTACCCCCTAGCAGTTCCATGCACAACATGGCAGGCACTGCGCTGGTCCTGCCATGTTGTTCATGGAAGTGCACAACAGGCATTGTGGCGGGCGGTGCTGAGTGCACTGCCCGCCACAATGACAGGAATGCAGGATGTGCCCGCCACTGTGGCGGGCGCATCCTAATGTCCCCCAAAGGACCCCCGCCCTTATGGCGGGCGGTCCCATTTCCCGATAGGATGGCGGGGGGACAAAGTCCGCCCGCCATCCTAATGACCCCCTTAGCACTAACACAAAAAAATCACCTTACTTAATAAGATATATTAATACTCCAAATTAGTGCCGTACAAAAGTGTGCGTAACATGTATAATAATACAAGACTCATGACAATATACAAACAAGCAGTGGCATAGCCAATAGGTCTCGCCTTTGGGACCTTATAAGCGTCTGGCCATGCAATAGTTGATGTTGTTCCACCAAGCATATTGTGCTGGATAACTAAATACTTATGAGGTCCCCAAAGTGAGATCTATTGGCTATGCCAATGCTTGTTAAGTATTCGGGTACTTGTTTGTTGTGAGCTGGTACTCGCTTCTCCTATTGTCTCGAGAGCACCCCTAACCTCAATTTCAGTTACATTGGGGGGGGCTGGTTATGTTCTTTGACATTTAGTACATTGATTTCTATTGTAGTGGTGCTACCATAACAAGAGTTAGAGTGATATTTACTGCATTTCCAATGTGTTTTGTTTCCAATCCATTTCTCTGGGGTATAAGTGTATCCCATGTAGCAGAGAAGTAGTTTCCCCTTTTGTGAAGTAATACATTTTGCTCCCTCAGCCATTTTTTGGTTAATCTGTGAAAATATGTATATTTATGTATTTATTATACAATTTTGAACAATAAATATTTTGTATAATTAATGTTTGAAAAAACGTACATGTATTTTAATTTGATTTCCTTCCGATTGTTGATGTTTATCCACTTGTTTTTTTCTGTTGGTTTAAAAGCATAATGCTATTGTTGTTAAAGTGTTACATTTGATTGTGTTATTTAATTTATTTGGCTTCTATTTTTACTTTGTTGAGAAATAAAAAAACGTAATATTTTTCGTTGATGTTTTTTTCACTTATTTTGTTGTAGGTTGTAATTTGTAGAAGCTGGCAAGAAAAAAATATTTGTTAGTTATATTTGCTTTTTCATTTATTTTATTTTTTTTAATTAGTTTGTTGTATTTGTTGGTTAATTTATATACTTACTTAGGGGTCGATTCCGATTTGGTAAAATCCTGTACGAATAGCCGTACGGAGCATTTTTCCCGTACGAATCGTATCCTCGAACGTCCCCGTACGTACAATGTAGTACGATTCGTACCCAAAGCAGTTCTCCGTCCGAATCGTACCAAAGCCCGTACGACTCAATAATGCGTACGAATCGCATTCGGAACGCGCAGTACGCGATGTCCGTATGGATCGAAGCATCATTTTCCGACCCAGCAAGTACGATTCGTCCAGTGTAACGGGGACGCCCGTCGTCCCCGTGGATGACGGAACGTGTACCCCTTCCGGGGATTCATGCGCCAACACCAATCTCTTGTCCCCTCTACAGGGTGAACAAACGGCCCCGGAACTATCGTACGGTCCACGGGAGGATGACGAGGTGGCCTGTCCCTTTAACTGGGAGCACCTGGAGGAGTGGGCGGGCCCATCTGAGACCACGCAGACGTCATATGCGGAAGTTGGAGGAGGCGAGTCGTGCTTGTACACCGGAGGTATTGAGGAGCAGAGGAGTGTTGGAGAGCAGAGGAGTCTTGAGGAGATGATAAGCATTGAAGAGCAAAGGAGCCTGGAGGAGCGGATGTGCGGTGGAGAGTGGAGGAGTGAGTCCCAAATAGTGTATCCCGAAGAAAGCTGCGAGACACCCAGAGAAGACCTGAGGGTGAGAGGAGCCGACCCGTCGACAGCGCGGAAGCCAGGAGGCCACCGTCATCACGAGCCACCCAGCCACACGCCCGGGGGAGGTGTGCGGCTTGCTCAGGTACGGGGACGAATTGCGGGTTGGGTCGGGAGAAAGGGAGGGTCAGTAGAGTGACCTGGTATCTCTCGTCCTGGTCACTCCCTTTACCCCGAGCACTTATCCTCCACGGTACGGAAGCAGAGAGTGTGCCACTGAAGGTGTTACCTAACTCCCTTTCCCTGCACTAGTTTGTTCCCAAAACCCCGTCCTGACACTTTCCTTTTGTTTATTCCTTTGGTGACGGACCTTCGGCCAGCATCACGGATCCCCAGAAACCCTTACCCAGAAGGAGCCAAGAGGGGTTGAAGAGGACAGAAGCCGGAAAGAAGAAAATTACCCGGACCAGCCGCAGCAGATCACCCAGGCGGACTGTCTCTTCCTGGAAAACCTGTACTGACTATCTGTACTCAGTAATAAAACCTTCCGTGACTCGTACTCGCCTACTGCCCATTACTACCGCCCGCTCTACATCCAGTCAACCCTCCGTACAACTCTTTTTTACGAGAGGTCAAAACGTCCGGAAAAGCAGAATTTTACTCTAAATGCGTGCCAAACGGATCCCCGGTACGGTTCGTACAACCCATGATCGTAGGGGTACGGTTCGTACACCTACGATCATGGGGTACAGTTTGTACACCCCATGATAGTAGGGGTACGGTTAGTACACCCCATGATCGTAGGGGTACAGTTCGTACACCCCATGATCGTAGGGGTGCGAACCGTACCCCTACGATCATGGGGTATACGAACCGTACCCCTACGATCATGGGGTGTACGAACCGTACCCCTACGATCATGGGGTGTACGAACCGTACCCTATGTGATTGTGTGGCTCTCCGTACGAATTGCTCATACGCGACGTTAACGGTACGAATCGGGTACTAATTCCCCGGTCTGGATCGTATTTGTCGGGTCGTACGGCAGGTTTACGATTCGTACGGTTCACTTTCAGGGTCCTTATCATACGGATTTTCCCTTGCTTTTCGTACGGTTCGCAACAATTCAGACGTATTTTTTTACTACGGATCTTACTACGCGATTCGGACGGATTTGTACGATTCGTACGGAAACGGCTACGAATTCGAATCGTCGTACGGATTTGTTTCCCAAATCAGAATTGACCCCTTAATGTTATCTTTTTCTGTAATGTTGTGTTTGTCTCTGTTTTCGAAGTTAATTCTTGCTTTGTTGTTTCAAGGTGGCCTTTTATTGAAGTGTAATCTGTGAAATATAAAATAGAAGGTTATAGTTTAGGTTTATTTGTTTGTTTTGTTTTTTTAGTGTATTTATTTTATTGAAGAAATAAAAATTCTTACTGTATGCCGTTGGTGCAGTTTCTTTTGTTGATGTTTTTGTTGAATTTTGTAGGAGTTGTTAAGAGAAATGTATTTGTTAGTAATAATTTGTTTTTTTATTAAATGTATCATTTTTTAATAGTTAGGTCTAATTGTAGGTTGTTTTATATACTTTGTATTATAATTTTCTATTATCTTGATTTTGTATTTTTTTCAAACGTAATGTTTGTTTTGGAGTATTTGGGTGGAGTTGTGAATTCTAATCTGTGAAAAATAAAATATTACATTGATTATTTATATTAAGTGTTTATTTGTATTTATTTGTAATGAATAAATATACTTACTCTTTTTAGTTGATTTAGTGTCCTTGGTAGATGTTCTGGTTTTGTTGATTGTTGTATAAGCTGTTAAAAATAAAAGAACATTTGTTCGCTAAGTTTTGCTATTTTATCCAGTTTAGTTCTTTAAAATAATTTACATTAGTTGTTGGGGAAGTCATACACTTACTTTGGGGCAGATTCCGATCTGGATCGGAAGGCTCTCTAACCGAACCCGATCCAAGTGTTTTCCAACCGAGCCGGACTCCTGCAGTCCGACCGAGCGAGTACGATGCAGAAGCATGCTGCCTGACTCAATTCGGTCGGACTCCCATAGAAGTCAATGGGAGCCGGTCGTACGACTCGTACATAGGCTCCCATTGACTGAATGGGGACGTCTCGCACAAAGGCGCCCCACAGTGGGTACGTGTCGGTGCCATCCATACCGTACATGCCTATGCCCTGCGTCCGAGTCATAAGGCTACGGGTGATGGGGAGGTCCGACACGGGGCCCCAAAGGCAGTTTTCCAGACATTTTGCGAGCCGTAAACTTCGGCTCGATCCTACTGTCCGACGCATGCATCATACTGGCTCGGTCGGAATTTGTCTCAATTGTGCGGCACGGTTTGCTTATGGACAAGGCGTACGGAGCGGTTCGGACCCGGAAACGATTCGGTCTGCAATTTCGCGTTTTTCGCATCATACTTGTTCGCTGGTACAGCTGTACGAGTCGGGCGGAGAACATGCGTACGGCTCGTACATTTTTACGGCCAGATCGCGTTTGGGGACCTTCCGAGCAAGATCAGAATCGGCCCCTTAGTGTTATATTTTATTGCTGTTGTGTACGTAAATGTTTGTGTTGAATTTTCTAGATGCAATTTTAATGATGTTAAATCTGTTATATATAAAGGAAATTATGTTATAATATTTTACACATGTTTTAAATGTATTTAGTTACAAAGTTTTGTGCTTACCTTTATTGTGGGATGTGTGGAATAGTTTTTGGTGTAGTTGTTTTTTGTTTTGTCTTCTCTCTCAAAGGTTCGCTCTTCCTCTGTGGTTGTCCGTTATACTGTAAATTTTATGGTAATTATTTCATTGTTTTTCTATTGTTTGTTTAATTAGTTAAAGTTTTCTACTGGTTTGTGTGTTTTAAATGTATTGGTTGAGATAGCTTTTTTTGAATGTTTTAGCTATTACCTTGTAATTCATTTAATGTTTACTATGTTTATTTATTGTTTGTTTTTATTGTTTATTGTTGTTATTTAATTTAATGTCTAGATAAATGTTTCATAATTTTTATATTATATATATTTGTTTGTTTCTTTTGATTTAATTTCTCATGTTATATTGTTTGATTATTAATTTATTTTTGTATATTTAATGTATTTGTTTAAATTAATGTGGTTAATTCGTAATGCAATTTTATTGTTTATTTAGAATCTGGTATATGTTATTTTATTGTATTATCGTTAATAGCATTTTTTATGTTTACATTTTATTTTCGATATAGTTTATATGTATTTTATAGATGTTTGTGTTGTCAATATTGTTTGTATCAATATTTTTGATGTGTTTCGTTTTATTTTAATGTTATCGATTTTTTTGTGTTCTATATTTTTGTCGTCTATATTTTTGTCACCGAGATTTATTTAAACCATATTTTTTTATCAATATGTGTTATTTCTATTTTGTGTATTGTGTGGCAATATTTTTGTTTACGATATTGTTGAGTTGATAATTCTGTAGTTCGATGTTATGAGAGTCGATGTTGTATCAGTGATCCTCGGAAAAGAAGCCTCACCTCAACCTGGCATGTGGTTCAGGGAAAATCCCCGCCCTGTAAGATGCATTGGAGTTGAGGGTAATTGGTAGTCCCTTACATACTCATCTAGGAATTCAATATTTACAGAAGAAACTAGACAAGGAGATCCAGTGTATGCACTTGCATGAAGTTATCAACGCAGTCTGCATACTGGAAGCTTCTCTAATAAAATAGAGAAGGAAGGAGAAACTGAGATAACTAGCCTGCTGAACTTTGTAAAAAGGAAGAGCAGGTTCCTGGTGTTATACGTCAATTACTGTCAAGTAGTACACTAGTATACACATGGATTAAAACCATGTTATATCAGTCAAGTGTGTAAAATAGTACCAATGGCAGGCTGTGTATCTGGTGTTTAAATAAGGACAAGTGTTAGAGAGGGGGAGAGAACTCCCATGTAGCCCATGTATTATACTCAGTGGAGCACTGTATACCATATATATCAATTGTGCGGTTAGAAATAGATAAACGATTTACATAGTAGTGGACATGGCAAGACATGCTCTCCACATGGGTTGGGGAAACCGCCTATTTCAGCCGTCCTAACATGAAACAGTTGTGTGCTGCCGAGAACCAGAATCAATATGTTGATTGGTTACAGCGTCAAAAAAAAGTGTGGTATTATGGTTAATCCTGTGTATGGACTAGTCTCTGGATTTACAAGAAGCCCATAACTACACCACCTGTCCATGTTATGGTTATTCCTGTGTATGGGCTAGTCTTTGGATTTACAAGAAGCCCATAATGACACCACCCACCCTTGTTATGGTTAATTCTGTGTAAGGGCTAGTCTCCGGATTTAGAAGAAGCCCATAACTGCACCACCCGCCCATGTTAGATAAAGAAAGGAAGGGCTAAAGAGCATACATATTGCTCACCCATTAAGTTTGTGAGTGGGGGTTGGGGTTTGATCTTGTTACCTGTTCATGGGTGACCAAACCTCTATAAGCACATCAGGAGGGGAAGACCGCCTAACTTTGCGTGTCGTTTAAGTACTGTTCCCGCTCTACGTTAGGTTGGAACCAGTGTGTATTTTAGGTTGCAGTGTGACTGCATCATGTCATGGTCAAACTGCATGCAGATTACAAACAATGTTGTGGCCACGCCGTTTTCGCGTGGTCACGTGATTCCGACACAGTCATGGGAAATGTAGTCCCAAGTGGGGGAACCGAATACATGATCCAAAAGATAAAACATGTCATGAAACAATTGTTTTATAAAAAACAAAGGGGAGTGAATAGGCACATGTATGGGCAGGAGATCCTCAGGCGATGTGTGTATCTCTCCAGTAAGACTAAAGGAATGCTGACTAAGCTACGCTGTTATGTGACCAAGGACAATGTGCTTTGTTGAACTTGAAGTCCTACTGGCAAAGCCCCAATGAGCAGGGGAGTTGCCAGGATCTTCTTGTGGGAAGAATGCAAGTTGACCTTTATGGAAAATATCCAAGTACCGCTAGCAATAGGGTACCCATCTACTTTCTGAAATCCTTTCTTCAATGTGCTAACATTAGAACAAGAATACATTTACTAGAATAGTTTGGTTAAAATATGCAAAATAGAACAGGGAATAACAACAATTTTATTAATTTCAATGGTGTGTAATTGTGCAATAACACTAAAGATTTAGGGGTCTATTAGGATGGCGGGTGGACTTTTGTCCCCCTGCCACCCTAGCAGTGCTGGGACTGGCCTCCAGTGGTGCGGCGGTCCCACACCGGCAATCAGGATGCCACCGCCATGGTGGTGTGGCATGCCTCATCCACAACATTGTGGCGGGCGGTGCTCACAGCACCGCCCGCCACAATGCCATGGATGCACCTTGTGCATGCAAATGCACTGAGGGGGTACCATAGGTACCCCTCATGTGCACCCCCACCCCTCCAACACCCTGAGGGCCCGCAACGGGCCCCCGCAGTCAGGCACTGCATGCCTTTGCCAAGTTATGTAAAAAGAAATTTGCCTACAAGGGATTTTATTTGTCAAATGCTTATTAGAGATATTATCTCAATATTATTACTCAGAAGTACACCCTGATCAGTGGCGGGCAACAGATTCAATCAAAAACAGTTGATCTACTTAATTGTGAAAAATGTAACAAATAATAAATGATAATTCCAAAAGTGACACACGGGCGAAAATATACTTCAAAAAAAGTCATATATTTAATATATGGTCAAAATATTTAGTCAGGGAAAAGATAAAAAGCAACCAAACATAGCTTGAAAGGTGACGTTAGTTGGCCTATATAACAACTATGTTAACATCTTTCCAGGAGTTCTAAACAATCAATGTTTGAGGGAAAAGATGCCGCTGTCGACGTGTCGGTCTGTGATGGCGATGAGACCGTCAGACCATCTTCAGGACAAATAGTTGACAAAAATACCAAATGGTTTTATCCTTTAGTCTTGTGACTTCAGTCAAAACGTATATGACTTCCAAATTTGAACGAAGCTTAAATGATTGCAAATGATGTCGATGGTTCAGAAATTAACATCACGTTTCTTTATTATTATTGAAAGGTTCTATCGTCGATTCTTGTAGTAATCTTGACGATAGTTCCAACTCGCTATGAAGTCGAGCCGAAAACTCAATTTCAGATATAAATTTCATTATCTTGGTCTGGCAACAGAATTTGATTCAATGTAGCCGACGCGTTAACCTTGATGCTCTACGGCAACAGAGTTGCCATGGAAAGGCACTAATTCGCCTGTATGCTAATATGGATGGCGGTGTCTTCTATACACCGCCACCATATCCAGCCCCTTTCTGCCCGGTTGACTGGTTGACCGGCGGAAAACTGGCGGACGTTCTTTCCGTCCACCCCCGCCTATTTAATATGGCGGGGAAATGGATAACGGGCGGGGTATAATGTCGGGCGGATTGCCACCACCATACGGGCGGTGGCGATCCGCCCGACATTATAATAGACCCCTTAGGGAGATTCAAGCAGGTATAAAAACAAAATCGCAACTGATAAGTAAAATATAACAAAAAGCATTAAGGCATTTCTCTGAATTTGCATTTTGAAAGCATATAAACAATAATTAAGGCATATAGGTAAATGAATTCACATTCTCACTGCACGTATTGGAATTCTGAATTTCGTGATAAATATGAGCCGGTCATTCCTGTCAATATTTATAGAGAGATAAATGCTCGGTATTTACCAGTTTGCAACATTCGCATTTTGGTGCAATAACTACTAACATCTGCATGTTATTCCCAAAACTTTTGCCAGGCGATAATTATCGTATTCAGAAAAAATCAAACACCTCTGTGTCTGTTTTTTTCTTTCATCTGAGAGTGCCCAACTCGTAATATGGGTCTAAGTGAGAAACCTTTTGTTTGCAATTAATATATGTCTACATCTCATGCTTCTAGTGTAATATTATTTACTTTGAAAGTTTTTAAAATAATAAAGAAGTTAAACACTTTTTGCAATACTGACTTTACCATGACTTTCCTATTTTAAATATAGGCCTAACAAATTTGAAATAAAATAATTAAAGTGGGATGATGGTGAATTTGCGAATTTAAACTTTTTCAAACAATTAATATCTGGTGCATTTAGAAATCACGTTCTTTTTTTTTTTTTTTTTGAAGACGTTTATTATTGTAAAAGAAAAAGTTCAGTACATATAGCAGAGCCTACAACCCTGCGGGCCGGCTGCAAGAAATCCGTGAATTGTGGGTGCATATGGTTACAGGGGAAGGCATTATGCATCGTCTCACTCGTTGTCTGGCGTGCTTCTTCACTGGCGGATTGTGTATACTCTTCACATTACGCACACGATCTGTTCTATAATTGACGTCTCATTTTACATTTTTCTATAATTCAACCAGTAACTTTTCAACATAAAACAGGGATGATCATGTCAGTATGTCCCAGTGTGTCCTGTTGCCAGTGCCGTGCCACGTATCATCTGTGCGCACGGCACTTTAGAAATCACGTTCTTAATGTATTTTGGAAAAAACAGTTTGTGACTTTACACAGCCAATAATTTCTTATTTTAAGAAAGGGCTCTTAAGAATGCGAAAGAGAAAGCAGAGTACAATGTATCCCTACTCTGGCGTGAGCAGTTTATCCTGCGCTGATTCGTTTTTTTTTTTTAATCCTACGTTTTACTTTTGTCATTACAAATCGCAGCTCAAAACACCCAAAGAGAACAGTGAAAACCGGGAGTGCGCGAGCTTCTGTACTCCTGACAAGGGATGGCTCTTATCTGCGGATTCAATTGCCAGAATGTAAAGATTAAACCGGGAGGGACTACGTGATTATGAATAGCTGACAGACTGACTTCTGAGCTGTGGGAAGGTCGCGTCATTTGTACAGGGCCTCCGGTGAAGCAATAGAGATTCAGGGAAATGAAAGAGCAGGGAGCTGTCAGTAGACAGGAAGTTGGAGCTCTGCATTGGCTTGTCCGTGGGGCTGGGCCTCCGCCCCTTTCCCCTCCCGCAGGCTGACGCGCGACTGCAGGAGTTGTATTTTGGCCTCAGGCAGCGTGAGATAAGAAAGTGATGTAATAACCGTGGGGATGAGCTTGCGCAAGAAAGGGTTCTCAGGCCCAACACCTCACCTGGGCGCGGCCTTATAAGGCACACAGGAACTAGACTTTAAAAAAACTCTATTTAGCGCTAATTGACCATGTCGAGGCGTTGTTCTTCAACAGGAAAGCCGGGCCGGCAGGGCTGTGGTGGTAGGTTCACTGGCTAAGCTCTGCCAAGCAGCTGACCCTGCTCCAGATTTAAGTAGAGCCTGGCGTACACATTATTCTGCCAAAGCCCCACGTCACGTTTAGAAACGCTGTTTTTTGTGTCACCAACTCTGCACCGATGACTGACACTGAGGGCGGCCCTCTAGGGCCTCAAGTGACCCTGGAGGGGGAGGGGGGACCTAGGCTCTGGCCAAAACAAGTTTTTTTGATGATAACAGTGTGTTGTTTTCAGCGACTCTGTGAATGGCCATCACTAACATAATTTATATCCGGGGTTGGGGAAGATGTCAAATGGCTTTTAAAAAAAACAACACTCCGTGAACCTGACTCCTCCCGGCCCAGCAGGCAGTTTCAATAGGAGGCCGACACAGAACGGATTGTGCTGGTCCCACTGGCCCTTCAGAGAAACATACTTGGCCGGCACTGGCCTGCCGCGTGACGGTCTCTGCCCTCGTCACACCGCACTTTCAGAGGGCCTGGCGTGACTGAACCAGCCCTGTCGCCCTTCGCCCTGCTTGAAATGGAAATCTATCCGAGACCAACTGGCTTGCTCGTGATAAGAACAGTATCGTCCGCTAAAAGTTCGACACTCTTGCTGAAAAAGTGCGGCTCCTCTACCTTAAAATGTAAAAATAAATAAAAATAAAGGATATGCCCGTCAGTGCCTGCTCATTCAAAGCACCGGCACCTTCATAACTGACTCCTCACCAGCCCAGTTGGAATTTTAGACACAGTGAGTGGTGTAATTCTCTGCCCGTGTCACTCCGCCTCTGCAAAAGATACAATAATTGGATTCTGAATAAATGCCAGCGTTTGTATGGAGTGCGAGGCCAAGCTCCGGGTACAAAAATGAATTGGCCCTTTCTCCTCCGAGTTACCAGCAGACAGAGGGTTCGTTATGTTGACCAAATTACATATCGGCTGACCGCAGAGAATGAACAATACACGCTGGCCTCTGACCTCAGATATTTAAAATATGACTTCCTGTCTGATGGGGCTTGGGGTATGTCGAAATGGCCATCATATTCTCCCAGAGTTACGCATTACCTCAGCAAAGAGGAACTTACTATTGGAATAATAGGGGGTGCAATGTACTATGGCAGTCAGCAGGTTTTACTGTGTGCATTCTACATACATGGTAAGGCAATCCCATTTAGACACACACCTTAGATTAGCCAAAGGAGAGAACCGGCACTTCTCAGAAACAAGCAGGTACTCTGCTACACAGAACCTGCACTTTTATTTTTCCATTTCAAGCACTGGCCAAAGGGTGAGACATTTATACCCAAGTCAGACGGTTAACTATGCAGTGGTCATTTTTTTTGTCTTTTGCTGTATCAAAAAAGGAGGCTAAATTACTCTCTGTGTGGGTCCGTAGAAAAGAACAACCCCTGTATTAATTCAAACAGTAATTCTGATCATGAATGGCACAGACGTTTCTCTTGGCACGAAAACATAGGTTTTATTTCAGTTTTCCACCGAACTCGATGAAAGTCATTGTTGGGTTGGGTCAGACTCGCGCTGACACACAATGGTGTCACGAGAGACGAGGCACAGCCAGGCAGGAAGTGGCTCAGTCGGGAGGGGCTAGTCTGGGGAGTTAGCAGGCTGAAGTAAGCGAGCTGTCTTTTATTGCTGCCTGAGGTGAATATTTTATTTATGTGCGATGCAACTAAGGTGCTGTATTGCAGCGCTGCGAACACCACCAACCACCCTGCAGACATAGCAACATGCACAACAGCCAGCTAGTGTGAGGGTTTGCGCAGAGGTCTGTTGCCGGGAGCTGGTGGTACTTTGGGTTAGGTTGAAAACTGTAGTGTTTCATTATGATTAAGACTCCCCGTTTTCCCTCTTTAGAGATTTTTTCAGATAAATACAGACTGAAAAACATTTATTTTCCTGTCTGTATTTATTTTTAAATGTGGATAAAAACACAAATTGGGTTGTTTTTGAGTGATTCTAAAGGCTGTCAATCATGACTGCCAGGCAAGTACTGTGCGCATTGACAGCCAAGGGGAATTAAACAAAATATAGGGATTTTAGCAAAGTACCTTAAACAGCAGTAGATTTCCACAACCTTGATACTAAAATGTATATATTTTCTTACAAGTGCATATTTTACCACCTAAGTGTATATATATATCGCTGAAACCTGTCAGGAGTTCAGGCATGAGTGCATATTAACTAGTTAAATAAATGCAGAAATATACACATTTCAGCTTCATTTTTTCCACAAAACTTAAAATATATAGCAGTGGCAAGTGGATCTTTGAAAGTGGTGGGGCGTAAACTGGAAGGAGTAAACCAAGCGAGCCCTACTGGCTTCACGAGGGTTTTGGGGTGGGTTCTTTCCTAAGAAAATGTCCCTAAAATGGTACATTTTAAAGCACATTTTTGGCATACATTATGATAAAAAACTATTAAACTCTGAAAAGGAACTCATGAAATAATTCATCACTTTCATAGTGTGCGAGCTATGCCTGACCCTCACTAGGAACATTGCACAATTGTTTGCCTTAAAAAAAAAGAGAAAATGACAACATCGTGCACTTCCCAGCACAATTTCCCATTCAAAAAGTCTAAAAAGCATAATCTTCATTATACAATATTTATAACATGCTTCATATTTCAACAAACACAACCACAGGCAGAGCAAGAGAAAGGGATAGCGAGGGCCCATCTTTTTTAGCAATAAATTAAGCATGCTATTATTTATTTTATGCTGCGGCAACAAATTATGGCTCGAACGCTGTATAAATCAAACATTCACCCCAATCAATAAATCTGGGTGAAATCCGGACTGGACTGTTCCCATGAGGAGCAGGGTCAAGACTGATTTGCATATGGCTGGGTCCAACCTGGAATGGGGTAGTGATCAAAAGAACAATGGCTTTAAACCAGATCTCTTGCTTGGGGGCGAATGTTTGACTTATTCAGCATTCCGTCCATTATTTGTCACCACAGCATTTTTTGCCCTATGTGGGATGGGTATGCCCAGACGTGGGTCTCTTGCTCGCTGTGCCACTTGATTCAAGATAACAAAACAGGTGATGGACCGAATGTGGATCAATGTCACACATTTACCCCAGTCCAAAGATCTGGGCCCAAATCCATCATTTTTTTTGCACTCCACACCACCCCGGGATAGACAATGGCAATATGCAAATCAGCTCTGACCCTGTGCCCCATGGGAACAGTCCAGTCCGAACTACAAAAGCCATGTCCTTCCCAGAACGGAATCAAGCATCCGAGGACCGGACCGGTTTCGAGGTAACACCTCTCATCAGCCCGGCTAGCTTGACTCCAGTGGTGTGGAGTGCCTGGGACCCACGTCTGAGCATCCCCAGCGCACTTATGGCGGAATTTGCAAATAAAACAGGTGATGGACCGAATGTGAATCAATGTCACACATTCACCCCAGTCCAAAGATCTGGGCCCAAATCCATCGTTTTTTTTGCACTCCACACCACCCCGGGTTAGACAATAGCGATATGCAAATCAGCTCTGACCCTGTGCCCCATGGGAACAGTCCAGTCCGAACTACAAAAGCCATGTCCTTCCCAGAACGGAATCAAGCATCCGAGGACCGGACCGGTTTCGAGGTAACACCTCTCATCAGCCCGGCTAGCTTGACTCCAGTGGTGTGGAGTGCCTGGGACCCACGTCTGAGCATCCCCAGTGCACTTATGGCGGAATTTGCAAACAAAACAGGTGATGGACCGAATGTGGATCAATGTCACACATTCACCCCAGTCCAAAGATCTGGGCCCAAATCCATCGTTTTTTTTGCACTCCACACCACCCCGGGTTAGACAATGGCGATATGCAAATCAGCTCTGACCCTGTGCCCCATGGGAACAGTCCAGTCCGAACTACAAAAGCCATGTCCTTCCCAGAACAGAATCAAGCATCCGAGGACCGGACCGGTTTCGAGGTAACACCTCTCATCAGCCCGGCTAGCTTGACTCCAGTGGTGTGGAGTGCCTGGGACCCACGTCTGAGCATCCCCAGCGCACTTATGGCGGAATTTGCAAACAAAACAGGTGATGGACCGAATGTGGATCAATGTCACACATTCACCCCAGTCCAAAGATCTGGGCCCAATCCATCGTTTTTTTTGTACTCCACACCACCCCGGGTTAGACAATGGCGATATGCAAATCAGCTCTGACCCTGTGCCCCATGGGAACAGTCCAGTCCGAACTACAAAAGCCATGTCCTTCCCAGAACGGAATCAAGCATCCGAGGACCGGACCGGTTTCGAGGTAACACCTCTCATCAGCCCGGCTAGCTTGACTCCAGTGGTGTGGAGTGCCTGGGACTCACGTCTGAGCATCCCCAGCGCACTTATGGCGGAATTTGCAAACAAAACAGGTGATGGACCGAATGTGGATCAATGTCACACATTCACCCCAGTCCAAAAATCTGGGCCCAAATCCATCGTTTTTTTTTTGCACTCCACACCACCCCGGGTTAGACAATGGTGATATGCAAATCAGCTCTGACCCTGTGCCCCATGGGAACAGTCCAGTCAGAACTACAAAAGCCATGTCCTTCCCAGAACGGAATCAAGCATCCGAGGACCGGACCGGTTTCGAGGTAACACCTCTCATCAGCCCGGCTAGCTTGACTCCAGTGGTGTGGAGTGCCTGGGACCCACGTCTGAGCATCCCCAGCGCACTTATGGCGGACTTTGCAAACAAAACAGGTGATGGACCGAATGTGGATCAATGTCACACATTCACCCCAGTCCAAAGATCTGGGCCCAAATCCATCGTTTTTTTTTGCACTCCACACCACCCCGGGTTAGACAATGGCGATATGCAAATCAACTCTGACCCTGTGCCCCATGGGAACAGTCCAGTCCGAACTACAAAAGCCATGTCCTTCCCAGAACGGAATCAAGCATCCGAGGACGGACCGGTTTCGAGGTAACACCTCTCATCAGCCCGGCTAGCTTGACTCCAGTGGTGTAGAGTGCCTGGGACCCACGTCTGAGCATCCCCAGCGCACTTATGGCGGTCCTCGGATGCTTGATTCCGTTCTGGGAAGGACATGGCTTTTGTAGTTCGGACTGGACTGTTTCAAGCTAGTCTGACTGATGAGGGGTGATACCCCGAAACCAGTCCCAGGATGCTTGTTACCGGTCCAGGAAGGATCCGGCTTGGCAGTTCGGGCAGGACTGTTCCCATGAGGAGCAGGGTCAAGACTGATTTGCATATGGCTGGGTCCAAACTGGGGTGGCATAGTGAGCAAAAGAATGATGTATTTAACCCAGATCTCTTGACTGAGGGTGAATGTTTGATTTATTTAGCATTCGTCCATCTTTTCATCCTAAGTGGGATGGGTAGGCACAGATGTGGGTCCCTTGCTCGATGTGCCACTTGATTCAAGCTAGCCTGACTAAGGGGTGATTTTGTTTGAATATTTTTATTATCATTATTTCGTGCATGTGGTTACATGTGAGTTACAGAGAAGACAGCAAACATATTAATCAGTTGTCTCATTATTTCTTGTCGATATCCGTCCCCTGTACCAACAAGAGGAAGGAATATGGCATATAGAACAATCATGGCTGCACAAGGATATCCACAAGCATCAACAGTTTGCTGTAATAATCACCATTGCCACATGGAGCCTATAAGGGAAACAAGCAGGTTAAGGCACCTCCTTTCCTAAACAAGCAGTACAGGGGCAGTTTGGCACCCTCATGGTCCAGCAAATTAGGACTGGTGTATTCCGACCAAGAGGCGCGCTCTCAACCAGAAAGTGTAATGTGGTAATGAGGTCCGGGCATCTTGCGCGTCTCAATGTGTCTGACCATGTCTATCGTACTGTAATGTCCCTGTTCCTAGAAGAAGTGTCTCCCGTTCATTGCCTAGGGGAAACACTCCCACCCCTGGGTACTGCAATATAGTAGCATGCCACAGTCCGCACGCGCGGCCACCATACAAGGCCCAGAAGGATCTATGGCTGAGACAATATTCAATAACTTTCGATCAAATAAAGGAAGGGGGGGGGGGGGGGGGGGAACTATGGCTCCATGACCCATGAAAAATAGGAGCTGAATGTTATACTAGGTCAAAACAAACAGGAGTTAACATGGATGAGCACGGGTGTATATTGGTCTCCGTCAATAGTGTAAGTGTCTGTTATCGCGGGGGGGGGCACCACTGTATCCGCATTGTTCAGAGCTACGCAGGCATGTCCGTGTGAGCGCCCATCAATGAGACTAGCTCACCCATTGGAGTACGAGTGCAAATGTATTAGGGGATGTGGTGTCCGGTCTTGGTGTCGTTACCGTAGTGGCAGATGAAGGGACGTGTACTTAAGTGATGCCTCCCTGCAAACACGCCCGGTGGAAAGCGGTCAAGGTGTCATCCCAGGCCTGGGCTATGGGGTACTTACGGGTGCCCGCAGTTTCTTCCCTATGCAAGGCTACACTCTCCGCTCTCTCCCAGTTGTCAAAGGAGGAGCGCCAGTGTATGGCCTGTGGGGGCTCGCCGTTTTTCCAGCGCTTGGTAATGAGTCTTTTTGCAGTAATTATCCCAAAATCTGTCCGGAGCCTTCGTCAATTTCGTCCGCCTATAAAGGCCTAACAAACAAGCCTCCCATGTGTGAGGCAATCCACCTCTCGCCCCTGTCGCCAGTATGGACGATACCGCTACCCAGTAGCTGTGCAGGGAAGGGCAGGACCAGAGCATATGCAAGAAATCTGCGTCTACCAGAGCACACCTGGGGCATGCAGTTGTGACTAGCCCAAAATAGCGATTTATCTTATCCGGGGATAAGTACGCCCAGTGTATTATATAATATTGAATACGTTTAAAGCGGGAGTTGCGTGGGATATTGAGAGTCCCTGCGAGTATCTTAGCCCATTCTTTGTCAGTCCAGTCCCTCCCTCTATCTACGGTCCACTTATCTCACAAGCGCTGTGGGGAAAACAGTGTGTGTGTGTAAGGCTTGTGCTAGCCAGTGCACCAAATGGAAACCATTCCCCATCACGTGCAAATACTGTATCAGTAGATGGGTCGGGAACTCTCCTGCAAGATCGCCCCAGGCACGTGCCAATGTGCGTGTTAGTGTTGCATGTGTGAGGAACTGTCCCGCTGGTAACCCTGTGTCAGCAGCCAGCGGCTCAAACAGGAGTAAAGCGCCCTCCTCATAGAGGTCCCCCAGTGCTTCTATTTCGGCTCGCACCCAACTGCTCAGCGCCGCTTCCGTAAGCGCACCGCCTTCCCAGGGTGTTCCTAGTAATGGCAGATTGGGGGCGTATGGTTTAGTGCAGTGCGTGAGTTTCAGGCTCCGTGTGTAACATTTCCGTGCCACAGCTAGGTGTATCTGCATAGGGCAGCGGGACTTTGCCAACGGATGAAACAGCACGTGCATCTGGGCAGCATTCATGACCACCATGTCCTTGGCGGTGTCACACAGGTTCTTTCCACTCAACCAATAGTCAATCCACTGCAATTGTGCAGCTAGGTAGTATAACTCCTGGTTTGGGACAGCCAGTCCGCCGACCTCCACCGAAGCATACATCGTCTGTAGCGCAACCCTGGGTCGTCCCGCATTCCAGATCAACCTCCTCATCAGAGTCTCTAGTTCACGAAACACGCGGGTAGGGACATAAACAGGCAGATTGGCGTAGAAATACAATAATCTGGGCAAAACCACCATTTTTGACAGGGTAATACGGCTCAGGACATTGAGCGGGAGGGAGTTCCAAAATGTTACCTACGCTGTGAGCGAAGATATAGCTCGTATCAGGTTGCCTTCCAGCACATCAGCGGGGTCTCGGTATATAAATATCTCTAGATATCGGAACATGGTAGAATGCCACGTGAGCCGCTCCCCCAGAACTATAATGTCACGTTCCGGTATGCCAGCGGCAAATGGGTACACTCCCGATTTTGCCCAGTTGACATTGAGCCCCGACATTACTCCAAATATGCGGAATATATCGGAAAGCATTGGTGGAAAATTGTTCAGATCTCTAATATAGAGTAGTAAGTCGTCTGCATATAGTGACACCGTATGTGTCCCGTCTGCTAGTGGGATGCCCCAGCTCTCACCCGCGGTTCAGAGTAGGACCGCCAGGGGTTCCATTAGGAGAGCAAAGATAAGGGGGGAGAGGGGACACCCCTGTCTAGTGCCCTTGCACACTCGAATAGGGTCGGAAAGCAATTTGCCCGTTCGAACGCGCACTGTGGGCCTCTGGTATAGGAGCTCCACCAGCTGTAGAAAGCCTTCACCCAAGTTGTATTTGCGCAGCACCGACATAAGGTAAGGCCACTCCACAGAGTCAAATGCCTTCTCTAAATCAAGTATTAGGCTCCCTGAGTTAGGCCATTGGAATGTGGCTAGACTCTGTACTCTGAACAGACGCCTGATGTTATATGATGTGCTGCGTGTTGGCACAAAACCGTTCTGGTCGGCATGGACAAGAGTAGGTACCAGTGGCGCCAACCGCTGGGCTAGAATAGACGCCAGGAGCTTGTAATCTGTGTTGAGGAGGGCCAGCGGCCTGTACGAGCCCATCTTGGGCTCATCTCTGCCCGGCTTCAGGAGAGATACGAGGTTTGCCTCATTTAGTGTGGGTGGAAGGGCTGAATCAGCGACAGCCGCCCCAAATACACGCAGTAATTCCGGAATTAACATAATAGAAAAGGCCTTATAAAACTCGGTGGGTAATCCGTCCGGACCCGGCGTTTTCCCGTTGGATAGGGAGAATATAGCTGTACGGAGTTCCTCCAATGTGAGTGATGCGCCCAGGTCATCGCGCTGCGCATCAGTGATCTCCGGTAAGGGCAGGCTAGATAAGTACTCCGAGATCTGGTCGGTTGTGACCTGTACACGGGAACGGTAGAGGTCCTCATAGTGTGTTGTGAAAGCATCATGAATGGCCCTTTGTGTGTACACGATGGTGTCCGGGGCTGCATGCATAGCCATTACCGGGGTGGTCAGGGCGTCTCGCTTAATTAACCACAACAGCAGTTTGCCTGGCTTGTCCCCATAGTTATGTGTGCGCGCTGAGTGGGCAGCATAGTTCAGGTGCTTCAACCTATCAAGTGCCAATGCGTGTCCCTCCCTAGTCGCCAGCAAGGCCTCATCATCCCCCTCAACTGCCTCCCGCTCCCCATCCCACAGTTCAGACTCGGCCCTCGTGATCTTCCTTTCAATTTGCTTCCGCATTCCCACCTGTGTACCCAAACAGTGGCCCCTGATGACAACCTTAAATGCGTCCCATTCTAATTGTGGAGAGGAGGCGGTGTGGTTGTTTTACTCAAATTATTGCAGGAGGCGTGTTTCAAGTGCACCCCTAAACGGGGCATCTAGTAGTGTATCTGGCTGGAGCTGCCAAGTGGGTATCGGCTGATGTGGGCGCTCCCAGGCGAAGTCTAAAGTGTGGGGATTGTGATTAGAATGAGTGCGGCCCAAATAGCAGGAGTCAGTGACTTGGGGGAGGAGGTCGCTCGACAGCATGTGTCTGTCTAATCTGACATGTAGTGCATGAGCCCCTGAATAGTATGAATACAATCTCGTGTGAGGATTATGCTTTCTCCAAACATCATGAAGATCCCACTGTACTGTCCAGTCTGCGAGTGCCTTCATGGCACCACTCACCGGTGCACTAGCTAGGGGGGGAAACGATCGGTCTAATGCAATGTCTAGGACACAATTATAGTCACCCCCCAACAAGAAAGGTATACCATGCCATGGTGCGAGCACTGCCGACAACCGTGTGAAGAAATGGGCCTGATCAGTGTTAGGAGCATAAAGGGAGGCCAGAACAATGGGCTGCCTATCTAGACTACCCTGCAGAACCACATATCTACCGTCTGTATCTACTACGCAGTGGGAGAGTACAAAGGGAACCCCAGGGCGCACCAGACCAATGCCCCCCGTGCATAAGCTGAGTAGTCGGTGGCATACAACTGCCCCTTCCATCTGCGGCGGAGTGCCAATGTCTCCGGGCCAGTCAGGTGAGTCTCCTGTAATAGTGCTATTTGTATATGGTGTCTCTTCAGGTAAGAAAAGATTTGGTAATGGCGGGATGGCGTGTGCATTCCTCGCACGTTCCATGTGCAGAATTTAACCGCAGCCATTCCATACATGTAGTTTCAGTGTACCCCCTGTCCATCCGCTGCCAAACACCCACACCACCGCATGACCGTATAGACCGTTATGTAACAGCACCAATACATCTCCACACATACCCGTAATTCTGGAGGAAAATGGAAGGGTAGAACAAGGGAACAATCAATTCTGAATGTAGGCAAAACAGTAATACAATACCAAAAGGTCGACAGCAAAACATGTTATCATCCAAACGCTCTAGGGAGCTGAAGAATCTTTGAGTTCAAGAGGGAGGCCGCTGAGCACTCAGGTTGGTCTCTGTTAGTGCTTCATGTGATCAGACGGAAGGTACCTCCCCCCACAGGCTTCACAAGGCCCGTAGCCGGGTCCCAGCAAATGTCACAGTGACTCCGGATTACAAGACAGGCGGGCGGGGCAATCCCAGTGGGACCCCGTCAACGGATCACGCAAGCAAAGGAGGACACTCCGCAGGGAACCAAGAGGCTTAGTGTCATACAGAGTGGGCTAGAAGGACTAGGTGTGTTTCAGTGAATAAAGTCAGCAGTCTGTGGGGTGACATCTGGCAGGTCCGCCGACACCTGTGAGTCCGGCAGTCCATATATGCGCTAATCATCACTCTGGATGTCGCGGGGGCTAGCTTCCAAGTTTGAGTCCGCCTCTAGCGAGCCACTGATTACTGCTACCATCCGCAGGGCTTCTTGTTGTTCGCTGTGTACGAGCTCGGCTGGAGGGCCTATATCAGGCTCAGCCCTAGGTCGCCCAGTCGGTGAGGGTCTTCGGCGGCGGCGACGCCGGGGCCTCGGTTGCGCCGTATATTCGATGCCGATGACTGCATGCGGGGCTCTGTGTCGGTGCCCGAGTCCAGCCAAGCCTCCACCCCCTCTGGAGTATCAAAAAAATGGGTCTTATCCTGGGCCGCCACACGTAGCCGGGCTGGAAAGAGAAGAGAGTATTTCAGTGCTAGACTGCGGAGACGTCGTTTCACTGCCAAAAAGGAGTGTCTCTGACGCTGTACCTGAATGGTATAATCAGGAAATAACATAATCGTAGCGTTCTCAACTCTGATTTACGATAGTTTCCTGGTTTCACGCAGTATGGCGTCGCGGTCCCAATAGTCTAGAACTCGGATAAGCATGGGTCTTGGGTTGGAGCCCTCGGGAGGGGGCCTCGTCGGCACCCTACGAGCCCGTTCCACCATGAAATGTTGAGAAAGGGAGCCCTCTGGAAGAAGTTCCGTGAGCCATCTCTCCACGCGCACCTCCGGTTCCCTACCCTCCCATTGTTCCAGAAGGCCTACGACACGGACATTGTTCCTCCTCCCCCTCCCTTCCGCATCCTCCGTGCGATCCTTCAGAAATTCCACTCGGTTGAGGCGGTCTTGGACATGCTTGTCCGTTTGCGCCACCCTGGGCGTGACTTCCGCCACGGTGGTCTCAAGGGTGGCCGTGCGCTCCGACAGTTTCTTGTGGTCAGCCCGCAGGTGCGCGAGGTCAATGGCCACGCTATCGATTTTCGTTTCTAGAGACGTGCGGGTGAGTTGCAGAGACTCCTCCAGGTGCTCCATTGCCGCCAACATCGTGTCTAGTTTAGAGAAGGTCTGGTCGTGGTCTGCTGATTTTGCCATTTTCCCCTTTACCTGTGTGCCGCCTGCACCGGCCCTCGTTTTAGGACCCCCAGACATGAGCAGCGTGGTGCAGAGCAAAGTGTGGGTGTGTTTCCGGGAACCCCCCCCAGTGTTCCGGATAGGGTTCCGGCTCCTGCGATGGCAGAGGGGCCCAGCTCAGGGAGGGGCGTTGGCTAGCAAATCCTCCAAGAGACGTGGGCATATCCAGTTCACACCAGAGCCAGGAGAAGAATATTGTCCTCTCGCGTGGCCAGTGGTCCCAAGCGACTGGTGTCCCCCGGAAGGAAGAGTCCGTTGCGAGAGCCGTGAGCGTCCCCGGGCCCCGCTGTTCAGTCTCCCTCACAATCGGTCGCTCAGACGGCTCCGGCCGCTTTAACACACACGTCAAACTGGGGCAGGACAGCCGCACGCCCCCACAGCGCCCCCGGTGGTGTCCCCAGCGTTCTCCAAATGTTCAATGGCTTTAGAAGTAGGGATGATAGGTACAAGGGTCAGCGAGACAGGAAGCGTATCGCACTGCCCACCTCTGGCACAATTTGGAGGGCCGACTCCAGGCAGGTGGTCGCGCGCACTACAAGGAAGGGGGGTTCCCCAGTCCACAAGCCACAATAGATGTGGCCAAGGGCCGGGAGATCAGACCCCATGTGTGTGAGTCGACCAGCAGCGTCCCGCTACTGCAGTCACATCACACAAGGGCGTCCCGATGTGGATTACAGCAGGGGGGGGCGTGGGTGTCCGCAATGCACCCTAGCTCAGGCCCGCCCAAGTGTCCACTCTGTCCAGGGGAGTCTGTTCAGAAGATGACCACCCCTGCCGCAGGCCGTTCAGGCAGCAGGCCACACGACCACCCACCGATACCTTGGGTCACGCCGGGGCACTTCTATGGGCATCAGCTGTGGGTAGGGCAGCAGCTTCAATGCTCCTACGTGGCGCTGGAATCCGCATAGCGTGTCCCTCGTTGCCAGGCCCCAAGTATATGCAGTGGCTCCCCAGTTCGCGCCGATTCGCGCGCCGATCCGGAGGACCCGCCAAGAAGGCCGCCTAGGTCCGTGACTGCCGGGGCATTTAGCCGACTCTCACCATCTCCACCATCACCAGGGGATCCAGGTCACGTCCCGTCACACCTCTGCCAGCATCAGGGGTGAGGGAGAGTCCGTATCGCAGCCCCTCGGTACTGCTCCGCTGCAGGCGGCAGGCAGGCCTCTCGTTCAAGGCTCAACCCCGGTCTTGCACCAGCACACCACCGACCAGGGGAGCCCCCCCCGTGGGAGCGAGCCGGAGCCCCCGCTCGGCACCAGACTCGGCAGGAGTACAGGGGACAGCTTTGCACAGCTCCGCTGGAGACAGGGGCCGTGCACGGATGATTGTTGCGGGGAATTTGCCTGTGGAGGGGGAGCTCAGCGCGGAGCTCTACCCGGGCACGTCCGCCGCCATTGCGTTCCTAGCCACGCCCCCCCTGACTAAGGGGTGATACCCTAAAACCAGTCCCAGGATGCTGGTTTGCGGTCCAGGGAGGACCCGGCTTGGCAGTTCAGGCTGGACTGTTCCCATTAGGAACATGGTCAAGACTGATTTGCATATGGCTGGGTGGCATAGTGAGCAAAAGAATGATGGATTTAACCCAGATCTGTGACTGGGGGTGAATGTTTGATTTATTCAGCATTCTGTCCATCATTTGTTACCACAGCATTATTTATTTTACAGCATGATAGTGCTGTTACTCAAACGCAGGATCGCCAATCAAACCTGCACGCAACTATTGGCTCCCAAATAGAGGTGAGCAAACCAACAAATTAACAGGGAGATCACAGCCAAGCCAATTGTCTCAAAGGACTCTTAGGGCCAGTGTATGAGCCGAGCCACAAAAATAGCTGGCATCTAAATCATGCAACAAACATTACGTGAAAATATGATAGTCTCTTAAATTGTATTTCCAATGTCCTTCATTTAACTTTTTTATAATTGTCATTTATAACCAATTTGGTCTTACTAGACAATCTGAGTCTTCTGCTTAGCCCAGTCGGCTGTCCCCTGTGCTTGAGAAATCTTCTCTTTTGTCCTGCCCCTTCTATGGTCAATATGCAGTTTCAGTACCAGTTATGTGACAAAATATTGTGCACCAAAATATTGTGCTATACAAATATTGCAGAAAAAATATTGTGGATCAGAATATCATCAAAAAAAGGTAAGTATATTGTAATACTGTATGGGTGTATTTATGTAAGTATATATATATATGTAAGTATATATATATATATATATATATATATATATATATATATATATATATATCAATGCTCCAAAGGTTGCCCTAGCTTTAGGCGAGACGAAGGAACTGTTGTAATTATAACCTACGTGTGGCGCTGTTCATACCAAGAATTAAAGGTTAAAGGTCAAACCTTCTCGGCTGTTCGAGTGCCTCCTCATTTGTGTGGCAGACCTAGGAGCAAGATATATATATATATATATATATATATATATATATATATATATATATATATATATATATATATATATATATATATATATTCAAAATGATATTATAATAAAAAATAAATAAACATTTAAACAATTAATAGAAAATGTATATACACACCCTAAACATTAAAATGATATAAAAATAATTAATAACACCCATTACAATTATTAATTGTAATACAAAAATAACAAACATATATATATATAACAAAATCACATTTCAGATTGTATCAAAAATAAAATACATATAACCCAACAAAATGACATAATAATAATAAAAAAAATACAAATTATTTTTATACATAATTTAACAGTGGGTTACAAAAAATTAAAAAGTATGAATAATCCTAACTATACAATAGTAGGGAAAGAGTTGTACAATGTCGGAGTCAGTGTTACTGTTCCCAATCCAATGTAAAAAAAAAGTAGAGCAAGTGGAGAGATCAAATTACTATTCTTCTTCCAATATAAGCAAAATCAGTGAAAGTATTGGACTTTTGATGGGTTAGATTTACTACATCCCCTCTAATCTGAGCAACAAAAGAAAAAGTGTGGGACTTTGAAGGGTTCAAATTTACTATTCCCACTCCAACTTAAACAAAATTAGGGAAAGTGTTGGACAGTGGAGGGGTGACATTTACTATTCCCACTCCAATTTGAGCAACAGTAGGGAAGGTGTTGAACTGTGGAGGCGTCAAATATACTAGTCCCACTTCAAAGTAAGTAAAAGTAGGCAAAATGTTGGACCTTGGACCGAACAGATTTACTATTCCTACTGCAATCTAAACAATAGTTGGGAAAATAGTAGACTTGGGAGGGGGTCAGATTTACTATTGCGTCTAGTATTTTCTTTTTAAGCACATTTAAATATAAAACAAAAGAAAAACATGTAAACATTTAAAATAAAAAATATATTCATTAAAAAGAAATAAAATATAATTAAATTCTATAGATGCTAATTTTATATTACGTATAATATATATTCATATATTGCATATATATTATATATGTATATATATATCACACATACACTCACACACACACACACACATACACGTCTACTAAAATGAAACATAGTTAAAATACACTTCCCTCCCCACTACCCGAAAACCAAACATAGTAAACCAAATTAACCACAAACCCAGCAAAGGACCAGCAGAATACTGTACATTTCATTGCTACTTACCTACCGCTTCCTATTGTAGTGTGATACTTATTTGTGCATTGTTACCTCTCATTTGCGGCATGACTCCCACACTTGGCTGTCATCTGTTGTTTTTGTTCTGCTGACATTTTGTGGCTCTTTTCTGAGTTTATTTTGACCTCTGTGTTTTTGTGTGAACTGTTTCTGTTCTTGGGTGCCATCTATTGTGCCTCTAGCTTAATTTCCTCTGTGGCATGATGTCTGCATGTGTTTTGGGTCGGCCACAGGTAGTCTCAGACGTTCATTAATTTACAGAATAGCTGACAGAGCCAATACATAGTTTTAAAGATATTTATCATGTATGCAGCCGACAGGCAGTATAATCATTAGATCATGGGCTCAACGATTTCTTAATTGTGATTCTTTGTAAATTGCAATTAGGAAATTGCTATCACTAATGTATGATACTCTTTTAGTTTAATTTAGCGATTCTTAGTGGGTCGTAAATTGACCTACTTCATGAATATTATTGAGGTAGGTCGCAGCTTTCATCCCATTGGGAACAGAAGCCATCACATGGATCGTGGCCTGCTGGGGTTAGCAGAACACCATGTCTGTGATTGCTTTTTAGGTCTCGCGCCTAGCGTTGCACTGTATAGCAGTGCTTCGCGCAGCGCGAGGCATTTTGTAATCAAAAAACGGGGTTTCAGCAGTCACCTTGGACTCTATGACGCTCGTGCACGTGCTTTTTTCTTTAGTGTTACTTCATTGGCCTTGGCATTCTTTCGATAATAAAAGAGTGCACACTATTGGCTTTTGGCGCGAGCATTGCTCCTCCCATGGCCTATTGGTGTGTATACGCGTTTGGTGCGCGTAATAGACACCAATAGGCCGTCACGTTTGTCGCAGTGGCGCGCGCGCACCACTCGCACCGTTCGCAGGCTTGTTTAATTCACGCTCAGCACACCATGCCCGCTTTCACTTTCCAAGCAGGGACAATGGCGGCCGTCGAGACTAGTTTTATGTGTTGCATTCTCCCTGAGGCCTCACACACTCTTCTGCATCGGCGAGAGCTCAGCTGCTCCCCTGCGCGCCTGCCGGAGTTCACCCACGGGTCATGTTTGTCAAGGGGGGGCCAAATGGAACAAGTCGGAGGTGAGCGAGTGTCTGCTAATTTGTTGCTATAAATCCCTGGTATCCTCGGTATTTGTTGGCCCGGCTGGCGGCCCGCGAGTTCACAGGAGAGAGTGGAATTAAACGAGTTTGCGGAAGGCGGGGTCACTGCTCAGACAGGCCTTTTTATTGGGAAACATAGAGTTTTCATTTTAATCTGCACAATAGCAACCTGGCGCGGTGCCTCTGACCCTGAATATCCTCTCATTGCTTGTTGTTGGTATGCAGCGCGACCGTTTGCTCCATATTACCGTCACATGTATTTATTTATTTATCAACATGCCGATGCTTAGTAATGTACTTTATTGCCGCAGCTTATTGCCGTCACGCCTATTTATTTTTAAACATGCCGGTTCTTAGTGAAGTACGTTTATTGCCGTTTTTTGAGGAGCCTTGGACAAACCTTCCCATCCCTTTTATATAATGCTTCCAAACAGTATGCTCTTTTTCGTGAGCCTCCCCAAAGTGAAAATAAAATGCCTCGTAGAAACAAAGCGGTCATTTTCTCCATTAATTGCAAGTTCCCCAGTCTAGCACTGGTGTGCAGGGCTTTAATAACTTTAAAATAAGTATGTGGCGTAACAAGAGCAGCCAACTTTAAAACTCGGGAACCGGGTTCAAGTCTCCGCAACGGCTCAACAGCCTTTGGTTCTGTGCAAATTACTAAGTCTCCCCGTGCCCACCAAAAACGAAGAGGTCCTTATGTATCGCAACTGGTGCTCATGTAAAGGCACTCCTGATGCCTTAGGATCGAGTTTGCACTATGTAGACTGCAACAAAACACTTTTAACTAAGGAGGGACATATCTCCCCCTCCCCCACCCCCCTCCACCCCATGCCTGATTTGGGACAGGTTAGACCTATTTTCGGTCCCAATCCTATAATTCCCAGGTCCCCCCTCTAAAGGGACTACTCCCTCTTTACCTCCATCTTAAGATACCTGGATATCTTCTGCTTTCACCAGGCCCTGTCAGGGTCAGCTCACAGTGCAAGTGCGGCGCTGTGTAGATGGCTGCAACATGCTCCCTCCCATTCCCCCTCCCATCCCCCCTTGCATCTTCAGATTGCTCAGGTCACTGAAGGAAATGTGGAAAGATCCGAATACGTCTTACAGTAATATCTTATTTTGGGAACATCAACTTACGAATGTAAACGCGTACTAGTGATTTACTGCTATTCTTGCTCTGGGTCACAAGACGTAGCACAGAAGGCTCAGATGTGCTAATCCCAGAATGCATCGGGACATTACCAGAATTTCTGTATTACACCATTGCTCAGACGGTTCACCTTCCATAAGTGGCAAAGCCTTTTTTGTTTTTTAATTTCAGTACTTCTCAGAGGAGTGTCCCACATCATGGGTGTATCCAGCATACATGAACACGGTGCTTGCCGGTAGCTTCTACGGGAAAGAGAAGCTGCCCCCAGAACATAATCATTTTAATGAGGCAGAGCTGACGGAACCAGTCCCGTTTTTATTTGTTTCACTTTTATATAGCACAAACTGTACCCGAAGGTATTATAGCGCTTTACATGAGCATCAGTGTGCCCAGAATCAAATGATGTTGAACCGAGACTCGAGCCTGGTTCTCTGAAGGAGAGCCTGGCATGTGCACAAGCTGTGGGACCAGAGCACTGTGGTACAGTCCAGTGGTGCATGTATACAGTCTGGGAGCAGTGGCCCCTGGTGCCTGTAGTAAATACGCAGGAGCTTCCCAGTGCATAACAGAAGGTTTATTCAGCAGAGATACAGCAGGACATCTTCAAAAGAAGCTGGCCAGGCACAAACTGTCTCAACCTAGAACCCTAGGAAGAGTCCAGAGCCACCTACATTCTGGAACATATGAGATCATGCTACAGGAGGGGAAAACATGGAAACAAAGGTAGGAATAATATACAACACATCTTCTCTGGTTGAAAACAAAAACAAAACTAGAAACTCTAATGGAAAGAAAACAAAAGAGAAAACAAAGCAAACAGAAATCAGCTATAATTGCTAGAAAACAAAATGTTAATTCGAAGGAGGGAACACACCTCGGTTCATTAAACATCTGATCAATCAAGACAATAATCATTTAGATACAGGGGAGGTCTACGAGACCTCTGACATCTTGAAGAAGAGTGAGAAGAGTCAGGACAAGAAGGAAGAACAGGCTGGTAAGGAACCCCACTACTGGACTGAGAATCAGGAGCATCACCCCCACCATCCCTTCTACCTAACGTTTGGACAGAATTAGAAGAGGGAGAACCATGAGAGGGAATGAACATGTAACCAGAACAATCATCCCTACAATCACGCTGAACCTGGACGGGAACAGAACTAGAGACCAAAGAATCAGACCCAGAAGAAGCTTTCTGATAAAGAGCCACCCTCCTTAAGCTCCACTTCTCCCCGTTGGAGAGAACAACATAATGGGGGTAAACCATTCTTACAGAAAAAGGACCTCGAAATTTAGACAAACCACCGGAAACTGTGCCAGACTTCACTTTAACAAGGTCACCCTTAGAAAACCTATTGGAAACACACTTCTGCAACTTCCCACATGAAGAGATAATTGAAGGAAAAGGAGAAGACACAGACTCATGAACACTCCTTGACAAATCAGACTGTAGTACCAAATCTTTAAGCCAAGAGGGAGTCAACTTAGTGCTAGGAACCCTACCCCTCATGAGTTCAAAGGGAGACCTGAGCTGAGCACCATGAAGAGTAGTACAATAGGCATAAACCATTTCTCGTACAAGACCAGAAACCGAAGAACCTTTAGAGACAGCCATCTGAATGGTACCTTTGACCAATCTATTTAAGCGCTCACATAAACCATTCCCCTGAGGATTATAGAGGGAAGTTCTGTGATGAGGAATACCACAATCAGACAAAAAGGTGCGCATATTATGCGAAACCAACTGCGTTCCATTGTCAATAATGATGACATTAGGAAAACCTTCTAAGAAAAATAAAGATCTCAAATGCTTGATGGTAGTATCAGTGGTGATGTCCTTCAAAAATTCGACTGACAACCATTTTGAAAAACAATCCACAACAACAACAGCAAACCTCTGAGAAACAGGTAATTCATTCATTGGACCTATAAAATCCAGACAAATGGTATGCCACGGAACCTCAGGAAATTGCAACTCACCCATCTGAGAACCAACAGACATTTTCAACCTTTTCTCTCCCACCTTACACGTAGGGCAATCCTCAACCCAGGAAGAAACTGAGGAGTCCATTCCAGGCCACCAAAAATTTAACTTAAGCCTCTGTTGGGTTAAAGTTTGGCCAAGATGACCCTCATGCGCTAAAGCAATAAGCTTGGACCTCAAATCAGCAGGAGGGACAAATTTGTCTCAACGCATTATTACATTGTCCTCACAAACAGATAAATCATAAATAACCTTTAAAAAAAGGACGAACAGAGAGAGACATGTACACAACTCTCCCTCCGCGAACCCAATTTAATTAATTGGATAACTTCTTGCAAAACACTGTCCTTAGACATAGCTTCCAACCAATTAACACGTGAAAAAGAACTCTCACCAAGAAAAAGAACATCATTAATCCAAGCAATATTTTCCTCTACACCCTCGAGACTGAAGTCAGCATTAGACAGAATATTACCCGGCACAGCAAGTCTAGACAAGCAATCTGCTTGGAAGTTCTTCCAACCCTGGATATGTGATATGTCGAAATGATACTTTTGGAGCTTGGAGGCCAACCTCGCCAACCTTGGAGAACTACAGGTTGCACCACCAGGAGAAAGAATTCTGATAAGAGGTTTATGGTCAGTCTTTAGATTAAACCGCGTAACCCACAAGTAAGTGCGAAAATGGTGAGCACCCCAAGCAGCGGCCAAAGCCTCTTTCTCAATGACTGAGTAATTCCGTTCACATTGAGAAAGAGTGCGAGAAGCAAAGGCAATGGGTCCCTCACCATCCCTATGTGTTTGCACAAGAACAGCGCCAAGACCACTTGCACTTGCATCAACCAACAAGGTAGTAACCTTATTGGTATCAAAAGGCGCAAGAACCTTAGCACTGCAGATAGCATCCTTGATGTCATTAAAACAGAGCTCGAGTTCAGGCCCCCAAACAAACTTACAACCTTTTTTTAACAGAGCTCTCAAAGGTAAAGTTTTCTCTGAAAATTTCTCTACAAATTTAGAATAATATTCAATCAATCCCATGAAAGAACGTAATTGGTCCTTATCAGCAGGACAAGGGGCAGAACGTATAGCCTCAAGAAGATCTCTCTTTGATTTAACTCCGCTAGCCGATATTTCATGACCTAGATATTCAATGTCTTGAACAAGGAAAGAGCACTTCTCTCTACGCAAGGTAAGTCCGGTGTCCCAAACCCTGTGCAAAACATTTTTAAGAACATGATTATGATCGGCCACCGAATCACCAAAAATCAAAATATTGTCCTGAAAGAACACTACATTCTTTAACCCCTTGAAAATTTCAGTAACTAACCTTTGGAACACACTCGCCGCCGATATCAAGCCAAAGAGAAGACGAGTGAACTGGAAAATTCCCTCCGGAGTGATAAAGGCGGTGAGGTGCTTTGAGGACTTGTGAAGCTTGACCTGATGGTAAGCACTCTTCAGGTCTAGCTTGTAAAAGTATTTCGCTCCCTGAAGAGTAGACACCATCTCGGAGATATTAGGCAAGGGAAATGTGTCATCAACGACACACTTATTCAATGCCCTGAGGTCAACACAGAACCTCAATTTTCCATCGGCATTCTTAGAAATGACCACCGGAGAAACCCACGCTGAAGCCTCTATGGGTTCTATCACTCCAGATTGAAGCATTTCCTCAATTAACACTTTCACGTCCTCATCAATAGAAATGGGAACCCTTCTCACACGGTGCTGTACTGGTAAGCTATTCTTCTTGAGTTTAATGAGGTGGGAGTAACCTCTGAGCTCACCAAGTTCATCTTTGAACACAGAGCTAAACTCATTAAGAATACTTTCAAGAGAGTCGTCTTCCACAACCATGATTTGGTTTTTAGCTCTGGGGTTGATGACAATGTAAAGATCGTATTGATGTACCCAACCAAGGATGGGAGGACCATCAATAGAGACATACACTTTACCAAATGTGGATCTCTTCTCAAAACAAATTTTAGACTCAAAGAAACCAAGAATTTCGATCTTTTGACCGTTGAAAGCCTTAATAGAAATATCACTCTCTTTCAAGCTCAACCCTTCCCAGAAAGTGTCAAAAATGGATTTAGGAATGATGGTATGGTGCGACCCCGTGTCCACCATCAATGACACTTCATAAGAGTCAATCTTGAAAACTGCCTTTGGTCTGTTCTGTCTTGGATCCTCGCCAACCACATCAACTTCATCCACCACCAAGAGTCTTTCAGCTTCAGCTGTGATCTCGCATTCGTAGTCATCCACAGTAGCAACTCTTTGCTTAGGCTTGGCTTTACACATCTTTGAGAAGTGTCTAATTCTGCCACACTTGAGACACTCCTTGTTTGCAGCGAAGTAAAACCTTGCGTCGGAAGAATGACTATTGCTTCTGCATCTATTGCACAACTTGTTGGTAGTGAAATTTTTTTGGGGTGGAAATCTTGGTTTATTCTTTACCACAGCAATACTATCGCCTCCACAATGCTCACATTCTCGAGCACTTTTCTTATCAGAAACTACAGAGACTTCTTGTTGAGGACTCAGTTTATGAGAATCAAGAACCTTCATACACTTGCTAGATTCTTCAATGACTTTTGCCAAGTCAATGGCATCCTTTAATGAAGGATTCTTTGCCGCCCATAGTCTCGCCTGAATCTTTTTATTAGAGCATTGGACAATTAGCTGATCCCTTATAAGTTCGTCATTCATGGCACCGAACTTACATTTAATAGATAACTCTCTGAGTCGAGCCACAAAGTCATCTATTGGCTCTGACTCCTTTTGACGCTGAGTGTAAAATTTGTAACGGTTCATGACTAGATTCTCCTCCTTTGAGAACCTGACTTCGAGCCTTGCTACAGCTTCTTTAAATTCATCATCCATATCCTGGCCATCAGCTCTCAAAGCTATTGGTAAAAATCTAAAAACTCTCTGCCCTTCCTTGCCAAGAGTGCTCAAAAGAATAGCCTTTTTCCTCTTTGCGGGAAATTCTTGTCCATCAAGTGCCTCGAGGTAGTTGTCGAACATAATATACCAATCCTCCCAAGGTATCTCTGGGATACCAGGTTCCGGTAGAAATTGTGGTGGTAAAGTAACAAGAATTTGCTGTGCCATGTTCAATAAAGTCAAGTCAATGTAAACAAAATTGCCAGAAATAAAACAAAATAAGAAATAAGTGTCCACAAAATAACTGAAGCTACCAGGAGAACATACCTGAGAATAATAGACGACAGCAAGAAAATTCGCTCTCCTAATGAAGTTGCAGCAAGTTGTTGTGATGAAAACTGGCTTACAAGCAAATTGCCGATTTTTGAAGTGAAATAACGCAGTCAAAATGGCCGCCACGATAATTCTATCGAAAGCGAGGCTTGGAATAGACTTGAAATTGTAAACATTGAGTTAAAATGGCCGCCACAAAAGAAGAAACTAAAACGAGGCTTGGAACGCATGCACGGGAGGTTTGGAACGCATGCACAGGAGGCTTGGCGTTAGCGCGATGACATCGCGATCAGAAGAAAGCCAATGACGTACTCGCAGCAGCGCTTAGCAACGATATCGGTTGCGGATGCGCTCGAGCTTCAGCATCAAGGCTACTCACAATTTGGAGAAAACTTCTTTTGATGAGACACGCTGGCACAGGACAGGAGCAAAAGCTGCACATGATGGATTCTTTGCCTTTTTGAAGATCCTTGACTGTAAAACTGGCACAAAAAACGATGTACAAAAACGGAGAAAACGTCTTTGAATCGCCGGAAGCCAACAGAAGTACTACTGACCAGCTGCAAAACGTCGCCAAAATTGTAGTAAATATGCAGGAGCTTCCCAGTGCATAACAGAAGGTTTATTCAGCAGAGATACAGCAGGATATCTTCAAAAGGAGCTGGCCAGGCACAAACTGTCTCAACCTAGAACCCTAGGAAGAGTCCAGAGCCACCTACATTCTGGAACATATGAGATCATGCTACAGGAGGGGAAAACATGGAAACAAAGGTAGGAATAATATACAACAGTGCCCCCTCTGTGGGATCCTGTGCGCCACTCTCCTTCCTCTGATACAAGTACACAGACTGCCACCATAAACCCATAAAACCCAGGGCTTTAAGTGGGCCTGGTCCGGCATCGAAACAGGTCCCAATCGGGCTCGGATTTTATACCCTGGCCCCAAAATAACAAACGGTGGGCGGACCTAGCAAACTGGACTCTCGCTACGAGAGTCACACGTAACGCCTCGTGCTCTATTCACCTCCCCTACAAAACCAGCAAATAAACTTTAACCCAAAGAGGAGCATAGGATGTTATTTTAATAGCATTCATCCCGGCCTGCCATGCCTCCTTTCTCTGCTCGATAGGACAACGTGGCTGGGGTGCTTAGGAACCATCTGCAGCTCCCCAGCTTTATATCCCATGGAGTGGATCCGGCCTTTCCTCCTGGATGTGGGGTTGTTGGGAAAACGCAATCATCCCTGGACAAACAATACGTGTGAATATGGTGAGTAATGGGTGGCACTAGGTCGGACACTGGCCTAGTTTTAAATAAAGATTTAAAGACTGTGCCTTTTCTGCTTTTGTCACACCTTTTCATCCTTCTGCTGCTTGATCACTTTTTGAGCTGCAGTGGCAGGATTCTTAGATGGATGCATATATCTATGTTGGTGCTGGGGGCAATCACCTCTGTGGTCAAACAAGTAAGTAAGCAAACATAGTAGCTGTTTAGCCTCCATGCTGAAGCGAGAGCCGTGCTAAGGTGAATTTTAAACTGCAGCAAATTTACATTAAAGAAAACAAGTTATGAAATGTATGAGCCATGATTCTTTAACTTTCAATTATGTCGTGTATTAATTAATGTATGTGGTATGGTGGAGGACAGACGCTTCTCTGGGCATTCATTGTTAACATGTCGTATTCATTGCCACTGCCGTTGCTCAAAGGCGTGCAGATAAGCTTGTAATGTGGCATGCGCCTCAACGCACGCTCAACAATAAAATGTAGGCTTACCTTCAAAACACACAGCACACTAACGCATGCATGCTATATAAGTACTTGCACAAGATGTTAAAGAAATACCAGTGTTTAAAGCAATACATAGCTTGGCAAGCTTCCCCAGGGAACCCCTTTTGCCATCTGGGTTCCTGCATTTGCGTCCTCCATAATGTTTACTCAGTGCAGTGTGCCACAAACATCATGTTTGAATTTAATAAACTCTCTTAGAGACTATTAAAACAAACACAAGAGATATTTATATACACCACACAGGCTTGTCACACCCTTTTTCGAAACCTCCAGTTTTTTCATCCCACTTAAAGCCCTGACCCTCACAATTGCAATGGCATACGTTTGTGGTATATAAGTTCGGTACCACTCTCCTTTGGTTTATGTACGCAGACTGGCATCGAAGCCCTCTGGCACTCTCCCCCTTGCTGCAAAGTCAGGAATTCTTGGCACCTTTGACGTGTACATATACATAGTCTCCCAACACTAGCGTCCCTCTGCGTGCCTACCCCTGTTTGCATGCACACAGGATGTGGGGGATCTGGCATGAGGGTACATGCACAGAGACAGGCTGCAGAACCCCCTCCCTACTCTTTCCCATGCTTACACACACACTGTAAAATCGTTTCTTAGTGGTACATTTTATGTGCAGAGATACAGTGGGACACCCTTCTGGGGTATGTGTACACAGACTTGCAGCAGAGCCCAGTGGCGTTCCTCCTCCCCCACATGCACACAGGGTCTGGGCTCAGGGACTGGGGCACCCTACCAGGGCATATGTACACAAACTTGCAGCACAGTCCCGTGGCACCCCATTCCCATCTGCATGCACATAGGGTGTGGGATCAGGGGGTGTCAGTATCACTTGCATATCTGGATAACTATACCTCATAGTAATAGTTGAAGCATTTTGTACACCCTAGAGAGAAGGCCCTTCTTACACGTTGGTATCAACGTAGCATATAGGGATGGATGGCCCATGTGGCTAGTAATTTCTCCCTGGTGGCAGACTCTCGAGTGGGGTTTGCAGGTCATGGTCATTATAATTGTGTGGCTTTTTAAAAATGTTTACGTAACCTGGTGGTGATATTTTCAAATCATGGAATGTTACTTTTTTTTTAGTAATTAGCGCGTGCGCATGCTCTGTTTGCTGTTTGTTGCGTCAGTCTATTGTTTAACCTGCATCTCTGGATTATTGTCAGTGGTTATAGTGGAAACCCAGACCTCCTCCACATCTTGTTTAGTTCTGGAATTTCCTGTCATTTACAAATTAACATCCCCCATCCCTGTAGCTCCCACCGTACGCACACATCCCTCACACACGTCTATGTGTTTGCCACATTTATGCTGCAAAAAGCACTCATATGTAGTTTCGTGATAACTGTTTATTTCATATAAATGACGTTTATTTAATTGCACGGCGTCATTAGCAATTAGCGGTATCACAGATCTGTCTAGGTTAGAAGAACATAAATAAGAGTAATAGAGCGTAGACACAGTACTCTATGAACACATTTGCTTCTTTGCGCTTGAGACCTAGTAGCAACAAAATATGATGGTGTTTGCGGTTCGGAGGCTAAAAGCTGTAATGACATTGCGGGCTCCTAACACTTTACATCGTCTGTCTGAGTGATCATAGCTTCTCTCATGTGCACAGCACTTCTATGTGCTCCATTCTCCTCACAGTCTCTCTCCAGGCCTCCTCACACTGCACGCACCCCATGCTCTCTTTTGCTCTCTCCACATGCCCCCGCCTTCACCCACTATCTTACTACACGCCACCAGCACAGTTTTCCAAAGCTCCTCACATGGTCATGGTCCGTACATGATCTCAAGTAATCTTACATCTTTTGTGCTCAAGGCTCAAGTGCATATTTGGAAATTAGTAATATTGTGTCAACAGACCATGATAAACACCAAACTTTTTTAATCTCCAGGATCCACCTTTCTCATCCTCAGCAGCACCAAAGTAGCACCACTTCAGCATTAGTGCAGTACCATCTCAGCACTACCTCACCATCAGTGCAGCATTATTGCCTCAGCATCAGCGCAGCACAAGTACAGCATTACTCAGCACCACCGCAGCATCACTCAGCACCGGCACAGCACCACCTCAGCATCAGTGCACAGCCAACAGTGGTGTCCCACCTCAGCAGCAACACCAAGTCAGTACCACCGTAGCACCAGCGCAGCACCACCCCCTCAACATTACTCTGCAACACCACAACATCACTCAGCACCACCACCGCATCATTTAGCATCACCAACAACCCCTTCAGTATTACTAAGAATCATCTGAGCATCAGCACAGCACCACCTCCTCATCAGTGCGCCAAAACTAGTGCAGCACCAACTCAGCACTAGCACAGCACCACCTGTGCACCACCAAAACACCACTCAGCACCACCTCAGTATCACTCACCACCACCTAAGCACCAGGACAGAACCACCTGAGCACCACCAAAGCATCACTCACCACCACATCAGTATCACTCACCACCACCTGAGCACCACCTCTATCTAGAGTTCATTCACCACCACCACAGCATCGCTAAAACACCTTCAGTATCAGTCAGAATCACCTGAGCATCAGCACAGCACCACCTCAGCATCACTCAGCCCCACCTGAGAATTAGTACAGCACCACCTCCTCATCAGTGCACCAACAATAGTGCAGCACCAACCTAGCATCAGCACAGCACTAACTCAACATCACTCACCACCACCTAAGCACCAGGACAGCACCACCTAAGCACCACCAAAGCATCACTCAACACCACCTCAGCATCACTCACCACCACATCAGTATCACTCACCACCACATCAGTATCACTCACCACCACCTGAGCACCACCTCTATCTAGAGTTCATTCACCACCACCACAGCATCACTAAAACTCCTTCAGTATCACTCAAATCACCTGAGCATCAGCACAGCACCATCTCAGCATCACTCAGCCCCACCCGAGCATCAGTACAGCACCACCTCCTCATCTGTGTACCAACAATAGTGCAGCACCAACTCAGCATCAGCACAGCACCAACTCAACATCACTCACCACCACCTAAGCACCACCTGAGCACCACTCATCACCACCTCAGTATCACTCACCACCACCTAGGCACCAAGACAGCACCACCTGAGCACCACCAAAGCATCACTCACCACCACATCAGTATCACTCCGCACCACCTGAGCACCACCTCTATCTAGAGTTCATTCACCACTTCATGTACAAACTACCTATCATTCTCTATCTTCCTTTATATCTACTCTGTGCAGCTCTCACCCTATCTATTCACCTTGCCATATAATTTCACTACACAAATATGCTACACACCACACAATTCAACAACTAACAATTCCAATTCAACCACTCCACTCCAAACCATATACATTCACTCCACTCCAAACCAAAACACATAGATAAAAAACATTGTCATTTAAAATGCCAATAGCTCTAACTCTCACAAATGCGAGACCTATTGCATTGCAAATGCTTGTTAATAAAGTAATATTTTTTTTTAAAGCAGGCCGTTTTCCTTAAAAGAATACGGGATGCATTCAAAAAGAAAAAAAGAAACTTTTAATTTTCCTTTTTTACATTCTCAAAGGAGGAGGATCACTCAGGAACACGTTCCCATTTGCAAATGGTTCCTACCTCCATCATGGAGTTGGTAAAATAGGATTTTTTTGCGACCGTAATTCTGTTGCAATACATTCATACATCCCATTCATATTCGGTATTTGGAAGGGACGCCCTAAACACTCCCATTCCAAATACCGAATCCCAAACACAAATTGTGATTCGGTAACATGTTACAGAACTGCAATTTGTGTTTTGTACACATGTAAAAGCATTTTTGCAGTCGGAAATGACCAAATCGGGCACTTTCTGACCACAACAAAGGTTTGTACATATGGCCCTTATTTCTTTCTTCCTCAATATGAAATCTCTGCTACAGACCCTGCACTCTTGGAAAAGTACTGATTTATGCTGAGTAAAGGAGAGCGTTTCATTTTATAAGCTTATGCAAAGCGACTAGCTGAGAGCAAGTTCCATCTATTATGCTGATAAATAGACATTATTATCTGGAAGCACTTGTTCTCAGTGATGGCTAAAATCATGTTCTCAAGGTTGAGGTCCTTTTGGAGCATTCCACATCTGCTACATATCCAGGTCTTTATTTGTTACTTTTCCTTTTTCTGCAGGGTTGACCTGTAGTTAGTGGGGTTATCAGTTTCAGCACGATATTCCTCCATGAACTGGGGCACTGTAATTTGGTGGTTTTACTTCTCAAAAAGCTGAGGTAAATGGCAAGCAATTCCACAAAACATCTGTGACAGTGGTTTGTGATCAAAACCTATACACATTGGATGTACATGTAAGTGTTGGTATGTTCAACAAATGTTTATTTCTGCTTAATCAATTTGAAAAGTGTTAACTTTTTGCCTTCCTCCTCCACTTTTTCTAACCTTGTTTTTGCTGGTATTAGGACTCGGTGCACTTTACCACTTCTAACCAGTGCTAAAGTGCTTGTGCTCTCTCCCCTAAACATTGTAACATTGGTTCATCCCCAATTGGCATATTTAATTTACTTATAAGTCCTTAGTAAGTGGTAGGTACCCCTGTACCAAGGGCCTGTAAAATAAATGCTACAAGTCAGCCTGCAGCACTGATTGTGCCATCCGCTTAAGAAGCCCTTTAATCATGTCTCAGGCATGCCACTGTACAGACTGTGGGTGTAGTTTTACACTGCCGTGTTGACTTGCCAAATAAACCTTTTGCCAGGCTGAAACCTTCCCTTTTTATACATACAAGTCACCCCAAAGGTAGGCCCTGCACAATCCAGAGAGCACGGTACAATGTATTTAAAAGGTAGGACATGTACGTTTATGTTTTGCATGTCCTGGTAGTGAAAAAAAAGTACATTTGTTTTTCACTACAGTAAGGCCTATCTAACCCATAGGGTAACAGTGGGATTACCTTATTAATTTGTTTTACACATAATTTGCAAGAGATAGAATTTTCGAGTTTGGTGTCTCAAAAACCACAATTTAAAATCCAAACTTATGGTGAGGTCAGATTATAAAATTGCAATTCTGAAAATGCAACTTTTACAAAGTTAGAATTTTCTTGCTTTAGCCATTTGGTGTTTTCTGCCCGCATCTGATCACATGTCTGGGGTGGGTGACAGTTGGACTTTGTGTATTCCCCCTAGACCGCCACACACTATGGGAGCTTAGGTGTGACTGATGTGCCATCCTGGCAGGAGTGGGGGAGGAGCAGGGCCCAGTCTCACTTACACCTAAATAGGCTGGGTCCTATCCCCACACATTGGGCTGCATGAGTCTGGAGCCAGGAGATGCCAAGAGGACCTCTCTGCACTTCAAAGGCTTGTCTTTGAAGTCTCCCCCATTTCAAAGGCACAACTGTGTATAAGTACTTGCCCTCTGATACCACCACTTCTGGACCTGTAAGGACTCTGCCAGGAAGAATGACTGCTGCTGAAGGGACTGCCTCTCTGCAGGTGTCAATGCTGCTTACAGTCCCGCAGGAGAAATATGTGGATGAAACATCCCTCCGCCCCACTAGTCATTCACCACACCAACAATGTCAAAGTGTTATGTTATGTTATCGTAGGTTTTATTAAGCGCTCAGCTACTCTGGCAGAGTGTCCCGGCGCTAACAGATCAGACACAGCATAACTCATCCATCAAGGGGCAAATTAGAGGCCGAAAAGCCACGTTTTAAGATCTTTCCTGAAAGATGCCAGATTCTCGCTCTTTCGAAGAGCAAGAGGCAGATCATTCCAGGCGCGTGACACTAGATGTTGAAAAGAACGGCCCCCAGTCCGTGCACGCCTGATTACTAGGATCCTCGCCAATGACATAGCAGCCGATCGTAAGGCTCTGGTTGGGTTATGGAAGACAACTTTCTTCCGCAGATACAGAGCCCCAATGCCATGCAGGGCTTTAAACGCCATGGTAAGGGCCTTAAACTTAATGCGTTTCCTGATTGGAAGCCAGTGAAGGGACTCCAGAAGGCCAGTGGCATGAGAACGGCGACCAAGGCCAAAAATGGCCCGAGCCGCCGCGTTCTGCACCACCTGCAGCCGTGACAAAAGATATTCAGGCAGGCCAAGGTAGAGTACGTTCACGTAGTCCAGCCTCGATCCAATCAGGGCTTGCACCGTTGTTTTCCTATCGGCGATCGAGAGAAGGGGGAGGAATTTCCTCAGCATTTTGAGTATTCCGAAACACTGCCCCACCAGGCCAAGAATCTGAGATTTCAATGAAAGACAATTGTCCATCTTGATACCCAGGTTCTTAGCTACCTTGGAGTCTGAAGCCGGGGGGGAACATTCCTGCAGGCCACCAGGTCTCCGGGGGGCAGCCGAAGAAGAGGAGCTCGGACTTGTCGTAGTTGCATTTCAACTGGTTAAGTTGAAACCAGGTAAATATTGCGCCCAAGCAGTTCTTAATGCTCTCGCCATCAAAGTCCATGTTCTTACCACAGGTGACGAGAAGCTGGGTATCGTCGGCGTACGATATAATCTGGGCGCCAAACGACTCTGCCAGTGCCGCGAGGGGGGCCATATAGATATTAAAAAGAGTGGGGTCAAAATTGACCCCTGAGGAACTCCCACCTCCAGAGGCGGCACTGTAGCAGAGTACGGAGGAGCCCAGACTGTCTGATGTCGGTTAGAGAGAAACGACTCAAACCATCTGAACACCGTTCCCCTAACCCCGATCTCCCAGAGTCTCGCCAGGAGCCGGTCATGGGGAACGGTGTCGAACGCCGCCGAAAGATCTAATAACACCAAAACTGCTTTCCCTCCACTATCTAGGACTTCCTTGATGGCTTCTGACACCTCCAACAGTGCCGACTCTGTGCTCATGTTAGCTCTGAAACCGGACTGGGTATAGTGCAAGATCTCATTAGACTCTACAAAGTCGGCCAGGACTGAGTGCACATGCTTTTCAGTCACCTTGGCCAGGGCCGGTAGCAACGAAATAGGCCTATAATTGGCATGATTACTGGGGTCCAAGGACGGCTTCTTTAAGAGAGGGAGAACCATCGCCTGTTTCCATGCTTGCGGTACGGATCCAGTTTCCAAAGACCTATTAAGAATCAGATTGACAGTCGGATTGATAACACAAGCAATTTTAGGTAAGAACTTAGCAGGGCATGGATCACGCGGGGAGCCAGATCTCAATTTAGACAAAATTTCCAAAGAGGATTGCAACTCAATCGGGGGAAAAGTCATCAAAATGGGCTGTCCCGCGATCACCATAGGAGAGCCCAGTGCTAGATCGAGCGGTCCCACTCCCGCCACAACAGGAAAAGTATCCTGAATGCTAATGATCTTATTAGAGAAGAAGCTAGCCAGTTGGACCACCCAAGGTTCAAAAAAGGAGCCTTTAGGTGTGATGGCGACTGGGGAGGTAAATTCCTTCACTACCAGGAAAACTTCTTTACTGGTGTTGCTGGCCTCCTCGATCCTTCTGGCAAAGTAGGCTTTTTTCTCTAAATAGATTTCCCTGTGGTAAGCCTTGATCCTGCTCTTATACGCTTCCTTTAGAGGCTCCAGATAGCTTACTCTCCATGCTCTCTCTGCTTTCTTACAAAGCCTGTGGCTGGAATTAAGAGCTGAAGTAAACCATGGAGCGGATGCGCGGGACGAGGCCTTGAAGGAACACTCGAGTGGCGCCAGCTCCTCCAAACAGCGAGTAAGCCAGCTTTGAAAAAGATTAATATCCGTCTCCACATCACCTGACAGACGACACGGATGATTAATCAAATATTGGTCAATCATGTCTGGGGACACTTTATGAAAGGGACGAGGGAGCTGGGATAGATGCCCTTTATCCCTAATGGTGGAGCTAGATTTTGCAAAATACCAAAGGACACCAACAAATGATCAGTCCAGAGTACTGGTAAAGGAGGGGAGACTCTGATAAGAGCAGTAGAAAAGATTTGATCCAACGTATGTCCTTTGTTGTGTGTAGGTGACATCAGGTAAGGTAGTAAGCCCAGTGGCTCCGTGGAATCTAAGAGCTTGATCGTATCTACAGCATCCACTTCATCAAAGTGGATGTTGAAGTCGCCAAGGAGTATACAGTGTTTACATTTTACGCACAGTGACGACATCACTGAGGAAAGTCCCTCATGGAAAGATCCAATAGGACCTGGAGGTCTGTAGACCAACAGTCCAGCACAGGATTGGGCAGGTGAAAGTGACAGGCAGAAACCCAACGTTTCTGCTCCCTGAATATCTTCCGTTGGTATAATATTACATTTAAAGCGCCTATTTATCACTAGAGCAATGCCCCCTCCTCTGCCCAAGCCTTGATCTTTCCTCAGCATATAGAAGTTAGGGGGCAAAGCATTAGCTATATCCGGCTCCGATGCCTCGCCAAGCCATGTTTCTGTCAGGAACAGACAGGCTGGTTTAGAGTCGGCCAAAAAATTGAATAAGTCCTGAGCATGTTTGCTCACTGACCGAGTGTTTAAGAGGGCACAGCTAAAAATATGATCAGAAAGGTCCTCCCCTGACAAGGGGGCACCTGCGTGCCCCTTCTCCCAGATATTTCCAGTCTCCAAGGTATCGCAGAGTGACCATCCACAGCCGGGACCGGCAGAGATATCCTCAAAGAGATGATCCTGAGGAATGCATTCCCTACTGCTGGCATGTCTCAGGCTCAAAAGTTGCCCTGAAGAATACCTGAGAAGGGATGTCTGTGAGTGTCTCAGGAAATCGCAGGACCGCCTGCCCCCGACCGCCTCCGGGACGCTGACGGGCGCAGACGGGCTGTCCTTAGGCGCTCCTTTGGCGCGGTAAGGGCGCGCCCGCTGACCGCGTCCGCTGCGCGGAGGTGTGGACATCTCAATTTATGCGCTTCAGCGCGAGGGCCTCCCTCCTTCCCCACAGCTACAGTGCTAGCCTGCCTCCACCCCAAGATGGCCGCTAAGAGTTGCCGGCCGCCCTCAAGCCCCAATACCACTCAGCACGTACTCTGCTGAGAGGTAGCGCTACAGTACAGGTAGATGGCAAAATATATTTTAAATTCGAGCGCAAATAAAACAGAATGCGTGATTTAAAATTCGGCGATTTTACTAAATCAGAATCACAATACAGGTGAAGTTAAAAGAGAGCTAACTCCCGGCTTCCGCCTCAGGAGTGAAATGCAGTGTGTGAGGTCTTACCTGAGCCCTACAGCTTGGCTCAATTTATGCGCTTCAGCGAGAGGGCCTCCCTCCTTCCTCACAGCTACAGCGCTAACCTGCCTCCACCCCAAGATGGCCGCTAAGAGTTGCCGGCCGCCTCCAAGCCCCAATACCACTCAGCACGTACTCTGCTGAGAGGGAGCGCTACAGTACAGATAGATGGCAAAATATATTTTAAATGCGAGCGCAAATAAAACAAAATGCGAGCAGTAAACCAGAGGAAGAAGGGAAGAAAACAGAGGGCGAGTGTCTACCAATATTCCCAGCTCAAGCAACGGACACAGTAGTAAGAGGATACCCTAACAAGCATTTACAATGCAATGGTTTTGCCTTTGTTAAAGTTAGAGCGATTGGCATTGCTCTTGACATTATTTTTATTTATGTTTTTTTTTTAACATAAATAAATGGCATTGTCATTTACAATGCCACTAGCTTTATCTCTTGCAAATGACACACACCAACACCCACAGAGAGCCCCCCCAACACACACAAACCCCCCCCACACACACACCCACACAGAGCCCCCCCACACACAGCCACACAAAGCCCCCCACACACACCCACACAGAGCCCCCCCACACACACACCCACACAGAGCCCCCCACACACTGCGAGCCCCACCCCACACACTGTGGGCTCGCTGCGAGCCCCCCCGCAGGCAACAGAGGCACGAAAACAGGGTCACAAGCAAGCAACAGGGTCACAAGCAAGCAACAGGGTCCCAAGCAAGCAACAGGGTCACAAGCAGGCAACAGAGGCACGAAAACAGGGTCCCAAGCAGGCAACAGAGGCACGAAAACAGGGTCCCAAGCAGGCAACAGTGGCACGAAAAGAGGGTCCCAAGCAGGCAACAGAGGCACGAAAACAGGGTCACAAGCAAGCAACAGGGTCACAAGCAAGCAACAGGGTCCCAAGCAAGCAACAGGGGCACGTAAAGAGGGCCACAAGCAGGCAACAGAGGCACGAAAACAGGGTCCCAAGCAGGCAACAGCGGCACGAAAACAGGGTCCCAAGCAGGCAACAGCGGCACGAAAACAGGGTCCCAAGCAGGCAACAGAGGCACGAAAACAGGGTCCCAAGCAGGCAACAGAGGCACGTAAAGAGGGCCACAAGCAGGCAACAGAGGCACGTAAAGAGGGCCACAAGCAGGCAACAGAGGCACGTAAACAGGGTCACAAGCAGGCAACAGAGGCACGAAAACAGGGTCACAAGCAGGCAACAGAGGCACAAAAACAGGGTCACAAGCAGGCAACAGAGGCACGAAAACAGGGTCACAAGCAGGCAACAGAGGCACGAAAACAGGGTCACAAGCAAGCAACAGGGTCACAAGCAAGCAACAGGGTCACAAGCAAGCAACAGGGTCACAAGCAGGCAACAGAGGTACGTAAAGAGGGCCACAAGCAGGCAACAAAGGCACGAAAACAGGGTCCCAAGCAGGCAACAGTGGCACGAAAACAGGGTCCCAAGCAGGCAACAGAGGCACAAGCAGGCAACAGAGGCACAAGCAGGCAACAGAGGCACGAACACAGGGTCACAAGCAGGCAACAGAGGCACGAAAACAGGGTCCCAAGCAGGCAACAGAGGCACAAGCAGGCAACAGAGGCACGAAAACAGGGTCACAAGCAGGCAACAGGCACGAAAACAGGGTCACAAGCAGGCAACAGAGGCACGTAAAGAGGGCCACAAGCAGGCAACAGAGGCACGAAAACAGGGTCACAAGCAGGCAACAGGCGGATCACTTATAACAAACCAACTCTCCCCTTTTTTCCCGAACTATCCACCACTTCTTGCTATACGCTATTTCAGGCCCCTCTTTCTCACGGTCTCTGAACCCCACACTTTTTCCAGTGTTGAGTTGAACATTTCTTCCTCCCATGTACTGCAGAGAGAGATAGCGACACAGGGAGGGGGAGCAGATTAGGGGAGATAGTGACACAAGGAGGGAGAGTAGCACAGGGGGAGATAATGGCAAAGGGAGGGAGAGTAGTGCAGCAGGAGATTGCGACACAGGGAGGAATAGCAGCGCAGGAGGAGATAGTGACACAGGGAGGGAGAGCAGCGCAAGGGGAGATAGCGACAGGGAGGGAGCCGAGAGTAGCACAGGGGGAGATCGTAGACGTGGCCTGGTGATGGCAGACATACCACTTCGGACTCCAGCAGCCAGGTGCCAACCAGTGCCTCAGTGCCACACCCTGCGAATCACTTACTGCCTTCCCGTGCATTAAAGCAATGCGCAGTACAATGCTCTAATATAAATGTCCAAATAAAACATAAAATAAAAAAGGCATCATATTTTAAAGAGTAAAACACCCACAACTCACGTGAACAGACGAGTCTCTCAGACAACCCACGCACAGCACAAGCAGGGCACAGGCATACACAACACACAACAGCACTTACAGGCCCACACGACTCTCAAACACACAGACAGTGCAACACTCGCAGAACATAGACAGACACCACAAAGAACAGCACACCCCACAGACCCACATACAGGACCATCAATATATTACACCACCTGGTGACACGTAGGAAACAGGACATAGACAAAAAACAGCACAAAACACACACAGACAACCCATCCGATTTAGAGGTAGCATATACAGACACAACACAACGACATGCACACTAGACACACAAATCAGCAACATGATGCAGACCCCTCTGGGGAGCGAGGCCTGCCCCCTCCCCTGGGCCGCCCCCACTACACCGCCTAGGGCCCACAGCGTGGGGAAACCCCGTAACCTGAAGGGTCAGAACCTTTGACACAGGGGGAGATAATGGCAAAGGGAGGGAGAGTAGTGCAGCAGGAGATTGCGACACAGGGAGGAATAGCAGCGCAGGAGGAGATAGTGACACAGGGAGGGAGAGCAGCGCAAGGGGAGATAGCGACAGGGAGGGAGCCGAGAGTAGCACAGGGGGAGATCGTAGACGTGGCCTGGTGATGGCAGACATACCACTTCGGACTCCAGCAGCCAGGTGCCAACCAGTGCCTCAGTGCCACACCCTGCGAATCACTTACTGCCTTCCCGTGCATTAAAGCAATGCGCAGTACAATGCTCTAATATAAATGTCCAAATAAAACATAAAATAAAAAAGGCATCATATTTTAAAGAGTAAAACACCCACAACTCACGTGAACAGACAAGTCTCTCAGACAACCCACGCACAGCACAAGCAGGGCACAGGCATACACAACACACAACAGCACTTACAGGCCCACACGACTCTCAAACACACAGACAGTGCAACACTCGCAGAACATAGACAGACACCACAAAGAACAGCACACCCCACAGACCCACATACAGGACCATCAATATATTACACCACCTGGTGACACGTAGGAAACAGGACATAGACAAAAAACAGCACAAAACACACACAGACAACCCATCCGATTTAGAGGTAGCATATACAGACACAACACAACGACATGCACACTAGACACACAAATCAGCAACATGATGCAGACCCCTCTGGGGAGCGAGGCCTGCCCCCTCCCCTGGGCCGCCCCCACTACACCGCCTAGGGCCCACAGCGTGGGGAAACCCCGTAACCTGAAGGGTCAGAACCTTTGATCCGTGTTACTCTTCGCTCTGTGAATGAATGAACATACATGTGCAGGCAAAGTGAAGATAAATGGACAACACGTGGATCATGTGAGGGAGAAACAGCCTTCTTAGGGGTACAGCGGGCCGGATACGCACGGAGTCAACAGCTGAGGCCTCGGAGCGTCTGACAGGCTCGCTCCCTCAGCGCCTCGAAGTGATGACAACTGCAGAAATCTTTGCCTCACAGGCAGCGGGCCGCTGTCCACGGCGGTAATTGGCACCTTGGCAGGCAGGAGCAGGTATGGGGATTGCGTGGCACGTGGAGCCGGCTCCGGGGGCCTCGGGGGGGCCGTCGCTTCAGAGAAGACAGCCATTATCCGTGCACGGGCCCGCACTACCCGCGCACACGGAGACAGGCGCTCTCAGAGGGCAGGGGGAGCAGAGTCCCTTCTCACCCCCGAGGGTCCGAGGCTGACGAGGCCGGGTCCCTCCGTGGGAAGCCGTGCGCGCTCGGCAATCAGCCTTCCCGAGGCAAACACTTTACACAAGAGCACAATTAGACCCGGAGCGCACCGGCTCGGCGGGGGCCCGAGCGAGGCGGGTGGAATCAGCCACCTACCCTCGCCACACGAGCGCGGAGTCACGGCTGGGCCAGAAAACAGGCGAGTCCGCAATCAAGGTGAAAAGGGGGCGCAAGACCCAGCGCTCTGAAGCCAGACACCCTTACATACCAGGCATGGGAACAGCACACAACTCTGGACAGGCACTTGAACCCTGCCGGGACCCATCAGCAGGGCACCGCAGCCCTTTAGCGGGAAAGCCAGTGATGGGGCAAGAATACCGGCAACGTCCTCCGCATCTCCCGGGGCTCCTTCCAGGCCACGGGAGCCCCGCGGGCGCCGCCATACTTCCTTCTTCCCCCGGGCTGCGGGGGCGGGCACTTCCGGCCGGCCGCGCTAGGATTGGCTGGCCGGCCGGTCACTTCCGGGTCGCCGCGGGCAGCGCGGCGGCCCGTCTCTAGCTCAGGCAGGCGGTCTGGGGACGGGAGGGTAGAGGGAGACTGGATGGAGGCGAGATGGGAGTGAGAGTGCAGGGAGGTGGGAGGTTACAGGGCAGAGGAGCGCGCAGAGCGAGAAGCGCCGAGAGGGAGAGACCAGGGGGTGGGGAGTCTGCGGGGAGCGGGCCTGCCCTACAGTGCCGGCAATGCCGGACCAGACACGGGGGCGTTCCCGGCGTCGCGTGACGTCGGCAAAAGCCAAAGAATGTCGGGAAAGCCCCCGTGTCTGGTCCGGCATTGACGGACAGGCCCCTCGTCCAATGGCAAGGCTCCGTTTACGGAGCCAGCCAATCAATGACGAGGGCCGAACCAAAGCCACACTACTGTTCTCATCAGGTTTTCGCCTGCGCCGAAAAAGATGCGCAGAGCGCATCTTTTTGGCGAGGCAAAACCTAAAAAGAAAGGAGTGTAGGTATCTAACAGAGTGTAAAGACAGAAGCATGTATAACAATGCAAGTAAGAGATCTCTCACAAACTACCTCGTAATTTCCCTTCTTCCAAATATTCCTCGCAAAACTGGGTGGTAGATGAAACTTGTATGTCTGTTCAACAGGAGAAATAGTGCAGTGATATTAGAAACTAAACAAAACAAAGTTTTAAAGAATAAAAGGAGGTAATAATGAAATTAAGGACACCCATCTATATCTTTCTGGGGATATTTTCTTAAAAAGCTTCAGCTCAGTGTAGAAACCCTCCTCCTAACATCCGCTTAAACTAATTGAAAATAGAGAACTAGAACTAAAACTATTTATAGACGTCCCTTAAGTCTTGGAATAAAGAACATGTAATGCTGCCCCTTTCATTTGCAGGAACTGAGGTTAAAAGACAAAAGAAGAAGATTTCCACAGAGGAGGGAAACAATCTTAGAGAAGTATAACACCTTAATATGTTCCAAGACAAGGCTTAGAAGGCGAGCACACACAATTACCATAAGGTTGGGAAACTAGATGTTTGTTTTATGTCTGGAACACGTAGCCACTTTCAGGAGTCATTGTGGGATGTCAGGAATCAACGCCGCAACCCATAGACAATGCAGGGGCACAAGGAAGTTACCTCTTGCTACCAGAAATCTATGCGGGAAGCCCGAATCACCGACGCTACCCAACTTCACGTTGTAGTGCCTGTGCAGGAGATCGGAGTGAATATATATATATATATATATATATATATATATATATATATATATATATATATATATATATATATATATATATATATATATATCTTCGTAATCACCAAAGCTTTCACCTTCCACAGCAAGGCTACCACGGCACCATGAAGAAAGTCAGGCCTGGACAGTTATTCTTTTTCAATATTTATTTCCTTTCACCAATTGTGCAGAGATATAGATGGTCTACGCGTTTCGGCGCTTTGCCTTCAACTGGACCATAGAGTTCGGCTGTCTAGATCGCTATTTAAAGTGCTAGGTGCTCATTACGATCCCTTCTTTGTTTCTACCCTTGTGTGTGTTTCTAGACTGCTAACTCACTGTTCCTACTAGATGGCTTCGGTTTTCTGCAAGTACATTGATAATTCTTAGGCACAATTTTGGAGCACAATCCGGTCATAACATACAAGTACATTATTTGTAACCAAGGTGCTTGTGCAAAACAATGCTGTCAATTATAAATAGAGTAAAAAGAGTGAAAACACTTCATTTCCCATGTTTTGTCGTGGTCGTACACGCAAAAACGGCAAGGCAGGGATACATACACCCTAGGCTCCTACCCTGTATGCATGGGCAGTAGTATGAAAGGTATGGTAGCCCGCTGCACTACATTAACCAGAAAGCAGCTGGGCATCACAGAGCAAAACAGAACTTTCCTCAGAGACACACCTGCTATTTAAGCACTTCCGGTTCAAGGGGAAGGCGCTTGACAATCTCGTCCAGTGTTTCGAGAAGAGCGGACGCTTTCCTTCCCGCTGGACGGATTCAGTAGCCAATATCTCCGAGGATTGCTCGGCGAGGACTTCAAAAGAGTCGTGATACCTTCGTGTGCTGCTGTGCCTTTCTACCGAAGACATCAAAGAACCAGAAACCCTCGCGTGTGGTGATTACCCTGCTCGACGGCATTTCACGTCTCCCTGCTGGGCGGCGTGCAGGTACCGTGTCTGTTCTGAAATATAGAGAAGTGTCAGAGCACTCCTCTCAAGTACTTACTGCGTATTATTTTTAGGTTTCCTAACTACTCACATACTGCGCATTAAATGAGCAGACCCCCGGTGGCTTCCTTAACCGGCTGGGGATGCAACTCCTTCACGCTCTGCTGGCAAGTACAGCCAAAGAACCTTTTGTACATTCCCTCTTATCTGCTGTGAAGTAACAGCGGTTGGAGTGACAGGTTCCTGCCATGACTCTGGTCCTTGTGGGATAGTTAACTATTGTTAGTCCAACCGTGACTTTGGTGGGATACATTTCCTGGTCTGTTTTGTGAAAGCTATGTTTCTGACTACCGGTAATTTATGAATGATAGAAAGAGAGCATATTGACTGAGACTGCATGTGCTGTGCCATTTGCATTGTACAATTCATGTTTGTCTTCTTTTGTTTTCCATTCAGTACATCTGTGTACAACACATAGACCAGACCTAGGAAGCAAGGATTCCCGGCAGGATTTTATTATTTTGTTCCCTTCCCTTTTCCCCGGGGTGCTATCTTCCATAGCTTTGTTTGAACATACTGTGGGGAGTAGTACTCAGGCGAGGAGGGAGGCTTCTCTGCACGACATCGTCCCCACTGGCTGCTAGGCAGAGGTTAGTGGCAAAATTACTCCTTCTTGCGCTGCTGACAACCTGACAGATTGTTGACGCCCAGCCCAGACGATGGACACCAATGTTGTGTTGACCTCGCTGCTGGAGAGCTTAATGGGTCTGCAACAGGAGGTACAAACCTCACGTTTGGAGAACCAAGACCTGAGAAAAGAAATAGGCACGTTACGCAGGGAAGTAGCGAGTCTATCACGCAAGGGTCACGGGTCCAGTCCCTACATTAAGGAGGCAACTCTTCCTCCTCCAGTTCAACAGTGCACACTCCCTCACCAGTTACCACACACGGGTGTGGGTTCTTTGCAGCCTCTGCTGGTCCCCCACCGACCTCCGATTCCTCTGCTACTGTCCATGTGATCCAAAATACTGGTATCCCATTGGCACCTCCGGAACATTTCTACGGTGACCCCAAAAAAATCAAGACATTCCTCAACCAATGTCGGCTGCATTTCTTGTGTAAGCCTGCAGTTTTTCAGGATGAAGCTGCTAAAACGGCTTTCATGATGTCTTATATGGGGGGAAACGCAGCAAGCTGGACCATTCCATTGATGGAAAGAAACGACCCCTTGTTACACAGGTTTTCGGACTTCTGCTTGGAGATGAGGAAGTTATTCGACTGAAAGTCCCATATGATGTCTCTGGATCACAAACTCCTCACTCTGCGACAGGGGTCTCAGGACCTGTTGACCTCCATCACCTCGTTAAATCTCCTAGTCGTGGAAACCGATTGGCCTCAAGAGAAGAGAACTACTCTATTTTACCAGGGGCTACGGGGAGAGCTAAAAGATGTCCTGTCTCAGGTGGTGCAGCTGACTTCGACCTGCGAAGAAATGATAGATCTCACGGTACAATTAGACCACCGACTACAGGAAAGAAGAGGGGATAGGAATAGAGGAGAAACACATCTTCTATATTCCAGAACTAGACCACCATTCGATGATCACCCAAAAAATACTGATGGATCTGAACCAATGCAGATAGGAGGTATCAGAGGTCCTCTCACCACGGAAGAATGAGAAAAGAGAAGGAAAATGAAACTATGCTTGTATTGCGGAAAAGGAGGACATTTTATTTGTGGGTGCCGTGCCAGGGCGCAGCTCCCGGAACGACTTACCTCTCCGAGGGCAGAAGCAACACTGGGAACCAGAGGGTCTTCGGAAAACTGAAGAGCCCGGATCAGACTGGGATCACTGGTTTGGTCGGACGACGTGCATCGATCTCTTCCGTCATTGCAAACACTATCCAGCCCGCTGTGGCACATTTGAATGTAGGCGTTTCTCTGTGGGTTGAGGAGACCACCGTACTTGAGGTAGAGGCCTTACTGGACTCGGGTGCGACGGGAAACTACATGGATCAAAAATACGCAGTGAACATTGGTATTTCCTGGGAAAAGAAGAAGAACCTCGAAATCGTGAAGGCAGTGGACGGATCAACGTTGACTTCTGGACCCGTCACGTGTCATACATACCCCTTTTAATGCTGTTTGGTACGGATCACTACGAGTACATACAGATTGACCTTATTGATGTCCCCCAGTTTGGTCTGATCCTAGGCATGCCATGGCTGACCTTGCATGACCCTGTGGTTAGCTGGGCTGCTCGTATTGTCTCCTTAAGTTCGAACTATTGAAAGGAACACTGCACCAGGAAGACAACCATACCAGAAAAGACCTCAGAGACACAGGCGTGTCTATTGGCAAACGCCTCTACTGCAGAACCGTGTGGTAGTCCAACCTCATTACCCGAAGACTACAGAGAATATCAATCACTCTTTGACAAACAGAAAGCAACCCAACTACCTCCCCACCGAGTATATGACTGTCTCATCGAGTTGATACCTGGAGCTGATATTCCCTACAGTTGAGTGTACGCCTTGGCAGAGCCCGAAACACGTTATCTGAAAAACTACCTTGAGGAGAACCTGGCATCCGGATTCATCACGCATTCCTCATCACCAGCCTCATCCCCTCTTTTTTTCATTCCAAAGAAAGACTGTGACGAGCTACAGGCTTGTATTGACTATATAGCGATCAACCATGTGACTGTAAAGAATCGCTACCCTCTATCCTTGATTCCTGTACTCTTGGACCAACTCAAGGGAGCTCGTTATTTTACCAAGCTGGATTGGAGGTGCGCATATCATCTGGTAAGAGTGAAATGCAGAGACGAATGGAAGACCGCTTTCCAGACAAAATTTGGGCTCTTTGAATACAGGGTGATGCCCTTTAGGCTCTGCAACGGCCCGGCGGCCTTCCAATACTTTATGGACGAGGTTCTGCAGGGCTTTCTGGACACATTCTGTGTGGTATACATTGACAACATTCTCATCTATTCGCCCAGCCTACAAGAACATGTCGCACATGTCAAGGCAGTGTTGGACCGGCTGCAACGACATTCACTGTATGCCAAGCTGGAAAAATGTTTATTCCACATCCAAGAGGTAGCCTTTCTGGGCTAAGTAATCAACGCTCATGGGTTCCAGATGGACACTGGCAAGGTTGAGGCAATCACTCAGTGGAAAACCCCACAGCACGTGAAATCTGTTCAGAGCTTTCTGGGGTTTGCCAACTATTACAGGCGGTTTATAAAAGACTTCTCAAGGATCATCCCCCCATTTCACGGTTACTGAGGAAAAACACCCCTTTCATTTGGAGGGAGGAGACTGAACAATCATTTCAAGTCCTGAAAAGCAGATTCACCCAAGCCCCCATTTTGCGGCATCCAGACCCTCTTCTCCCTTTTATCGTTGAAACGGACGCTTCACAGTACGCCATAGGGGGAGTGCTGTCACAGCGACACCCCAAGACAGGACAGCTACACTCTGTAGCGTATTTCTCTAAAAAACTCTCCTCTAGTGAAGTGAACTATTCTATTTCCCACAAGGAATTACTAGCGATAAAAAGGGCTTGTGAGGAATGGCGACACTACCTCTTGGGTGCACGCCATACCATTGAGATTTACACAGACCACCGAAACCTACTGTTCCTAAAGACAGCCAAGGCCCTCACACCACGACAACTGCATTGGACACTGTTCTTTTCTGATTACGACTTCATCATCAAGTACCGACCAGGACCACAGAACGGGAAGGCGGATGCCCTATCACGCACTGAAGACCCAGAGTATAGTATGCTATCAGCGGATCCGGATCCACCTTCAATCCTCGCTGAGGGAGATTTTCCAAAACACATCCATCGCATTACTCACCTCAAAAGATTTCCTAGAGGACATCAGGATATCATTAACCAACGTTGATGTTATTACCTGGATCCAAGAAGATCCCGAATATCGAGTGGAGAACGAAGAACTACTATACCATTATCATGCGTTATATGTACCAACCTCTGATCTGCAGCTGCAAGTACTGTCATGGGCTCATGATACTACGTTAGGAGGACACCTGGGTATGTACAAAATGATTGCCTGTATTGAGCGCTCTTTCTGGTGGCCTACGTTACGGAAAGACACAAAAGAATACCTTAGGAATTACTCTGTGTGTGCACAAGGAAAAAACAGGTCTGCTACGATCCTGACCTATCCCTCCTCGACCCTGGCACACCGTGTCAATGGATTTCATTGTCAAAATGCCCCCCTGTGAGGGTTACACAGTAGTGTTGGTGATCGTGGATCACTTAACCAAGATGGGAAATGTTATACCATTGGAAGGATTACCTACATCCTCTGCATTGGCCCTCATATTTCTTCAACATGTGGTTAGAGCCCACGGAATACCCAGCATTTTCATTACGGACCGAGGAACACAGTTCACCTCTTGCTTTTGGAAGGCGTTATGTAAAACGATGGACATCGATGCCAGGCTATCCACCAGCTATTACCCCCAAACGGATGGGAAGACGGAACTCCTGAACCAAACGCTGGAGCAATATCTAAGGTGTTTTACACTACAAAACACCATGGACTGGGTCACGCTGCTATGGATGGCTGAGTTTGCATACAACAACGCGGAACACTCTACACCAGGGTGTTCCTTTTTCTGTCTGTACGGGCACTATCCCGACATGCTCCCATTTGAGTGGCCCGTCGAATCCAAGCCCCCAAGTGTTCACGAACATCATGCGCATCTGAGGGCAGTGTTACTGGATGCAAAACAACATCTTGCCATAGCGCAATCGGCGCATAAATGCTTCACGGACAGGAAAAGAACCGAGGAACCTGTCTACAAAGTGGGGGACAAAGTGTGGCTAGCAACAAAAAACCAGAGTGGATAAGTTAAAACCCAAATACATAGGTCTCTACAATATCGAGGAAATCATTAACCCTGTGGCTATGAAGCTATCCATGCCCCAGTCATGGCGCATTCGCCCAGTCTTTCACATGTCCCTACTCCAGCCATGCCCTGTCAGCATGAGGTTACCAGAACGTCCTCTCCCTATGGAGGTTGATGGACAGGACGAGTACGAACAGTGCAGGAGCTCCTAGATTCCTGTCTAGTGAGGGGGCAAGTACATTATCTAGTGGAATGGATAGGTTTCGGGGTGGAGGACAGGACAAGGGAACCAGTACAGAGTCTCCACTGCCTAGGTCTAGTTGAACGCTTTCATGCAGATAATCCAGGAAAGCCTGGACGACCGCTGAGTCGGTGATCCTTGAGAGGGAGTTCTGTCCCGATCCTAAACGCAAAAACGGCAAGGCAGTGATACATACACCCTAGGCTCCTCCCCTGTATGTATGGGCAGTGGTATGAAAGGTATGGTAGCCCGCTGCACTACATTACCCAGAAAGCAGCTGGGCATCACAGAGTAAAACGGAACCTTCCTCAGAGACACGCCTGCTATTTAAGCACTTCGGTTCAAGGGGAAGGCGCTTGACAATCTTGTCCAGTGTTTCGAGAAGAGCGGGCGCTTTCCTTCCATATGGATGGATTCAGTAGCCTTCACATGCTGCCATGCCTTTCGACCGTCACCTGCTGAGCCGTACTTGAAAATAGCCGTGAACATCAAAGAACCAGAAACCATTGCCTGTGGTGATTACCCTGCCCGACGGCGTTTCACATCTCCCTGCTGGGCGACGTGCAGGTACCGTGTCTGTTCTAAAATGGAGAGAAGTGCCCAAGCACTCCTCTCAAGTACTTACTGCATATTATTTTTAGGTTTCCTGAATGTGTTGGGCACACTACTCACATACTGCGCAATAAATGAGCAGACCCCTGGTGACTTCCTGAACCAGCTGGGGCTGCAACTTCTTCGCGCTCTGCTGGCAAGTACAGCTAAAGAACCTTTTGTACATTCCCTCTTACCTGCTGTGAATTACCAGCGGTTGGAATGACCGGTTCCTGCCTTGACTCTGGTACTTTTGGTATAGTTAACTATTATTAGTCCAACCGTGACTTTGGAGGAATACCTTTCCTGGTCTGTTTTGTGAAAGCTATGTTTCTGACCACCGGTAATTTATGACTGATAGAAAGAGAGCATATTGACTTAGACTGCATGTGCTGTGCCATTTGCATTGTACAATTCATGTTTGTCTTCTTTTGTTTTCCATGCAGTACATCTGTGCACAACACATAGACCAGACCTAGGAAGCAAGGATTCCCGACAGGATTTTATTATTTTGTCCCCTTCTCTTTTTCCCGGGGTGCTATCTTCCATAGCTGTGTTTGAACATACTGTGGGAAGTAGTGATCAGACGAGGAGGGAGGCTTTTCTGCACGACATCGTCCCCGCTGGCTGGCAGGCAGAGGTTAGTGGCGAATTTACTTCTTCTTGCGCTGCTGACAACCTGACAGTTTTCACTTATCAATAACTGTAAAGTACATTTGTGATCTCTATTTTATATATATAAAACAATTGACGATGCGTGATGAGTTCGCCTTGCCTCACGTCTGGTTCAGCGGTCGCCACCGCTCAATATGGCAAATCCTTTCCCACTTTCAAGAAAGAAATCCAGCCTGTCAAGTTACTCACGTTTCTGCAGGAATGTCATGCAAGGATGAGAGGTCCCGACTGCCTTAGGTCACTGCTATACCCAACCAAGTCAAAGCAACAACAGTAAACCTGGGGAATAAGGGAAAATAGGGATGAAAAGAAAATATTTCTCCCGTCGTACCACACTCAAGGACTGTACCAGACAACCAGGAAAAAACCCTACCAGAAAAAAGATAGAAAGTGTAAGTGAAAATGTTCAAAGTGAAATGCTAATGATTATATAAACAGTGCACAATTATTAAGTACCTAGTTGTTCCCTTCTTCCGCTAAATGGTAATAAAGTGGTCTTGCAGAGTACAATAGTCTTGATCTAGAACAAAAGAAATGGAAGGATTAAAACAAGGTATCCTTGCTGTTAGAGAATAGCAGTCACAATAGAGAAGTCATTTAACACTCACCTAAGACCACTAATGACTTTTAAGATAGGAATCTTGTAAGATAGGATCTTTTAAGATAGGATCTTCTTAGTGCCTCAATATCTGGTTTACCCAATGTATACACAAGCTTTCTTATTCTGGAACAGACCTTAAATCTTCTAATTAATTAGATGACAATAATGTTGTTTACCTTTTACTTGCAGGAATATAATGGGGCAAAGGAAACAGAAAAAACGGATCTCCAGGGACCTGGTTCCCAACAGATAAGTATAAATCTATTATTAACATAAATACTTATATACAGCATGAAACGCTGTTATCGTCTTACTGACAGTTTCTTTTCTTGGTTTCAGGGAGAATGTATGGGAAACCACGAGAGATGTCGATAAGGAGTCAGAATAGTGCCGCATACCCATATGTTGCAAAGTCATCCTGTGCCCTGGGTACCCCCCAACTTTTGGCTAAATGGTACTGTTGGTAACAGATTTTGACTGACTCGGGGCTCTGCCTAACCAGGCCCAGGGCCAGTGCTATGCTGAAAGAGACACATTAGAACACAGTTAAAACGCCTACATACACTTGGGTACACAATGGTATGGTGTGGTACCCCGTGATTGGCAGGACCTACCCTATAGGCCCCCAGTATATAATAGGCCAGGGGGTTTGAAACTACCTAGAAGTCCCCAGTACCCTGGGGCATGGCAGTTAAGAGGCCAGCAGCCTTTTTCTGCACTTGCATGTGTGCACTGCTGAAGCCTGAGGCCGGTTTAAAAGCAGCACTGGTTCCCAGGACTGCTTTTAAAGAGTAACTGGTGCCCAAACTCGACTTTGGGGTTTGTGGCACTTAAAAATGGATAACCTACAATGTTTCGACATATTAGGGACCCCAGGGTCTCCCCTAGGTATCCCAGGGTTTGGGGGTCCGGTATTTATAAGGTACATCCTTATAAAATGAGTTTTTATATGCCTGGGTAAAGTGAAGTGTCACATTTCACTCTCTACATTGTGGTAAAGTGCTGCTCAAATTCGACTTTGATGCTAAAAGCACTGTAGAGGGAGAATCTGCAACATTTCTACTGATTCAAAACCTCTAATGTCTCACCTAGTTGAACATGGGGTGGGGTTCCTGTAGATATAAGGCAATTACGTATAAAATATGTTTTTGTAAGTCCTGGTGCTGGAAAAATGGCCCAAGTCATTTTTCCCATTACAAATCCCCTGTTACATAGGTTAACATGGTAGACAGTTATTGATTAATAACTATTGATAGGAGAGGGATAGAAATGCCACTCCAAGACTTCCCAGAGTGGTATTAATAAATCCAACAATATCATATTGTTGATTTTCTCCTAAAGAGTACATACAAGAAGTTATAAGACTTTCTTGTTTGTAGGTCCAAATGCAGCCTTCTAGTGGTCTGCCCTGATTGGTCAGAGGTAAGTTGAAAAGCCAGGCTGGCTTGAAGAGGTGATAAAGAGCCTCTGGGGTTAACCAGCTCTGCTGGCAGGGCAGTGTGCTGTTCCATAGGAATGCCAGGCTAGGGGGGAGGGGTCCTAAACTATGCTCTTCAAAGGGGAGAGTTGAGACCATTGTCATTTACAGCTATGAACTTCCCACCTTAGGCAGATGTTAGGATTAAGGAAGGTATGAGCAGATGCAGGGGGGAGAGTCTAAGTAAATTAGCCATCCATGGGATGTGTTTAGCCAGTTCTTACCTCCTTGCTGGAAAATCAGCCATTATGGATTTGGAAGATTTGATGCACTCGGTGACAAAATAATGCCACACTCTACAGGATGTGGTCATAACTTTGAGAAGTTACCCTGCTCCCATTGGTCACAAGTGACTTCCTGTATGACCCAGAGATATTGTAATAAGAATCTGAGAGGGGCAAAGCCCTCCAGATCTGCTGCTTGAAACTTACCGAAGCAAGAGTGCCCTGTTGAGAAGTTTTACTGTGTAAAGATTTCTAGGGCCTGACCTCTGAAGACTGCACCATCTGAAACTACACCCCTGTGGATTATCTTGCTGGAAAAGAACTAAAGAGTGGAGTCCCTAAATGCTACAGGTTAAAAGAGCTCACCTGGAACATCACTAACTAAATCTACACCTTGGAGAACCATCGGTGGATTTGTAAGGGTTTTGTACCAGTGGATCCAAATCCAGCCATATGCAAATCAGTATTGACCCTGTGCCTCATGGGAATAGTCCAGCCCGAACTGCCAAGCTAGATCCTCTCTGGACCGGAAACAAGCATCCTGGGACCGGTTTCGGGACATCACCCCTCATCAGCGAGGCAACCTTAAATCCAGTGGCGCAGTGAGCACGGGACCCACGTCTGGGCATACCCTACCCACTTATTGCAACAAAAGCAAAAGGAACAAATGATGGACGGAATGCTGAACAATGCATTCATTCACCCCCAGTCACAAAGATCTGGGTTTAATCCATTGTTCTTTTGCTCACCACGCCATCCCAGTTTGGACCCAGTCATATGCAAATCAGTCTTGGCATTGTGCCTGATGGGAACTGCACCACTGGATTCAAGCTAGCCTGGCTGATGAGGGGTGATGCCCGAAACTGGTCCTAGGAATGCTTGTTTCTGATCTACGGAGGACCTGGCTTGGCAGTTCTGGCTGGACGGTTCCCATGAGGCACCGGGTCAAGACTGATTTGCATATGGCTGGGTCCAAACTGGGGTGGCGTGGAGAGCAAAAGAACGATGGATTAAACCCAGATCTCTGTACTGAGGTGAATGTATGGCATTGTTCCGCATTCCGTCCATCAACTGTTCTGTTTGCATTTGTCATCCAGAATGGGACAGGTATGCCCAGACGTGGGTCCCGTGCTCTCCATGTCACTGGAGTCAAGCTAACCTTGCCGATGAGGGGTGAAACCCCACAACTGGTCCTAGGATGCTCATTTCCAGTCCAGGGAGGACCTGGCCGTTCGGGCGGGACTGTTCCCATTGAGCGCAGGGTCAAGACTGATTTGTATATGGCTGGGTTCAAACTGGAATGGCATGGTGTGCAAAAACACTATGGATTTGGCCAGAGATCTCTGTACTGTGGTGAATGTATGATATTGTTCTGCATTCTGTCCATCAACTGTTCTTTTGTGCAAGGGTAAATTCAGCCAGTCTTGGAGAACAATACCTGAAGGTGAGATGTCTCCCACCATCCTTAGAGCAATCAGATTACTTAAATTGAATACCTGGGTTGCATCAGGATGGGTGATAATTCATGTTTGCTTCTTCAGATTTGGACTAACCAAGGCTTGAAGCAGGGATGTGTGCTGGTCCCACCTCTTTTTTAATTATCTACTGCTGATATGGAAGCAATATTGCAAGGGGCTAGAATGTTTTCCCCAAAGCTGGGTGTTTAGGACATTCCCATCCTTCAGTATGCTAAAAATACGGTGATCCTTGACACAACAATAATGGGCCTATACTAATTTTGAAGAATTGAAGAAAGGCGAAGATTTCAAACAACTAGAGTATCTACAGAATAACAGAAACATAAACAAATCAACATTATATGATCAATCTAAGTGCAACTTTAACTGCATGCTGGAAGGAGCTTAAATCAACACTGTCACCAAATGAAGGGCCTGATTAGGTTGATGATGAGACCGCCACGACAACCTGTCGGTGGGGGTCTCACCACTATCCTAAGCATGTTTTCCGCCTGCCACATTGGGATAACAGGCGGAGGGGTGGTGGTTAGAGAGACCAACTGCGACTGGTCGGACGGGCTCAAGCAGCCGTCGGACTGTCTGATGGCACTCCGATCCCTACAATGGTGGCGGTGCCGACCCAGCACCGCCGTAGGGATTATAATGTCCCTCCCCGCCAGCTGTTTCATGGCGGGTTACCCGCCACGAAAAGGTTGACGGAAAGGTACATTGGGGGCCCGTAGCAGACCCACCTTTTCTCCCTAGCCCTCAATGTTGGGGAATTTGGAAGGCACATATGGTGCCCCCCTACATATCCCTGCACCATGTGGCAGGCAACGCATTGTATGAACATCACAACAAGGAGTGCAGTATCCACTCAGGTCCGGTGCATAACCTGTACAGTTATTCACCATGTATGTTTGTCAAAAAATCAATTTAGGCAAAATGATGATTCCAGAAAGTTCCAAATGAATTTCATAAGTAGATTTTATTGCTCATAAACACGCACACGCATGATAAAGCGGCATTAAACAGTTTCTTATGCTACAGATATGCCCATTCGGGCCTGTTTCTGTGCAAGCAATAAATACAACGTACATCTTATAGTACCAAATGCATTTCGGCCTGAAATTGGCCCTTCTTCAGGGGTTCACTGTGAATGAAAAGAATGTGGTGTTAAAATGCCATCTTGAGAAAGAACCATTTCAATAATTTCTACAAATGCCATGTCATGTCGTATTTCTGATAACACTATAAGTAGAGGGCTTGCACAGCGATTGTTTACTCCTTAGAAAGACTGTTTATGTCATAAGCAAAGAGCTGTGCAACAGGGTGTCCCCTTCCAATGGGAGGAGCTGTGTATTAGTATTTCTGATAACCCCATTCAGCGTTCTCCCTCTAGCATGATTCTGTTCCAGCAACAAAACTGTCTGCGCCAACCTCTCTGATAATACGTAACCTGCCCACACCCCGCTATCACATCAATAGATATCCACCCACGCATATACACCCTCAGTTTCCTTTATGCCACTGCCCTCGTAATATACACTGCTTCCGTGAAATGTGCATAGAGTCTCCCCTTGTACCTTAGCCATTTCAACCGATGTGATCTATTTCCCAGCACACTCTTCACAGCTGGGAGCAGCGTTTCAAAAACGTTGCTACTGCTTCCCACTCTTTAAATTGGAACATAGTGACTCCACCCCTCACCATACATGGTGAATAACTCTACAGGCTGTGCACCGGACCGGAATGGATTCTGTGCTCATTGTTGTGATGTTCATACCAATGTGGGATGCCAGGGTGCATCCTGTCGTCCTGGCTGCACGCCAAACAAGTTAAAACAATGAATGATGCTTGAACATGTAAAGAGAAGCTCAACAATACTGGTGTGCACTGGAACATTTTTTTCATGTTTGCAAGGCACACCATGGTGCCTGCCACATAGTGCAGGCATATGCACAATGTGCGGTTTGTGAACTGCGGTGTGTGCTGCAGCCAGCAGCACACGCCGTAATACAAAAAATACACTTGGCGACCGCCTTGAAAGCGGTTGCATTGTAATTCGGGGTGCGGGACTGCAGACTGTTTGTCGGGCGGTCCCATCCTCAATAAGATGGCGATCGGACGTAAGTCAGACCGCCATCGTAATCAGCCCCATAATTATTTGGGACTGTGACAAAAATGTCGAATCAGATCCAAAATACATCATAATACAATACAAATAAAATCGACCTCCCTTTAACATTAATTAAGGAAACTATATTTTAATTTACAGAGCCCAGCTACAGACATGAAGTTAGCAATAATAAAAGGCTAATTTATTCTGGAAATTTCATATGGGTGCTACAGTGGCAAATTTCTGAGCCAATGCCTCGAACATATATTAATTTTTCTATTTTGAGGAAACCCATCAGACAGAAATTAAGAGATTGGAGAGCCACCCCACCCGTGGATACCGAAGTACCAGAGTTACCTATCCCAGAGGAGCCGGGTGCATAGGGTTGAAGTGGCGTCGGAAACCGCAGTCGTTCTCTGTTAAAGGCTTTGAAGAAGTGCGACTGCCGTGAAGGTGAAAAGGGTCTGGTGGAATCCAAGGCTGAAACCTGAAAGCAGAGGGGACAGAGTATGGGTCACTTCAGAGTGACCAGGGGCTCGGGAGAAGAATGCCCACCGATGCCGGGTGCTTCAGGTACGAAGAAGAAAACAAGTTACTTACCTGTAACTTTGGTTCCCCAGTATTGGTAACTTTCATAGATTCCCATGCTTTGTATCTTTCCCCGTCGTCGGAATGGGAGTCTCGGTAACAAAAATACCATAGCTGTAGGTACAAAAGACAATGGAAAAAGGCCTAGGCCTCATTCCCTTTTGTAGCATATCACCCTCTTTGTGTAAAAGAGACCAAATTTTGGCATCAGCCAATCAGAAGTGCCTCACCACTTAGAACCTTCCTGAAGGAACCTCAGAGCCTCAGATTTTCGTAGCCGTGTGTTCTTAGACACCATATCTGTAGTAGGCTGAGCTTTCCTCGGGGAGGTGGGTGGGCGCATGGGAATCTATGAAAGTTACCAATACTGGGGAACCAAAGTTACAGGTAAGTAACTTGTTTTCTTACCCCAGTATTGTAACTTTCATAGATTCCCATGCTTTGTATCAGAATAGCAAGCAGTTGGCAAGATAATCACATTTTGCATCGTAACTTATAACAATAGGCAACATGACATAAGATACAAAATGTGAAAAACGGAAGGTGGGAAAGAAAGGAAAGCTCACCCTTAGTGGAAGAGGTTCCTCAGGACAGCCTGTCCTACTGCCACATCATCTTGTTGTAGAGATTCCAAGCAGTAATGCTTGGTAAAGGTGTGAACGCTGCTCCAGGTAGCAGCTCTGCAAATATCCTTAGTCTGCACTCCTGCGAAGAGGGCTGTTGAAGAAGCCACAGATCTTGTGGAATGTGCTCGGATCTTCCCAGTCAGAGGTTTCCCTGCAGCCTTGTGGCAATGTAGAATGGCACTCGTGATCCATCTCGAAACACCTTGTTTGGAGAGCGGAAGGCCCTTTCTAGGACCCCCAAAGGCTACAAATAGTTGAGAAGATTTTCGAAAATCTTTAGTCCGTTCCAAATGGAATTTCAAGCATTGTTGTACATCCAACGAATGCAATGCTTTTTCTGCTGGCGTAGAAGGTTGAGGGAAGTACGCCTTTAGAAGGACCGGTTCATTCAAGTGGAAATCCGAGGGAACCTTTGGCATGAACCTAGGATTAGTCCTCATGATCACAGTGTTTCTCTTGAATTGAAGGAAATGCTCTTGGATGGTCAAAGCCTGTAGTTCTCCAACACGCCGAGCCGACGTGAGAGCAAGAAGGAGAGCCAGTTTTCACGAAAGATATTTTATGTCATAACGATGGACTGGTTCAAAAGGACCCTTCATGAGTTGAGAAAGGACCAAATTCAAATGCCATGTAGGAGGGGGCGGTCTCACCGGTGGATAGACCCTGAACAAGCCCTTGAGAAATTGCTTGATTATCCTGGAAGACCACAAGGAAGGACCGGTTCCTGTCCTTCTGAACCGTGACAAAGCAGCCAAATAGACCTTAATTGATGAATGAGCTAGTCCCGATTTGGCCAAGGACAGCAAGTAAGGTAGGATCTGATGAGGTTTGGAATTGAAAGGATCAATGCTTTGTGTCCTACACCAACAACAGAATCTTTTCCACTTAAGGTGGTAAGTCCTGTTCGTTGAAGGAGCCCTTGCTTGAGACAGAACTTCCTTAATCTCCTTTGACAAGGGCAGGTTCATAAACTCTCGCTGCTCAGGAGCCATGCAGTCAGATGTAACGACTGTGGATCTGGGTGCCAAATTTGTCCGTCGGACATCGTGAGAAGATCCGGCAGAATCCTCAAAGGTAAGGGGGGAGCTATCGACAACAGATGGAGCTCCGTGTACCAGAACTGTCTCGGCCAAGCCGGGGCTATCAGGATCATCCTGCAGCGCTCCACCTTGATTTTCCTGATCAGTCGTGGTATCAGAGGAATGGGGGGAAAAGCGTAGACAAATGTCTTCGACCAAGCTATCGAAAGCGCATTTCCCAGTGAATGTTGATGGGGAAGCCTGCTTGCGTAAGACCGGCATTTTTTGTTGGTCGGAGTGGCAAAAAGATCGATGTCCGGCTTACCCCACAGGCTGAAGACCTGCTCTAAGACTCTCTGATTCAACTCCCATTCGTGGCTGATCGAGGATGACCTGCTCAGTCTGTCTGTGTTTTCGTTTAGGATGCCCGGCAAGTGTTCTGCTTTCAGTGACATCCTGTGAAGGATTGCCCATTCCCAGATCTGCTGAGCTTCTTGCGACAATGGGCGCAATCTGGTTCCTCCCTCCTTGTTCACCTAGTGCATGGCCGTGGTGTTGTCCGTCCTGATCAGCACTTGCGAACCTTCCAGGCGAGGAAGAAAAGCTTGTAGAGCCAATCGTATCGCCCTGAGTTCCAACAGATTGATGTGGAGGTGTTTCTCCTGGGGTGACCAGTGACCGCTGACATGTAGGTCCTGCATCACCGCTCCCCAACCCTCCAATGACGCGTCCGTTGTTACCACTTGTGGAGACGGGTCGTTTGCGAAGGATAGACCTTGGGACAAGTTGTTTTGATCTGTCCACCATAAGGCTGCTTCCTTCATCTCTGGAGTGATCGTCACTCTGTCCTTGAATGACCGTGGACCTGTTGCCACTGATTGTCTAGTTGCTCCTGCAAAGGACGCATCCTTAGTCGGCAATGAGGAATTAGTGGGATGCACGACGAGATTACTCCTAGCAGAGACTTGTAGCGGCGTACTGAAAGACACTTTTTTGTTTGTAAGTCTTGGGCCATGGTTTGTAATTTCTGCCTCCTTTCCGGAGTAGGGAAGGCTCTTGAGAGCTTCGAATCCAAGATCGCCCCTAGGAAACGAGCTCTTGTGGACGGGACCAGGACAGACTTCTCGTTGTTCAGAGTGAGTCCCAAGTTCTGAAATAAATTGGTAAAAGCCTGAACAGCCTTCAGCACTGCTTCTCTGGACGGAGCTTTCATTAACCAGTCGTCCAGATAGGGGAAGATCTGAAAATGATTTTTTCGCAGGAAAGCTGCTACTGGCGCCAGCACCTTTGTGAAAATCCTTGGGGCTGAGCGGAGTCCAAAGGGTAAAACCCTGAACTGGTAATGGCTCTTGGCTACTGTGAATCGCATAAACCTTCTGTGCGCTGAGTGAACTGGAACGTGGAAATAGGCATCCTCGAGATCGAGCGTGGCCATGAAATCCCCCGGGCTGATAAGCTTCAAGATGTCCTGGAAAGACACCATCCGGAAGGACAGGGAGATGAGATAGGTGTTTAGCTACCTGAGATCTAAAATGGGGAGCCACTTCTCTAGCGTTTTCCTCACCAGGAAGAACCAGGAATAGAATCCTTGACCTCTTTGGTTTGAGGGAACCGGCTCTATCGCTCCCTTCCGGAGCATCTGTTGAACTTCGAGCCGAAGGAGACGCTGGTGTTTCGATGGAGTGGCTGCCGGGGCTTTGGGTGGAGGGACTTGCGCGAATTCCAAGGTATGCCCTTTCCGAATGATGTTGAGCACTCAACGGTCCGATGTTATCCTGGACCAGTTGTGAAGGTATTTGTTGACCCTGCCTCCAACTGATGATTTCCTGAAGGAGGGTCCAGTAGGGAGAGCCAGGAGGCCGCTATTGGCGCGTGGACGAGTCCTGTCCTCGTCCAGCTTGCTTTCCTTTATTGTAAGGCCTGGAGTAGTTGGTAGACTGGCCCTGCCGCTGTTGATAAGGCTGGCGGTATTGTTGGGAACCTGAGCCCGTCGTGGAATAGCGTTGCTGTTGGAAGGATCCTCTGTAATTACCACCCCTGCTTCTGGATCCCTTGAAAGGAGACTTTCTGAATTGAAGGGTCCCCAAGGACCTGGCAGTCTCTGTGTCCATTTTTATGTCCTGCAGGGTCTCATCAATGAGTTTGCCGAACAAAGCTTCTCCATCAAAGGGGAGATCCAAGACCTTGTTCTGGATTTCATGACGAAACCAGGTAGCCTTAAGCCATCCTTGGCGACGAAGTACTGCCGCTCCAGCCAATGAACGGAATGCTGTTGTGGCTATATCCATTGGACAGTCGATAATTTCCATCGACGTCGCCTCTCCCTCCTGTAAAATTTTCTTTGCCTCTGACGAAGATTCCGGAGGCAGGTGGTCAAGGTACGGGGCAACATCGCACCAGAGCTGGCAGTCGTACCTACCCAGGATCGCTAGGGCATTAGCCGCTCTCACCAGCAAACTTGCCATAGAAGAGAATCTCTTTCCCACGTTATCCAACCTCCGCCCTTCTTTGTCCGGAGGAGTTGTCAGTGGGGCAGAAGGGTTGCGTGATTTTCTCTATGCCGCCTGCGAGATCACAGAGTTTGGCCTTGGGTAACCTGTTAAGATTGCAGGAGCATCATCGGTTGCCTTGTATTTTTTATCTAGACGCGGTAGCACCGGGACCACCGTCGCTGGGTGTTTTATAGCCTTTATGCCTTCTTTCCATAAGTGATCCACAATAGGAATGGACCTAGTAGTTTTCCGAAAGGATTCCTTAAAGTCATATAAGAAACAATCTGTAGTGACTTTGGGCATGGCCAATTTAAATCGTGCAGCAGCTCTCTCCATCAGCTGATGGAAACTCCCAATGTCCGCTGGCGGGGAATCCGCCGGGTCCGGAACTGGAGATGAGGGATTGTCAATGACCTATTCATCATATTCAGTATCAGGATTAGAGATATGATCAGTCTGCTGATCCTCGTCCGAGGAATCATCATCATCATCCTGGCCCTCTTGTCGTCCCGAGGAATCCTGCTGAAAGGACGTTTGAGGATAAGGGGAAGCTGGAGCCGGAGAAGTAGGCCTCTCAAATGAAGCCGGAGCCCTTGCAGGCGTAGTAGGCGTTGACGAAACTGGAAAAGGCGTATTTGCCTTAGATTTATAGTCTTGCAGCATCTTATGCAGATCCTGAAGGAAAGATGCTGGAACTGTAACCATTCCTTGTTCAGATTGCTGCTGCTGCTGCTGCATCTGAAGATGACCAACCTCCTCGTGGCCGTATTCGCCCTCTGAATCAGTTTCCTGGCATTTGACAAAAAGCTGGGAGGGACTATTGGCATAGCTGAAAGCATCCTGTTCATCCTCCTCTGACTCTCCCTCCTGAAGGAGCATGGTCGGCAACAGAGGAGATACACTCCTTGGAGACGTCATTTCTGGTGTGATCCTTGTCACAGAAACGGTGATCCTCTTTTCTGTGGATAATATTGTTGGTTCCGTCGTCGACGGTTGTATTCGCGTCGTCGAGATTGGCATCGTCGACGGTGAAACTGTCGACACGCCAGCTGTTGTCATAGTCACAGTAGAAGTCCTCGATGCCCTCGTCGACGAGACCGTAGTCGTCGACATCGTCGTCATGATGGACGTCGGCACCATCATCGTCGACACCATAGTAGTTTTCGTCGCCGACGGAACCTTCGTCGTCGACGGGACCTTCATCGTCGACGGGACATCCGTCGTCGACGGGACCTTCGTCGTCGACGGGACCTTCGTCGTCGACGGGACCTTTGTCGTCGACGGGACATCCGTCGTCGACGGGACCTTCGTCGTCGACGGGACTTTCGTCGTCGACGGCACCTTCGACGTCGACTCCTTCGTCGACGGCCCCTTCGTCGTCTTCAGCTCCTCCGTCGACGGTGAGGACTCGGCCGTCGACGGTGGCTTTCCTGTCGACGGTGTTTTAGACGACGACAAACCTGATTTAGGTGTTTTTGTCGACGGAACCTCCGCCGTCTACGTCTTCGTCGTCGAGGACTTTGAACTCCTCTCAGAAGACTGGGATGAAGGTGTTTTGAAGGCTGTGGCAGTCTTCTCACCTGTAGACGTAGTTGGTCCTTCCCTCTCCTTTACACTCTTGTGAGGAGATTTGCTGGGACCTTGGCTCTCAGACTCACTGGGGGTCTTTTTTGAGGCCTTTGAAGATCTTTCCAAAGAACATGAAGGGGAACCCCTACCCCTCCTCACTGACCTGGTCGTAGAAGCCATCGACGCTGCCTCCTCACTGTCACTTGAGACAGTATCCTTCCTGGATTTTAGCTTTTGAAGCCATGTCAAGAGCCTACCCTCACGGTCCCGGAGGGTTTTGGCTGAAAAGGTGCGACAGATCTTACAGTCAGCAGCCTGGTGGTCAGGATAGAGGCAATATATGCAGTCCTTATGCTTATCCTCCACAAAAAGCCTCTTCTTGCCACAGGAGGAACAAGGCTTGAAAAGGGCTTTTTTCTTCACAATATCCGACATCCTGGAAGACAGCTACAATCCTGAAGTGAATTTGAAAGATTCTGAAGAAAATTCTGAAGTACAATCTTTATAAGAGTAGAAGTTGAGCAGAGCTCAAAGGAGACTCCCTAAGCACAACGTGCGGTAGAAAATCTGAGGCTCTGAGGTTCCTTCAGGAAGGTTCTAAGTGGTGAGGCACTTCTGATTGGCTGATGCCAAAATTTGGTCTCTTTTACACAAAGAGGGGATGAGGCCTAGGCCTTTTTCCATTGTCTTTTGTACCTACATCTATGGTATTTTTGTTACCGAGACTCCCATTCCGACGACGGGGAATGATACAAAGCATGGGAATCTATGAAAGTTCCAATACTGGGGTAAGGGATGCTTGACTTTGCAGCCACGAGGACCAGGAGACCTCGACGACAGCCAGGAGCCAGACGCGAGCTGTCCCATAAAGGATGTCGAGTGCTAAAGGGTCGGTGTCTGGCTGAAGCACCAACAAGCCTTGGCAAAAGCAACCCACGCAGGAAGGTCAAGCAGGTTACGTTGCGGACCAGCATGATCGAGAGGACTCACCAAGTAATGGGGAGTCAGGGCATGTCTGGAGCACCCAGGAAATCTCAACAGAATGCAAGATGACCCTCAGGACGACCCACAGGCCGGCCGAATGATCAGGTGTCGCGAGGGGATCTCAAGCAAGATCACAAAGTACCAGCCCACGGCGCACTCGGTGTGAGGAGGCCGGGGTTCTTTGGTGGAAATACTGCTCTGAGTCAGGACTACACAGAGTTAAATGTACAAGCTCGGGAATCGCCAACAAGCATATGCACAGTGCACATAGGTTTGGGTTAAGCAGTCCCCACGAGGGATACTGGCCTCAAACTTGCTGAGAACGCACATAAACCTCAGGGACTTTCAGAACCCACCTCCTGTGTTGCTGGAGCCTTCGGAGTTCGCAGGAGCTCAGGATCAGCAGACCGGTCAGTTGCGTTGTGGTACCTGCGAATGAAGGAAATCCGCCCGGCTTGCTTGAATCCTGATGGATGTGAGTCCCTTGCTCACTGCACCATCAGGATTCAAGCAAGCCGGGCCGAAGACGGCTGTAATGCCAGAAACCGGTCCCCGGAAGCTTGTTTCCTTTCCAGTAAAAGAATTGGCTTGGTAGTTTGGTCTGCCCTGTTCCCATGATGCACTGGGCCAGGGACAGACTAATTTGCATGTAGCCAGGTTCTGAGCTGGGATGGTGCAGTGAGCTAAAAAACGGTGATGGCTCAAGCCCTGATCTGTTGACTGGGTACTAGTATTCTGTTTAATTCAGATACTCTGTCCATCACCACCCCCTTTTCTGAATCGTTTTGTCCACCACAAGCGTGGAAGGGTATGCTCAGATGTGAGTCCCTTGCTCACTGCACCATCAGGATTCAAGCAAGCCGGGCCGAAGACGGCTGTAATGCCAGAAACCGGTCCCCGGAAGCTTGTTTCCTTTCCAGTAAAAGAATTGGCTTGGTAGTTGGTCTGCCCTGTTCCCATGATGCACAGGGCCAGGGACAGACTAATTTGCATGTAGCCAGGTTATGAGCTGGGATGGTGCAGTGAGCTAAAAAACGGTGATGGATCAAGCCCTGATCTGTTGACTGGGTAGTAGTATTCTGTTTAATTCAGATACTCTGTCTATCACCACCCCCTTTTCTGAATCGTTTTGTCCACCACAAGCGTGGAAGGGTATGCTCAGATGTGAGTCCCTTGCTCACTGCACCATCAGGATTCAAGCAAGCCGGGCCGAGGACGGCTGTAATACCAGAAACCGGTCCCCGGAAGCTTGTTTCCTTTCCAGTAAAAGAACTAGCTTGGTAGTTTGGTCTGCCCTGTTCCCATGATGCACTGGGCCAGGGACAGACTAATTTACATGTAGCCAGGTTCTGAGCTGGGATGGTGCAGTGAGCTAAAAAACGGTGATGGATCAAGCCCTGATCTGTTGACTGGGTAGTAGTATTCTGTTTAATTCAGATACTCTGTCCATCACCACCCCCTTTTCTGAATCATCGTGGGGTTCATCAGGAGACGCAGTCGCCCAAAAGAGTTTTCTCGACGGAGGATTGGAATCTCGCTGAGGATGTACGCTGCACAATGAGACCCTTGTCCTTACAGACCAAAGTGCTTTACCGATTTTTCCCGATTTCACCCTCCAGGTGGTGACCGGTCCCTGACTGAGATCCCTTTGTCGTTCGTCTCAAAGTGACCACGAGGTCGATTCAGAACTTGGCAGTTGGAAGCTGGAGACTTTTGTTTGGTAAGGTCGCGATGCGACACTCTTGTTTTAGAATAGCTTGGCCAAGATTTTGGTTTCTTTGCTGCAGCAAATAAAGGCAGGTAATGGGAGATTTTTCTCTACTTTTGGATAATTCTCAGGATAAATACGCTTTGATTATAATATTACATCGCAATGTAATATTTTTGGCATACCTGCTCCTAGCACACTTCGTAGAAGGTGTTACTGTCTTGATGGTACCAATATGGATTTAGAAAGTACTCAGCTGACTCCCCTAGAGGGGATATCTAATAGGTTTATGTACATTAAATATGGTATTTCTTCCATAATGTATAGTACACTGTGGAACAAATACAATAAGGAGAATCCTGATCTACGCACTTAGTAAAATTCGTAAATGGTGATATGGAGCGCTTTTGAGTGTTCCATCAGCTCAATTGGTAATTTGGTGTATTCTGGAAAAAGTCTGGGGCTAGAGCCTGTCTTTTTTAACATGGCACAGTCTTTTGGCTGTTTACTTGTCTTGGTGTCGTCTCTGTACTATTTTTTGAGAGTCCTTTCATTTGTAAATATGATTTACAATTGGTATTTACAAATGGTTTGGTTTGCTTTTGTTCTAAGTGTTGATTTGTGGGTTGATTGTTTTTCGGTCGAGGACCGGAAATGCTGGCTTGCCAGCTTCCGGGAGGAGATCGTATGTTACTTAGTAGGGATTTGGAACCCGCCTCCCTCGCCCGTCTCTCCTCCATTGGCTGGCTTCCTAAAAGGAGGCCAGCCATTGGAGGAGAGAGCCGTCCCTCCAAATAAGCTCCGTCTTTTTCGGATTCGGGGGCGTGATTTTTTGCATTCTTTAGCCCTGTGACATCGTCTGTCACTCAGGGCGCAAAAAAAACGCCCCCGAATCTGAAAATGGCGGCGCTTTTCTTTTGGCCATTTCTCAACAACAGCCGCCCCAAGAAGTCGCAGCCTCCTCCACCTGGCAGTCTGTGTGCCCATTATCTATTTGCGAGAGAGAATCGAATCGGCAGCCCCTGCACGCGCGCCGTTCCCGCCCCCCCCCTCCCGCTGTTCGTGCGCCGTTCGCCCCCCCCCCCCATCCCCCCTGTCCGCCGTGCTTCATACTTGTTAAGTATGCACGCGAGTCGAGGTCGCATACCGTGCATGATTTGTACTGGTGCTAAGCGTGCAAGGAGGGCTTTGGCGCTTGCACGCACTGGCACAGAATTAGTGTTGTTTTTTTGCACTTGAATATGTTGCACTTTGAATGCGTTTGAAAAGTTGCGATGTTTGTCGAAGTACAGCGTGTTGCGTGAGTGATCACAAAGAGTCACGTTGTGTTACGTGAGTGATCACAAACAGCCGCATTTCAGCGCTTGTGAAGCATTATTTTAGATGCTCATGTACTCTTAAAGCGCCCGGAAAGCCCTAGCGCTGGAGTGCGGCTTCTTCGGAGTTGAATTTGCACTAAACTAGAGGGGCAGCCCTGTCCTCTGAAGCCACCGGGCTTCCGCTGTTATTAGTTAATCACAAGGCTATTTCAACACACAGATTCCACTTACTTACCAGGCGACCAGTCAGCTTTGCACTCGTGAAATGATTTACTCCTGTCCAGCAGTGGCAGCGTGGGGGGGGGGGGGGTCAGGAGAAGGCTCCTATAGACATTTTGTGAACACCTCATAACTTTTCCCAACCCAGCCTGGAAACGTCCCACTGACATGGGCAGGAGTAAATCAAGGATAAAACAATGTGTCGTCTTAGTCACGAGGTGGAAGTTCCCCATTCACAACACCCCCACGAAAGCGTCTCTCCAAGGGCTGTGGCGTCAGGTGGGGGAGGGGCCTTCTTCAGACCCCGAGAGATATGCTTCCGGACAGGGTGAGGAAATATAAATTTTATGGTCAAGTTGTGTTCCCTATCGTGTACCCCACCGTCTCCATGTACCAGCTTAAAGTGCATGTAACTTCCCTCCTGTGCCAGCTATGAAGACGCAAATACATTTGCGTCCAACGTTAACCTGTCCTCTTTCAGACCCACCCTGAATGGGTTGAATAGTCCGTTCCTAAGTATGCTATGCCAACGTCTTTTTGTAGTGTACTTTACACGTTTTTCAGCTCTGGCAAAGTAGGCCCTGAATTTCTGCCATCGAGCCTTTTTTCTGGCTTCTGACTCTGAAAGCCTCAGCCCAGGCTGCCTCTGTACCCGTGAACTCTGACTTACTTCCAGCTCGGCCCACCGCGCTTAGCTCAGCCTGCTGCCTGCCAAGACTGACTACAACCTTCGAATTATCTGTTCCGCTCCTCGAAAATACATTCCTGCCTACTAGTTTAAGTAAACATTCTCCCAGCTGCAGAGCCGAAGGGCCGGCCTCACTGTTTCCGTGCAAGTAATTCATAGCCTCTGTTACCATGCTCCCATGGAAGGCCCATGCCCCCACGCTTCTCATGCAGACACTAGGGCGCTTATACACGCACTCACAGTCAGTATAGAATAGCTTCTGCCCCAGAGACCTTTTCCGTTCAGATAATATGGTTCCCAAACATCAGATATCAGATATGATAGAAGTACGAGTTGATCTGACATGCCAGACTTCTGTCTCTTTCCGCTAGTGTAAATGTCAAGTCCCCTGCACCCTCCAGTTTCACGTCAATCACACGTCATGCAGCTGCGCGCGCATCCAAGCCTCCGATTTCTGCTGACATTGCAACATTTCTGTTTTGTGCCACCTACTTATGACACCTACCTGTGACGTCTCTAGTTCACGCCTAGTTCACGCCTTCTGATTACGTACTCCTAACACGTGGATGCTGTTATCTTGTCTTCTCTCAGCTGTTACGCCTACTATATTGGTTTCTATGATGTGAATTAAGTATATAAGCTATGTATTGTCAATAAAATATTGCTCTATCCCTTCCTGAACCCCTTGTGGTTGCAGGAACATGATATCCAGTTCCGGAACAATTCCTTTTTAAGGAATAAAACCCCTAAGAACTCTAACACCACGGACTCTGTTTTTTTCTTTCCGATTGAGTTATTATTGATTAAGTACTTACCTGCATAGAAATTAAGACGGTAAATTAAATATTTACGACATTTTGGGGCCCGAACAGGGACCCCTCCCCCACCCCACGCGCCGGTTGGTGCGTTGCAAGCTCTGTCCCCTGCCATCAGTTAGACGGAAACTACGCGTACCGGCAGGATTTCCTGTATCTCCCTCTGGCCCACGGAGGTGACGAAGACTGCGATCAGCACCCAGACGAGGCGGTGAGGAGTGCGGAGGATCCCGACCAGAGCCTAGCCGAAAGAAGCAAGGTCCGAGGTGTCAAGAGGCCCACCAGTTTTCCGAAGTATCCACGTGTCGAGTCGAGTCGAGTCCGGTCCAGTCCAGTCGAGTTTTCCGAGGCCTTCTGTTTTCCGTGCTTCCCGGTGAGTACCATTGCTGGGACGTATCTAGACGGGTTTGGGTACACAAGTCCGGTCTGCACTGTTTTAGACAGTGTATCTGTACTGTTTAGCAGTACATCAGTTATTTCAAGTTTTTGCACTGTTCTGAGCAGTGTATCTGTGCTGTTTAGCATTACATCCGGTATAGGGGGTAGTCATATATGTCTCAAACGTCTTTTCATGTGATTAATGTCGTGGTATGAGTGTGACTGTTTTAATGTGCATTATTGTGTTCTTGTATAACTAGCTGTATTCAGTATTAAGTAGTTAGGATTGAGCATTCAGTACTAAGTAAAACAAGATGCCGTTTTTCAACAAGTTAAAGCAGATAGGAACTAGGAAAGGGATACTAGAGGAAGAAATTCCTATCCCCCCTAGGGACACTCCTGGAAATTTTATGTACCACAAGCATGGCTTAGATGCCATATTGTATCTAGATTTATGGGCCGACTATACTAAGCATCTAGACGAGAGACACAGATGGCCTGTTACCGGAACATGGGATGCCGAGTGCATCATGAAGGTAGAGGAAGCACTATGGAAAAAGAAAGCCAGACAATCTCAGAAAGACGCCATAGAGTTTTGGCGTAAGGAATCACATAAGCGTGCTGAAAAAGCACTACGTAGAGAAGACAGACTTAAAGAATCAGATAAAGCCCAAGAAAACGAATTAGTTACTGAAGGGATCCGAGTAAAATCAGAGCAAATAGACCGCGCACGAAACAATCTCGTAAATGGCATGTATCTTGCGGCCGAGGGTTCGCCTGAGGCCATTTCAGAAATACCGAAAAATCTGCCGCCACCATTGGTTCCAACTAAAGTAACTCACAGGACCACTAAAGATATATTCCTGAATTCCTATCTAGAGGATGTAGCACCCGCTTACACCAATCTGCCTGTCCGCGTCCCGCCTACTGACGGTGACGGAGGTGGCAACCCGCCACAACTGCAACCAGGTTTCCCCGTTCGATCGCCCACCATTCCTCCACCTCCACCACTTCCCGCACCTAAAGTTGATCTACCGAAATCGCTTCCACCTGACCCTACTAAAAGACAAATTCAAGTACAGATACAGACTCCACAGAGAGATAATGTCCAAGCTTCCGCCTCAGGAGGTGCGATGGGGGGTCTTCGGACGCCGCCATTAACACACAGATTACACCTTAGGGATATGCAGAGTCCTTTCACGTTCAAATCACCCCGTCTCGACCTACTCAAAGAACCACTTGCAGTTTGCAGATATGATCCAGTACCCGGCAAAGACGATAGAATGATGATGGCATCACTACGGTTACGATATGCTACCGATTACCTGCTGTTATTTGCAGGAATGAAAGAGCGTCTAGATAGAATATATCACTTTGTTCAGACTGGGAAAGACCCTGAAAGTATTAAGGATGCCATGGAGCATCAGAAAGTTGACACTCAAGCATATATACTACGTTTTTTTATAAATTGCCTAATAAGAGAACGAGACAGGCCTGAAACAGAACAGGATGAATTAGATGCACTCAACAGGTGGGGCCAAAATATATCTGAAGGAAAACATGATAAGGGGACTTGCATAGCCAGTATGTACAAGAAAATAAGAAAAGCAGTGATAGAAATACACGAAAAAGAGAAAGAAAAGGCCTCCTCCGAGGAGGAAGAAGAACTTGAAGAACCAGAAAAGACTACAGATACGATAGCATATGTAGGTAAGGGAACTTACCTTAGGAAAGGCATTCGTCCAGAAAGCAAGAGAGTTTTTCTCTCTGGCTTAACAAACCCGAATTCTCCTGAACATCGGTTCCAGGAGACTGATAAAAGGCTTCGAGACCGAATAGGGTACCATGTACTCAATTCTATGGATGAACAAGAACTAGCCCGGTCAGCAATATTATGGGCTGACAATCCAGACATATACAATGATGACACCGTAGCGCAGACATTCCTGAACCTTTCCCCAGACGAGCAGAAATTAGCAGGTGTATACATGATTCAGCACCTCCTCACGTTATACAGAAACCAACATTCTGATCCAGGTCCCTTACACGAAACATTAGAAGCACTACTCATGGATAGATGGAGAGGTCTAAGTACCAAGTTAATACAAATAATTCTAGAACAACGACATAGATATAACACTTTCGTAAGCTCCGAATATGTTCCCGCTCCGCCACCAGAAAGGAAAATGTATCATATGGAACGTCTGTATGGCATTGAAAGTCAGAACCCCTTACGAGAAGTACATCCAGTCATGGGTGACGATCATACCTTGAAACGTGTGTATGTACACACGCCTCTGACTAAGTTAGAACTGTTAGAAATGAAGAAACTAGTACCCTGTCATGATAAAGACCCTGCAGGTTTTCACAGAGAACTTAAAGACATGTTACTGATGGGGGATTACACATATGAAGATATCATGAAAATGTTAAAAGTACTGCTGCCTACGGGCATCTACGAGAAACTGAAGGAAAAGGAATGGGAGGTGGGAGAGAAAAAGATTGTATGGGCAGAAATAGAAGACGAAGAGAACAAACGTGTCCCAGGGGTAGGCCTTGGGGAGAAAACTAAAGCATTACCAGGTTTGATAGTACAGGTTCTGCCAAGATTATTGACAACTAGAAAGGAAGACTGGGACGCAATCTCAGCATGTAAACAGAAACCCGACGAAGATACTAGTGACTTCTATTCAAGATTTGAGAAATGTTTTATTATTAACAGTGGTCTTAAACCAAGTAGCGAGTCGTACCCGCATCTTTTTGTATCAAAGTTAGTCGAGAATTCCCTGTTAGCAGTTAAAAACCGTGTATACAAGGTTGAGAGTACATGGCAAGCAAATACGCCATCACAGATGTTACAAATGTTACAATATCATCAGAACAGAATTAGAGAAGAACAAGATCATGAACAGAAACGTATGAAAGACACGAAAATGAAAATGTTAGTAGCCCAGTCAGTTCCAGCCGACGGCCAAAGAAAGGGTACGACCCAGACAGGTCACACCGCAGCTCCAGTTAAAGGGACATGCAACTATTGCAAGCAGCCAGGTCACTACGTACATGAATGTCCCGTTCTGAAACATAACATAGCAACAGGTAAAACTAAAGAGAGACCGCATCCACCGAGACAAGATCAGGCCCAGCAACAGACCTCACAGAACGTACAGCCCATGCAGAATACGCAGCCTATGCATGCTTCATCTCATACAGCACAGACAGTAGCGGTATCACAGCCACAGCCCATTGCCGCGACTCAACAAGTTTCCCAACAGATGTACCAGTATGCCCAATCTGCTTACCCCGATTACCAACGATACGCATGAAACAGCCTAGAGAGGGAGTTGGGCTTGCCTCTTATTGAAATTCCTGTAGATCAAGAAGGTCCTTATGTACACAGTCAAGTATTGGGAAAAGACAGAAAGTTTTTAATTGACACAGGGGCAAGCCGCACCACAATAAGCCATGACGAAGTCCCAGGGGCACCCCTCTCAGGCTCACAGAATGTTTCCCTTGGTTTTTCAGGACAGCCCATTGTAAATGAGGTATCAGAACCCGTCCCCCTGGCTGTGGGTCCGTTATCACGTGTTACAGACTTGTTACTTACGAAATCATGTCCAGAAAATCTGTTAGGAATAAAGACATTGAAGGCTCTAGGAGCCATAATATGCTGTTCCCCGGAGGGAGTTAGACTCTTTTTGCGGGATTTCAAGGGTCATTATGTATTACGAGAGTTTGATGTCAGATTGAAAAATGTACCAGATCACTTGTGGGCAAAAGGCCCAACTGATGTAGGTTGTATGCATATCACACCGTACCGTGTTACACTCAAGACAGGGGTTGTTTTACCCTGAATCAGACAATACAAGTTACCACCTGATGCTGTAGTGGCTTTACTGGAAATCATTGAAGAGCTTATTGCCCAAGGAGTGGTCGTAGAGACCGACTCCAATATCTGTAATTCACCCATCATCCCGATTCTTAAACGTACTGATCCCAATGCACCGCCCGTATATCGGCTGGTGATTGATCTGCGAGAACTTAATAAATGCATTGTACCACAGTACCCTGTGGTCCCCGATATCTCTTCCCTATTGACTGCTATTGATTCTGAAGCAACGTTCTTTACTGTAATTGATCTCAAGAACGCTTTCTTTAGTGTACCCATTGATCCAGAGAGCCAATACCTCTTCGGATTCAGTTTAAATGGACGAAGTTTTAAATTTTCCCGCGCACCTCAAGGATTCACAGAAAGTCCCAGCATCTATAGTCAAGCACTGAAAAGACAACTAGATTGTATTCAAATGCCAGTTAACACCACTTTACTGCAATACGTCGATGATCTGCTGATCACCGCACGAAGTGAGCCCGAATGTGAACAAGCATCACTGACAGTATTACATTTTCTGGCCGACAAGGGACACAAGGTGTCTCCTTCGAAGCTACAATTCTGTGTTCAGCAAGTTGTGTACTTGGGTCACTTGCTGTCCAAAGTGGGGAGACAGCTCACTCCCGATCGCATTCAGTTAATTGTAAATATGCCACAACCCCAGACACAAAAGGAAGTGCGGGCCTTCATAGGCCTCACCTCGTACTGCAGACAATGGATTCCTCAATATGCATTTCTAGCTAAACCACTCATTCAGTTAACAACACAAGAGGCAGCGACTTCGACTGTCCTCCCTTGGACTCAGGAACACACACAAGCCTTTGAGGAATTAAAGAAAGCATTATGCCAAGCACCAGTTTTAGCGACACCATGTTACAGTAAACCGTTTACACTTTTTGTTACAGAACGTGATGGTACAGCGTTGTCTGTCCTCACCCAAGATCAAGCAGGTTCACATAAGCCTTGCGCTTATTTTTCAAGTACATTGGATTCAGTAGCCCAGGCACTCCCTGCGTGCTTAAAGTCAGTAGCAGCGACAGCATTAGCAATCAGACAGAGCGATTCAATTGTTTTAGGCCATCAGTTAACAGTACAAGTTCCACATTCTGTAGAGGTTCTTTTAAACAGAACCCAGACTCAGCACTTGACTATAGCACGACTGACAGGTTACGAATTAACGCTATTCCAGCCACACATAGAAATCAGACGCTGCAGCATTCTGAACCCCGCAACATTGTTACCTACAATTATCACAGATCCAGCCCCGCATGATTGTATAGAGATCATTAATGCAGTAACAAAGCCTCGACGAGACTTAACCGATGTTCCATTGACAAACCCAGACCTGACACTTTATGTGGATGGTTCATGTATGAGAACAAGTACAGGAGAATTAGTGGCCGCGTATGCAGTGACCACTGAAACCGAAGTTAAAGAAACACATCGTATTGACACACTGTCCGCTCAAGCGGCAGAGATTATTGCTCTGACCCGAGCCTGTATACTAGCCAAGAACAGAAATGTTAACATATACACTGATTCCCGTTATGCGTTCGGAGTTGTACACGACTTCGGAATGTTATGGCAAGAAAGAGGTTTCTTGACCTCTCATGGTGCCAAGATCCAACACGGTCCCCTCATTCAAGCACTGTTAGAAGCAATACATCTGCCTTCAGGCATATCCGTCATGAAGTGTAAAGCACATACTAAAGTTACAGATTCTGTTTCCCAGGGTAACGACCTGGCAGACCAGACAGCAAAACATACAGCATTGACTGACACTCAGACAACTGACGTGACAAAGACAATAGTACCGACAAATTGTATGACAGTCAGGGATCCCACACTAGATGTAATCGATATTCAGACACATGCTACCCCAGATGAAATAAAGAAATGGACTGAACTAGGAGGGATCCAGACAGATCAAGGTTGGATGACGAAGGGAAAATCTACATGGTTTCTCCCTGACTCTATGGTTCAAGTCATAATCAATACAGCACATAGTCCAGCACATCTAGGAGAAAAAGCAATGTTAGACAGTTTACAAAATCTTTGGGGCAATAAACACTTACGAGCAGCAGCAAAACAGAAAGTGCGTACTTGCATGATCTGTTGTCAGTTCAATCCAGGTAAAAGCGTCCCTGTAGAGCAAGGTGGATTTCATCCTCCCGATCACCCTTTTGAAGTCCTCCAGATGGATTATATCCAGATGGACCGTTGTCGAGGATTCAAATATGTCCTCGTAATTGTTTGTGCACTTTCCCGTTGGACCGAAGCATATCCAGTCCCAGATTACACTGCTCCGACCACTGCCAAGCAGCTGGTTCGGGAATTCTTCCCACGGTACGGCTTGCCTCGTGTCGTGTACTCAGATAACGGACAGCCATTCTCATCCAAATTAATGAAACAAGTTTCCTTGCTGCTAGGATATCAGTGGAAATTCCATTGTGTCCGACATCCCGAAGCCGCAGGCCTTGTAGAGAGGCATAACCAGACACTAAAGATCCGCCTTGCTAAAATATGTCAAGAGAAAGGGGTCGACTGGATAGTCGCCCTGCCAGTTGCACTGTTCTACATGAGAATGGTTGCCCACTCGAGATCAGGACTATCCCCGTACGAAGTGGTCTTTGGTAGACCACCGAATATGTGGGGGACGCCCATTCCTAAGAAAATTACTGATGTTGATTGTAACATGTTGACAGATTACCTTGCCTCCTTGATGTCTGCACTCCAATCATGTCGTTCACAGGTTGCCGCAGCCTTCCCTGACAACACTGATGTAAAGCCGCATGATGTCCGTCCTGGGGACCTGGTCTTGATTAGGAACTTCGACAGGAAAAGTCCGCTGGAGCCCCGCTGGAAAGCGCCGAAGACCGTCCTTACTACGAGGACCGCAGTAAAAGTGGAAGGCAGAAAGGGGTGGATCCACACGAGCCATATTAAACAATGTAACGAACTGAAACCAGACCCAGACTCGTCCACCCCTTCCAAAGACTGTATTGAGCCTAGTGACTTTAAAGTTTCCGAACGAGAGAAAACTCCCCAAGAGGAGTATAAATTAAAACTCCGATCTAGCAAGTCAGACAGTTTAATTGTTTAAGTCCTCCCCTAGGTGAATCGGTTAAATAGTTTCTGACATGTATCCCCTAGATCGAGATAGAGAGAGAGAGAGACAACTCAAGAAACGTACATATTGCAAATCACTGCGTAGTCATTGTATAGTGACATTATTAATTATGTTTTTTCTAAGTCTTCTGATTATTGTTGCAAGTATACTGCTTCCTATCTATTACCCTATTTTCAAGCGTGAACAATCTGCTTACAATGTTTCTGCTGAACATTCTTTTAGTGAGTTACCTCCACATGAACTTTCTTACAGACTCGCGCTGCGCAACAACACATTCATTAGTATGTTACATCATTCCCATCAGACTAATAATGCTACAAACTGCTGGATATGTGGCCGACTCCCTCCCTACCAGAAATACAAGGGAGCTCTGCCCCTCTTTCCGTACCCGTTCACTCACAATGGCTCCTGTGGTGCATGGTTTAAAATAATTAATTCCTTAGATCCTGATATTGCTGTTTTCAAAGGGAGCTGGGTTTGGGGAAACTTGAACTTAGTTCTGCTCGATGTCTGTTACCCTGATAAGGAGGGACTCCCCACTAGAATAGGAACTGATCTAGAAAATGAAGTATATGGATTAGGTAATTACACAATTAACCTTATGATTCTTACTGTTGAATCCGAAGCTGCACCAGTTCTGCCCGCTATGTCAGTATTACCAGTCACTGGTGAATTATGTGTCAGTAAGAAAGGTTCAGTACACTTAGGTCATAGTAAATGTACTACTGTGGTCGAATTCAGTGATCATGGTAAATCGTCCTTTAAAGCTATCCGTCATTCTTATTTTGTTTGTGGTCATACCGCATACATACGTTTACCTCCAGATTGGGATGGTACCTGTTATATTGCATTCCTTCTGCCACCTGTTTTTCTAGCCCCTCCTGATTATCACAGAAATACAAATCTAGTAAAGAATAGACTCAGAAGAGATCTCTCGCTTGTCGACTACACAGAAACAGCATGGGAACAATACACCGATTTTAATAAAGGATTCTTTTTCTTCTTAGGCCCCGTTCAGAATAGTAAACTAATACGCAGATTAACTAGAACACTTGAAGCAGTAGTGAATGAAACTGCCTCCGCCCTAGGTAACTTAACCGAAGAGCAGTCCGCCATGCGGGTTGTTGTCCTTCAGAATCGTCTTGTTATTGACGTCATCTTGGCAGATAGAGGTGGAGCCTGTAAGGTCATCGGGTCAAGTTGCTGTGTTTTCATTCCAGAAAACGCGCCATCCGTATACAAAGCTATTACCCGTCTTCATAAAATTGCCAATCTGATACATCAGAATCCAGGCACCTGCACTTGGTCCGGTTGGTTCTGGACAACGTTAACCGCTTGGGGATGGAAGATCCTATCCTTCCTAGGCATTGGCCTAGTCCTAGTATTCAGTTGCTGCCTGTGCCTACAGTGTGGGCCAGCGATTTGTGGACTGTGTGCCGCATCATGCATTGAACATTCCAGTTTTCTCTCACAACGTCAAAGAAAGAAAGAAGAGCAAATGATGTTACAAGAACAAACTGATCGATTCATGAGGATCGATATATCATGAAGGGTCCGTAGGGAACAAGGAGGGAATGAGGAAATATAAATTTTATGGTCAAGTTGTGTTCCCTATCGTGTACCCCACCGTCTCCATGTACCAGCTTAAAGTGCATGTAACTTCCCTCCTGTGCCAGCTATGAAGACGCAAATACATTTGCGTCCAACGTTAACCTGTCCTCTTTCAGACCCACCCTGAATGGGTTGAATAGTCCGTTCCTAAGTATGCTATGCCAACGTCTTTTTGTAGTGTACTTTACACGTTTTTCAGCTCTGGCAAAGTAGGCCCTGAATTTCTGCCATCGAGCCTTTTTTCTGGCTTCTGACTCTGAAAGCCTCAGCCCAGGCTGCCTCTGTACCCGTGAACTCTGACTTACTTCCAGCGCGGCCCACCGCGCTTAGCTCAGCCTGCTGCCTGCCAAGACTGACTACAACCTTCGAATTATCTGTTCCGCTCCTCGAAAATACATTCCTGCCTACTAGTTTAAGTAAACATTCTCCCAGCTGCAGAGCCGAAGGGCCGGCCTCACTGTTTCCGTGCAAGTAATTCATAGCCTCTGTTACCATGCTCCCATGGAAGGCCCATGCCCCCACGCTTCTCATGCAGACACTAGGGCGCTTATACACGCACTCACAGTCAGTATAGAATAGCTTCTGCCCCAGAAACCTTTTCCGTTCAGATAATATGGTTCCCAAACATCAGATATCAGATATGATAGAAGTACGAGTTGATCTGACATGCCAGACTTCTGTCTCTTTCCGCTAGTGTAAATGTCAAGTCCCCTGCACCCTCCAGTTTCACGTCAATCACACGTCATGCAGCTGCGCGCGCATCCAAGCCTCCGATTTCTGCTGACATTGCAACATTTCTGTTTTGTGCCACCCACTTATGACACCTACCTGTGACGTCTCTAGTTCACGCCTAGTTCACGCCTAGTTCACGCCTTCTGATTACGTACTCCTAACACGTGGATGCTGTTATCTTGTCTTCTCTCAGCTGTTACGCCTACTATATTGGTTTCTATGATGTGAATTAAGTATATAAGCTATGTATTGTCAATAAAATATTGCTCTATCCCTTCCTGAACCCCTTGTGGTTGCAGGAACATGATATCCAGTTCCGGAACGATTCCTTTTTAAGGAATAAAACCCCTAAGAACTCTAACACCACGGACTCTGTTTTTTTCTTTCCGATTGAGTTATTATTGATTAAGTACTTACCTGCATAGAAATTAAGACGGTAAATTAAATATTTACGACAGGGCAGGGTCCGGCTGCCACCCGCACAGTCCAGACACTGGCAACCGGAGCTTCTCGACTACTCTGCATTCCTACGAGGGACGTCATGCCCTCTGTGCTGTAACACTGTGTTGTGTTGCGTAGTACTGAACTCAAAGGCATTTTATTGTATAGTATGGTGTTGTGCTGGCCTGCACTGCATTGTACTGTCAAGGTACTGTGCTCAAGGTATGTTATTGTATGGTGTTGTGCTGTGCTCAAGGTATGATATTGTGTGGTGTTGTACTGCCCTGCACTGCATTGTACTGACAAGGTACTGTACTCAGAGCATGTTATTGTATGGTGTTGTGCTGTCCCAGACAGATTTGTTTAGTTCTACTCGGAGTTTTTGGTGAGGGTGTTGTGTTGCACAGTACTCAATTGTATTTTATTGTGTGGTCTGCTATTGTACCAAGGTGCGCGGTATTGTACGGTGTTCTGTAGTAGACATTTGCATCAATACCTTGAGGGGTGTTGACACCCACAGTGCACTAAGGGGTGTTTAGAAGTCGCAGACCGCCTTAAAAGCAGAGACTGATACCCTTGACCGTAGACCTCAGAAGGATGAAAGTTTAGTTTGCCCTGCTAGGAAGCGAACCTGTGACCAGAGCGCCAAACAAGCACAGACTGACGTCACAGGTAAGGCGCGCCGCAGGCGTGTTTGGGGTTTGTCCTTTCCTTGTTGTAAATGAAGCCATTCGGGGGTGAAGATGTTATCCACCTCCCGGAACCGGAAGTGCGCCAGACTGTCCTGCCGCAGCGTGGCAGCAGTATCACCACGGCAACCCCGAGATAGCTCACAGGGGTAATGCGCCTTCTCCAGAGGTCTGCGGAAGTTTAGCTTGCCAAGGAAGGAATAACTGGGGATAACACCACAATGCAACTCGAGGATTGATTTAACATGTTTACCAAGATGATTATGGCTGTCTGAATTCTATGCAAAAAGAAGAGAACGCTGCTGAATTTCTTGAGGAATGCCACACTTTGTGTCGCACGTTTCTTCTTGACATCCGTACCTCAATGCATAATATATAGCACATGGAAAATCCAAGTAGAACAATGCATTGCAATTGTGAGAATTCCACTGTTTGATTCCCACCTTTTGATACCGAAGCTTAAGCACGGCCCATATGAATTAGCAACATCCATTAATACGTGTGCATGCACCCCTCAGTGGCGTTAATTTTATGAGCCTGAGAAGGATGAAAAGCTCTGTGCTGGCTTCACCATGAGTTGAAAGCAGTGACCTTCGCATCGTCTAGATATATTGGCAGTAAGCCAGGAACGAATATTTCGCTTTTTTAAATTGTTGATAATGGATATGTTTATAACTTGTTTGAAATATAAATGGGGAAGCTAATGAAGTACTTAGTTAAAATCCGTTTCTGGAGAGAAATCTGCATCACTTTAACCTTCTGTAAGGATGTGGTAAGTGCATAAGAGATAACATGTACGTACCTACCACTTGTTAAAAAGCTGCATGCGATTATCAGACAAAGAATTGAAATGCAGATGTATACTGGAGGCTAGTTCTGGTGTTATGTTGATACAATGGTTGTAGCAAGATATTTCCATTGGGGAATTGGCAGTAGGAACGCTAATCCCCAGAGGTGTCTTAATGGTTATATCTGAAGGCCCAATACATCAGGCGGTAATATAGCTGAGAGGGTTAGGACACTTGTAGTAGTTGTTTATTCAGCAGGTGACAGCTTTCAATCATAGTAAAATAGCTTTGCTGCAGTGTGCTCTGTTCAATCTGCTGGGTACAGGTTTGAATCCTTGAAGGTTGCTCAGTGGGTTGTTGCAGAGATACGGGTGTAACCTACAGGTCACAAATTCGAATGCTGGTAAGTTTGCTGAGTTAAGTGTGCAGATGTTTCCAAGAGCTGAATGTATAGCTTGTGGCATAAGCTTGACACCCTAGAAAATTACTTCTAGCTTTCAGTCATCTGAGCCATTGATTATGAGTTATGGGCAGTGGTAATTACTGCAGGTTAGGTCAGGGCAAATAGCGCATGATTTAAGCGACTTACCTGATCATAATATAACATGTGCATTTGTAAATTACACGTTCAGCCCCGAAGGGGCATCTTGATGCTGAATAAGAGATGTTTATTGTTAGCCAACTATAAGAGGCTATTACATTGATTACACAGACAGGCAGGCGTTTGACTGCACACTCTCCCAGATGCCTTTGTGGGTGGGGATGTGGGGGATTGTTTAGTGCGCAGGTTTAACGATTCCCCTCAAGGCTCATATGCTGCATTTACTCTTGGTGTGCCTGAAAGGTGACAGATTGGGAACACTGGAATCTGAAGTCTTGTGCAGCAACATAAGCTCTCTGACTGCGCACTTCAAATCGGCGCACAAAAGTGAGCAGGGTCATGCTCCTACAATTATAGGCCTCTTAGTAAGGGCTGTTGCTAAACGATGACATGTTTTGTGCCATAGAGGTGCACCTCTCGGGAGGCATACAGGGACATGCAGTGAAAATTATTGCTCAGCACACTGGGCTGGTATTGTCATAACAGCATTTGGGCCTTTATCATAACTTCAGAGTGAAAGGCATATATTAATCATTTAGATGAAAATCATCTTCTGGATGAATAAGAAACTATAAGTGCTGCATTTAAGTGGCTTCTGCGTGCGTGAGCTCCTCACCCCACTCCCCCCCCTCGTTGCTTGTGTGTGCGTGAGCTCCTCCCCCCTCCCCCTCCGCCTTCGTTGCTTTTGTGCATGAGCTCCTCACCCCCCTCCCCTCCTCTTTGCTTGTGTGCGTGAGCTCCTCACCCCCTCCCCCTTTCCTCGTTGCTTGTGTGCGTGAGCTCCTCACCCCCCTCGTGGCTTCTGCGTGCGTGAGCTCCTCAACCCCCTCTCCCCCCTTGTTGCTTGTGTGGGTGAGCTCCTCACCCCCTCCCCCCTCGTTGCTTGTGTGCGTAAGATCCTCACCGCCCTCCCCCCTCGTGGCTTCTGCGTGCGTGAGCTCCTCACCCCCCTCGTGGCTTCTGCGTGCGTGAGCTCCTCCACCCACCCCTCATTGCTTTTGTGTGCGTGAGCTCCTCACCCCCCCCTCGTTGACTTTTTCTTTTGATAAGGTGGTATAATGATAGTTAGGGCTTATGCTGCGTTACGACCCCTGGCTGTGCTTGCTCCCCTGCCCCCTGGCTGTGCTTGCTCCCCTGCCCCCTGGCTGTGCTTGCTCCCCTGCCCCCTGGCTGTGCTTGCTCCCCTGCCCCCTCGCTGTGCTTCCTCTCCTGTGTGTGTATGTGGCTCTGTGTGGATATGTGGCTCTGTGGCTCTGGGTGTGTGTGGGGCTCTGGGTGTGTGTGTGGGGGGCTCTGGGTGTGTGGGTGTGTGGGGCTCTGGGTGTGTGGGGCTCTGGGTGTGTGGGGATCTGTGTGTGTGGGGCTCTGTGTGTGTGGGGCTCTGTGGGTGTGTGTCTCTCTGTGGCTCTGTGTGTGTGTGTGTGGCTCTGTGTGGATAGCTTTTTTTGTAGGTGGCTCTATGTGTGGGTGGCTCTGTCTGTGTGAGGGTAGCTCTGTCTGTGTGAGGGTAGCTCTGTGTAGGGGGCTCTATGTGAATGACTGTGTGAGTGGCTCTGTGTGGTTGGCTCTGTATGTGTGTGTGGGTGGCTTTGTGTGTGAGGCTCTGTGTGGGTGTAAATACAATAGGTCATGCATTTGCGAGCGATTAAGCTATTGGCATTGTAAATGACAATGCCATTTATTTAACGATTAAGCTATTGGCAATTTAAATGACAATGCCATTTATTTATGATTTTAAAAAAAATGTCATGAGCAATGCCAATAGCTCTACCTTTAATGATGCCGAGACCATTGCATTGTAAATGCTTGTTTTTGAATGTCTGTGGTTTGTGGACTGACGCCGGTGGTGACGCTTGTGAAGTACTTGTTTGAGTGAGAAGCAACTGTGTTTTTTTGTGTAAGAATGGCTTGCCTTAGCAGAAGTTATTGGAAGAATTACATTTTAAAATTTAAAGAATGGGGGGGGTGGCTTGTGGCGGCAAGATGGCGGTCGCACTCTAAGAGTGCTTCGGACCCCCTCCGTCATCCGCCTTGCATCTGCCTCTTACAGCTACCATCAGGTCTCGGCATCTACCTGCGGTGACTCCTCATCCAACCTGCTTTACCCCGATTCCCTCTGGGGGCTGCTCGGTGCTTCTGCTGCCTCCCCTGAACCCATCTCCCTCTGAGGCCCGCTCGCTCAAAATGGCGTCCCCCCCTGCTGTCCCGTCCCGGTCCCTGAAGTCTCCGCCCGGACGGCCCAGCGCCCTCCTTGCCCTACTGCCAGTGACTCACCTGGCGGTGGAAGGCTGATCCAGAGACTGGCTGATTCGCCCTGGAGCTGCTGTGAAGAACTCCCCTGGACCGGCGGGTCCGGAGAACGGCGGTGGCGGTGTGTAGGAAGGTGGATACCTGACTATGGTTACCCCAGATTTTTTGCCTGTGTTTAGCTGGTTTTCGACTTAGTTGGCCTGGTTCCCTGCTAACCAGGGCCCCAGAATATCTGCTCTCTTTGTAAAATGAACTCCATGCACCCTAGGTACATAACCCAATTGGAAATGGACTCCTTGTCAGCCCCTGTACCATGCACTATAGGTGCTCAGGGCATAGGTGCCACCAAGGCCTACCAGGGGCTGCAACATAGCTTTTGCCACCCCTGGCTGGTTCTTAAATTGACACAACTGGCTGATCACTCAGCTGGGGCAAGTGGGTGTAATCACCCCTTGCTTAGATATAGTATCCCTATATCTAAACCTATATCTGGAGACATATAAACCTGTGAGCCACTCCTATGGAAGGCCTTATCAATCCTGGAGGCAGGGTGCGTGGTTTAATGTGAGATGGTGCTCTAGCATGAGCTGAGCCTGCCTGCAGCTGTCGGGAACAACTCCCTAAGCTGTTCCGGGATAATGCCATACTATATACTATTAAGTGCATTATAATCCTCGCGGTTATAGAGCAACTTTGGTTTGGCTTTATCAAAACATGTCATGTAAGGTGTCATACGATTTGGAATACTATCCCCTTGACAGTCCTGTCGACGGGGATAGCATTCCACCCCTCTAGAGGGAGAAGACATGTTACTTTGCTGAAACGCGGTTGATTTTTAAAAGAGTCTCAAATCCACAAAATGGATGCTTCTGCCACAGACACAAGTCTGACCTCCTGCTGCTGACCGAAACTCAGCAGAGGAGGCCTGGACAAAGGCTTTCCTGTCGCAGGGAGGTGTTACACCACCCCAGACAGGAAATAGTGGTTTGAAGCAGGGAGGTTTGAAAGAAACCAGACACTGCCTTGGGAGCACAAGGCTTCCCCTTGCATAATCCGGCCAAACCGGTTCTGGGGCACACCAGCTCCAGTCCCAGCGCGGCCTGGATCAAAGGGAAAGGGGTTTATCCACCCCCTTCCTGGGTCCCACCCATAGGAGGGGACCTAGCAGGTAATCCAGCCCCCTAGATTGGTATAAGAATGGGAGCAGTGCCAACGCACTCAGATTATACTGATGAAACATTTGAAACAAAACTCTGGACCCTTCGACATCCTACTTGACGTAGAAGACTGAAGAATCTCCCTTGTAGTCAAGGAGTGACCACCCTGTGCAAACAGGCACCATCCAGCACCTCGACGTCTGCTTTGTTGCAGTTCCCGCCGGAACTCGAGCAACAGAGATCAACGAGATCAAGCTTGCCTGCCTTCTTACAGCCAGATCCACAGTCCCTGCAGAGCTGAGACCCGTGGAGGCGACCGGAAGCGTGGGGCACGCCATCTTGAAAAGACCACGAGACGCTGACCGTGCAGCCCACGAGTGACCCTTGAAGCTGTACACCGGGGTTTGAGAAGCCCCAGCCCTGAGCCACTTTTGCACCGAAGCTCACCCCTCTACACTTGACGAGTGCTGCGTGGGGCTCTTCTGCTTCCTTTGGCTCAACGCGTTGGCCCGGTCACTTGCCAGCTGGCTTGTGGCCCCTGTGCCGACGAAACCTGAAATACGACTTGTGATTCTGGTTGCTCTAGACTTGCACCCGCTCCTCTGAAAAGGAGCACCCGCTCTGACCCTCCTGGTCCGAGTGAGAAGCAATCTTCCAGTCTTGCGTGGATTGCTCTTGCCAAGTGTTGTTTGCTCCGATCTTGAAGTTGACAGCGCCGACGGTGAGAGCCTTCGTGGGACAGCTTGTGACCCGCTCCTGGACATCGCAGATGCCCCAGAGCCCACGTGGCAGCGGAAAGAAGCTCCTTGACAACCACCTGATTGCGCCCGACATTGCCTGGTTCCGTCCTGGTTCCACCCTGGTCACTGTTGAGTGACCCAGACTCTGTCCCCTCTGCTTTCAGGTACTTTACGACTCTGATCCACTATTGGATCACACGGACACTTCTCCTTCACATCGCCTGCAGCATCTTCAGCTTCAAGCACCAGCAACCTGCGTGACGAAACCCGACGCCACTTCGACCCTATGCACCCGCTTCCTGTGGGTGAGGTAACTCAGCAACGCCGGTGTTCCCACACTGGTACACACCTCTAGGGTCTGTGTCTAAAGTTTTATCCTTCTAGGTTAAACGGAAGTCTCCTTAAACAGTAACTCTATTACTTTTACGCACCATTGACTTTGCAATGGTGCATGCGTGTGCTTTAAGCGCTGCACTCGAATCCTGCGGGCTTTTCCCGACTTCAGCATTGCTAGTCCCGACTGCTCCCAGCGATTCCCTAGGCCCTAGACCTAACCACTGTTCGATTGGTATCTCTTATAACACTTTCTTAATATATGGTTTGAGTGGCCACCTGCCCTCATCCATAATTGTGCAACTTTCATATGTTATACTGTGCTTTTGATTTAACGCTTGTGCCCCTTTGCTCATAAAGAGTACTGGGGATTGTTTTAGTAATAAACACATATATTTTTATAATATATACTTGTGTGGTGTCCTTTCATTTGATATTACAGGATTGTGATTGGTAAAGCAGCTCGCTTAACACAACCTCTTGTGTTTAGCCTTTCAGGCTGCTTAGTCAATGCTACCCCTAGAATAGCTTGTCTATAAGGTTGACTTACAACCAGACACCAGAAGGGATTGTTTGGACTGATACAAGGTGGTTCCAGAATTGGAAACATCATATATCAGGCCAACTTCTCACATGGTCCTTGAGAGCGGCGGAAGCGCCCTGAGAAGAAGAGAAGTGCGGTCGTCCACCCGGGTTAGGGGCGGCCGCGCGAGGCTGTCGGGCCAGCTGCCGGGACTGTCTGAGGAGAAGACACAGTCCCCAGCTGCGCCGCTGCTGCCGGAGAGGCGGTGGGAGACGAACGGGTGGATCTGTTCCGGTGGGCTGACCTGTGCCGCGGGAGAGCCACTGGAATCACCGGAGAGGCTGCGGTGAGTGGAAGCGGAGCCGTGGGGGCGCGGCGGCGCTGCTCTACTGGGGAGGTGCCAACCAGATGTGGGGGCTGAGTGCGGGCCCTGCCTGGCCGCGGCTAAACTGTGACCTGACCTCCCTGCGGAGTGAACTGAGAGCGGGGGTTCAGCCCCGTGCCGTCTCCCCGGACCGTGCTTGTGACTGCCGAGGCCGTGCATGTGTGCTCCCGCGGGGTGCCCGAGTTGTGGTGCCCTGGTGAGCGGGCTGTCCCCGGGAGCCCGGGAGCCAGTGAGCGGGAGGCTGCCGGACGTCTGCTCCTTCATCCTGACCTGTCGGGGAATACATCGGGAGGCTGCACTCCCTTCTTGGCTGATGTTGACTTTCGCGCCCTCCGCCATTTTGAGAGCGCGGTGCGGAGGCGCAGGGAGCTGCTTGCTTCATCGGGTGTGTGGGCCAGGTGGACTTTGGCCATTCTGAGTTCCCCGGGGGCAGTAGTGGAGCTGTCCTGACCTGTGCCCGGTCACAAGTGTTCCTACGTGCCCATCCTCTGGGCCGAGCCACTGACGACGCACCGGTGAGTGAGGATCCTATTCACTGGTGCTAGCTGTGGTGGAGGGGGGATCGGCCACCACGTCGGGTGGCGGGTTGTGCCGCTGCATCCCCCCTCCCCCTGGTCGCCGGTGTGGAGACTGCTGGTCTGGTCGAGAGGACGACCGTGGTGACAGAGAGCTTGACCTCCCCTATGCTGTTGTGACTCCTGCCCCTCTGCTTGTGGGGTGGTGGATGGCCTGACTCCACGATTTGCCCCGTGGCCTGGCTGGTCCCCCGCCTCCCCCGGGTGGCTGCTGCTGTCCTGCTTCCTGAGACTGGAGGCCCTGCGCGGACTGGGGTGCAACCTGCGTGCCCCGTCCCGCACTTGTGTGGAACCCTTGCTGGGTGCCCTCTTGCTTGCTGCTGTGTGCCTCGAGATGCGCCGGATTGGAGGTATGCAGCTCTGCTGCCCTCATTGGGTGGCGTGCTGGTCCGTGACTGTCTTGCTGTTTTTGGGGGTGAGTCACGGGAATCTTGACACAGCGCGCCCCCCTCATTCCCTGCACTGCTACCTGAGCTTCGAAGCATACCGACTCCCATAGTCGCGGGGGCTCCTCGACCTGCCCCAGGCCCGCAGCTGTGAGGGCCTGCATCTCTCCACAGTCTGCGGACAAGGGACTGCGCTACGCGTATCGGCCAAAGCGTCGGATGGCACACGCAAGTTGGTCCCCCCTCTCTTCCTCTTCGGGGCTAAGGGCAAGAACCGCAACACTCAGACCCCCATCCCCCCGACCCGAACGAAGATGGACCAATTCACCATGTCCGGCCGGGATCCCGGGGCTGGGCCTTTGCCTGCCCCTGGGGCCACAGAGGGAGACCTTTCCACTATCCTGCAGGCGATAAGCACATCCCAGGCATCGGTGGAGAGTAGGATCGGGGAGGTGAGGATAAATGTGGCCTGATTCAGCAGGACCTCCGGAATGCCACGGCACGTATTGCCGAGGCAGAATCCCGCATCTCCACGGTGGAGTATGAAGTGGGCGCCCTCAAGTCCCAGGTGGCCCGCCTTCAGACGCAGACTTCGGAGTTACACCGCAGGGCCGAGGATGCTGAAAACAGGGCCCGAAGAAACAACCTGCCACTCCTGGGATTTCCGGAGGGGTGGAGAAGGGCCGCACCGACACCTTCATTGAGGCCTAGGTCCGCTCCTGGATGCCCCAAGAGAAACTCTCCCCCTGGTTTACGGTGGAACGGGCTCTCCGCTCTCTTGCTCCTAAACCCCCTCCTGGAGCCCCAGCTCGTCCCATAATCCTTCGAATCTTCAACTTCCGGAACAGGGACGCAATTCTGCGAATGGCCAAGGAATTGGGTCCATTGCTCTTCCAGAACTCCAAAATCATGGTATTCCCGGATTATTCCAGAGAAGTTCAGACTCAGTGCCGGTCCTACGATGAGGTCAAGAAAAATCTCAGGGCTATGGAACTTCGCTACGGCATTCTCTTCTCGGCGCGTCTCAAGGTGTTCTTCCAGGATAAGACAAACTTCTTTGACACCCTCCAGGCGGCTTGGACCTGGCTCACGGAGGAACGTCCCCTCCTGCCTGGCGTGGCCCCCTCCCCTGCCCGGAGATCGTTGGTGCAGCCGACTCACGAAGCGCTCAAGGCTCAGAGGTGCTGAACTAGATCTCGAAAACGGGGCAACCGCCGGGGAAGGTGTTCCAGTTCGCCGGGGGCGCAGCATCAGCGATCCCAGACTCAGCCGGCGAATCAGGAAGCCTCTTCCTCCACCTTGGCCTCCTCCTTGATGATTTGGGAAGTAGCCCCGGGCCGGACGTGAATCTGCGAAAGGCCTTATCGGACTCAGACCTGTCTGGGAGTCCCGTGGTCCGTAGCTCTGGTGGAGAGGAGGGAGTGTAGCCGACGCTGCAGACTGGACAATTAGCATTCCACATGTCACAACTTTCCACAGCGGGTTTGCTCTTGACCCTGGGAGCAAAGTCCTACCTGGCTCCACTGGATGGTCCGATCGAAGATCCATCCTTCCAATGCAGAACCGAGACTGATTCATTGTGTTCACCTGATGCTTATCGCATTCTGCATTTTGTCTTTTTCAGCTGTTGGCATTCATCCGTATACATGGAGGGGGGTCCACCTTAGCCACGATCCTGATTGTTTGGTTTTTCTTGCTAACCGTTTTAGATTAGTGAATCGCCTCTTAGTGGGGTAGTTGGGGCTTTATAGGGCGACAGATGCTTCGCTTCAGAAGTGTAGGGTGGGGGGAGTTGGGGGGTGTGGGTTGGGGGGATGCCGTTGTCTCCCAACAGTTTGTTATTTTTAGCCACCTACGGGCAGCTGTTTGCGCCACCTACGGGCCGCTGGTTGCAGTTCTCCATAGTAGCCTTCTCTCACGGGCAGGTCCACAGCTGATACACAGCTCATTGCCTTCACCACTTTTTTATTTTCGGCCCCCTACGGTCCGCCATCGGAAACAGATGCTGGCAGTCGTTCCTCCTCCTCTCTTTGGGCCTTCGCCAGTGACGCACAGATCATCATTTCAGTTGCCCCCTCTCTGAGCCTCCATTTGGGTGGATACCCTCCTCCGGCTGGATGTGGGCTCCTGTGGTTATCCGTCCCTTCCTGTCCCATCCCTTCCGATGACATACACTCTCACTAGGCCCATCCACATCCTTTCCTGGAATGTCAATGGCTGGCCTCCTGGACCGCATCAAACGTACAGCTGTTCTCCGCGCTGCCCACCGCCACACACCGGACATCCTCTTCCTTCAAGAGACAGTGTAACTTCCTAGCCCGTTACGGATTTGACAGGGTCTGGCACTCCGGCTTCACAAGGGGCTCCCGAGGGGTGGCTATCTTACTTAGGAAAGGCCTTCCCTTTACCCTGGCTGCCGCCGAGACAGATGTGCAGGGCCGATATGTTTTGATCTCGGGTACTATGGAAGGACGCCCCCCTAAACCTCTTGAGCCTTTATATTCCCCCTGCCATCCTGCCTCCAACGCTCCGCCACCTCACACAAGTGATTACCTCCCTTCTGCAGGGTCTTACGGTGGTTGGGGGAGATTTTAATGCCATTCTGCAGCCCCTGCGTGATACGACGGGGACCCCGTCCGAGGCCCGCCTCACCTCCGGTAAATACCTGTCAACCTGGATCTCGGCCCTGGGTCTCTGTGACGCGTGGCGGGTTTGGCACCCCGGCGAAGATCAGTACATCCATACGTCGGCGTCCCACCATACTCACTCCCGCATTGACCTTCTCCTGCTGCCGGCAACCGACTGTCAGCTGGTCTCAGGCGCCGCAATCCTTCCCCGAGGGATTTCAGATCATTCTCCCATCTCCCTCCGGCTGGGGGTTCCTCCGACAGGTCCACGAGCGGTCTGGCGGCTGAACGCCTGGTTCTTGCAGGACTCGGAGTTAGTGGAGTCACTCAGCCAGGAACTTTATCCTATTTCTCCACCAATGCGGGATCGGTTCCCTCACCAGGAACGCTGTGGGAGGTGGGCAAGGCCCTTGTCCGAGGAGTGGCCAGAGGATTAGTCCACGCGAAGCGTGCGGAACAGACAGCCCAACTCGCACAGCTGGAATCCCGAGCGATACAGCTGGAAGCTGCCCAACTCTCTGGCGGGCGGAAGGACTCTTCCCGGCAACTGGCAGCAGTTCGCGAAGAGATCCGCCGAATCTCGCTGGAATCGGCCAAAATGATTTGGCGCTCATCGGTAGCTCGCGTTTATGGTTGGGGGATAAGAACGGAAAGCTCCTCCACAACCTTGTGTCTTATCCCAAAGTCAACCGTATTATTCCTGAGGTCCGCTCAAACGATGGAACCCACCAAGTGACCTCCACGGCCATTGCGCAAACTTTTGCTACCTTCTATGCGCACCTCTATGATGAGCAACCCTTGGGCGCTCCACTGGCTGCTCTGATGGACGAAACTGGTACCCGGCTGCCTTCTCTCTCTCAGGAGACTGCGGACACTCTGGACCACCCCTTCAGCCTGGAAGAGGTCCAGGCCACCATCTCCCTCCTACACCCCGGTAAAATGCCTGGGCCCGACGGGCACCCTCAGGAATACTATGCGGCCTTCCGAGATATATTGGCCCCCCACCTGCTGGATCTTTTCCGCCATGTGGCGGAGACGGGCACGTTCCCACCGGAGTCGGACTTGGCCACGATAGTGGTTATTCTGAAGACGCAGCCGCCGTCCCTAGTTGTACGGACTACCGCCCGATCTCACTGATCAACACGGAGATTAAGCTCTTCGCCACCGTCTTGACTCAGAGACTCCGACCCCTCCTGGAGGACCTGGTCCACTCCGACCAATGCAGGTTCATGCCGGTGAGAGGTACCCGCCACTGCATTCGTCGCCTCCACCTGGCCCTGGCCCACCGGGAGCGGCTAACCCCATACCTAGCCCTCCTTTTCATAGACTTCGAAAAGGCCTTTGACACAGTGAATTGGGACTACCTGCAAGATGTGCTGGACAGGATGAGTTTCGGTCCCTTGTTCGGCCATCTCATCAAGGGTCTCTACACCAACCCCCAAGCCTGTGTACTCATTAGGGAGAGCTCTCCGAGGCCTTCCTGATCCGAAGTGGCACGCGTCAGGGATGCCCTCTATCGCCACTCCTATTCGCACTGGCGATGGAGCCCCTGGCGGCGCTCATCCGCCAGGACCCACTTATTCTGGGCTGGGCCTGGGACTCGAGCCAAGTGGACAAGATAGCCCTATACGCGGACAACGTGCTGCTCTATTTGGCGGATCCCGAAAGTTCTGGCCCCAGGAGCTTGAAGGTCCTCTTGGATTTCGAGAGGGTCTCTGGACTTTGACTTAACGTGGCGAAGTTCACTCTGGTCCCACTTCATCCCTCCAGAGAGTGTTACGACTGGCAGTCGGTTATCCTCCTTAGGAGGCACTCGGTCAAATACCTTGGCATTTGGGTAACTCTTCTACTGGAGCTTGAGTGGGCCTTGAACGTCACGCCCCTGGTTGTTAGGATGAAGGCGGACCTCAAGAGGTGGCAGACCCTTCCCCTGAACACCCTAGGCAGAAGTGCGCTTTTCAAAATGATGGTCCTCCCCCGTTTCCTTTACATACTGCAAAACACCACGGTCCACCTTCCGGGTAGTTGGTTTCGCGAGCTTGCCGGAGTCCTCACCCGGTTTCTCTGGGGAGGCAGGAGGTCACGCGTATCCCTGGCACACTGTCGCATTCCCCCCTTTTGACGGAGTATGGGGGGTGGCCAATCTTCACCTCTACTACCTGGCCACGAAACTCATCGCCATCCACGATTGGTATGCGGGTGGCTGGTCCGACACTGCCTATCATGTGGAACTCACTGCTCTGGACTTTACACAAATCCAGGTGCTTCTGTATGGTAGTCCAGTACCACAGGCGATGGCCCCGATAACCAGGACGGTGTTTCTGGCTTAGCGCACAGCCCTACGGCACGTGGGATGGGACCGAAAACTCACCCGGCAGACGCCACTCTGGCATGGGTCCTGGTTGTGGGAGGTCTCGTCCCTGAGGGGGTTCCGTAGGTGGGACCTCATTGAAGTTTCGGTGTTTGGGGATGTCTGGGTGGGAGACCACATCCGTTCCTTCGCAGACCTGTAGCAGCGCCACGCTCTTCCCCACTCCCAACTTTATCGATACTTGCAACTCAGACACGCCCTCTACATGCATGTCTCACCTCCTGTCTCCCTTCCAGAGTTCAGCCCGTTGGAGGCTCAGGTGATGATGGGGGACCTGGGTAGAGGGGGAGTGTCCAGCTTATACCGGTCCCTGGTGAATAATGGTCCCGCTTCCCTAGATCGGCTTAGGACCCGCTGGGAGGGTTGGCTGGGGCCCCTAGAGGAGGCAGACTGGAGGGATGCCCTTATGGCGCCCAAAACCTTGACCACGTCCTCCAAACTGCGCCTGGTCCAATTATACTACCTCCATGCGGCATACCTCACCCCGGCACATCTATTCCAGGCCCGATTTAGGCCCTCTTCAGCATTCCCGCGATGTGCCTCAGCCCCTGCCGACTTCTATCACATGGTATGGTGTTGTCCAGTGCTGGCGCCATTTTGGAGGGGGGTGGAGCTTGAGCTTACGCAGGCCTTGTGATGGGAGGTTCCACACGTCCAATGCGTATGGTGTTGGGGGTCTTTGATGGCCTGGATGGCTCTTAGGATGGACAAACGTCTCTTGGGGACATCCGTTCCTTCGCAGACCTGCAGCAGCACCACGCTCTTCCCCACTCCCAACTTTATCGATACTTGCAACTCAGACACGCCCTCTACATGCATGTCTCACCTCCTGTCTCCCTTCCAGAGTTCAGCCCGTTGGAGGCTCAGGTGATGATGGGGGACCTGGGTAGAGGGGGAGTGTCCCGCTTATACCGGTCCCTGGTGAATAATGGTCCCGCTTGCCTAGATCGGCTTAGGACCCACTGGGAGGGTTGGCTGGGCCCCCTAGAGGAGGCAGACTGGAGGGATGCCCTTATGGTGCCCAAAACCTTGACCACGTCCTCCAAACTGCGCCTGGTCCAATTATCCTACCTCCATGCGGCATACCTCACCCCGGCACGTCTATCCCAGGCCCAATTGAGGCCCTCTTCAGCATGCCCGCGATGTGCCTCAGCCCCTGCCGACTTCTATCACATGGTATGGTGTTGTCCGGTGCTGGCGCCATTTTGGAGCTGGTGGAGCTTGAGCTTACGCAGGCCTTGGGATGGGAGGTTCCACACGATCCAATGCGTATGCTGTTGGGGGTCTTTGATGGCCTGGATGGCTCTAGGATGGACAAACGTCTCTTGGGGACAGCGGTGGTGGTGGCCAAAAGGGATATAGCAGTGCATTGGTCGCATGCCAAGGCACCTACGGTGCGGAGATGGAGGAGGGGAGTGGACTGGTGTGGGATCCAGGAGGAGGCCCTATTCGAGGCTCGGGGATGTCCTGCTTTATTCAACAATGTGTGGGGTAAATGGTTTAATATGCTGCCACCATGATGACCTGTCTTCCATTTAATCTATATATTCAAAACAACAAGGGCACCCATACGAGTCAGCACAGGACCTCGGGGAACATATATCTACAACAACAATGGTCCCATGCACACAAAGTAACGCGAAAGCAATGAATATAGACACAATGGAAACTATATTAAGTAGTATGACATGTCCAGCCGGACAGAGGTCAAGAATTTTTACTGTACATTTAAAATGCCATATATAATACCTTCAATTCTATAGAGTAGGGCACAAGCCTGTGCCCTTACGCTTACAAATTGGCAAGGTGAAGAGGTAGTGAGGGGACAGAAAAAAGTATTTAGGCAGAAGTGAGCGATTAATGTAAATACAACAGTGACAGAAATTCAGTTTACACCATTACAAGCATAACACATTCGGTATACATTTCAGGTATATGGTGTTTCAAGAAGTCGACGGCGTTTCGATCCCATTTATAAAATCAAAGGGATCATCATCAGGACACAGAATATATATGCCTAAATAATACAAGCCACAATAGCCTAAGGAAAAAGGAAAGATAAAAAATTACTTTAAAGAACAGGGTATGAAATTATGTTTCAAAAGACCTTGGTGATGGTGTTCTAGTGAAAGTGAGATTAAAATTGAACAATTCGTGAAGAACCGATTTCGTATCCGTACGGCATTGGCAGTAGGTGTTTTTGGACATCAAGTCACATGCAGCATCGGCACTAGGAAGGTGGTGTGTATTGACGTAAAGTGCCTAGCTGAACAGGGTGAGAGGCTTTGAAAATACATGGATACCGAGTTGTCACATGCAGCACGTGTTGGAGAAGTGTAGTAACTAGAAGACGTAGTGTCACAACTAAGAGCGATGGTGAACGGAGGATAGCGTATCACAACTGAAAGTGGTGGTGATAGATCACAGTGAATTGAAGAGATCTAAGTAAACCGGAAGTAACCAGGATCGTAACAAGCTACCTGGTAGAATCCGAATGAATCCATCAGTCGGAATGGAGGGATAAAGCGCGACAACACGGCATCTAGAGAGGGGAGTCAAAGATTTAATCTATGTCACACGGTAATCAACATGCAAACTGCTGTGTTATACTCTGACGGGCCGCCCTCTTTTTTGTCATCAATCAACCCTGGCGTGTTCCCTTTAATGCTTATTGAACTGCAACCAATGAATTTCTCTGTTTTTATGAAACTAATAAAGTTGATTATCAAAAGAAATTCAAAGAATGAATTATATAACATATGCTAAGTAGCTGCACGCTACCATTAAAAGTAAAGCAGTAACAAAGTATAGATGTGTGAATGTTGCCACACTGGCAAAGAAACATTAGAATTAACACTCCATAGGGGAAAAAAATAGACCTCACAGTGAGAAAAAAATACCCACTTGTGTGCTTTACAAAACTAGGACTCAATACAAAATGTTACAGCATTATCCTTAGATACATTATATTAAATATTAAAAGGCATTTACATTATCTGAGTAATTAGTTGCTGCTAAAATAAAAGCGCCTCTTTTATCACATTGCAAAATTATAGATTTTGACTGGCTTGGAATGCCTGGGTTTTAAATAGGCTGAACTGTGCTCATTCACAGCACTAGAAAGAGAGCTTTTAAACTGCTGTTCAAAGCTGTCTGTCTGAAGGAAGCTGTCTGTCAAAACAGACGGAAGTAATCAATGGTTTACAAACTTTTTGAGGACATTTGAATACAGCAAAGGGTTTACTCCTGAAAAAGGTTAGAAGTTGATGCCTGCTGGTTGTGAAACACAGCTGAGTAAATAACACACGGCTCACAAGCTATACTCCAACTAGTTAAAATATGTTGTTGCACCAAATTAAAAAGGTGAATATTAGTTTCTTTAGCAATGACAATGTTACTGAATCTTAAGGACAAACTTAAAATATGATTCCTAGTATGGTCTACTGGCTGTGGTCTGAAATGCCAAAGAGTAGCTGTACAAACATGTAAATTATATTGCACGTTTTTATGCAATCTTTTATGCACAAGAATTCTGGGCGCACTGTGGTATTCAGAAAACTGACATTTTGAGCAAGTTCTTTAGGTGCTAGAACGCACATTTCACTGGAATAAAAACAAAAATAAGACAGCAAAAGTGCATCCTACCTTTAAATTATCAGCACAGAGGCATGGAGGAGAACTGTTTTTCAGCTGTGCTTCTCCAGAGTTACTTTGAATTGTTAAGAAACATAGACAGAGCACAGCGGACAACCAAGTAAATAGCTGATTGAGCCCAACCAGCAAACTTATTTAATGCAGAAACTTCATAAAATGTATTCTGTTCAGCAATCAATCTTCGTTACAGATGTTCTTAGGTTACATCATTGGTACAGGTACAGCCGACACCTGTTTCGTCGCCATATATTTTTTTTGCGACTTGTGAAAGGCTTTTACTAAACTTTCATATAGTTTCTGGAATCTCAGTCTAAACCAGAAGGATCCATATACTTCGGAACCGGATAAAATAGTCCAGATAAACTAAATAACTAGGTGACTTAAATGTATGAGTCTCTCTGCACACTGCGAAAATCTTCTCAAATTCAAAAGTAGGTCAAAGTGGTAACCGTCTCTTGTTACAAACAAGACTATAAATCTGGTAGTTTAAAGTCGACAGGCGTGCTCATGGGTAAAGTCATTTTGTTTACCTGTACCAATGTTGTAACCTAAGAACATCTGTAACGAAGATTGATTGCTGAACAGAATACATTTTATGAAGTTTCTGCATTAAAAAAGTTTGCTGCTTGGGCTCAATCAGCTATTTACTTGGTTGTCCGCTGTGCTCTGTCCATGTTTCTTAATTGTTGATATACTTGGAGGGATCCGATTGTTTTGGGTGATACGGTGGGTGGCACAGTATCAGACATAGAGCATGCTATCAAGAAAATTTGTCCGAATATACATTATTGCAAACATCAGGCAGAGGTGCTGGTTGTTCTTTTGTTTACCGCATTGCCATCGTTGCATTATTTATTTACTTTGAATTGTAAAGGCTGCATGGAATAGCCAAGCTCAGACAGGGCACAACAGGTTTAAGGGTCAGAGGCCAAGTTCTGTATTTAGAACTGACCAGCACTACTGAACGTAAAATGTCCACGCAGGGAGCCGCTGTGACAGTGTGTGATTTCTATATTACACTATGAAAGCTTGTAATGTTGAAGAGTAGTTTAATAAACTGATTTCTTTGTATTAATTACATTTCCTGATTTTAAGATTATAGGGTAAAACACTACAGGTAATGTACATTTTGCTCTAATGATGTCTGAGGATATAATGTGCCTAGGAAAATTAGGGTCAAAATGAATTCTCAATTCATGCTAATAATATTTAGGATATCGTCATTAGTAATGTAACTACATTTAAGAAATTGAAGAATTAACTTAGTTATTCAATGAATTTATGGCCTTGATTAAGCCTTCCTGGAACAAGATTGGACACCACAGATCTGTTTTAGGTAACATTAGCTAAAGGAAATACTGCATATTCTGTTAGGATCACATGGGACATCACTGTTGCAAGGGCATTACTAGTCTCTTATTAGTTAGTCTGTGTAATTGAGCTGACAGCCCTTATTAGAGCTGGTAAATAGGTTTTTTTTCTCTGAAAAAGATGTTACATAGTCTAGATTGTGAAATGTAGAATGCACAAGGGTTCGCAATGTTAGGAAAGACGTCCATGTGATCCTCAGCAAACATTTTGAAGAAAAATATTGCTTTATAGGAGTTAGTTTGCCACAGCAGGTTGTGCTGGAGAAATTCATGGACCCACTATGTTGAGGTTTTGTTAGTTATTTATGCAGTAAGGATCCCTGTTGAATTAGCAGTTTGTAGATTTTCCCGCCGCGCCTATAACATGAGAGCATGGTCCTAAGCGTAAAATGTAGGTGTTTTTTAAGTAAGAAAAATAATTATAGAAGTGTCTGCAGTCCTGTACAAGTAGTGGAAGGTTCATAAGTAGACTTCCTTCGCTGCTTGGGATTGGAAGAAACAAATCAAATCGTGTTACGTTTTACTCTTGTCAGTTCACCCAAAAATCCTTTTATACTTGCTAATAGGTCCAGGGTGTTTTTTTTTACTCTCACATAGATGAAGTGGTTCTTGGGTGCCCTGCTAATGTATGGGGCTCCCAAGACTAAAGAAGTTTTCAGAAATAGAGTTTCCTCTCTGTTGATAGATTATTTGTATGCCTTGTCTAAAGATCTTTTGTTCTGACCACCAATAGATATCTGCTGCCCTACAAGCATTGCCAGAGGGGCCGGACATCAGATCCAGCCTGGGAAGTCAGCGCCACTCCAGCTTGAAGCTGGGGTAAAGGGAACCAGCACAGGCATTGCTGGCAACAAGGACAGCAGTGAAGGTAGAAGGTGGGAACCACTGGGCCCATAAAAACAACATGAAGTGTGTGCGCCTGCCACTGTCTTGGACGAAAGACGGGGTCACAAATCAGGACAGAGAATTCTTTGCGTGGATCCAGTTTTTGATTCCCAGCTGAGAGAGTCACAGACCGATAAGGACGGCAAGAAGGCTTTGCTTGGGGTCACCCCTTTTGAAACAAGGGTTGCTTCAGATATTCCAGCATCCAGCCTCTGAGTCCTTGTCCCCAAGTGAATGCAAGTCTGCACCTCTGTTTGTTGATCAAGAGGTGCCTGGGCACACTGGGTACAATCTGTGGCCCGACAAAAGAGCATTGCGCCAGCGGAGCAACACAGGAGTTAGAGAAGGACTTGAGTTCAGGGTACAGGTGCAGTGCCTTTGGTGCCTGTTAGATTAAAGTGAAGAAAACTGGTGCACTGCCTGAGACACTGGACAGGATCGTTGAGGGTGATTGTCCTATCCTGAAAGAAGTAGGTTTTCTTCTTCAACCTGGGCCGTGATTATTTTTCCTTGCAAGTTGTGCACCTCCACCGTGGGAGAAGTGAACAATAAGAGCCTGCCTGTGATGCTCAGACGGACACAGGGAGAAGACACCCCTCTGGCTGGCTGTACAGCGGCTTCTATTCTTCAAGTACTTTTTAGCAATGTACCCCTTTGGTCTTCCCATTTTTTAGGAGGAGCAGCCCTTTGCAGCTCCTTCTCCTAATTCCCATGGCCACGTTTGGTCCTCCTGGTCCCCTAACACAAAGATTGTTTTTGTGACAATATGTGTAGTTGCTTTTGTTGTGTAGTTCCTATATTCCCAATAGGCTCTGCGCATTGGAATAACATAAACGATAGTTTAGACATAGGACTTAGGTCGAATAGGTCTCTATTGAATATGTTAGACTTAATTGTGAATGCCAGATAGTTCAGAGGTCACTAGAAACTTTCTTGAATACACAAGAAGGGATTAGTTTCTGACAACCATATAACATGACAACTTCGTTCCCCAAAAATAAGGAATATATCTCCAGAGTCGCGGAAACAATAGATGGCTATTTCACTCAGTCAATCATGCATGCTTAGTTTCACCAGAAGCGCAGAGAAACAGAGAGACGGGCATTTTCAATAAAAGAGGTTATTTATCGAGCAGTCTTCTTTCTCATGCAAGAGAAGTGAATTGCTACAATCGCAATACTTGTCATAAAGTAAAGTGCGTACAGTAAAAAGAGTATTATGAAATAATACTGTAAAAGCATGGTATGGTTTCTAAGCCATACGGTACTTAAAATGGATAAAATGCATACAATGATAAAATAATGACTAAACGTACCCAACTGGTGCTTCTAAGATACGCCTACCCCGGTGTACCTAACCTAAGCCTAGTACATGGGAAGAAGTACGGGAGAAGTAGTTTAAGTTAAATAGTTTCTGCCAAGAATCTAAACCAAGAATTCTCTAAGAGTCTAATCAGCTCCGTACCTTGTTTAGAATGCAGGAGGTCTTATATCTCTCAGGACTCGATCTCCCAGCAACCCGCAAGGGTAGCAGGGAAACACTGGAGCTGGATTTCTCGGCAAGACAAAAGACAGCGTCTCTCTCAGTGTGTCAGCGGGAGGGTCGGCTTCCTTCGGCACTTGCTAAAGCAGGGCATCGGGCAAGTAGATAGTCGATCTGCTCCAAACCACAGTGTGTCTTGCTAGGGCAAATGGTGGTATATTTATACCTGGAAGGTGCCGAGTTTGACGTAAGGTTGGACATAAGACGTCACTAAGAACTCGCAGTTCTTTCAGGACTCCAGGAGTTCTAGGACAAATCAATACAGAAGCAGGGGGAAGTCCCGGGCTGCTGGAGGCTTGGTTTCTCTAAGAACACGTTGTGCTTTCTAGGACTCTATGGGAGTAGCCTTGCCGTATTTGGACTGCATTGGCTATGTCTTAATATGGGTATGATTCTTATGCATATATAAGGACATGATTTGATATAACCACATAAGGGCATAAATCGGGAATATTAAACTAGAGTCCTAGATTCGTCCACAACACCCACTCCACGTATAATGTCCATCATGACTAAATACTAAGCAATTTAAAACATATCTATGCATGTGTTTTCCATCCCACCCCAAAATACATGAAATGCATTTGAAATGGTATGTACACGAAAAATGAGTCTTATACTGTACGTTTATGTAAGCAGTGGTATCACTCAGATCATGCATATATTATACATTGAAATTTTGACTGAATGAATCACGAAATGTACATTTATGAATTGGCTCTAAATACAGAAGAGAAGGTCGAGACCATTTCATCACATATTTATACAAGACTGTACATGTGCTAGAGGCTAAGTGAAACTATCGTCTCTAGAGTTTCAAAAATAGAAATCTTGTTCTCTAAGAATAGTTCTACTTTAAACAGAGTATCATGTGCCAAAAAAAGTTAATATTTTGGAAACTGGGAAGAAATAATTTCGTTTGAGAAAAAAAAAAAATGATTCCAAAGTTTTTAGAAGTTCTGTTTATCAAAACTGAAGCCGAATTCAAAGTTCAGGGAACGCTGTGTACTCCTGTTTTCAAAAGTTATTCTCGTTGTTAGGAGAGAACATTAACTCAGATAGGCTGGCAAAGAGTTCGTCTACAACAGTAGGTGAAAGTTGGACCATGTCCGAAAAAGTAGAAATAGTGCATATGTGAGATGCATTGCCATCATCGTTGTCTAGATCAGTAATGGTCACAGAAGGTTGTACCTGTGTGCCGCTTTCATCTCGTACCTCCCTGCCAGCTTGTAGCTGTGAGGTCTCAACGAATGCCGTCATCAGAATTGGTAGCCACTGGGGACAACACGTTGCATGAGCCGTTACCGAACCAAGCAAAGTATCGACATCCTTCGGTACTGCTGATGGGAGTGTGAGACAGACGTCTAACACGCATTCTTCTCCGCAGAGCAGGCATCGTAGAATAGGTAGGATGCAATCTTGACAGATTGGTCTGAATGAAAGAAACCAGGTAGTATTCAAATCTCTTAGCCAAGCTGAGGATTTTGGTAATTCTATCTCGGTACCGCATCGTAAGGAGCGTTTCTTCCATTGTAACCTGAGTTTTGCCTGTGACTGGACTTGCCATATCAGAGCAGAAGGAACAAAAATAAGATTCCTGCTACGAGTCCCAAGATGAGAGGCAGGCCGCCGAACACAGAGTGCACAAAATTCGGGAAGATAATCAGGACTGCTTCAAAGGGTGCTAACAGTCCCGAAAAAATTGTCTTAAATACATGTGCGATGCCACTGGTATCGGACATGTTTAAGATTTGACCTAACATTTCTACGAAATGCACGGGGCAATTTGTTGATAATAATGCATGTATCTCTGCTGCCGTCCTTGCGACTTGCAGATCATACGTTTCTCTAGACGAGGTTAAAGGCACAGTTTTTTGTAAAAGAATGGACTTCATTCTGCTTAAAGTATCAATTCGAATAGAAGAGATATTCAATGAAGGCCATATTGTTGCCTCCTTGTCTGTTTTGCTGTTTGGATACAATACTTGCATACAGCAAGTGACCGTGGATGTAACACTAACGAGATAGGCCGTTCCTGGCAACATGCCACAACAGCTGCGGTCACTTAACTGCATGCGCGCTAGCGCAATTCCGCTCCTGTGCTGAGTTTTTTAAAACCGCACTTTACGTGACGAGCTGGGCTCGTCATCAGCGTGCGAGGAGGCTACGCCATGACGAGCCCAGCTCGTCATGAGCGTGGAAGGGGTTAACATAACGTAACTGCCGTTGGAAAGTTGTCTGAAAAAAGGCTCTATTTGTGTGGCAGGGGTGCCGTGCAGGCGGCATGAAAGGTCATTTGATGAACCCTCGCAGGCTCCATGTAAGTTAGTTCCTTGACACAGAAGTGTACCACTTAGTGAGTTTTTACAATTGTTACCACTAAGAAATACCTCTTTTTTCCCCCCACTCCAACATCTATGTGTGTCAGGTAAATTCCAGGTTGACTTGATGTACCCTTTACCCAACCTTTCATATAGGCCCGCTGGTATGTGCTTTTGGCAATATTGAAACTGAAAAGTCGTTATCGGTATTGTAATGGTGCCATGTATTATCCATTCAATTACAGGTTTTTCGGAGACTGTCAATGGTATTCTTTCTAGTTTTTCAATGCTCAGCACCGTATAGCCTGCTCCTCTTTATGCCAAAGAGATTTGTTTATCTGTAAGGTTAAAGATAGAAAATAATGACGTTGTGTTGATTAGATGCCATGGCATGTAGCCTGAACGGAGATTTTGTAACGTCCAGCCTAACTGTACAATAGAACGTAATTGGGACTGGCCATGTTGTAACATTAGCATATCCTGTTCTATTATATCAATAGCAGATGATACAATGCTGTCCAAAGAATACATTTTGGAGGACAGAGTCGTTAACCCATTGTCCACTACAGACAGTGTTTTTTCCAAATGAATACGATCAATTTCTCGTATTTTTTCAGCAGTTTCAATTTGCATTACTTTCCAAGGTTCGTTGTAAGCAGCATATATACTGGCATATATGAAACGTTTTTGACGCTGTTTGCGAGGTCCCAATAAGAAATCTTGAAAGTCAACGCCTTCTTTAAGTAAGGTCAAGTGTTGCTTAATTTAAGGTAGTGTGGATTTCTGTAGCCATTCGAGGCATAGTTTCCCTACACTGTATGTTGTTATTATCCCTGGATGTTGTCTCTGGGAATATCTTGGGTCTGGCCTGTTCTGTGTGAACCCCTGTGATTTGTTCAGGAATCTATCTTGACAGTTATTAGTGTCTGTGGGCCAGATCAACCATTTTTTCCAATCAGGATTAGTTCTATTTTGGTGCAAAACATGGGATACGTCTATCTCCTTATCTGTAGTGCTATTACCATCAGGTATGGGCTTTGGTATAGACGGTTTGTTTAAATACTTTATCTTGGCTAGGCCAAGACAGGTTGTTTGTTGAATGGTGTCATTCAGGAACATTATTTGTTCTGGGATCATGCAGGCTCTGAATAATGATTCTAAACCTTGTACCTGCCAGTCTTTTGTACACCAGACAGTTTTTGTCTCAATGTTGTTTTTCCAAAATTCAAAACCAAATGTAGACAATTGTGCATGAAATTTTGCAGAATAAATCAGTTTAGTATTTGTCAACATGTTTTTCATTCCTGTCTTATTCATAATTTTAAAATAAAACGTTTCTGGATTAGTGTTATTAAACCCTGAGAAGTATGGGAATTTCTCATAAAATGTTTTCGAGCTGCCTTTTGGCGGTGTTGGACAATGTTCCTATTGATTATAAGTAAAAACATTTCTAGGATTCGCAGATTTATGCAAATAGTGGTGCCCATAATGATTAAAGCAATACATTTCTTCATAATCTGATGAACCTTCTAAATAATCATGTTCTGTAAATTTTGCTGACATTTCTAAATCTGACATCATGTTATTAATAGTTTCAAAGTCCCAATCATCAGAGAAAGTGCTCGGTGATACAAAGTCACTTAAAGAATCCTTGAACTGGTGTGGATATCTCAAGAGTTCAACCGGGCCATAGATATTGTAATCAGTAGCGTCCCATGCTATACCACCAGGTATAGGAATGGCTGTGATGTTTACTGATGATAGTTCTCTTTTTTCAATGTGAGAAGATCTGTGAGGCTTTAGAACCAAGTTGATTTTCTGACTTGCTGTGTCCATTGTACTGTATTTTCCATCAATCATTCTTCCCAAGCTTAAAACCAAAATGAGCCAGAGCAGGAGGAAAAGTACACATAACACAATCCACAATTCAATCCATGGTGAAATCAGATATTTTTCTCCAAATTGATGAAGGAGTTCTGTTATGTTTTCTTTGAAAGTTTTGTTTGCAGGCTTTTCTTCATGTTCACTTGGATCTTCAGAAAAGTCATCGAAATTGATAAAGTAGCCAGATGCAGTTCTATCAATTGTTGGAATCGCTTTAGGATTCGTATTAATCTTTGTAGTAGCTTCCTCCTTTATCATATTAGTATAGTCAGAGGCTACATCATTGTAGACAGGTGTTTCTTGATGAACTGTTGCAATTTGGGTTTCAAGAGGCACAAGTTCCATGGCTTTGTTGCATAGTCCTTCTTTTCTCACTGCAGGTTTATCAAAAGTGATTAGTCTCTCAGTTTGAACCTCTTGAATTGTAGCAAGGTTTGGTCTTCTCCTAAGTCTTGGGAGTCCACTGGGCCTACTACTTATTATTGGCCACATGGTTGTGGTTTTACCAGGTCGCTTGATACAACTCTGTTCTCCTTTTTACCAGTAAGTGGCGGTAGTACTACTGATCTTGTTCCTTGAATTGCTAAGACAGGTGCTGCTTTTCTGTAAGAAGGCCCAAATTCCTTCTTCAACGCAATCTTTTCTCTGACCAGTCCCCAATCTTTGGAATCCAGACAGGTCTTGCTGGGACAGGTGGTTTTTCTTCAGTTGTCGTCGGCTTTTGCTTTGTGTTACTTAGACTTCTTCTTGTTTCATTCAAGTCCTGTAAAATAGCCAAACGATCTTTGATATCAAAGGTTTTTTGTTCCACCACTGAAGTCTGACGATCGAGGTCTTCGATCAACATTCTAGTACCAAACAAAAGTTCATACGGAGTGATTCCACCCAGAGAATGTCTTGGCAGATTATTAAGACTACGTTGGACACTTATTAGATGTTTGACCCACCCATCACCCGAACCTAATACCCTCGCTGTTATAGATTGCTTTATGTAATGGTTTTTTCTCTCCACTACTGCATTACCCTTAGGATGGAAGGGACTAGAGTACCGTAATGCAATTCCCAAGCTGGCCATGGCCTCTTAGTAAGCCCGAGAGCTAAACGCAGGACCCTGGTCAGAATGTAGTGTGCCAATTGCGTATGTGCCGATAAAGGCTCGCAAATCTTTTATAACAGTTCTGGTGTCAGCCGAGCGCTGGGGCCATATCCAAATGAATCTCATCTTAATAGTTATGGGATCGCATTTGTCCAGTCGGACGCCTGCGTGTAGATAGTCTAATACTGTCTAATAGAGGTATCTGGGCTGGGCTTACTGTGCTAGAGTCAGATATCTGGTCCGGTTCACAACTGCGATCTCTATTGCAGTCCTGACAATCTATTGCAAAGTTATAAACTTGCATACTCATTCCCGGCCACCAGTACTTCGATTGTAAGTCTATTAGAGATTTTAAGATCTCTTGGTGCCTCAGACCCCTTCCCATGTGTGCTTCTTAAATCAAGTAAGCCCTCTGGTTCCTGTTTGGAATGACTCTGTCCCCCACTCCAGGTTTTTGAGCAAAAGGAACGGAGTTTGCATCAATTATGTATGTATTTTCGAGTGGATAATTAAGAGGTAAGGCCGCATAGTTGCCTTCCAATGAGGCTTTTACTTCCAGCGTAGTTTTTCCATCTATTTGTTTTTTAGAACGCTTTACTGTAGCTACGGAAGCCGGTTGAACAGCTGCCTTAGCGGCTTTATCAGCCAATGAATTCCCTGCAACTTGAACGCCATCACGTCGATGACTCAGCGTATGTATCACGTGAGTCTTTTGTAGTTCTTTCTGTAAAATAACTACTTGTTCCCATGGCTTTTTATGCTTGAATGTGCCACTTTTTGCATCTTTGAAACCATTTTGAACCCAGTTCTGCAAGTATTCATTGTAAGACTGGATTCAGTAATACGAATCGCACACTATTAGTGTGGGGAATTCGCGATCGGCATTTTCAAGCGCCATCTTTAAAGCCTGTAGTTCAGTTCACTGAGCTGTACAGTTTCTGAGTGATTGAGTTTTAGTGACCATTGGTCTGAATTTACCTATGTGCCAGCGACCTTTTACAATCACACATGCCGCATTGTATACTTGTTTTTCCACAATACAATGTTGCGCAGATCCGTCTGTGTAAATTACGCAGACGTACTGTTCGAGAGGCAGAATTTCTGTCGGCAGAGGATATTCTAGATGTTCTAGTTTTTTCATTTTGGGATCAAAAGTGTGTACAACGTCTGTTGTAGTAAGAGAATTAACCCATTGTATCCATTCTGGGTGTAGGGCCATTGCATTTGGCATGCTCGGTCTTGTTACCGCTTCAAGATGCGATTCCCTTGGGCTAGGGTTCTTTCTTTGGCTACAGCAGTTTGAACCGCAGTCAGAATTTTTTCAGTAGAACTGAATTTCATTTTAGCTTGTGTGTACAAGTGTGATTTGTAAGCTATTGGTACCGTTTCACCCTCATTAGAGATCAGGTACGTGAATCCGCATCTTCCTGGGATGACTCGGATTACAAGGTTGCGTTCGTTTACGCGTGTTTGCAGTTTTGTTTTAGTTAACATGTCTATTCGTATTGAACGTAACATTTCTGTGTGTTTCTGTGTCCAATTAATTGGTTTGAAATCAGGTTTTATTAATTCGTAGAGAGGTTTAACCCTCTCTGCGTAGTTTAGAATGTAAGTTCTTCCGAAATTCAGGAAACCTAGAATTGATTGTACGTTTTTCAGCGTTTCTGGAGCTTGGAGCACTGCACACTTCTCTAAGAAGTTGCCTGCTAGGCTTTTGCCTTCACTTGATAACTCATATCCCAGAAAAAGGACAGTGAGGTGGGCAATTCGTGATTTTTTAGAGTTGAATTTGTACCCTTCAGATGCGAACCCAAGTATAATGGTGTTCACTCTTTTCAAGTGTGTGTCCAGGTCATCGTCTGTAAGATAGATGTCATCGACATAAGATAATGCCTCATCATCATACATTTGTAGTAACTCTGTTACCCTGGCTGAAAATAGTCCTGGGCTATTCTTGAATCCCTGGGGGAGATGGCAAAATTGCCTCTGGGCCCCCATACTGGAGAAAGCGGTCAAATACCTGCTTTCTGGTGAAATGTTTTGACAGAAGAAACCATTTGAAATATCTAATGTCGTTTTGTATCTTTTGCGCACAATGTTATTCATTAGTGCTGCACTGTGTGAATTTTGTACTGCAAATGTTTTGCAACAAGAGTTTAGGTGTCTGTAGTCCAATACTAGACAATATGAATCGTCTGGTTTGGAGACCGGAAACAAGGGATTGTTCATTTGTGAGGTGCATGTTTCAATCACCCCCTGGTATTCAAGTTTATCTAAGATCTCCCTGACTTGTTTTTTTTTTTTTTCAAAACCAATTTTATTATGGGTTCAAGCAAGGTTCAACACAGCCCTCCACAGACAGGAGGAGACCGTCAACGACAGATAGAAAGAGATACATCATTAGCACAGCATCGATCCCAGCGTTATACAGTGAAGAACCTCGTACTACCCCACCCACCCAACCCCAGAAAAAACCCCCCCAACCAGCCGCGCCCCCAGCTACCCACCCCTTATCCCACCCTAACCCAGTGCACGTGATCACAGTCCAGCAACATGAGATAATCTACAAAGGTGGAGCCGGCCAGCGGCCTAGAGTGCGGGATCCACATCCAGCTGTAACGCATCAACAATGTCCACGGGGGGATCAAGGAGCAGGCCCCGGTAATCCGCCCACCGTTTCCAGATTTTGTAATGTTTGCGGGGACATCCCCGGGCTTCAAAAACAGGCTGCTCCAGCCCCATGAGGAAATCCAGGCCCGCCCTCCAAGCCCCGAGAGGGGGGGCGCGCTCGCTCTTCCAGGCCTGCGCCAGGTCCCTCTTCGCCACCACCAGCCCCAGCAACAGCAAATGGCGTTTGTATATATTGCCCCCAACATTCTCTAGAACATGAAGAAGGCCCAGCCTGGGGGTACGGGGCAGGTCCCAACCCAACACCTCTGACAGGCAGTCCCAGACCCCAGCCCAGAATCGAGTCAGTCTCTCACAGGACCATACTGTATGAAACAGGGTGCCCTCTTCAGAACCACACCTCAGGCATTCCGGAGACGCGATAAGGCCTGCCCGCCATAGGCGGTGTCTAGTATAATACGCCCGGTGGAGGTATTTGAACTGGATGAAGCGAAGGCGGACGGCTATAGCAGCACCTCGGGGAGATTCCAAGGCCTCACGCCAGTCGTCGTCGTCCAATGGACCAACATCACTCTCCCAAGAGGCCCTCAGCGCTGCGAGTGAAGGGGAACAGTGAGTGACCAGAGAGCGATATATCTGCGAGACCTTCTTGTCACCTAGGTCCCCCATAAACAGTTTAGCCTCGATAGGGCTAAAATCAGGGAGCTGTTCCAGGCCCACCAGACTAGGAGTAAGTGCGTGGCGAAGTTGAAGGTAACGGAAAAACTGTGTCTTGGGCATGCTAAATTCGGAGCTAAGTTCCCGAAAGGACTTTAGGGTAGTACCAGAGAGGACATGACCTAGGGACGAGATCCCAATCGCATCCCAGCCGTCAAATCCGGACAGAGACGCCAGCGCCGGTAACAGGCCATTCCGCCACAACGGGGTTTCAGCCGTAAGCCGACCCCACCAGCCCACCCGGTGCAGGGCCCGCCGCCAGACAGCGAAGACCACTTGGGTAACTTGCGGAAGCAGTCGCCTCCGTCTAGCCGAGTACAGCAGGGTGTGGAGGGAGGCGCCACTCATCAGTGAATGCTCAAGGGCATAAGCTGGATCGCTACGGTCTCCATACCACCACTCGTTGAGCACAAGGAGATGGGAGGCTTGATAGTAGGATAAAATATCCGCGGCCGCCAGGCCGCCGCAGTAGGTAGAGAGGAAGCACGTGCGCAGCGCCACCCTGGCGGCACCGCCAGCCCACAGAAACCGGCCCAGCACAGAATCAACAGTACGGAACCACTGCGGGTCAATCTGGAAGGGATGATTCTGCAGTTGATACAGCAGACGGGGCAACGCCACCATCTTGAAGATGGCCGACCGGCCGTAGATATTAAGTGGCATGCGCGTCCACGTCTTGACGTCCAGTTGGACCCGATCCCACACCGGCAGGATGTTCCGGTCCCATGCCATCGCTGGCGAGGCAGAGAGGAAGACACCCAGGTACTTCACACCCTCCACAGCCATCTGAAGGGATGCAGCCCAAGGGCAGTCCACTGTGGCACCCCCCAGCACCCACATGGTCGATTTGCGCGGGTTGAGAAAGAGCCCCGATGCCCGACCAAACTCCTGCATCAACTCCAGGACACGAGGACCCGTACGCTGCAGGTCTGTCATGAAAAATAGCACATCATCCGCATACAAAGCTATGCGGTCCGAGTGATCCGCACCCCAGACGAAGCCACGGTAGAGCTCATCGCGGCGCACCCTGGCGGCCAGCGGCTCCATGGCCAGCGCGAAAAGGTAAGGGGAGAGCGGACACCCCTGACGCGTGCCCCTGGACACCGGAAAACGAGCAGACGCCGTTCCCGAGATACGCACCGAGGCCGTGATCTCAGTGTAGAGCAGCCTGCCCTGACTTGTTTTTTTAGCTTCTTGCTTAACAGGATACTGCCTCTGTGCAGTAGGTTGATTTTTTAACTGGATTTTATGGTGAGGAGAATCCTCATCCCATCCTACATGACTTTTATATAATGCAGGGGCTTGGGCCACTGCCCATTTTCTAGCATATGTGTATTTTTTATGAATTGGAATGTGATTTGAGAAGGCAGGCATAATCATTTCTTTACCATACTCCCTAATAATCTCTGGTGGTCAGTCTTTCTCAGCTAGAAGGATATCATAGCCTTTAGATACATTCTCCCAAAAGAGAGTTCTTATTTTCCTAGTTATGTCCCCTTCTATACGCAGTTTTATTTCATGTAATTTATGGGGTACACTGACTCTGGTGTCTGCAGTTTCCACCTGAATGTATTCATTCGTGTCCACTGTCTTCAGAAGATTCATCAGGATCTTGCGATCTATGGTCACTTCTGCTGCACTGTCTAGCATTGTCAGGGCCCATTTTCCATTCTTGAGTTGTGCCCTCAGGATCCTCGGCATGTTTTATTTTAATACTAGCTACCTTCTTTTTGGGAAATTGTAATTTTTTACTTTGATGAGCAGGTTACTTGTCTTTGGACTTGACACGCTCTTCTTTATGTTCTGACCGTCCTCTTCTTTCCGATATCTGTGAGGAAGTCTGAAAAGATCGAGAGGGACGTGTATCATTATCTTGATATCTGTCAGGTTTTTTCAAATTATCCCTATTTCTAAGGTTGTATCTTTTTTCAGAGTGCTCTTGTTGGGGAGACCTACCCCCCCCCCCCCCGTTCTGGAGATCTTTCTCTCCTTTGGGGAGACCTTCCTCTGGACTGAAACTGTTTTTCTCTGGGAGTGGTCTGTTTATTACCCTCCCACTTCTTTTTTGGAGTAGTGAGATTATTCTAAATAAAAGTTTTTTCTGTTAGTTGTGGTTTTAGTGGTTTCCCACCCAAACTATCTCTACCTAATTCTTCATAGCACTTTTCAATTATTCTGGCAAGTTCAAAAGGCTGGTCTGTTATTTCTGTTTCTTTTAATTTTTGGCGGATCACCACAGATGCTGCTTCTCCTTTTATGTTGGCTAGTAATATAGCCGAGACTTGCTTAAAGTCTTTCAGTAATTTCATACCTAGATTTAAAGCAGGCTCTGGACCGTATTCATTTTGAATCTGTCTTAGTACGTCTGGTATAACCGCCATAGACGGAACACCATGTGTTTTTGTGTAGATTGAAGCAAAGACTGTTCCCCAAGTGTCACAGTCCTCCACATGTGGTGCGATCTCCAGAATGTCAGAATTCTGTGTTTTTCATGAGGTGTACTATCGGGGAATACTGCCTCTATTTGAGTAATCTTTTGAGCTAATCAGAACTAAATTTGTTCCTGTTTTGCGGGTAATTTGCAAATGACTGATTGTATAGTCTGTGGTGTAATTTTATTTGTGTTCCCCTGGTGAGGGGTGTGCTGTGGAATTTTTATTGCTGGTTGGACTGTTAAAGTCTGCATGACATATTGGACCAATTGTCTATGTATTTTAATTAATTGTTTTAGCTGAACTAAAAGTTCTCTGTCTGACATATTGTCAATGTCAGGATGTGGTGTATAGCTGGCTAGAACCGGCCATGTGGCTCCTGGTCTACCTAGTGGACCAAGCATGGTGATTTCATTGTGATGTTTTAGGGCGCCATTAAACCAGAGCTGATGCTCCTGGTAAGTTAGTGGAATTTCAACGTCCTCGAAAGGAACGTATTCCGTTGGAGGTTCCTCTGCTTTGTAGTAGTGGAACTCGCGTGTCAAAGCATTTGCTGCTGGAAAAGTTATCCATGAATAGAATACCTCTGTCTGCCGATATTCATGTGCCTCTATTACAAATATAACTTTACCACCTCTCGATGATACTCCGTTATTTATCAGTTTGTAGGTTACACTCTTTCTTACATATATCGGGATGATTACTGCATCCGGATTGTTTTGTTGGAGACTTGTGTCCTCCGCTAAAAGTTGAGTTGCCAAAGCATCTCTATCTTCGTCACTCATTTTTTAATGAAAGTTTGCAGAGCAAGTTTCAAGGAAACAAAGATTAGGTGCGCAATATTTTGGAACACTGTATCCTTCAACGTTGAGCAAACCGAAAACTAATACATAGGAATCTCCTCCTACTAAGTTTTGGCGGATATTAACCTTTCACCCACTCCAGACGTCTATTGGAGTTTTTACGGGAAAGGGATCTGTGTGAAAGGCACGACTGAGTAACTCTAGTATCTAGCGTTAAATTATCGCCTTACCCAACGTTGGGCGCCATATAGTGTAGTTCCTATATTCCCAATAGGCTCTGCGCATTGGAATAACATAAACAATGGTTTAGACGTAGGACTTAGGTCGACTAGGTCTCTATTGAATATGTTAGACTTAATTGTGAAAGCCAGCTAGCTCAGAGGTCACTAGAAACTTTCTCGAATACACAAGAAGGGATTAGTTTCTGACAACCATATAACATGACAACTTTGTTCCCCAAGAATAAGGAATATATCTCCAGAGTCGCGGAAACAATAAATGGCTATTTTACTCAGTCAATCGTGCATGCTTAGTTTCACCAGAAGCGCAGAGAAACAGAGAGACGGGCGTTTTCAATAAAAGAGGTTATTTATTGAGCAGTCTTCTTTCTCATGCAAGAGAAGTGAATTGCTACAATCGCAATACTTGTCATAAAGTAAAGTGCGTACAGTAAAAAGAGTATTATGAAATAATACTGTAAAAGCATGGTATGGTTTCTAAGCCATAAGGTACTTAAAATGGATAAAATGCATACAATGATAAAATAATGACTAAATGTACTCAACTGGTGCTTCTAAGATGCGCCTGCCCCGGTGTACCTAACCTAAGCCTAGTACATGGGAAGAAGTACGGGAGAAGTAGTTTCTGCCAAGAATCTAAACCAAGAATTCTCAAAGAGTCTAATCAGCTCCGTACCTTGTTTAGAATGTAGGAGGTCTTGTATCTCTCTCTCAGGACTCGATCTCCCAGCAACCCGCAAGGGTAGCAGGGAAACACTGGAGCTGGACTTCTCGGCAAGAGAAAAGACAGCGTCTCTCTCAGTGCGGGAGGGTCGGCTTCCTTCGGCACTTGCTACAGCAGGGCGTCGGGCAAGTAGATAGTCGATCTGCTCCAAACCACTGTGTCATTTCCTAGGGCAGATGCTGGTATATTTATACCTGGAAGGTGCAGAGTTTGACGTAAGGTTGGACATAAGACGTCACTAAGAACTCGCAGTTCATTCAGGACTCCAGGAGTTCTAGGACAAATCAATACAGAAGCAGGGAGAAGTCCCGGGCTGCTGGAGACTTGGTTTCTCTAAGAACACATTGTGCTTTCTAGGAGTCTATGGGAGTAGCCTTGCCGTATTTGGACTGCATTGGCTATGTCTTAATATGGGTATGATTCTTATGCATATATAAGGACATGATTTAATATAACCACATAAGGGCATAAATCGGAGGCGCTAGGGGGCGCACAGCGGGATGGTCGGATAAACCTCGGCTCCGCCGGACGACCGTAAACAAACAGACTGTAAACCTGCTTATTCCTCTCTGTTTCACATGACGAAACCAGATAAAAATGTCGGAATACTTCGAGCACTTGATGAGCTGAGAAGCGGACAACAAGCAAGTAAAAATCGTGAATAAACGAACTTTTTATGTTGATGCTCGCATCCCCAGGACCCAAGATGGCGGCTGGTGCATCCCGATCGCATTTTCCCTTTAGATCGCGCAGTAAGTGGAATGCAACCATCGCGCACATCGCGTTAAACTAAAGAACTGTAGCTGTGATCGGTGGATGCCAATAGAGCTACGGGAGAATAGCTCCACATGTGAGATTATGCAACGTGGGTCAAGCAAATATTAACGGCAGCTCCCCAAGGCAAGATGGCGGCGCCCACCGCGCTTAATTACTACAATCCCGAGAAACGGACATAAAAGTCATGGAGCTGCGATACGGATCTCTGCCTCGATCCGATCGACTAACAATGTGCCAGTCGCACACTTGCGCCCAAATCAGCGACGGTGGCATCCGGAGACATATGAAATCTGACGCGGCGTATATGGCGCCAACAGGCAATCGGTATGTGAACATGAGAAGCTTTTAAGGCGCGCACTAGAATACTGCAGCTGTCCCCGCACCCATCTCTCATGGTCTCCTCAACAGCGCCGTGACATTTGCTGGAAAGGGCGGCAAGATCCGCTGCGCTCAGTGCACTGTTAAATATCGCACATGTGCTGCAGCAACTGCGCAATAACGTGGAGTCCTTGTAATGTAATGGGCTAGACTCCGAACAACATTGCACGTATTGAGGCACTTGTGGCCATAGCGCCGTTTCTAAAGCAATATTACCATCTCACCCTGCTCCTTCCGTGGACATTGTGCACCGGCCATGGCTTATCCCTCACCAAACTACCAAGAAACGCTGGTAATGATGTCGGAACGCATCAAGAGTCTGGGGAGCTAAGAAGCATACGGCGAAAACGAGGAATAGCTGAAATAATCGTGAAATTCCTCGGAGGCGATTGCTCCACTGGGACCTAAATTGGCGGCCGACGCGACTCCGTTCAGTCCCAATATTCGGAGCGAGAAGTAAGTGCGAGGAGTACACTACATAAAGCATCACCCGCCTGTTGCATTCTGCTGCTTTCTGTTACGGCGCATGGAGCAAAGTGCAAAATACACACAAGCCGACTTACAAGCTGTGGATAAAGTTTGCGCAATATACATCTCCCCAAGGCAAGATGGCGGCGCCCACTACGCTATGTTTCTGTTACCCCGAGTGGCAAATATAAAGGACACAAACATCATAGAACGGATCTTTGCCCCGACCCGTGGAACATCCAATGCACCACTGGCATAGATAAAAACATATAGTCGGCAGAAGAGATCGCAGAACTGTATCACTCGGCGTGTAGGAAATGGCGCCAATACACGAACTGTGAGGCAAAATGTTCAAATTTATTAACGCGCGCACTGCAACTTGATCTCTGGCCCCCCGCCGGTATCCCAGTCTAGCTGCAAGGAGAACTGTGCCCAGTCCTAACAAGCTCCACAAGCTCCACTGCGAACAGTAAACCGAGAATTGGCATACAAGTGCGGTGACCATTGCACAGGGACATGGGGTCCTAGTGTTGTCACATACTCCTAACGCCATCGTATATATTGGTGCACTTGTAGCTAACGCGCTGATTCCAACGCCATACGGAAGCATCACCAAGCGCCTTCGGCTACTAATTGCGCCTACTGCTGACCAACAAATGTGCGTATGACCATGCACTCATGCCAATGGTGAGGCCCTGACACCCTGGTGCAATACATCGCCCGTCCCCGATCTTTACCATTGAAAGGCAGCTGAAGTATAATACCACGCGCACACTACTGTAGTAGATATAGCAGTTACTTTCAGACCGCCCTAGTTGCTGGTTCGGAGACTACATCCACACGAGACCGGGGCCTTAAGCACAACGGCGTCCACCAGGTCCACAAGATCTTCGTCACGGCCAGCCAAACCACTGCCGACCCAGCCAGGGATGATGGTTAGACCGGAGAAACAACAACAGAAAATAAGCTTTGAGGCAAAAAAACACCTAAAAGCGCAGAACAGATGGCTGAAGGCGGAGGACAGCCTGACTCAGCGCCCAACTCCAACATGGAGAAGATACTTCAAGCAATCCAATCCAACCTCCAAGATATTAATGGCAAGCTTGACCATTTGACATGCAGAATGGATGGCATGACGGACAAAATTGAAAAATATGGCGAACGCCTAGACGCGGCCGAATCTAGAATATCAGTAGTTGAAGATGATTCAAGAGCAACCTCCACCAAATGTGCGGGAATGGAATGAGTACTTGAAGTAATCCGTGTAAAGGAGGAGGAATTGGAAGCGCGTTCTAGACGCAACAACGTTCGCATCACAGGAATTCCAGAATCGAAAAACACTGGCAGAATGGAACTGTTTGTGGAACAACTATGCTCCGAACTATTCGGCCCAGAGGCCCTATCTAACGTCTTTATTGTGGAGAGAGCTCACAGGTCCCTAGCACCACGGCCTCCTCCAGGTGCCACCCCAAGGCCCATAGTGGCTCGGATATTAAACTACCGGGACAGAGATACCATCCTCAGATTGGCGCGCGAAAAAGGCCCCGTCACACATCAAGGGAACAAGCTAGAGTTCTATCCTGATCACACTGTCGCAGTCCAACAGGCCAGTATCGAATTCGCATCAGTGAAAGCCAAACTACGTGAACTACAGGTGGAATACTCGATGCTATACCCGGCGCGGTTACGTGTCACATGGGAAGGCAAAGCGGTTATCTTGTCCACGCCGAAAACTGCACAAGAATTTGTTACAAAGGCAGAAAAACAGATGAAATCCAGGGCAAGAGACGACCAACAAGTGAACTCGGATTAAGCTTCGCCATTCCAGCATATGGAAGACTGCTTATCTAACGGTAAGGTTGAACTACTTGCATTTAAGTGAGAGGGGACAGACTTTTGGGCAACTCCTGAAGTAGATCGAACATTGTCTCCCGTGGTGGGATGTAATTTTTCAGGTGGGTCCATTACAGACCCAAGACACTGTATGCCTCTGCACGGTCCCATAGTCACATGCATAATGCTCTATTGTAAGTTTTGGACGTTTAGTGTTACAGGGACTGTCCAGTGCAAAACGCCGTTCTTACTGGCTTCGTAATGCCTCTGATGAAAGTGACCCCAAGATATGGGAGGACTTATATGATGTAAAATTTGTCCGTGTACAGAGACACTGTATCTTTACCAGAACTGTTCCCTGCCCCATTCCAGCTTTTTGATAGTTTGCTGGTTCAACTTCTGTTCTCTTACACAAGCCATCCATATGCTGTTGACATGTCGTTATATCTGGCAGAGCCCATTTATGTTACTCTAACGTCTACTTGTGCAATATTGGATGTTATTAAGTTGGGAACTATGCCTCTGCACTGTTGGTCAAGAAACATTATATGCTATATGGTATTTAACTGTGTTAAGGACGTGGCCCACGTAACGGACATGAGAAGGTGCTTTCAATACAGGTTTGTATGTCACTAGAGGGGGCAGATGACTTGCTACCATTCTAGCTCCAGTGTAGCTGGGTCAACACTACACAACAACAGGTTCCACGTAGCTCAAACTCATGTAATGTATTATTGTCAATATCGCAAATCTGCATCTTAGTGTGACTGCGCCTTGTTGTTCGAGGGGGTATGTTTTTCTTCGCTTGCCTTCGCAGACTCCGGATATTCTGTTTGACGTCATGTGTGCAATGTTCTTGACATTCAATCTAGATGAGCCGGACACTACACAGTCATAACACTTATGCGGTACAAGTTTACATTAGTGTCGTCCACATCCATTAAGTTGGATGCAGAGTTGTGCCTCGGGCGGACCTCAAAAAGGGAGTTCCCCACAAAGTTTTGTTCAAATGGGAGGAGCATTCACTCTTTCCAGGGTTAACATTGGTTATTTCAAGGGCCAATGGCTTCGGCATGGTTGGGTTGCTGAAGTGGGTGGGGGGAGGGTGGGGGGGGGAAATTGTTACTGTTATGAGACCAACTAACGTGAGATTCACAAGAAGATGGTATGAAAAAGGTCCAGGACTCACTGGAATATGCGCACCCATACACTTTTTTTATCAGCGTACTCTAGCTCAGGTTTGTAGTGGAATGCTGGCATTTATAGGTTCACCTCTCCTATGCCTCAGATAACTGCCAGATCAGGTAAACAGCACATTAACCTTCTAACATGGAATGTTAGAGGCTTCACGAAACCACAGAAAATACGACAAATATTCGCGTATTTGACTAGATGGGATGTGGATATAGCACTAATACAGGAAACGCACATTGCACCTGGCTCTCATCAATCATTGGGGAAAAGGTGGGCAGAATCCTCATACTCAGCACATTACTCTTCCTATTCCAGAGGGGTGATAACTTTGATTCGCAAGGGTATCAACTTCACGCAACAACAAGTTATACAAGACCCGAACGATAGAAACGTCTTAATGACTGGCACGTTGAGAGGGCAGAGACTCACATTACTAAATGTCTATGCCCCAAACACTGATGCGCCCGAATTCATCCAGGAAATATGGGGGATCCTACAATCTCATAGAGACACACACATATTGTGCGGGGGTGACTGGAATGTGGTGCTGGAAGGTGCCCTGGATAGATCCCCTAACTCCACGGAACCTCACAAACAGGCAAATTCAAAGCTCCATCACATGAAAACTGATCTAGCCCTAACGGACCTTTGGCGACACAAGTTCCCCGGGATCTCGGGGGCGACCCACATATCTGCCGCGCATAATAGTTGGTCGCGTCTAGATTTCTGGCTTGGATCTGATAACATGGCATTGTGGGCACAGGATATCCAGATACTTTCTAGATCGTTGTCGGATCACAATCAGTTCTCCTTAAACTCACTCTGCCGCATTACACTCCTCCTCCCTTTCAATGGAGATTTAATTCACGCGCCCTCACGGACGCGATTTATGCACACACCATACTCAAGGGGATCAAAGAATACTTCCAGATAAACGAGCCAGTGGTTGACGATCCGTGTCTACTCTGGGAAGTTTTTAAAGCAACAATTCGAGGGGTATGCATGGGCACCACAGTGGGCATATTGCGTGACATCAGGCAACAAATACGACGCTGCGAAACACAGTTGAGAGAGATAGAGACGAATTACGAAACCACACAAAACGTTACTCTACTAGCAGAATTACGCTCATTACAAACAGAACATCAGAACTTTGTGGATGATGAGATAAAATATATGGACAAAAAGCACAAAACCAAAGCCTTTGGCGAGGGAGGAAGACCAGGCACGGTCCTAGCGGCTACAATATGTGAGGGTAAAGGCTCAACACCCATCTTAAAGATCAAATCTAACGAGAACAAGGTTAAAACACAATCCTCCGATATTCTAGATTGTTTTGTAGAAACGTATGGGTCACTATACAAATCTCGTACCATTGCTTCTGCAGAGGAGATCTTACAGTATTTAGATGACGTCGCAATCGCGTGGCTATCTGATGGTCAGAGGGAGTACCTAGAGGCTCCAATTTCGGTTGAAGAGATCACCGAGGTGATTAAAACACTACCCAATAATAAAGCTCCTGGCCCAGATGGGTACACAAATGAATTTTATAAACAATACGTTGAGATTCTGGCCCCGCATTTGGCGGCAATGTACGGCGCAGCCTTTGATCAAGAAATACTGCCCCTCACCCTTAGAGAAGCGATCATTATTGCATTGCTCAAACCCCACAAGGACCCAGATCTTTGTGACTCCTACAGACCGTTATCCCTAATTAACGTTGATTCCAAGATATTGGCCAAGATTCTCGCCGTCAGACTCACACCTCTAATGAACAACTTAGTACTCCCGGATCAGGCAGGCTTCATACCCGCATGGTCCACTGCACACAACACAAGAACGCTGTTCGCCCTTTCTCATTACTTACAACCGTCCACAAAGGCAGTTGCGATAATGCTTGATGCCGCTAAGGCATTCGATTCCATCGAGTGGAGTTATTTAATAACTATCCTCCATCGAATGGGTTTCCCTAAAAGATTCATTCAGTGGGTAACGCTGATTTACACCAAACCTTGTGCTAGAGTCCGTATAAATGGATACGTCTCAAATAGCTTTGAGATAGAATGTGGGACCAGACAGGGATGCCCACTATCACCCCTATTGTTTGCCCTGGCCCTTGAACCATTAGCATGCAGGATCAGGCAGAAATACAAAACATCAGCACTACGCTTCTCATCTAGGCCACTACACATTTCACTATATGCTGATGATATGATAGTCTATGTGCGTGAACCTGAAATACACCTCAACCCACTCATGAGAGAGTATGTAAAATTTGAGGGACACTCGGGTCTGGCCATAAACTGGTCCAAATCCTACATAATCCCGCTCACTGATCTGGCTACCCCAGTGATCTCGGAATACCCACTACAGTGGCAAGAAGACCCGATACGCTATCTGGGGGTTATGTTCCACAGAGACCCTGAGGTCGTGATTAGAATGAATTACAGGACGACAATTTCTAAGTTGGAGGATAAGGTGCGTCGATGGATTCAGCTGCCCCTGTCCTTAGCCACCGCATCGCGATAGTCAAAATAAATATTTTACCCAAATTGCTATACTTGTTTAATAACGTTCCCATTGCCCCCCCAGCGGAAGTGTTCCGTAGGATTAAATCGCTCATTTTACAGCTAATCTGGGCCGGTAAGCAGGCACGTATAGAGCTCCCTCCCATATCTGAAAGGAGGCTTTGGTGTACCAGATTTTCTTTTATATTATCTGTGTGCACAAGCGCAGTATGCTGCCTACTGGTACCACGAAATACCATACCTTACCCACACAGCGATAGAAGCGGATGATACAGCCCCAGTTTCTCTCACCTCTATTCTCACACACAGACGACCGCCACTGCACGCACAAGATATAAACCCAGTGGACACTACTGTCAATGCATGGCACAGATTGTGTCAGATCACACACAAAATGCCTCTATACGCTGCAGCACTACCACTCTCACACCATAAGGCATTATCGGTTACAAACGAAAAGGTAGGGATGTCTTTATTACAACAAGTGGGAATGGTACGCCTGGGGGATCTCTTTAATGACCACAAATTCCTTGACGCCCCTGACTTGACTTACATACAAAACAAATCTCAGTTGTTCCACTTTACCTATTATAGGCTGAAACGGGCTATGAGAGAACACTATCCTTCTTTCCCCGATGAACCGGAGAGTTTAGCTGCCCTACAGATGATCATTACTTCTCAAGATACGTCACATCTAGTCTCACGATTATACACAGCAGCACAGGCTGAACTACCATGCACCACTGAGAAAGCATGGAGAGATGGAACGCAGGATTAGACTCCCCATTGTCAGTGCAAGACTGGCAACAGACATGCTCCCTGGTCAGTATCCTCAGTCCTAATGGCAACCTTAGAATAATACATTATAAATTTATTCACCAGGCATATTACACACCTGCACGCATGTTGAGGTTTGGTCTGCAGGACGATGATAGATGCAAAAGATGTGGTAGGGAGGGAGCAGATTTTTTGCATTTGGCTTGGTTTTGTTTTGACATCCAGGTGTATTGGGTTGAGATATTCCGCAAACTTTCCATCATGTTATTTGTGGAAATTGAATGCAGTATAAGGGTTGGATTACTGGGCATCACCTCGCAATTTAAATCTACCAAACGCAAGTTCTGTATGATCTCCTTACTGCTAACCAAAAGACAAATTGCACAACGCTGGAATGGTTCTCGGAAACCGACCATCCCGAGATGGTTAAAGGACATGGCTGGTTGTAGAGACAGATTACTTGCATACGAGGAAGATCTTCCCGCAAAATCTAGACCCAAAGACTTTTGGTGTTATCTAACAGATTACCTGAACACTATAGTGTCAGATTCAGAGAAAGAACCGGCAGAAAACACACAGCACGAGTGAAGTGATTGTATTGTTAAGTGCGGTCTTCAGTGCTCCAGACACAATACCATGATTGTTAAAAATGTACATTTTTATTTTGTGATGTACCATCTGTCAAAATCTACTGGTCTCTGTTAAGGGGTTTACATGTTTTTGTTTTCAGGTCACACTATGCATACTTTCGAAGTTTAAAATCAAGACTCAAGTGTATGTTCTACGCCGCCGGACCACCTGTTGTCGGCTGATGGGCTGTGTAATAACAATGTTAATATCACGTTATACTTACGTTAACAGCCGGCCTCAGGGATGTAGGCTCCTGGTAGTGTACTGATTCTTTTTTTTGCCTTAATAAAGGTCTTGGGGAAAAAAAAACATAAGGGCATAAATCGGGAATATTAAATTAGAATCCTAGATTCGTCCACAACACTTTAATATTTGCATTCGGAATATTATTGCTTTTGCAAGAAAAATATTTTGTGCCCACTTTGATAAATACTACTCTGCCCTCCTCCTGAACATATCATTGGTACCCTAGCCTTCATAAAGAAGAACACCGGAAGGTCTATCAATAAAATGTTTTTATTTAGACATAACATCAAGCATATGCTGTTGGCTATTTCCAAACTGAATAAAATAGCCACTGAAATCCACTAGAACTCAGGGACATGGACTTGGACTGGTTGATTTTGATCACGGTTTTCCGTTTGGGGCTGAAAGCTATTATCTGCCCTATATATAATTGTTGCGATCCTTTTTTCCCAATGCCTTTGTATTTAATGTGACCCAATGCTCTGTTCCCCATGCATTTCTACTTGTATCTCACCAGTTAAACGAAATGTTCAAAATGTAAATTCACACCTAGCAATGGATCAGGATATTAATGGATTTATGAGGATAGATGTGCAGGATAACTTTCATGCTTCTATTAATTCATAGTGGATGTCTTCAGCTAATGCTAAAACGGCCATCTGTGAAAATCACAGAAATCGCTGTTAGCATAAGCTGAAGCCATTTTGTTTGTGGCAGACAGTTTAGTTAGCCATGTGCTCCCCATGTGCTTCTCCCTCTTCACTGTTGCCTGCCCTTGTATTTCGCTTGAGTCATCAACTATAATTAACTCCTTCAGCACTGAGCCAGAGCAATGTATGATCAGAAAAGCCTGTAGCTGCCAGAATGCATCTGTCTTAGTGTATAACTGTCAGGCTATTGCAACTGATGTAAGGGTTTTTGTTACTTCTCCCATTCTGTTGACTAAGTAGTTTCCAGTTCTCCATATATGTGAAATAGCTATGCATTTGTATACTTGCACCGCCTCTTTTTGAGTCTTCATGCTTACTCAGCTATAAACTGGCCATAAAAGGCCCATTTTTTTCTTTTTTTTTTTACTCCTGGGACTACCTCATTCAGTGGCCTGAGGGTGCCGTACTGGCGCAGTCTCCCTCAGGAGAGGTTAATAAATGCATTCTCTTTAATATTACAGCTTCCGTGCCAATCTCTATTTTGTCAATATAAAGGACCAGTGCGCAATAAAGGGCGAACCCCTGCACCAGTGGGCCCCTGAAAAGGCTCACCCTCACAACTCCTTGAGCCCAAGGGAGAATCTTCAGTTGTCCTTGGAGCACCACAGGTCCTGTACGGAGCCTGTATGAAGCAAGGGCTCAGACAAAGCGTTGGACGGAGAGGGGAACGAAGTCGGGCCCAGTCGAAGTCCAGCGAAGTCCAGAGTGTCTAGGCGGTTGAAGGTCAGTGGTTTCTTCTTGTAGAATCTTGTCCACATAAAATCTAAAGAGCTACAGTCAGGTAAGCCCTTTTGTACCCACAGGAGAGGGCTGAACAGATTATGGGGACCCTCCTAGGGGAGAGTCAGGACAGAGGGGCAGTTACTCCCAAGTCCTTTGTCCAAGGGCCAATAGCTGCCAGAACTGGTTTGAGCTGGACTATGCACAGGGACACCAAATGTGCCCCAGGTGCAGATTTTCAGGCACTCTCAGAGTGCACCCACCCAGCCCCAATACACTAAATCCTGTCTGGGAGGTGGTTGCACCTCCCTGTGACAGTATGCCTATTGTACTGCCTTCCTCTGCTCGAGTTTGGCTCAGCAACAGAAGGGCAGAAATGTGTCTCTAGTCTGCAGCCTCCATTTTGTGCTGAGCGGGTCAAGAAGGCTGGCACCGGATATACTAGTGACCCCAAGAAGCTCGCTTTAGAAGGATGGAATCATACCTCCCACACCGGTTACCGGAGTGGAAGTATGATTCCAAGGTGTTTGATACCAAACACGACATGTTTTGTTTCAGCCGTTTGCGAGATAGCATTTAATGTGAGGTTATAATACACCTCTACCTATATGTCTGGCTGAGTCACAGACAACGTGGGAGAAGGGTCTCCAAAGGCTTCCGAGGGGCTCTGCTCATGCAGGGGCACCCTCTCACGTAAAACCCAGCACCCTGCCTTCAGGATTGATAAGGCCTGCTATAGAGGTGACTTATAAGTTTTAAGTGTAGTGACCTATAGATATAGTGAAACTATAGCTAAAGTAAGGGGTGCAAGCACCAGCTTACACAGATTGCAGTAGCAGACCTGTAGTTCCATTTTGCATGGCCTCTCATGGGTACAAAGGGGGGTGGTGATGGACGTAGCATCTGAACCCATCAAACACTCACACCCAGTCAACAGATCTGAATGAATGAATGAATGAAATAAAACTTATAATGCGCAAACTTTGCCCGAAGACGTCAAGGCGCCTACAAAAGAAAAACAAAAAGGCAGGACCAAAGAGCTAGGGGTAAGCTTTGACAAAGAGCCATGTCATCTGGGTTTAATCCATCACTGTTCTTTAGCCCACTCTGCCACTCCAGTTCAGACATGGCCATATGCAAATCAGTCTGACCCTGTGCCTCTTGGGAACAGTCCAGCCCGAACTGCCAAGCCATGCCTTCCCTGGACCGGAAACAAGCTTCCTAGGACTGGTTTCTGGCATTACAGCCGTCTTCAGCCAGGCTTGCTTGAATCCAGTGGCAAAGTGAGCAAGGGACTCACGTCTGAGCATACCCTGCCAACTTATGGCGAACAAAGCGGTACAGAAGGGGGTGGTGATGGACGGAGCATCTGAACCAATCACTCACACCCAGTCAATAGATCTGGGTTTAATCCATCACCGTTCTTTAGCCCACTCTGCCACACCAGTTCAGACATGGCCATATGCGAATCAGTCTGACCCTGTACCTCATGGGTGGCATAATACATGCTTCAGCCCATGGGAGGCCTCTGGGGTACCTATGCCCTGGGTACATGGGTACCCTATACTAGGACTTATAAGGGTACTCCAGTATCCAATTTGGAGTGTATCAAAGTACATGCATAACAATTTTAAAGGAGAAAGCAGATAAACTGGGGCCCTGATTAGCAGGATCCCAGTCAGACTAGTCAAAATAGTGCAACATCGTTGTTTTAGATTCTGGTGACCATCGTGAACGGGGTGGGGGTGGTGACCGGGTGGGGGGATGTTGTGGGGTTGAAGGGGGGGATCCGGGAGGTTAATGTCATTTGTCTTATCCAGCTTTTTATGCTGACTGCTGCAACTGTGATTCTTGATTATTTGCTTACAGCCTATCCAGTGTCTGGTGGGCTGTGAATGTTTCCGCAATCCATATTTGAAATGTCAATAAAATCTGGTTTTGAAAAAATAGTGCAACATCAAGCAAAAAGTGGAGGTAACTAGAAGAAGCAGATCCGACTTTCCTACACCCTTGTCCAAAACCTTCAGCAGAATTGTTGATCTATTGGGTATTTCAAATGTTTGGAATGACACGTGTTCACTGGAGCAATTAAAAACTGATTAAGGTTAAAATCACCTAACTTTCTTTCACTGGAAAGCTCTGTAATTCTAACAAACTTAGAAAAACACATTTCACACAATCAACCCATTCTCAAATTACACCACATCCGTATCTAATTAATTCTTTGAAAGAGCAGATTCAAGCTAAATATATGAGATTTTGTTTTCTTTAACTTCCTATACCGAATATAAGACTGCATTGGAGGAAAAATAAAAATTCTAATTCTATTGTTGCACTTTGTGTAGGGGGAAAAATATTCAATACGCCATCTACTATATATCTGCCCAGTACTTTTGAATGACGGCAAAAGGCTTTTACGACCTATATTTCGAAACTTGAGGTGGAGGAGAAACAGTAGCATAAGCTATGCAGCACTGTGTTACAGGAACTAATTTCCCATTGGTGTGCAGATTGTTTTTATTTAAAGATATTCTATTGACTGCCCTTGCTTTCTGCAAAACAGAAATGCACATTTGCACATGTGAAGTATCTGTCCTTGAAAATTAACGATCTCACGGTTCCTCTTCAGCTGGATCTTACTGTAAATTGTTTTTTGACAGCCTTTAGATACTATTGTAAATTGGCTTTGATAGGGCAATCTTTATAATTTTAGCATAACCTTTTAAACTATCGAATGGGTTGTGGTGCTGGATTGACCATTATTTTACTTTCTGTAATAAGTCCAGCCCGACCCAATCAGCTTCAACTTGGTGGCTGAATTGTGTTGATTTGTGCCATTTTATGTCACTATAATGATTTAAATGAGTCTACCACAAATTTAAGCTTACTTAAGAAAATGCTACTCCCACGCCCACAGAAGATCTATCAACATTACCCTAAGAGTGCATGTTTTTTCTGTGTGTTGCCAGGCAAAACTTGCAATTGGATTCAATAACTACTTTTCTAATATTTCAGTCAACATAGCATCAGAAAAAGTGGCCACAGCTCCTGGCCTTGAAGACTGGGACCTACAAAAAAATGTTTTTCGCCTTCATAGAGGACCGAAAGAAAATCCTAATTGTAGGAGAGTAGGGTCTGCTTACTATGGTAACCCCTATTTTTTGCTGGGACCCCTCTGCAGCTCTCGGAATCTATTCTCTGAGACTGTTCTGTGATACAGCCATACCATATACTCTTAAGTGCAGTATAACCTTGCGGTAAATGCTAACTTTGGAATGGCTGCATCAAAACATGTCGTGTTTGATGTCAAACACTTTGGAATCCTACCCCACCCCCGCCATTCCTGGCGGGGAGTAGAATTCCACCCTTCTAGAGGGAGAAGACATGTACACACTTACCTGACCAATAATAGTTTAAAAGAGCCCCAGCATCTCAAAATGGATGCTGCAGCCACAGACGCGAGTCTGACCTCCTGCTGCTGGAAGAAACTCTGGCTGGGGAGGCCTGGACAATAGGTTTCCTGTCACATGGAGGTATGACCACCTCCCCAGACAGGCTTTAGTGTATTGGGGCTGGGCGGGTGCATTCAGTAAATGCTTTTCAGACAGTGCTGGGGGCACACTTGGTGTCCCTGTGCATACCCCAGTTCAAACCGGTTGCAGGGGCACTCAGCCCCGGCTCTGGCGCGAAACTGGACAAAGGGGAAGGGGTGTAACCACCCCCACCCGGGTCCTCCCATGGGTGGGACCCTAGAGTAAGTCCAACCCCTAAACATAGTATAAGTATAGGAACCCAGTCCTTAAGACTTTAGATTACCCTGGACGAAACTCTGCAACATATATCTTGGAACTTCGACATTCTATTCTGACTAAAAGATGGAAGAATCTCCCTTGGGGTCAAGGAGGGACTCCCCTGTTCAAACAGGCACCAAAGAAGCATCTTGCCGGTCTGCATTTCCAAGGCTTCCGCCGGATCCAGAAGGATTTGCGACACAGGGCACAGACTTTCAGATATCTACGAGGCCGACACGAGATCACAGCAAAGCTGAGGCCTGCAGCCATCACGAGAGACGTGGGACCGGAACTCCTGGACACTGTGCACATTTGCTAGTGCACCTACTTCCCGAGCTATCCCGAAGTTGTGCATTGGGCTACTCGTGGTCCAAGCTCTGAGCACCATCTGCACCGAAGATTGTGGGCCTACACTTCATGAGTGTTCCGTGGGCCTGCTTCTAGCATTTCTGCTTGAGGCCCCTTCGCGATCCCTGGTCCGTCGACTGGTGGGTCCCCACGAAGGTAACTCTTTTGTTTCTTGGGCTTCCCTGGTTGCTCCAGACGTGCCCTGACTCCCCTCGAAAGGATGATTAGGACCACCACTGCACCTGTTGTGGCAAGAGCCTTCTTGGGAGTGTTCTCAAGAGTGGGTTTCCCTAAGGAGGTAGTATCTGACAGAGATGCAAAGTGTAAAGTGTATGTCCAGTTACTTGACTGCAATGTAGAAGGAGTGTGGAGTGAATTACAAATTCACCACACCCTATCACCCACAATGCAATGGTTTAGTTGAAAGGTTCAACAAAACCTTAAAGGGTATGTATGATCAAGGGTCTCCCAGAAAAGCTTAGGCGGAGAAGTGACATCCTGCTACCCTGCCTTTTGTTTGCATACAGGGAGGTTCCTCAGAAGAGGGCTGGCTACAGCCCTTTTGAACTTCTGTTTGGGCATCATGTAAGAGGACCATTGTGTCTGGTGAAGGAGGGATGGGAGTTAACTCTCAAACCCCCTAAACAGGACATAGTGAACTATGCACTTGGTCCCCACTCCAAGATTGCTGAGTACATGAAAAAGGCAACTAAAAACCTTAAGGCTAGCCAGGAATTACAGAAAGCCTAGCATGACAAAAAGGCTGTACTGACCGTTTACCAGCCAGGGCAGAAAGTGTGGGTGCTGGAGCCTGTGACACCAGCAGCTCTCCAGGACAAGTGGAGTGGACCCCACGCTATTGTTGAACAGAAGGGAGAGGTTACCTATCTGGTACATCTTGGAACTCCCAGGAGCCCCCATAGGGTGCTTCATGTCAACCGACTGAAACTATATGTTGACAGGGCAGACATAGGCTTGCTCATGGCTACTGATGAAGGACAGGAGGGGAGAGAGTTACCCTCGCCCAGACCTGCTCTCTCAGAACCCTGATGATGGATCAGTTGATGTAGTAGCTTTGGCAGGCAGCCTTACTGATCAGCAGCAAACTGATTGCAGAAAAGTTTGCAATCAGTTCAGACATATGTTTTCTCTGACTCCAAGTCAGACCACCTGGTGCACTCATGAAGTGGACACTGAGGACAGTTTGCCAAAGTTTGCAATCAGTTCAGACATATGTTTTCTCTGACTCAAAGTCAGACCACCTGGTGCACTCATGAAGTGGACACTGGGGACAGTTTGCCTGTTAAAAATAAGATTTTCAGGCAACCTGATCATTTCAGGGCCTGTATCAGGACAGAAGTCCAGAAAATGTTGGATTTGGGAGTGATTGAACCCTCACATAGCCCTTGGGCTAGTCCAGTATTCTTGGTACCAAAACCTCACACCCAGGGTGGTAAGAGAGAAATGAGATTTTGTGTTAACTACAGGGGTCTCAATGCAGTCCCTAGGACTGATGCCCATCCAATACAAAAAGCAGATGAGCTAATAGATATGTTGGCCACATTTCTGAGCACATTTGATCTTACAGCTGGCTACTGGCAGATCAGATTAGCTGATGATGCAAAGCCAAAGACAGCATTCTCAACCCCTAGTGGACATTATCAATTTGTGGTAATGCCCTTTGGTCTGAAGAATGCACCTGCCACTTTTCAAAGGTTGGTGAAAAAAGTCCTAACAGGCCTGGAAGACTATAGTGTAGCATATGTAGATGATATTGCTGTCTTTAGCGTCACCTGGGAAGATCACCTGGTCTACCTGAGAAATGTTTTGGAGGCCCTGCAAAAGGCAGGCCTAACTATCAAGGCTACTAAGTACCAGATAGGGCAGAGTCAGGTTGTGTACGTGGGCCACCTTGTAGGTGGAGGCCAGGTTCAACCATTGCAGAGCAAAATCCAGACAATCATGGACTGGGTTGCTCCCACTACCCAGACTCAAGTCAGAGCTTTCTTGGGCCTGACTGGGTGCTACAGAAGATTTGCCAAAGGGTATGGATCCATTGTGACACCCCTGAATGACTTAACTTCTAAAAGAATGCCTAAGAAAGTTCAGTGGACAGTCAGCTGTCAAAAGGCACTTGATGACCTGAAGCAGGCCATGTGCACTGCACCAATTCTGCAAAGTCATAACTACTCCAAAGAATTAATTGTCCAAACAGATGCATCTGAGTTGGGGTAGGGGCTGTGCTGTCACAATTGAATGATCAAGGTCAGAACCAGCCAATAGCTTTTTGTAGTAGAAGGCTGACCCCTAGAGAGAAACGTTGGTCAGCTATTGACAGGGAGGCCTTTGCTGTGGTATGGGCTCTGAAGAAGCTGAGGCCATACTTGTTTGGCACTCATGTCACTGTTCAGAGTGACCATAAGCCCCTCTTATGGCTAACCCAGATGAAGGGTGAAAACACCAAACTTTTGAGGTGGTCCATTTCCCTACAGGGGATGGACTATACAGTGGAACATAGACCTGGGAGTAACCATTCCAATGCAGATGGACTCTCCAGATATTTCCACTTAGAACATGAAGACTCGACTGGTCAAGGTTAGTTTAATGTCCCTGCGTTTGGGGGGGGGGGGGGGTTGTGTAGGAGAGTAGGATCTGCTTACTATGGTTACCCACACTTTTTGCTGGTGTTTCATTGTTTTTCGACTTTAGGCTGGCTGGGGCCCTGCTATTCAGGACCCCAGCCTAGCTGCTTCCTCTCTAAATTGATTGCATGTACTTTAGGTACACTCCAGATTGGTTACTGGGTTACCCTTGTGAGTCCCTAGTATATGGTACCTTAGGTACCAATGGCATAGGTAACCCAGAGGCCTACCAGGGGCTGAAGCATGTATTATGCCACCACTGGGAAGACTTCCAAAATGGCACCACAGGTCTGCTACTGTAGCCTGGGTAAGCTGGTGCTTGCACCTCTTACTGAGATATAGGTTTCCTAAATCTACCTTTAATGACAGACACATATAAACCTATAAGCCACTCCTATGGCAGGCCTTGACAAACCTGAAAGCAGAGTGCTTGGTTTGGGTAAAAGGGTGCCCATGCATGAGCAGGACCCCTCTGCAGCTCTCGGAATATTTTCTCTGAGGCTGTTCTGCAATACAGCAATACCATATACAGCCATACCATATACTCTTAAGTGCATTATAACCTTGCGGTAAATTCTAACTTTGGAATGGCATCATCAAAACAAGTCGTGTTTGGTGTCAAATACTTTAGAATCCTACCACCCCCTTCCCCAGGGGGTAGAATTGCACCCTTCTAGAGGGAGATGACATGTACACACTTACCTGAGTGGTAATAGTTTAAAAGAGCCCCAGCAACACAAAATGGATGCTGCTGCCACAGACATGAGTCTGACCTCCTTGCTACTGGACGAAACTCTGGCAGGGGAGGACTGGACAATAGGTTTCCTGTCACAGTGAGGTGTGACCACCTCCCCAGACAGGCTTTAGTGTATTGGGGCTGGGCGGGTGCATTCAGTGAATGCTTTTCAGACAGTGCTGGGGGCACGCTTGGTGTCCCTGTGCATACCCCAGTTCAAAACCGGTTGCAGAGGCACCCCACCCCGGGTCCTCCCATAGGTGGGACTCTAGAGTAAGTCCAACCCCTAAACTTAGTATTGGTATAGGAACCCAGTCGTTCAGACTTTAGATTACCCTGGACGAAACTCTGCAACCTATATCTTGGAACTTCGTCATACTATTCTGACTAGAAGACGGAAGAATCACCCTTGGGGTCAAGGAGTGAATCCCCTGTTCAAACAGGCACCAAAGAATCATCTTGCCGGTCTGCATTTCCAAGGCTCCCGCCGAATCACGAAGGATTTGAGACACAGGACACGGACTTCCAGACATCTCCGAGGCCAACACAGCAAAGCTGAGACCCGCAGCCATCATGAGATACGTGGGACCGGAACTCCTGGACAATGTGCACATTTGCTAGTGCACCTACTTCCCGAGCTTTCTCGAAGTTGTGCATTCGGCTACTCATAGTCCAAGCCCTGAGCACCATCTGCACCGAAGATTGTGAGCCTACACTCCACAAGTGTTCCGTGAGCCCACTTCTAGCATTTCTGCTCGAGGCCCCTTCGCGATCCCTGGTCCGTCAACTGGTGGGTCCCCACAAAGATAACTCTTTTGTTTCTTGGGCTTCCCTGGTTGCTCCAGACGTGCCCTGACTCCCCTCGAAAGGATGAGTCCCTCAGACCTTCCTGGTCTGCTCCAAAGCCAATCTTTGTATTCTGCGTGGGTTTCTGTTGCCAAGGCTTGTTGGGTCCAATCCGGATACAGACACCGCAGCACTCGACATCCGATGTGGGAAAGCTCGAATCCAGCTCCTGGTTGTCGTCGAATACCTCCTGGTCCTCATGGCTGAAGAGTCAAGCTTCACCTTCTGCACCTGAAATCACCCGACATCGGTGGGCATCTTCTTATCGCCTCCCTGGTCACTGGCAAGTTACCCAGACTCTGTCCCCTCTGCTTTCAGGTTCTTCAGATCTCCAATCCACCCTTGGATCCATCCGGACACTTTCCACTAGGTCGCCTGCAGCACTTTTCCACAGCTCGCCATAGAAAACGACGATGAAACCCGACACGAAAAGACACCTATGCACCCGGCTTCCCTGGGTGAGGTAACACGAGTACTTCGGTGCTCCCGTGGGTCTTGACTCTTGAATTATCTAGTTCTCAAGGGGTTTCCTCCAAGTCCACTTCTAAGTGTCCCTAATCTTTAAAATTCTAATCGCAACTTTCTCCATAGAAGTCAATGGTGATTTTTGGCTGTGTTTAGACACTGCACGCATCCCCGTGGGTCTCTTCCGTCACTACCTTGGGTGGTTCCTGGTTGCCCCAGAGGTTCTACAGGCCCTAGGCCTTGTCTCTATGTCTGTCGTGGTTCTTATACCACTTACTTAGTATATGGTTTGTGACGCCCCTAGGGCTAATCCTATATGGTGCTTATTTGCTGCGTGTTAAATAAGTTCACTGTATGTACCTTTGCCTTTAGCCTCATAAAAATACTAGAGGGGTGTGCTCAGATTAAATACATATATTTTATATAAATACCTGGTGTGGTTCTCCTTTCATTTGGTCATTCACTGGACTATAGACTAGTAAAACAAGCTGCTTTACATTCCTTCAAGACTTAGCCTGAAGGCTGCTATTCACAGTTACCACTAGGATAGCTTTCTATAGAGGCTTTCTTTAAACCTACCATCAATAAGGGTCGTTTGGACTGGTGCAAGGTGCCCACTAGAATGATGGACAGCATATGCCAGGCCAAATTCTCACACTAATAATGTGTGCAGCTGTCAAACACGGACTAGTGGTAATAACTCCTCCTCGACTTTGAGAAGAGCCTCAAATCTCACTCACGAGCAAGAATCAACCCTTTGGAAGTCGGGTTGAGCTCTCACTCACAGCTTACTAAATGTCACCCCAGGTAAAAAAGGATTAGAATCTTAAATCTAAATGCAACTTTTTTCAAAGCTCGGCTGTTTAAAGAACAGCTTCTGGGAACTATAAATTCTTTTGGAAGCAATTCCACCATAAAGAAGCTGTCCTGCTGACAGCTTCACTTAGTGTAAGAAACCAGAGTGCTGATCGACCCCGTTTGAAAGCTATGAGACTACTCAGCCCTACCAAGTACCACGCATGAGGTGTTAGACTAACGCATTTAAGGGAGGTGATCAGCATCACTGCATTAAAATGCAGTGTCGCACATTATAATAGAGCCTCCACGGCTGTCACCTGGAACGCTGCTATAGTAATGCACTATACAAGCTGCAGTGGCAGCCGGCACTGCTCCCGGGAGGCTTGGGGGCCCTGGCTGAGCTCAGCCTGCACAGTGCTACAATGTAACTCTCTGCACCCAACGCAGATGTGGCATTATCAATCATGTCAGGACGGTCAAAGTCAGTGTTCAATGGCACACACTTATATGTGGATCCTTCCACCACTACTGTCTCTAGCAGTGTGAGCTGGCGCCAGCAGTTTTCATAAAGTTTTGGACCAGACCCCACCGGCTCGCTGTCTTGTGAACCACCTGCTGGCACATGCTGTTAGTAATCATGAGGATCCACTGGGCTCGTTTCAGCACGCCTTCGTTTACTTTCTAGGCAATAGGGTGCATACACCACACTTGATAGTTCAGGCCACAGCTGGCAAGGCTTTTACCCCTCACGCTGCCACTCTGAGCGATTCACAGTGGTTAAGTGGGGCTCTGTGCACGGGGCGCAGCATGGCAGGATATCAATGCCCATGATGCCACCACTTAACAGTTCCTAAGCACTCTAGGGGCCCACCTGCTAGTGCCCTAGGTGCCCAGTATGAAGTTTTCACCAGTTATTCCTCTCTCATCTCTGGATGGCGCAGGTGGGCTGAGACGACTGTAACTCTCAAGGCAAATCTTCACCAGCTGCCTGGCACTGGAGTTAAGTTCCGAGCACAGTGTTAGGTGACTGCTCAAATCCAAGTTTGTGGTTCCTCAATTAGTGATTACATGATAGTAAAATTATGGTTTGCAAGTAGGGAAATATTTAACTGCTTTACTGAATATTTTATCGTATTGTATCGTTATTTTATTGTGTGGACAGTAATTTGCTTCCCATTGGGCACACGAGGGAGCTTTCATATTGAAGCTTGAGCAGGGCCCAGGTCATGAAGAGGTGAACGGTTGCTATGGAAACTGGCCTGGGCCCGGCTAAGTTATTTGCTGGGATTTTGGTTACAATAACAGAACTTTCTGGGTCCAGCCAGCATGTGCCTCAGGTCACAGATCTGGATTTAAATGCACTTCCGAGTCTAAACCCACATCATTAATTGGTGATTTCATTTTTAATTCCACTAAGGTAGGGTGTGCATGAATCTGTAGATAGTATGACAGAGAATGGCATACAAACCTTACACAAAGACCTAGTGCATAGGAAATTTGTAATTAAAAGAGTTTTTTTACAGTGTGTCGGCAAACATCCTGTCTACCAAGGAGCACAAGCACAGAAAATTCCCAGCCCTGGTATCAAGGGAGAAATTTACACAATAAAAAGCACACAGCTCACATTCAAATGCAGCTGTTTCAATATACAAATAGTTCATTTATCGTGCTAAATCCCATGCAGGCCAGTAGGACACTGGAATCTGCACTTTACAAAGCAGGGGTAATTAGTGTTTCTGCTTTTCACACTTAATAATACAATCACAGCTTTCTGGAAGTTGCCTGTATGTGGGCCTATCTATGTTACATTTGTTTAAGAGTACGATCAGGTCACAAGGACTCTAGTGCCCTTCCATTTCTGGTAGTTTCCAGCAGTTTAGTTTCTCAAATGACTGTAATTTCTGATATATGCATATGTTTCCCTTGTCTTCTTTCATAGTCAGTAATTGTCACTCATAATAACACTGACGTTATGGAAATATCACACACAAGCAATCCGAGACCTTGGCATCAATGACTCATTTTTTTCAAGAGCCGGTACCAAAATGATTCCAGCACTCCTGTATGCTGACGACGCGATTCTAGTATCCAGAACTGCTAGGGGGTTGCAACTGCTTTTAAATTGTTTTACAGATTTTATGGGCTCTTTGAATCTAATTACACATTTTTTAAAAATCATATGCCATGACAATAGGTTCTAGGAGAGCAGCATAGGCAAAATTGTATTGTAAGGGGACCGAGCTAACTAAAGTATCTACCTTCCCATTACTAGGGGTGCTCTTTGATGACCAGCGTTTGTGGTGTGCACAACGCACACTTAAAAGAAAACATCTTAGCTAGAGCAGCAGGGGCAACCCTAGATTTCGCAAAAAGAATAGGCTCCAAGCCGTTCCCTGCGATTTTAAAGGTCTATAATGCTAAGTGCATCCCCATGACCACTTATGGTAGTGATATTTGGGGCTATAAGGATGAGAAAGAAATACAAGGGACAGAAAATAATTTTATACGCAAACTCCTTTCTGTCCCGGCATCCACCCCAATTTTTAACCTACATGAGGAGTTGGGAGTGGGCTATATTTCAGACATGATCGCGGTTGCTCCACTTCTCTGCTGGCTGAGAATTTGTGCTCAACCGACCCCAAACTTAAACCAACTGATAATTCAGGATTGTTTAGCCTTGGAGAAGGCATTAAATATTTCATGGATCAAATACATTAAAGACCAGACTGAGAACCTTGGCTGCCCTGACTTGTTCATGTCTCCTACTCCCTTGACTAAGCCTGCCATTAGAGCGGTGAGAAAGTATGTTACATTGAGCCTGGGCCAGCAGATGCACCCATATTTAACATACATAAATAAAGTTTACCATCTTTTTGTTTTAACAAGATTTCATTTGAACATGGTTCCCTGGTTACTGGCTTTCCTAAAGGCTATTTTAAACCGGACTCAGCAAATCTGTGTACATGTGACAACTTCTCAGCGCAAGACACTCTACATATTATGTTGTTCTGCACTTATTATGACCCCCAGCGTAGAAAGTACATTCTTCCCCTATTAAGGGGTCAACATTTTTGGCAAGTAAAGCCAGCCCTGGGTTATCTACAAATGCTAGGCTCTCCTATAATATGTGTCGGGTAGCAACCTTCTTAATTGGGGCGATCAGACATAGGAATAGGATGAAGCAGAGTTAACCCCTCTGAACAAGTTGGTAGTATGTTTACGCTCATTACCGCTCAATGTAACATTACAGTCATAAAAGTGTTTATCCTTCTTTTGCACAATATTTTAATGGATTTTAAGCACATTAAGACATGAATTGCTAATGGATTTCTATGATGTTTTATGCTGATTTGCTGTTTTATGCTGCACTTTTATGGCAGTAATCAGCCGAATAAAGTTGATTTTGACTTTGACTAATTTTGTGACATTTTTAATGTTGTAACATTCAGCTTACATTAATTTTAATCATTTTACGATTTCATTGATCTGATGCCATTTTCAAGTTATTATACCTGACAATTTCTGACTCAAAAAAGCAGGCGCAGTCAGGTGTTTCCCTTTGGGGTGAAGTAAGAATGAACACTCTTTCGAGGGCGCTATGACTTTGTCCGTGTGGGGCAGGTAGGAAGAACTACCAGAACCCCAGAACCCCCAAAAGAAAGAAGGGTGAGGAGAGGGAGCTCTAAATGTCAGCTCCCCCTCAGCAGTCCCAGACGCTTAAGGAATAACTGGCTGGAAATAAGGGGGAAAGGAGGAGGGCACTCGGTTTGTGCCCAGGGACAACAAAGGAAACCTTAAACATTCCTTGGCAGGCAGGCATGGGCAAATGGCACAACCGAGATAAGTGAGTGTATGTTAAGAGAACGTTTATGGTACCCTATTGTCCCTTTAAAGCTCACAATTGTTAAAATTCTGTCGACTAGGGGGCAATTGTAGGGGGCAAAGTAAGAACTACGCCTCCCAATGTATTATCGGAGCCAAAAGAGCCTAGCAGAAGAGGAGTAGCTCTGAAGAAAAGGATCATGGCACTAAAGAGGAAACAAAAAACTCACAAGGAATCAGGGGAGGAAAGCCCAGGGAGAGAGCTACCAGTGTTGTGTTTATATCTAGGACCCTAATTCAATATTCCCGATTTATGCCCTTGTGAGGTTATAATCAATAATATCCTGATAAAGGCATAAGAATCAGATCCATATTCAGTAATAGCCCATGCAGTCCAAAGCACAGCACGGCTACTCCCATCGACTCCTAGAAAGCACAACGCGTTCTTTAAACAAACCAAGCCTCCAGCAGCCCGGGAAAATCCCCCCTGCTTTTGTTTTGATTTGAACAAGAACTCCTGAAGTCCAGAAAGAACTGTTAGTTCTTAGTGACGTCTTATGTCCAACCTTATGTCAAACCTGGCACCGTCCAGGTATAAAATACCAACAGTTGCCTTAAGCAAAAACACAGTGGTTTGAAGCAGAGCGACTATCTACTTGCCCGAGAGCCCAGCTGATGCAAGAGCCCACGAAAGCCGCCCCTCCCGTTTGACGCACTGAGAGAGACGCTGTCTTTTTCTCCAGCTCCGGTGTTTCCAGCCTACTCGTGCGGGTGGCTGGATATCGAGTCCTGAGGAAAGAGATACCAGACCTCCCACATTCTATTACCAAGGTACGGAGCTGACTAAACCCTTGAGGGAATTCTTGATGCAGATTCTTGGCAAAACTATCTTAACCAACTTAACTTAAACTGCTACTTACTCATCCCTTCCCATGTATTAGGCTTAGGTCAGGTACACCGGGGTAGGCTTAGTTAGAAGCACCAGTTGAGTACGTTAGTCAATGTATTTATGTATGTATATATTTTATCCTTTTTAAAGTATCATATGGCTAAGAAACCATATCAATGCTTTTACAGTATTATTTCATAATACTACTTTTACTGTACGCACTTTACTTTACTTTACTTTACTTTACTTTAAGTATTGCAATTGTGGCAATTCATTTCTCTTGCATGAGAAAGAAGACTGCTCAATAAATAACATCTTTTATTGAAAACACCCGTCTCTCTATTTCTCTGCACTCTGGTGAAACTAAGTATGCACTGCTGACTAAGTGAAATAGCTATCTATTGTTTTCACACGACTCTAGAGATACACTCTTATTCTGAGGGAGCAAAGTTGTCATGTTTATGCGGTTGTCGGAAACTGAATCCCTTCTTGTCTGAGCCAGGGAAGTTTATCCCTCCCTATTCATTCAAGAAAGTTTCCAGTGACCTCTGAGCTAGCTGGCGCAAACCTAAATTAAGTTTAACACAGTCAGTAGAGACCTAGATGACCTCAGTCCTACGTCTACACTGCTGTTTATGTTATTCCAATGCGCAGAGCCTATTGGGAAAATAGGAACTACACTACATGGCGCCCAACGTTTGGTAAGGCGATAATCTAACGCAAGACACTAGAGTAACTCAGTCGTGCTTTTTCACACAGAACCCCTTTCTCCCGTAAAAACTCCAAAAGACGTCTGGAGTGGGTGAAAGGTTAATATCCGCCGGAACTTAGTAGGATGAGAATCCTATGTATTCGTTTTTGGTTTGATCAACGTTGAAGGATACAGTGTTCCAAAATATTGTGCACCTAATCTTTGTTTCCTTGAAACTCGATCTGCAACAGAAAACTTTCAGTCAGTAAAATGTCAGAAAGTGACGAAGAGAGGGAGCAAGCTAGACTAGCAGCTCAACTCATAGCGGACGACACACTTCTGCAAAACACCGACCCGGATGCAATAATCATTCCGGTCAATATAAGAAGAACTATAGCTCTTAAACTAATAGAAAATGGACTGACATCACAAGGTGGTACAGTCATATTCGTGGTGGGGGCACATGAATATCGGCAGACAGAGGTATTCTATTCATGGATAAATTTTCCAGCAGCACACGCTACGACAAAAGACTTCCACTATTACAAAATAGAGGAACCTCCGGATGAATACACTCCTTTTGAGGACGTTGAAATCCCACTAAATTACCAAGCGCACATGCTCTGGTTTAATGGCGCCCTAAAACATAATAATCACATCACCAGGCTCGGTCCACTAGGTAGACCAGAAGCAACGGGGCCGGTCCTATGCAACTATGCAACACACCCAGACTACGAAATAATGTCAAGCGAAGAACTCCTAGTTAAACTAAAAGAATTAACAAAGGCATATAGAGAATTAGTTCAATTGGCAAGGGATGATATAAAGAACCTCCAGAAATTGAAGGAAACAGATATAGCAGACCAACCATTTGAACTCGCCAGAATCATAGAAAAATCCTATGAAGAGCTAGGAAGAGATAGTTTGGGTGGGAAACCGGTAAAACCCCAACTAACTGAAAATCCTGAAAAAACATTTATTAAAAATAATTTAAAAACTCCAAAAAAGAGTTGGGATGGTAATAGACAATCCACTCCCAGGGAAAAACATTTCCAGTCCAGACGAAGGTCTCCTCAGCGTAGAGAGAGATCTCCAGGCCGAGAAGACAAGTCTCCCAAAGGGAGCCCTCTGAAAAAAGATATAACCTTAGAGAAAGGGATAAAATAAGAAAACCAGACAGATATCAAGATGTTGATACACGTCCCTCTCGATCTTTCTCACTCAATCTTTCTCGATCTTCCTCACAGAAATCGGAAAGAAGAGGACGGTCAGAACACAGAGAAGAGCACGTCAAGTCCAAAGACTAGGAACCTGCTCATCAAAGTAAAAAATTACAATTTCCCAGAAAGAAGGTAGCAAGTATTAAAATTAAACATGCCGAGAATTCTGAGGACACAACTGAAAAACGGAGAGTGGGCACAGACAATGCTAGACAGCGCAGCAGAAGTGACCATAGCTCGCAAGATCCTGATGAATCTTCTGGAGACAGTGGACACGAATGAATACATTCAGATGGAAACTGCAGACACACGAGTTAGTGTGCCCCATAAACTATATGAAATAACATTACGTATAGAGGGAGATAAAACTAGGAAAATAAAAGGCCTCTTTTGGGAAAAACTTTCAAAAGGCTATGACATTCTGTTAGCTGAGAAAGACTGGCCACCAGAGTTTGTCAGGGAGTGCCCTCATGGCGAAGAAATGATAATGCCTGCCTTCTCGAATCATATCTCGAATCATAAAAAATACACATTGGCAAGAAAATGGGCAGTGGCTCAAGCTCCTGCCTTATATAAAAATCATGTAGGGTGGGATGAGGATTCTATGTCAGGACCGGAGGCTTCAGATTATGCTTTTCCTTCTTCGCTTTTAATTAATACAGAAAAACACAGCAGCCAGAAAAGCACCAGCATAAGCCCTAAATCCCAGAACAAGGATAAGGCTTAAAAGAAACATCAAACAAAAGACTCAGATTTGCACCATAAACTACAAATCCCATCATGTCCATCAAGTCAGTCCACAGAATAGTCCTTCTCCCATGTCCACGACAGATAGATAGGACGTCACTCCTGTGACCACTTCCTCTTTCTTTGCTGCTTCGCAGCCAGTTAAGTGGTTTTGAATTTCTCTCTCGATTGTTCTGTGCGTAATCGGCATTTTTTATGTGTGGGTTTAAACTGGCTCTTCAAAGGCTGTTCTTTTATTGTTCTGACTATTGTTTTGCCTTGCAGAGCCCTTTCTTCGATCGAGGGAACTGTTTTCGTTCCTCACGCGATCTTCCCATCTGCGGCGCAGATCCGGCCGCTAGGGGGAGCCAAAGCGTCTCGTTGGTTTCAGCGCGGCTCTTCACACACGGAGAGCCGCGCTGAGGTGAACGACCGCCGGAGCCTGCCCCCGCCGCCTCACCTTGACGCCCAGGCCTCCTGGGTCAGTACTGTGCCCCCAATTTAATCCAAACGCCCCGCGGGGGGTCTGTATTGCGGTTGCAACTGTGTTTGCCGCCTGAGGGCATTTTTTGCGCATGAGCGCATTATCGCGCATTTTGCTTTGACATTCTGCCTGCTGAGTCGGTAGACTCTTCTCACAGCGCGCAGGGAGGTGGCATAGACCCGGTCTGTAAGAGGGTCAGCGCGCTGAGGGTTTAGTGCTGCCCAAACCCGGTTCTCCCGGCCCAATAAGCCCCAGACAGTGGTCTGCCTTAAAGCGCGCTGGTTTTTCCTGCGCAGCCCTGATCCACTGCCCCTTCCTATTGGCTTCCCCTAGCAGGAGGTGAGTAAATATTTTAGATGGATCAGGAAGAGCATTATGAGGAGGAGGAAACTCATAGCTACCTAAATGATGATGAGTTCTTCAATGCAGTGGACAGTTCTATATACCGCTGTGTTACTGAGGTGGTAGGGCCTATGGAAGAGCGCTTATCGGCCCGCATTATACAGGAGTGCGAGAGGGTGGCATAGGCTCACTTAGGGAATTCTGGGTCTCTACCTGCCCCGACGGGGGATACCCCTCCAGCTCCCAAAAAGGTTTGTAAGGAAGGGGAGTCTGGTGCGGCGCAGGGTGTGGACAGAGACGCCTTTGAGCGCCTACGGGACGCCTTTCTGGCCAAGGCGACTGCGCCCACCCCTGCACCTCCACCGACCCCGGGCCCTTCGGGATCTTTGGGCACAGCACCCTCATCCCCTGGCGGCACGTCCCCAGTAGACACAGACGATGAGGATGGGTCTGTGCGTTCTTGGCGCCCGTCGAGCTCGGCTGCGGAGTTACCCCAGGATAGTTCTGGCATGTTGGGCGGTCAGCGGCTTGGACCCCGGGGGACAAGGTGGCAAAGTTTGTGGCGAGTCGCCTCCGCAAGCCCCTAGAGAAGGAAGCACAAAGCTGTCTACGGGGGGAGTGCCCTAGACCTACTTTGGAAGGAAAGGTGGCGCTCACTCCGGAACTGGACCCAAAGATGGCCACTTTCCTTGCGAAATTTGTTAAGGACCATCGTAAGGGCATTGACCGTTCCTGGCGCTCTTGTCAGGATAAGTTACTGGATGCTATAGGGCCAATAACGAAGATCTAAGATATGGCGGAGGAGGCTAAGGTGACAGGAGCCGCCATTTCCCCCGACGTCCTGTCCAATTGGGCGCAAAGGGTGGTGGTCTTTCTAGGAAACGCCAATTGCGCCCTATCGACCGAACGCCGGCGGTCCCTCCTGATCAAACTAGATCCAAAGTTGGGAGATCTGGCCTCCTCGGAGGCAGGGGCAGTGGCCCAAGGGGGCCTCTTCGGAGACCCTTTTATAAAAGAGTTAGGCAAGTTTGTCTCAACCTTTACGTCCTTAGACAGGGCCCAGTCGAGCATTAAGAAAGTGTTCCAACAGCATTTCTCTCGTGGGGCCGGTCGCGGTGGGGGCCGCGCGACCAGCCACGGCGGTCAGCAGTACGCCAACAGAGGGCAAGGCTCCGGCAGAGGTCAATACAACACCTCCACGAATTACAACAACTTCTATCCTACCAGAGGCCAGCACTTCCGAGGTCGAGGGGGATTCAAGAACACCCGTGGAAACAACAGTTCAAACGGTGAGTGTTATTTCAGCGGATCACGTCCGTATTGGGGGGTGGCTCGCCTTGTTCCCAGAGGCTTGGGCCGCGATAACAACAGACGCATGGGTCTTACAAACAGTCTGCGGTTTCCGCATAGAGTTATACGATCATCCCCGCCAAGGGGCCCCTCCATGTCCTATCGTTTTTTCCCTGGCAGATGCGCAACTGGTCGACAAAGAGGTCTCAGATTTGCTTCGCAAAGGGGCTATTTGCCGATCGGTTCTCCACCCCGCTGGTTTTCTGAGCAATGTCTTCCTAGTGGAGAAGATGGATGGCGGCAAGCGTTCAGTGATCAACCTCAAGGAGTTCAACGGTTGGTTGGTTTATCATCATTTCAAGATGGAAGGTATCCATCTTCTGAGGGACGTGCTGCTTCCGAACGACTGGATGGTCCGTTTGGACCTGAAAGATGCGTATTTGGTAGTTCCAATCCACCCTCCGCATCGGCACTTCCTTCAATTCGTGTGGAGAGATCAGGTGTTCGAGTTTACCGCCCTTCCATTCGGGCTTTCATCGGCGCCCTGGTGCTTCACCAAGCTGCTCCGACCAGGAGTGGAGTTCTTGAGGGGGCAGGGCATCCGGATGATAATCTACTTAGACGACATCCTGTTGATGGCTCAATGTCCCAGGACGCTGAATCTTCAGCTCCAGCAGACGGTGTCTCTGCTTCAGGGCTTGGGGTTTGTCATCAACAGGGACAAGTCCATCCTCTCCCCTTCCCAGACCATAGTGTTCTTGGGGTTTGCTGTGGACTCGGTCCGTTCCACCTTGAGTCTACCGGCCAAGAAAGTGAGAAAGATTCACCACGTGTTGCGTCAAACGATCTCGAGATCTCACACATCACTCAGACAGGTTGCCCGGGTGGTGGGCCTCTTGTCCTCCTCCATTTAGGCAATCTTCCTGGGCCGCATCCATTATAGGGCCATGCAACGACTCAAGGCATATCACCTCAGACGAGGCCTGTCGTACGATCAATTGGTTCCCCTTTCGGATGACGTGAAGAAGGAAATCGCCTGGTGGCTTGCCCATATGGAGGCTTGGAATGGCAGGGCGATCTTCGGCCCGGTTCCGGACCTGGTGATAGAGTCTGACGCCAGCAGGACCGGTTGGGGAGCCCGCTGTGGGGATTTTTCCACAGGCGGCGCCTGGTCGTCCAAAGAGCAAGGGTTGCACATAAATTGCCTGGAACTGTTGGCAGGGTCCTTTGCAGTGCGCTGCTGGACCAGAGATTCGGTTCGGTCCTGTGTCCTTCTACGAATGGACAACGTATCGGCTGTCCGGTACGTCAACCACCTGGGCGGTCCCTGCTCCAAGGCCCTAGCGGACTTGGCGAAGGATTTTTGGGACTATTGTCTGGCTCACCACGTGTCGGTGACTGCAGAATACTTGCCAGGTCAAGCCAACCAGGTGGCAGACTGGCACTCCCGACATATTCGGGACTCCAGCCAGTGGAAACTGGACTCTCGGGTCTTCCAGTGGTTGAACGACCTTTGGGGCCCGTTCTCAGTGGACCTCTTTGCATCGCGGTTGGATCGGCAGCTCCCAAGGTTTTTCAGTTGGAGGCCGGATCCTCTGGCGGAGGCCACGGATGCTTTCCTCCAGGACTGGAGTCTGGAGAAGGCTTATGCGTTCCCCCCTTTCTCGATGGTGGTACGAGCGGCGGCCCAACTCCGCCATCAGGAGGCGGACATGGTGATGGTGACGCCCTTGTGGAGATCTCAAGTTTGGTTTCCAGTTCTTCTGGAACTTTCTTGGGATTCTCCAATCCTACTCCCCCAGTTTCCGCACATTCTTCTCAACGCCGACGGGGATCCTCATCGTCTGATCACGCACAGCTCTCTCCACCTCATTGCATGGCGGCTTTCAGGAGATGCTGGTCGCTCCCAGGCCTTTCGAGATAAGATGAGGATTTCATGTCAAAAGCCTGGGCAGTTAGTACAGCGAAACGTTATCGCTCCGCCTGGAATAAATGGACCAGTTGGTGTCTTCGACGGGATTTGGATCCCTTGGTCGCAGGAGTCGTTACAGTGCTAAATTTCCTGGCAGAATCGGCTTCGGCCGGGTTAGTTTATCGCACTATTAATGCGCTACGGTCAGCGATTTCGGCGGCTCACCATCCGGTGGAGGGAGCGCCGATTGGAGAACACCCTTTCGTTTGTAGGCTTCTGAGAGGCATCAGACTCTCCTTGCCCCCAGAACCGCGATACTCGGTTCTCTGGGATGTCAATCTAGTCTTGAATCTTTTTCTGTCATGGCAACCTAATAGGTATCTGTCATTGAAGGAACTCTCGGCGAAGTTGGCAATGCTTTTGTGTTTGGTGTCTTGTCGACGGGTTTCCGATGTTCGAGCCTTGGATGTCTCGGAGAGAGTTTTTTCTCCAGAAGGAGTGACTTTCACTTTGGGGCGCCGCACTAAATGTGCGTCCAGAGCGATTTCATACCCAGCTTTTGTAGACGCGCCCAAGTTATGTGTGGTCCAATGCCTGAAGCCATATGAGGAGTTAACTCTAGAAATTCGCCCTCCGGGCGAGGGACAGCTGCTTATTGCTCTGCGGAAGCCACACAAGGCTGTCTCATTTCCCACCATTGCCAGATGGGTGAGGTGGATCATGCAGGAAGCAGGCATCGATACGAAACAGTTTGGGGCCCACTCAGCGAGAGGGGCCATGGCTTCTAAGGCTTTCTCGTTGGGAGCATGTCTGGAGGACCTTATGCGAGCGGCAGATTGGTCATCTGATTCCACTTTCAATCGGTTTTATTTTAAACCCGTGGTGGACATTGCGCATTTGGTGGTGAGTAAGCTTTAAACTAGCATAATCTGAAGCCTCCGGTCCTGACATAGAATTGAAATTTGCCTACCAGTTGTAACGGTAAGTTTCAATTCTATTAAGGACGGAGGCGAGGATTATCCCTCCCAGGCCACCTTGTGGAAGTTCCCCCCCCGTACTACAGTAAGTAGTCAGGTTTCTCTTACACGATGTTTCGCAATGTCATGGTTATCAATGCTGGATTAGTGGTGCTTAATGCATGTGGAGATATATTTTCTTCTCCCCACTTAAGCTGTTGTTTTTTCTACTAGGTAATGATGGTTCAAAACAAGACCAATAGGATCATGGCGTGACTCGCGCGAAGAAAGAGAAAGTGGTCACAGGAGGGACGTCCTATCTATCTGTCGTGGACATGGGAGAAGGTCTACTCTGTGGACTGACTTGATGGACATGATGGGATTTGTAGTTTATGGTGCAAATCTGAGTCTTTTGTTTGATGTTTCTTTTAAGCCTTATCCTTGTTCTGGGATGTAGGGCTTATGTTGGTGCTTTTCTGGCTGCTGTGTTTTTCTGTATTAATTTAAAGCGAAGAAGGAAAAGCATAATCCTCGCCTCCGTGTCCTTAATAGAATTGAAACTTACCGTTACAACTGTTAGGCAAATTTCGATTCACCTCACCACAAAATCCAGTTAAAAAAAATCAGCCCACTGCACAAAGGCAGTACCCAGTTAAACATGAAGCTAAAAAACAAGTCAGGGAGATCTTAGATCAACTTGAATATCAAGGGGTGATCGAAACATGCACCTCTCAAATGAACAATCCTTTGTTTCCTGTCTCCAAGCCAGACAATTCATATCATCTAGTTTTGGACTACAGACACCTTAACTCCTGTTGTAAAACATTTGCAGTACAAAACTCACATAGTGCAGCACTAATGAATAACATTGTGCGAAAAAAATATAAAACAACATTAGATATCTCTAATGGATTCTTCTGTCAAAACATTGCACCGGAAAGCAGGTATTTGACCGCTTTCTCAATAATTGGATCGCAAAAACAATTTTGCCGACTACCACAGGGATTCAAGAATAGCCCAGGATTATTCTCAGCGAGGGTAACAGAGTTACTACAAATATATGATGATCAAGCATTATTATATGTCGATGACATCTATCTCACAGATGATGACCTGGAGACTCACTTAACTCCTTGGACGCTCATGACGAGCTGAGCTCGTCATGATGTACACCTCCATACACTCATGACGAGCTCAGCTCGTCATGAACAATGGGATTTTAAAAAAGTCAGCATTGACGATGAATGTCATAAGCATTGATGTGGTTAAAAAGGGTGAACACCATAATACTTGGGTTTGCGTCAGAGGGTTACAAATTCAACTTTAAAAAGTCATGAATTGCCCATCTAACTGTCCTATTTTTAGGATATGAAGTATCAAGTGAAGGCAAAAGCCTGGCAGACAATTTCTTAGAGAAATGTGCTGTACTCCAAGCACAAAAAACGCTGAAGAATTTACAATCAATATTAGGTTTCCTGAATTTCGGAAGAACATACATTCTAAATTATGCCCTTGAGGCGTTAACAAGTCCACGTAATCTGATTAAAGTGGCCTTAGATCCAAAATGGATAGAATGGGAAAATTATTTTGCTACAGAAGACGTGAAATACTATTTTGACCCGAAACTGAAAAAACTAGATGATCTAGTATATGAACGAGAATATCCTCTGCCAGCTGAAATTCTGCCTCTAGAACAATATACCTGCGTAATCTATATGGACAGATTCGCACAACACTACGATGTAGAAAAGAAATCCTACGATGCAGCGTGTGCGATTGTTAAAGGTTGCTGGCGCTCTGGTAAATTCAAACCAATCATTACCAAAACTAAATCACTCAGGAAATGTTCAGCTCAGCGAGCTGAAATAAGAACTTTAAAGATGGCGCTTGAAAATGCTGATCGCGAATTTGCCACACTAATAGTGTGCGATTCGTATTTCTGCGTCAAATCATAGAACAGTGACATGCAGACATGGATCAAAAACGGTTACAAAGATGACACAGGTGCCACAATAAAGCATAAAACGCTTTGAGAACAAGTAGTTCTTGTAAAGAAAGAACTACGAAAGACTCACGTGATACACACACTGAGTCATCGACGTGATGGCGTTCACGTTGCAGGGAATTCATTGGCTAACACAGCCACAGTGGAAGCGGTTCAACCGGCTCCCGTAGCCACGGAAAAGCGTTCAGAAAAACAAATAGATGGAGAAACCATGTTGGCAGTAAAAGCCTCATTAAAAGGCGATTATGCAGCATTACCTCTCAACTATCCACTCATTAATACATACATAAGTGATGCAAACTCCGTTCCGTTTGCTCAAATCCCTGGAGTGGGGGATAGAGTAATTCCAAACACGAAGCGGAGAATCTTCTTACTACAAGAAGCACATATGGGGTTGGGTCTGAGGCACCAAGAGATCCTGAAATCTCTGATGGAACTACAATCGGAGTACTGGTGGCCGGGAATGAGCGTAGATATCTACTATTTTGCAAAAAATTGCAAGGACTGCAACAGAGATCGCAGTTGTGAACCTGACCAGCCTTTAGTCCAGATACCACTATTAGATAGCATGAGGCTGTCTATAGCGCAAAAATCCAGTCGGAGAAATGCGTCCCATAATTAATAAAGACTTAATTCACTTAAAAATGTGGCCCCAGCACTCGGCTGACGCCAGAACTGTTATAAAAGATTTGTGAGTCTTTATCGGCACATACGCAATTGGTATGCTACATTCTGATCAGGGTCCTGCGCTTAGCTCTCGAGCTTACAAAGAGGCCATGAACAGCAAGGGCATCGCATTGTGGTACTCTTCTCCCTTCTATCCTGAGGGAAATGCGGTTGTGGAAAGAAAAAAACGGGAAATAAAGCAATCTATAACGGCGAGGGTATTAGGTTCGGGTGATGGGTGGGTCAAACATTTAACAAGTGTCCAACGTAGTCTTAATAATCTGCCAAGAAATTCTCTAAAAGGTCTCACTCCATACAAACTATTGTTCGGAACTAGAATGCTTATTCAGGATCTTGATAGTCACACTTCAGTGGTAGAAGATAAATCCTTTGATATCAAAGATCGTTTGGCTGTTTTACAGGGATTAAATGAAACAAGAAAAAACCTGAGTAATATAAAGTTGAAACAACAGCCGACAGCCACTGAAGAAAAACCACCTGTCCCAGCAAGAACTGTCTGGATTCCAAAGATTGGGGATCTGGACAGAGAAAAGATTGCGGTAAAGAAGGAATTTGTGCCTTCTTTCAGAAAAGCAGTACCTGTCTTAGCTATCAGCGGAACAAGATCAGTTGTACTACCGCCCCTTGCTGGTAAAAGGGAAAACAGAGTTGTATCCATTGACCTGGTAAAACCACAATCATGTGGCAATAATAAGTAGTAGGCCAAGTGGACTCCCAAGAAATAGCAGAATACCGAAATTTGCTACAATCCAAGAGGCTCATACTGAGAGACTAATCACATTTGATAAACCTGCAGTGAATAACAAAGGACTATGCAATTATGCCATGGAACTAGTGCCTCTTGAAACCCAAATAAAGACAGTTCGTCAAGAAACACCAGTCTACAATGGTGTAGCCTCTGACTGTGCTAATGAAAGAATGAAAAATGCAAAAGCAAATGAAAATCCGGAAAAAATTCCAACAATTGACAGAACTGCATCTGGCTACTTCATCAATTTCGACGACTTCTCTGAAGATCCAAGCGAGAATGAAGAAACGCCTCCAACAAAAACTCTCAAAGACAAGTTAATTGAACTTTCTCACCAACTAAAAGAAACATATCTGATTTCACCATGGATTGAATTTTGGATTATGTTAGGTGTACTTACTCTCCTGCTTTGGCTCATCACGGTTCTCTGTTTGGGAAAATTCATTGATGGAAAATATAGTACAATGGACACAGCAAGTCAGAACATCAACTTGGTCCTAAAGCCTCACACATCCTCCCACGTCGAGAAAAGAGAACTGTCATCTGTGAACATCTCAGCCAATCCAATACCCGGTGGGGTAGCATGGGACAGAACCGATTATGACATTTTTGGCCCGGTTGGGGTCTTGAAATATCCACATCAGTTCAAGGTTTCATTAAGTGACTTTGTGACACCAAGTACATTCTCAGATGATTGGGACTTTGAAAACATTAATAATATGATGTCAGATTTAGTAATGTCATCAAAATTCACAGAACATGATTACTTACAGGGTTCATCGAATTATGAAGAGTTATACTGTTACAACCATTATGGTGATCACTATTTGCATAAAACTGCTCAGCCTAGAAATGTTTTATCTTATAACCAGTGGGAACACTGTCCAACTCCACCAAAAGGCAGTCGAAAACATTTTATGAGAAATTCCAGTACTTCTCGGGGTTTAATAACAGTGATCCAGAAACTTTTTATTTTAAAATGTTAAGTAGGACAGGAATGAAAATAATGTTGACAAATACTAAACTGATTTATTCTGAAAAGTTTTATGACAAAATGTCTACATTTGGTTTCGAATTTTGGAAAAACACCATAGAAACAAAAACGATCTGGGGTTCCAAAGATTGGCAAGTACAAGGCTTCGAAGCATTATTAAGGGCCTGCGTGATCCCAGTACAAACGATATTCTTGAATGACACAATTCAACAAACTACTTGTCTTGGCCTAGCTAAGATAAAAGATTTAAATACACTGTCTATTCCGAAACCCATAACTGACAGTGACAGCACTACAGATGTGGAGATAGACGTATCCCATATTTTACACCAAAACAGAACACATCCTGATTAGAAAAAGTGGTTGATCTGGCCAATAGACACAAATAACTGTCAAGATAGATTCCTGAACAAAACACAGGGGTTCAAAATGACCAGACCAGACCCTAGATACTCCCAGAGACAATATCCAGGGATAGTTACAACATACAGTGTAGGGAAACTATGCCTTGAGTGGCTAGAGAAATACACACTGGCTGAAATTAAGCAACCCTTGACTTCACTTAAAGACGGTGCTGACTTGCGTGATTTCATATTGAGACCACGCAAACAGCGACAAAAATATTTCATAGCGGCCGGTATATACGCTGTGTATAATGAAGCTTGGAAAGTAATGCAAATTGAGACAGCAGAAAAAATACGAGAAATTGATCGTATAAATTTGGAAAAATCACTTTCTGTTGTGGACAATGAGTTAACGACTCTGTCCTCCAGAATATATTCACTGGACAGCATTGTATCATCTGCTTTTGATATAATAGAGCAGGACTTACTAATGTTACAACATGGTCAGTCTCAATTACGTTCTATTGTACAACTTGGTTGGACGTTGCAAAATCTGCGTTCAGGCCACGTTCCATGGCGTTTAATCAACACAACGTCATTATTCGGTATCTTTAACCTTACTGATAAACAAATCAGTTTGGCACAAAAAAGAGCAGACTATACGATTCTGAGCACTGAAAAACTCAAGAGATTACCATTGACAATGTCAGAGAGACCTTTCATTGAATGGATAATACACAGAACGATTACAATTCCGATAACAACGTTCCAGTTTAAATACTGCCAAGAGTATATACCTGCAGGCCAGTATGAAAGGTTGGGTAAAGAATACATCAAATCAACCTGGGATTTACCTTATACACACAGATGTTATAGTGAAGGGAACAAGGAGGTATTCCTTAGTGGTAAAAATTGTAAAAAATCACTAAGCGGTACACTTCTGTGTCAAGGTATTAATTTGCATGGAGCCTGCGAAGGGTCTTCAAATAACCTTTCATGTCACCTGCATGGCACGCCTGCAAAACGGATAGAGCCATTTTTTAGACCACTTTTTAACAGCAGTTACGTTTTAATAAGTGACCACAGCTGTTGTGGCATGCTGCCAGGAAAAGCCTATCTGACAACTGTAACTTCCAGGGCCGTTTGCTGTATGCAAGTATTGTATCCACACAGCAATCCAGATATGGGGGCTGCGTTATGGCCCTCGTTGAATATCTCTTCTATTCGAATTGATACTTTAAGCAGAAAGAAGTCTATTCTTTTACAGACAACTGTGCCTTTTGTCAGGTTTCACGGCGGGGCCTCGTCTCGAACCCTGCCTTGAGACGACTTTGTTCAATGTCAAACTACAATTCCCATGATTCCAGGTTCGGAGCGCGACGCCCGTGTTGATGACGTCACACGCGGAAGGAACATTACCGAACGAGAAACAACAGCGCCTGCCGTTGATTCTGAGTGCCTTCGTGGACGGTAAGGTTGTTCCTAGAGTTCCAGTGTATCCTTTGCTTATTTGGTGGTCTCGGCGGGTGAGTTCTTTTGGAGCCCTCTGCTGCTTCCTGTTTTGGCTGCGCTTTGCAGTGCTTTCCGTCCTGAGGAGCCCTCGGCTGAGGCTCCTTTCCTGAGTCTCCACGGAGGTTCGCCCTTTGCATAGCGGTTTCCTTGGATCTATTCCGAGGGTTTGGATTGTCGGGAGAGCAACAATCTTCAGGGGAGTTTCCTCCACGGCTCCTTTTACATGACTTACTTACCTGCTTAAGGGTTATTCCTTAAAGAATGTCTGTCTCTTTGCCCAAATTCCCACAGGAGTAGGGGAATTTCGGATGTTACTTTGAATTGACTTTAACTGCCAAGAAGTGCTCAGCTAAGACTTTGGGGAGTACTGTTATGCTGAAGAAGTATTCAGCATTTATTGTTGTAGAGTATATGCTTACTTAAGGACCAGGATCTGTTATAGCTGCTCTCTTAAGCTGCAACAGGTACATGTCTGGTGAGGAAACCAGGCGTTGCAATTCCAGGGCATTGGACAATAACTATTGTCTTCATTTCTTTGTTTTGTGCAACAGGGGCTTATGAGCTTCGCCTGGCTGGCTACCTACCATATTGACCCCTGTTGAAGCCATATTAGAAATTTACTTTGGTATGTGTATCACTACAGTGGTTATTAGTTCTAGTAAATGAAAAGAAGAAAACTGACAATATGGTTCTTGTGTTTTAGATTGAGCTACAAGTTCAACTATTCTGATTGCCAGGCAAAGCCAACCTTTTATTCCTCTCCAGGTATACCGCCTTCACTTCACATTAGGGTGGGGGTACGTGAGGTGTTACTTAGTTGTGTGTTTCTTTCATTCAGACCGATCTGGCAAGATTGCATCATACCTGTGCTTCGATGTCTGCTATGTGGAGAAGAATGCGTGTTGGACGTCTGACTTACACTACAATCAGCAGTAACAATGGATATCGATACGTTGCTAGGTCCTGTAACGACTCATGCATCGTGTTGTCCCCAGCGGCTACCGATTCTGATGACGGCATTCGGTGAGACTTCACCACTACGAATAGGTGGCGGTGAGGTACGAGAGGAAAGCAGCACCAAACAGGTACAGCCTACTGTGAGCATTGCTGATCCAAACATCGATGATAGCAATCACGCAGAGAACTGCACAGTTGCAGTATTTTCGAACTTGGTCGAACTTTCACCTGATGTGGTAGACCAATTTTTTGCGGGTCTGTCTGAAATAATGTTCTCTCCAGTCAACGAGAATAACTCTTAATAAAAACAATGAGCACACAGCGTTCCCTGAACTCTGAATTCGGCCTTCAGTTTTGAAAAACAAAACTACAAAAAATATTTGGAACTATTTTTTCTCCTGAAAGCGAAAATATTTTTGTTCATTATCCCAAATATTTACCTTTTTTTGGCACATGGTACTCTGCTTAAAGTAAAACTATTCTTAGAGAACAGAGCTTCTATTTTAGGATACTAGAGACAATATTTTACCTCAGCCTCTAGCACATATACAGCAATTTGTATAAATATGTGATGAAATGGTCGACCTTTTCTGTATTTAGAGCCATTTCATGTGTAATGTTCGCAATTCATTTAGCTGATATATATATGCATTTATCTGAATGATGACACTGCTTGAAAAGCGTACAGTACCAACACTAATTTTCGTGTATTTACCTTATACCATTTCAAATTCGTAATATGTATTTTGGGGTGGGTAGGAAAACACACATGCATCGTTGAATGTTTACTATTGCTTAGTTTTTTAGTAATGATGGACATCAATCCGTGGAGTGGGTGTCGTGTTTATATCTAGGACCCTAATTCAATATTCCCGATTTATGCCCTTGTGAGGTTATAATCAATAATATCCTGATAAAGGCATAAGAATCAGATCCATATTCAGTAATAGCCCATGCAGTCCAAAGCAAAGCACAGCTACTCCCATCGACTCCTAGAAAGCACAACGCGCTCTTTAAACAAATCAGGGCCTCCAGCAGCCCAGGAAAATCCCCCTGCTTTTGTTTTGATTTGAACAAGAACTCCTGAAGTCCAGAAAGAACTGTTAGTTCTTAGTGACGTCTTATGTCCAACCTTACGTCAAACCCGGCACCTTCCAGGTATAAAATACCAACAGTTGCCTTAAGCAAACACACGGTGGTTTGGAGCAGAGCGGCTATCTACTTGCCCAAGAGCCCAGCTGCTGCAAGAGCCCACGGAAGCCGCCACTCCCGTTTGACGCACTGAGAGAGACGCTGTCTTTTTCTCCAGCCGAGAAAATCCAGCTCCGGTGTTTCCAGCCTACTCTTGCGGGTGGCTGGGATATCGAGTCCTGAGGAAAGAGATACCAGACCTCCCACATTCTATTACCAAGGTACGGAGCTGACTAAACCCTTGAGAGAATTCTTGATGCAGATTCTTGGCAAAACTATCTTAACCAACTTAACTTAAACTGCTACTTACTCATCCCTTCCCATGTATTAGGCTTAGGTCAGGTACACCGGGGTAGGCTGAGTTAGAAGCACCAGTTGAGTACGTTAGTCAATGTATTTATGTATGTATATATTTTATCCATTTTAAAGTATCATATGGCTAAGAAACCCTATCAATGCTTTTACAGTATTATTTCATTATAGTACTTTTACTGTACGGACTTTACTTTACTTTACTTTAAGTATTGCAATTGTGGCAATTCATTTCTCTTGCATGAGAAAGAAGACTGCTCAATAAATAACACCTTTTATTGAAAACGCCCGTCTCTCTATTTCTCTGCACTCTGGTGAAACTAAGTATGCACTGCTGAGTGAGTGAAATAGCTATCTATTGTTTTCACACGCCTCTAGAGATACACTCTTATTCTGAGGGAGCAAAGTTGTCATGTTTATGCGGTTGTCGGAAACTGAATCCTTTCTTGTCTGAGCCAGGGAAGTTTATCCCTCCCTATTCATTCAAGAAAGTTTCCAGTGACCTCTGAGCTAGCTGGCGCAAACCTAAATTAAGTTTAACATAGTCAGTAGAGACCTAGAGGACCTCAGTCCTACGTCTACACTGCTGTTTATGTTATTCCAATGCGAAGAGCCTATTGGGAAAATAGGAACTACACTACACCAGGGGGGTCTAGGACTTTGGATGAGAGTCAAGAAAGCCAGGCTAGCCCCGAGGGGATCAGTAAAGGGGCACGCCAGAATAGAAAAAATAAAAAAGCCACCAAAAAGACCCCTCAAGCTCAAAGCATTTGCGACTCAGTACCCAACCCTAAAGGTAGCTCCTCAGCAACCAACTCCGTAAAGGACTTTCTAGGGAAGCATTATAAAATATTAGAGCAACCTGTAGTACCCCTGGAATTTGGGGAGGAGGAGGAGGAACGCCTGAATGGGAATGGTACGGGAATCCCGCCAGAAGAGGTATTGGTGGTATCTTTTTTAATAAACCACTCCCTCCTGAGCCTAAATGAACAAATAGAAGCTCCGCGTTTGCCATCTTCTCCAAATCTATTCTCAAGGCATGCACTGGAACCAGAGAATACAGGGTTAATGGAAAATGACAGTCAAGTATTAAGCAGTGTCTGGGGAGATTCACCAAACCGTCGAGTACAATATCCAAATGGGTCAAAAACTCTAACCCAGCAGGACACATCAAGGGAAAATGCCACATATGTTAAGACCAGTGATCGGCCCTAGTCCAAGGAACTGAACGGAGGTAGTGAGACAATAGAATCCCCACAAACCGTTTATATATCCATATGCCCAATGCTTATAAAAAGAAGAAGCGAATCTGTAAGGGGTCATATGAAAAGAAAGATAAGTAAGAAGTGGAAAACAAAAGTAGTAACAAAGGGAAAAAGGAAGGAAAGTGAGGAAGATGCAGAATGAAGCTTAGATTCTTCCGCCCGTACATCAGTACCCATTAAGACTCCTATAGTAGTGGCTAAAAGAAAAGTCCCTATTGCCCAAGTAAAAAGTCTGTGTAGTAAGGGCTTAAGAAAGGAGCAACTAAAACCTAAAACCCCAAACATAAACCAGAAAGTAAACGCCTCCCAAGGGGGACAAACCAGGAACACCCAGAGGTATTATATAACCAAGCAGAAGTATTACATCAACAAGGCAAACCAGAAATAGAAAGTAAAATGGGGCTCACCAGAAGGATAAACCATAGGCAGCAAGATCTTGAAGCCCCCAAGAAGGGGTTAGAGGTTGGTAGAAACAAATGGCTGTACCTGGAACCGGAGCACTCCGGACAAAGGGGAAACAATTTAAGGAAGATGAACCCCTAAAACTGGGCACAAATTGTACTCTCATTCTCTAAATGCCCTAGTCTGAGGGGGATAGGTTAAAAAGATCTGAGACAGGTGGGCTTCATAGAAAAAATAAACGGGAAGGAAATTACAAGAGTATTATTTTACTCTGACCTGGTAAAATTGGCCATTGATAAAGCGGCCAGTGAGATACTTCAGGAAGGTATAAGGCTAATCCCAGCGAGTGAACTAAAGGGAAACTCCCAATTAGGACGTAGTTTCATAAAGTGCCATGCAGGCCTTGGTAGGAGACAGTTTGAGGCTACTGAGGGATGATGAAGAAGAGGGTAGTGTCCTGAATATAGCGGTAAACAACTCAGTAAATGATCACTCCTGGGGCAACTGGAACCAAAGAAGTAGTCTTGCAGGCCCCTCCCAAAAGTATATGGAGGTAATGGATGAAGATGGCGGCTTAACACCTTGGCTGCCAGCGATATTTTCCTTCTGCGCTGCATTCCCAGATTTACCATTGTTCATGACGAGCTCAGCTCGTCATCAGCACAGCTCAACTGTGCCTCATGACGAGCTGAGCTCGTCATGAGCATCGAAGGGGTTAAGTGAGGTGGAATAGGAAGAGGGGGTGTTGCATGGCTTAAGTCTCTTATCTTGGAATAATAATGGCTTAGGAAATGAGATAAAACAAGAGCAAATAAAGGAATTAGTAAACAATGCGAAAATTGCTTGTTTGCAAGAGACCTGGCAATGCGACGAAACCCCAATTTTCGATGGTTACCTCCAAGTAAATCACCCAGCTAAGAAAAAAAGATTTGGACGCCCGGCTGGGGGGATTATGACCCTTCTATTGACAAAAGTAACAAGAAATACAATTAGGTTAAATGTGAAATGTAAATGGCTATCGGTGTGTAGAGTAACCCTGCTGACCCAGGACAAGGAATATGAAATTGTAATTGTTATAAATGTATATATGCATTGGGTGAATGTTGTAGAGTATGGAACTGAGATGGGGAATTTCAAAGAGGATATAGACTCTCTATGCGAAAAGTATGATGCAGACGTGTTTCTCATTATGGGGGATTTTAATCATAAGTTGATTCCAAAGGAGGTTGACCGCTGGCACAAGGAACTACTGGATGCTTACGGAATAAACCAAGCCGAGTTTCCAGTTTGTGAAATCCCGAGGCAGGACAGAGATCTGGTAAATTTTCTAGGGACGAAGGGTCTCCTCTGCCTAAATGACAGATTTAAAGCAGATTGCCCTGCAAAGAAATCTTTAAAAATAGGCTTACAAAACTGCCCAATTGATTACATATTTATATTCGCCTGGAATTTTCCTTTAGTACGAGAATTTAAGATACCCCAAAGTGAAGGCAGTGATCATAACCTGCAATTGAATATATATGGGGGAACTAGGGAATATAGAGAGAAAGTGATCCCACAACAAGTTGACTGCCCTAAACGAGCATCAACAAGACAGACAGAAGTTTATTTGGAAAAATTAAAGAATTTCCAGAATAAGGTAGAACTGGGGGACATAGGGAGTAATAATCTGGAATGGTATGAAAGGAACATTGACCAAGTAGTTCAATGCCTCAGAATAGAATTAAAAAAAGACAAAAGAAAAGAAGCAATAAACCCGGTTCGCCGACTTAAATGGTTCTCGGTCGACTGCCAAAATAAAAAAAGGGAGATAAGGTCAGTAACAAGAAGCCAAAGGAAAAAATTTAACTGAGAGAGACAAAGCTATCTTAATAAACTAAAAAATGAGAATAAAAAGATGGTTACTGACGCAAAAAGGTCGTATAAAGAAAAATCTTGGGCGAACCTACAAGAAATGATTGAATCAAAAAACCTAAGACAGTTTTGGAAGCTGGTAAAAGAAGCGTCCGATCCCTCGGCAGGAGCACTGAACTGTGTAGTTAGCGAGGCAGCCTGGGTAAAGTATCTGAAGGAACTGTATGGAATTCGAGGTGATCCTGTAGCTGAAGAACCCCAGATTTGGCAAGCGCCAACGGAAGAATTTAGATCAGACTTCACTGAACAGAATGTAGAAAGTATAATACTGAAACTGAAATTAACACAAGCAGCAGGGCCAGACAATCTCCGGCAATAATACTGAAGTCAGAAATAAAGTGGTGGGGGAAATTCTTTTCCCAACTATTCCAAATAATACTAGCAAAAGGGAGAATGCCAATAAACTGGAAGGGTGCAGTAATCAGGCCAATCCATAAAAAAGGGAGCGCGGAGGCGCCACAAAATTATAGGCTGATTAATCTCCTAGATATAGGAGAAAAAGTTTTTTCAAAGATAGTCCTGAATAGGTTAAATTATTGGGTAGAGAAGCTCTCAATAGTTCCCACTGAACAGGGGGCTTCAGAGGAGGGCACTCTACGATCGATCACTGTTTTGCCCTATGGGCAATAGCATGAAAGTCTACGGAACAAAATGGTAAACTTTGCTGTTGCTTCGTAGACTTTCGTGCAGCATTTGATTCAGTAGATCGGAATTGTCTTTGGGAAACCCTTGTAAATAATAATATACCGAAAGATCTGCTGGTCATAACAAAGGAACTGCATCGAGACAACTGGGCACAAGTAATTAAGGATACAGAGGGGTCATTGACGCCAAAAATACCTATTGAAAATGGCCTGAGACAGGGCTGCGTCTTGACCCCCCAGCTATTTTCTATATTTCTAGCTGATTTACCGGCCTGCTTAAAAGTTGAAAGAAGCGTGAGCCCAAGAATGGATGGTAAAAAAGTGCCCTGCCTATTGTACGCTGATGATTTGGTAATATTAGATCAGACTGAATTGGGCCTCCAAAGAAAGTTGAATTCTTTTAGACAATACTGTGTATGGAAATGTTTAACAGTAAATCTGGAAAAGACGAAAATTTTATGTTTTGGAAAAAAAGACAGTAAGTTTAATTGGTTTTTAGGTGACCTGAAATTGGAATCTGTCAATGAATATCTCTACCTAGGGATGTGGTTTGATAAAGCCCTAAAGTGGAATACTCATCGTGAGGCCCAGAAAGTGAAAGCTCTTACATCGATCGCTGGCCTGAAAATCTTTAACCACGAGTACGGTGACATGTCTCACCAACCGCTGTTAAAGGCATTCAGCACAATGATACACCCACAGGTTCTCTATGATACAGAAGTCCTTTATTTGAGCGGTAAAGGTGTCTGGGACCTGGAGGAAGGAAAGTGTCTGAAATCCCTGTTGTCCCTGCCACGATTATCAATGATCCATGCAGTAAGATCTGTGCTAGGAATAACAGCCTGGAGGGTCCAATCTCAAAAAGCTTTGCTCAGATTTTGGAAACGGCTGGACAAAGAGAAAGGCCAGAAAGTATCTCAATGGTGCAGAAGTGAGATCCAATTCAGTAATCTAAGGTGGGCAAAAGCGAATACGAAGAAAATTGAGCAGGCATGTGAGAGTATAAAGGTTGAGATTTGCCAAGAATCACTACGAGTAGAATGCACCAAAAGTGACTTGAAGTATCATGGGCAAGAAGTGTCAAGAAGAACAGATATGGAATACTTTGCCAAGAAAAAGTCTGTACAGTTCATGATGGAATCCTGGTCTAAAGAAAATTGATTCCCCTACCTGGATATTTTACCGAACCATTGGTATAGGCAGGAGATTCTGAGATTGCGAATCTTTATAAACCTGTGGTTGGTAAATGAAGAACTAAAAACAAAAATGTTGGACCACAAAGGGTGTTGTATGTGCAGGCTGGGTACAAAGGGTTATATGATGTACATCCTTTTAGACTGCACATTAATTCTAGAGCAGCGCAAACTATGTCTTCGCCCTTTATTTTTCAAATATGATACAAGGAAGCGAACACAGGCGATCAACTTACTTACAGAAATGCCCACTATTGATATTGCAATCACACTAGATAATTATATAAAGGTACTAGTTCAAGTTCAGGAATTTATATAGCACACTACTCACCCAGAGGGTCTCAAGGCGCTTGGGGACGGGGTTCATTATTTATCGAATAACCAGGTTTTAAGTTCTTTTCTGAAGGAGATGTGGTTCTGTGTAAGGCGGAGGTGAGTGGGGAGTGAGTTCCAGGTCTTGGCCGCCAAGTAGGAGAAGGATCTACCTCCCATGGTGGATCTTTGGATACGTGGAACTGCGGTGAGGCCTTGATTGGAGGATCTTAGTTGGCGGGTGGGTGTGTAGAAGGATAGTCGAGTGTTGAGGCATTCGGGCCCTAGTTTGTAGAGGGCCTTGTGTGCGTGGGTGAGGAGACGGAATATTATTCACTTGTTGACGGGAAGCCAGTGGAGGTCTTTCAGGTGGCTGAAAAAGTGATCTTGGCGAGGGATGTCCAAAATGAGTCTTGCTGATGCGTTTTGGATGTGTTGGAGTTTTTTCTGTAATTTGGCTGCAATTCCGGCGCATAGGGTGTCTCCGTAGTCTAGTCGACTCGTAACCAGTGCGTGGGTGACAGTCTTTCTTGTCTCGGCGGGGATCCAGTGGAAGATTTTTTTAGCATACGAAGTACGTTGAAGCAGGAGGATGAGACGGCGTTGACTTGTTTGGTCATCGAGAGTGAGGAGTCTAGGATGAAGCCAAGGTTACGTGCGTGGTCTGTGGGTATGGGTGCTGAGCCCAGAACCGAAGGCCACCATGAGTCGTCCCAGGCAGAGGGGGATGATCCTAGGATGAGCACTTCCGTTTTATCTGAGTTAAGTTTTAGGCGGTTGTTTTTCATCCATACTGCTACTTCTTTCATGCCTTCGTGAAGATTGGTTTTGGCGGTGTTGGGGTCTTTGGTGAGGGAAAGGATCAGCTGGGTGTCGTCAGCGTAGGAGATGATGTTAAGGTTGTGTTGACGCGCGATGGAAGCGAGTTGACTCATGTAAACGTTGAAGAGGGTGGGACTGAGTGATGATCCTTGTGGTACACAGCAGATGACTTCGGTGGCCTCTGATTTGAATGGGGGAAGTCGGACTCTCTGAGTTCTCCCAGCTAGGAACGAGATGATCCAGTCCAAGGCTTTTCCTTTTATGCCTATGTTGCTGAGGCGTTGTATGAGGGTGCTGTGACAGACAGTGTCGAAGGCGGCGGAAAGGTCGAGAAGAATGAGGGCCACTGTTTCTCCATTGTCCAGTAGTGTTCGGATGTCGTCTGTTGCTGCGATGAGGGTGTTTCGGTGCTGTGTTTTGGCTCGAAAGCCGGATTGTGAGGGGTCGAGGGAGTTGTTGGATTCGAGGAAGGCGGCGAGTTGGCTATTGACGGCTTTCTCGATGACTTTGGCCGGGAATGGGAGGAGGGATATGGGGCGGTAGTTTTTAAGTTCAGAGGGGTCTGCTGTGGGTTTCTTCAGGAGGGCGCTGACTTCGGCGTGTTTCCAGCTTTCTGGGAAGGTAGCAGAGTTGAAGGAGCAGTTGATGACATCACGGAGATGGGGTGCGATGATGGAGTCTGCTTTGTTGAAGATGTGGTGGGGACATGGGTCGGTTGGCGCGCCGGAGTGGATGGAATTCATTAAGCGGATGGTGTCTTCAGTGGTGATTGGGTTCCAGGCGCTGAGGTTGTTAGAGGTCGGTTTAGGATCTGAGGGGGGTGGAGAGGATTGTTCGTTGGAACTGTTTTCAAAGCTGTTATGTATGTCGGCAATTTTGTTGTAGAAGAAGGAGGATAACGAATCGCAGAGGTTTTGGGAGGGAGTGATGTCGTTTGAGGCTGCGGTGGGGTTGGTGAATTCTTTGACGATGTTGAATAGTTCCTTGCTGTTGTGGGCGTTGTTGTCGAGTCGGTCCTTGAATGCTGATTTCTTGGTGGATCGAATCAGCTGGTGGTGTTTGCGGGTGGCTGCCTTGAAGGTGGTCATGTTGTCGGTGGTTGAGTTTTTTCTCCATGTTTTCTCGAGAGTACGGCATAGCTTCTTGGATTGCTTAAGGTCATCGTTGAACCAGGGGGCCTTTTTGCTGTCTTGTTTGGTGTGATGGTTTTTCAGGGGTGCTAATTCGTCAGCGCTGTGAGTGATCCATTGTTTGAATTTGATGGCGGCTTGGTTTGGGTCCGATGAGAGGGCGGGTGGGTTTTGGTTGAGCGATGTGAGGAGTTGGTCGGTGGTGATTTTGTTCCATTTTCTTCGGGGAATAGGTTGTGGGTCGAGGTGGTTTTGTAGCTGAAGTGACAAAGATTCTTTAAAAAATTTGAGCAATAATTTTCAGAAATTTTTGATAAATAGATGAATTATAGAGCTTTTATGAGTGACAATGTTTTTAAGTGTATAACATTTTTAAAGGACAGGTCCGCCCAAAGAAACTCTGCTGCTATCATTACCTATTTGAAGCAATGTTTTTAACTTGTGAATTTTATATAAATGGCTTTGTAGAATATTTTTAACCGCAAATACTTTTTGTACGGTTTAAAGACTAAGGTCTAAATAAACATAATCTTGACTGACTGACTGAATTTCTGACTCAAAAAAGCAGGCGCAGTCAGGTGTTTCCCTTTGGGGTGAAGTAAGAATGAACACTCTTTCGAGGGTGCTTTGACTTTTAAAAGCAGATCAGCCGATACATCTCTGTGAAGGCCGAGAAGTGTTGTTTTTTTATGCAGGTGAATAGAAGTGATAAAAAAGAAAGAGGATGGCAGCCTAATGCAGATGAGGTAACAGATACGTATCATTGATGTCAAAGGTCATGTGCCAATCTTATGCCATGTCATCAAATGTGGTGATTTGTTTTCCCTCCTTCGAGTTCTCAAAACTTAAAGAGCTCAGGCTGCGAGGTCATTAGCCATGAGAGTTAGTTGCAAATGAGTCAAAAATGCATTGACGAGTTTACCTCATCGCCGCTGGTCGAAATGCGCGTGCCCAAGAAGCGCGATACGGCGTGCGCGTGCTGTCGGGGAGGGTTGACGGCTGAGCGCGCTCGCGCCTGGCTCCTCCCTCCGGCCTACGCCACAAGGTAGGGGTGTGGCTTGGAGTCAGATTTGCGGCTCCGAATCCCACGGGAGAGGCAGATACCCCTGGCTGCAGGTGCGCGAGACCAGGAAGAGACCGGAACTAGCGGCGCACCGAGAGCCAGGTACGGGCTGGGCTGGGAGCTGGGTGGACGGAAGGTGAGCTGGAAAGCAGCACTGGAATACAGGAGAGAACTAGTGACTCCAAAGCCGGGGAGAGTGAAGGGCCCCCTCGGGGGAGAGTCAAGAGCTAGAGACGGAGCGGCTGCAGGTGCACAGGGTCAGGTCCGTATATTGAGGGACAAATACCGGGTCTAAGGCCATGATATGAACGGAGCAGAGAGCACACACACCGATCGAAGACAGAGTGAGACTACCAACAGGTGCAGAACCGAGGAACCCAGAGCCAGCGCAAGAGCTGACACAGATATCCTGCCTCAGGGAGGCCCAACCCAGGTGTGGAAGGCAAGGGTGGCTTTAGGTTTCCGGAACTAGGCAGAGAGCAGCTGCTTGCCTTAAGAATCCTGTTTTCCAGAACTTGGTTGGGTTCGTCTGTCCAGAACCCTAGAACTCAGAATTGGGGTACTGGAAGTGTATCGTGGCGCAGAAGGGAGAACCAGAGGTGTGGCTACACGACCACAATGAGAAATAGTCTGTGATCAGCCGGGGATCTTCAGTTTCAAACCAGGGAGAGTGGATAACCATCCTTTGAACCCAGAAATGGGGACAAAGTCGCCACGTTTGTATAGAACCATATCTTTTAGAACAAGTAATAGAGGACCGAACAGCATAGCCAGATCCAGAATTTGACAATGCCAGACACTACCTATGAATGCCCATGGAGAGTGTATCTGGGTTTATTTAGTCTAAACTGCACTGGAGAGGGCAGTGGTGGATCATGAGTGGTATGGTGGAGGGGTAGGTGAAAAACAGATATTGAGGATCTGCTGGATCACTTGGACCTGAAACATACATAACGTAGCTGTGCCCTGGGTTATGAAGCTCAAAAGTTGGAAGAGAGTGGATATTAGGTGTCCCAAGCTAAAGAGAACGACAACCTGTGCACTGTCCAGAACGGTTGAGCCAACAGAGATTAATATTGGCGTCCTGATAAGAGCGTTACACAAAAAACATAAGTGCCGGTACTCACCTAACTGAGCTGAGGGCCAGGGGTAGGTCTAGGGCACGCTGAGGTTCTTGTTTCCTTTCTCTTATTTTTGTTGATGGAATTTTCTTCCTTCCTTTCTTTCTCATCAGTAACTTCAGCACAGCTCTTTCCTTTTGCCCTTCCTCTTTCTTATCTTTTCCTTTAAAATCTCATTGTGTTGTCTTTTTATTGACTAATCTTCTCTCTCATTGGACGACTGGCCTACCCGGGTCGCATGAGAAGGACAGTCAGGCCTGTTAGTCTGCCTGTTAGTCTGAAACAAAACTTAGAATGGTGAGATAGGTTGAAACAAAATCCAGAATTGTCAGTCTACATATTTTGTAAGCAAGGCAGCAGAATCCTATTATAATTGCCACCTTGTACCCCAATGGTGTTTAATGCTGTTGCTATCTAGGAAAACTAAGCTCAAATTTCTAAGACTACGTCTTGGCCTTTTTGACAAAGAGGAAATTGTGCAAACATTTTAAAATAGTATATAACATATGCAGCTTGTTGCTTTTGTCCTTATTTCGCAGAACCATCTATGCATGTTCTTTGTGCACGCCAAGCTTTTCTTTGTGTGAGGAAGAAATTCTTAAGGCATCTGGTATGAGGCCGTCGCAATGTTTTGTTTTCAAGGGTTTGATGGTAGGCTAATGGGTGGATTCACAAAGTGAGTTGTCAAGGTTCTCAATGCATTGGCCAAGCAGAACATCGCATGCTCCGAGATTAACAATGTGTTACATTAGGAACTATTTGGTCGGACAAAATGTTTGTCCTGTTTGAGGTACTTGATGGCAGAGGCGTATAGAGACCTTCTTCTCTGATACATTGTGACATTTGAACAGTCTATATCTCTGTTTTATATTCACTTTTTGTGCGTTGATGAGTATTTTATTGAGCATGTGTTATAGCTCCAGTTTTTATACTAATTTCTTAATTTTGCAAAATGTTTTATTAACTACCAAATACAGATTTTCCATTCATGCAAATGGGGATGGTTAAGGGTCAGAGTTCTACACAAGACTTCACAGGTCGATGTTTCCATGCCCAGTAGGAATTTCCGTGGCCTGGATCTGTGGAGGGTTCTATAGCTCACCTTCTTCTGCCCTAGACGGTTGCAAATGGGAACGGAGGTTGAAGGCTGGACATTTATTGCTAGTTCAGTATGTGGGGCACTCACATAACACCCCTCTCTTCAGAAGACTCGCAACACTATGTGCTTCTTTATGTGCACCTCTCCTGTGCCACTCCTGGCAGCAGACATGTGCTTCCTCTGTGTGATCTGGGTTTAGATACCAGGCCCAAAACCCTCATTTTGGCATTCCACAGAAAGAAACTGACACACTGACGGTCCCATCTGCCCACAGCCCGTTCTGCTATTGTGTGCATTTATCCTCTTCTACCTCTGATCTTACATTTTCATGAGTGGATCACCCGCCTCACAAGCAGCACTCTGTATCAGGCCCCAAGAGATAGATAAAGATCTTCAGCAAAGTAAACCTCTCCAGGACGGTCATGCTGGACCTGGCTCCTGAATCTAAAAAGAAGGAACAGTGTAGAATACAGTTCAGCAGCCGATACTGTGTCCTGGGCCCTGCTCACGAGCAGACATCAAATCTTGCCCCCCCCCCTGCAGATTTGTTAACTAAAAGTACGATATTCGCCATTAGTAAGTTATGTGGTAATCGCAAGGGCCTCAGGAACTGGGGAGGACTTCATGGTGCAAGTTACTGCAAGAACTGGTCTAGCTACTCTAAAATGCTACTATACGCAGATGCGGGATCAACTTTTAAGTGCTTAGCTTACTAAGCAGGCCAAGACACAAGACAGATGCGCCTAAATCGGGGTTTACGTTTCAATAATTCAACCACTTCAGGCTGAGGGACTTGCTAGGCAGTAGGGCGTGTCAGCAGGAAATGCACTCCACAGGTACACTGCTGAGTCAAGGGAATAATTGAGAGCGAGCATGGCTAGTTGAAAGTGCCCTGCAGCTGAAAGATAGGTGCGTGCATCCTGAACCATAAAGCCCAGAGGAATAGACCAATGAGCCATGAACCATTAAGTTTGGAGGATCGGCTTCCTAGGACTAGTAGGATCAGAACAGGGCAGGGGCACAGGTTAATCGGACTTCTATCCGAATCCAAGAAAGGTCTGTTACTGGCATTGTGGGCGTAGGGAGCAGGGACTGGGCAGTGGTTCATCACTACACAGAGTAGTCCTTGGGATCCATTCTTCAGTGAAATATGTACCGACCCCTTATCCTTTCGACTGGGACTTCATCTCTGCTTGCTACCGCTCTGGGGGAGAAAGAAAAACACTTGGCTTACTGTAACACTTAAAGCACAAGTGGTTGCCGTATAGTAGCTTCTGCTTGTGAGGTGCATGTAGAGATTGGTTTTTGTTACATTGGTGCATGTTGCGGTTGTAGGGATAGGCCTGTTTTCATTTCCATTTGTTTTTTCCAGCCCTCTTTTGTGCCATACCTATGTCTGCAGTATGTATTTGCACATAGTTGTGACTTTCTTGCAGAACAGAATCTAGATCGCAGCATATTTGTGTGGTGCATTAAAGTTTGAAAGCATTGTATGTTGTGTTAGGAAACAAGTTCAAGATATTATTATTTATTTATTTATTTTGGACAGTGCTTTAATCTTCATGAAGCAGTTCCCTTGGTTTCAAGCAGGGCAGGGGACGGAGTGCTACGCATTGGCTAATGTGTAGAGCAAATGTTGTTCATTGTAGGCTCAAGGGATCCAGGTGAGGGTGATCATTATCGATGGGGTACTAGGTATGTGTTGCTGCACTGCATGTTGTAGCTGTAAGCGCATACTTTACACTATGGCTAGATGCTGAAGTACAAGGCTATTCAGTGGGTAGGTGGCTTTGGGAGGATTTTCGCAACCTAAGGTCCTTCTTCTAGAAATGAAGGATGTTAAGGAGCAGAGGGTAGTTATCTGTGGAGAATAACTAGGCCAATTTTAGTTTCATAGCCACGTGCAGGTGCATTTGAGGATGTGTTAGGACTGGGGGTCAGGTTCTTGTGTAAGCTTGGGTGATAGTTGGGGGCGCCAAGTTTTCTGTATGTGTATGGTCATTTAGAGCAGAGACAGAGCATCAGATCCTGTGTGGGATGTACAGCATGTTGAAGGTATTAATAATCTCGTGGTTATTAGGGGAGAGAGTGCAATGATGATATTGCCGTCTTTGAATTGTGGCTGTGGAGGGAGCCACTTCAGTTAAGATTCTGTTTGTGAGTTGACTGCGTGCATTTGAATTTCATCTGTTTTTATATATTTTGTATTGCCTGAAATTATATTAATTCCCTTTTGGTTTGGGGTGCAAATCCTGGTAACATTTCTCTGAAAGTTTCTAAATGGTGGGTTTGTAAAGCCATTGTTCATTTGAATTTAGGGAATAGAGGATGATAGGAGAGATGCTTTTTCAAGGATTTGGCGTTTCCTTCCTATTACCTTGAAATACCTCTGCTTCAGGCCTCTTGTGTTCCTTGTTTTCAAATGTTTTTTTCTAGCTCATGTGTTTAACAGTTACTGGTTTCTGATCCAAAGTACAATACCACACGGTCCGGGTGATAGTCCAAGCTGGCAAGCATTAGAGTGGAAGCTGCAGTAAAGTTTGACCATGTGTTGAGGTGGTTTGTGCAGGTGTAGAAGTGAGAAGTGGGCCCCATTATAGATACAGGTGTCCTCCTGGCCCTTTCCTTCCTTGCTGAATCTTCGCCTTTAGTTGTGGTTAGCCACATCACTATTTTCTCGGATTAGGACCCGAATGAGAGCTTCCCTTGTTTGGAGCAGAGTATGTTGTCTCTTATCTGGGATTAACAACCTTTTAGGAATAGGGGCGTTTCTGGAGGATGACTAGAAAGTGTAGCTCCATATCATTGCTACCGTCTTATATTTTAAGTTGCTCATAGTTTGACTCTCTGGGTTTCAGATCTCCAGCGCTCTTCTTTGTGTATTGTAACCTGAAATTGACTGTCGGCAGTGAGAAACTTGATCTCCCCTTTTTGCTCTGGTGAAATTGTATTCCCAGCGTGGAAGCCTTTTTTCCATTTTGATTTTTAAGCCCTTGTTTTTTAGGTGTTTTCCGTGAGAAGTTACAGATTGTTGAACAGCACCAAGTGGAAGTAGGTGGAGTTCATGTCAGGTTGCTGACTATTGTGTATAGTGATGATGTCTGGTAGAATCTGAGGTCTACCCTGTCTTGTACCTCGTTCATCACATTTTATTTAGTTTGCACTAAACAAAAATACTTATGTATTGATTCAATTGCTTTGTAAAAAGAACCGCCCTTCCCCAATAGTGGAAGGATCACAGTATCTCCAGTTAATGAAGACGTTTCATATTAAAGTTATTATTTAAAAGGCTGAGCGTTCAGCAGCACAGTAATGCTGCCCCAAAGCACATGCTTGTATCCTTGAAAAGGATGTTAGCTGTTTTTTTGTTTTTTGAGTTGGGGGTACATGCCTTTAAGCAGTCAGCGGTGCATTAACCCCTTCGTAAGTTTTCCTGCTAGCTTGAATCTGTGTAATGGAGAGGGCCTGAGAATGCTTAGTGCTTCTGGTGTGCCAGGAAGTGTTGGGTATGCCTTGAATAGTTAATATAGGCCGCATTATTGTGTTGCTGGACACCGGTTACTCTGCTCTGTCTCCCCCGGTTCTGCGCAGGACTGTCCTTTCTTGGAGCTCCCTGACGCCCATCGCTGTCCCTGTGATATCTGGTTGCAGTGGATATGCAGATCACTTGTACTGTTACAGACCAGCCCCCTGTATCCTCGTGTTCTCTCATTTGATACAGCGGCCTGAGACCCTCCGTGGTAGTGAACTTAACAAATGTTAATGTCTGGCATGTTTATCTCTAGTTGCTGGATGGAGGTCCAGTAATTTCCACTGTGAAGCAGAACAAACGAAGTTCATACACCATATTCCTTGATTCGTTGGCAAGGCACAGTACGCGTGCTGATAATGGACTTCTTAGACTCCACTCCATTCTTTGATCCCTCGAATATTTTGACTAGGGGCCAAATCCTTTAGCTTCGTTTTAGATTTCATGACCGCTAGTTCTAGTTCTGCCATTTGACCACAGAAGTACTAAGCCCTCATTCACAGCAGCCTAGTCATGGAGCACCCTTTTCCACCATTGTGTTGACCGATTGGACGCAGTCCCAAGTTACTTGACCTATTGGGAAAACACAACCCTCGTGTCAGTGTATCGATCTTGGTCGCTTAGTGCAGGTGACCGTATACACAGCCTCTTGCCTGCCTTTTTTTAAATTTCAGTTAATCTTCTAATGGAGGTAATGAATTCACCAAGGTGTGGGTGTGTTGTATGATGGTGCATAATTTATTTTGCCAGTACAACAGTGCCTGGCAGGGCCAGGTTCATTTTTTTTCTTCATTGTGCAATCCTTTTATTTACTTAACAGTCTGATTGGCATTGCATTGAGTAGCAGTGTTTGCAGTGCTGGTGCACGCTAGAATCGATTGCAATGAATCACTGCTAAAAAAGCACATGACTTTGAAAAGGTGGCCTTGCCCTCAATTTTGAAACAAATTGTTTTAAGACTGCAGGCGGTCAATTACCCTGTTAAAGTGATTAAGAAAGCACGTAAACGTGCTTTGAACGCCCCACGTGACGCTCTGTTGGAGAGGAACGTGGAACAGAAGAACGACTGTCTCCCGGTCGTCACTACATTTGATCCACTGTCGACCAAAATAAGACCGATAGTGAGAAAACATTGATCTCTCTTCGATACAGCCACTAGAAAAATGCCGCCATTGCGATTGGCATTCAAGATCGCCCCTAATCTTAAGGACACACTCGCATACCAGCCATGCCACAGTCATTTAATTTATCATCTGGCCACTATCCCTTTTGGGGTTGTTCAGTTTGCAGCCTGACACAGACCACTAAAAGTGTGTTCCTAGAGAATGGCAAAGTGTGGTTCCTGAATAGATTCAGTAATTGCAATACCACAAACGTCATTTACACGCTTACACGCACCTTTGGGTTACACTACATCGGACTCACTTCCAGCAAGGTGAAGGTGCGTGTACAAGAACATTTGAGTACTCTTAAAACCAGGAAATTGACAACCCGTTTGGTGCAACACTTTAAAGAGAAATAGCATGACTTCAGGGATCTGAAGTGGACAGTTTTAGAGAGGGTGTTGTGTGAGAAATGAAATGAAATGAAAATGGGATTTATAAAGCGCATGGCTGCCCGTAAGCGTCCCAGCGCTAGTAACGGAGGTAGTAGAAGAGAGGTGAGGATTAAGGAAAAAGCCAAGTTTTCAGCCCCTTTCGGAAGGTGAGATGGTTGGGTTCGGCGCGCAAAAAGAGGGGCAGCGAATTCCACATCTTGGAGGCGTTATAAGAGAAAAGACGCCCCCCCCGTGCGAGCCTTTTTGATCTTGGGTATGTAAGCCAGATGTAAGTGCGCTGAACGAACATTTCTGGATGCTTCATGGCGTCTAATCAGATTTTTTAAGATCTGGGGTCCCTTACCATAAAGAATTTTGTGGGTCGTACAGAGGGATTTAAAGTGTACACGCTCCAGGATGGGCAGCCAGTGGAGCAGTTTGAGGGCCGGTTTTGCCGAACTCCTCCTGCTGATGCCGGTTAAAAGTCTGGCTGCAGAGTTTTGTACCACCTGAAGTTTGGCGAGGACTTTCTTAGGGGCACCAAGGTACAAAGCATTACCATAATCCAGTCTAGATGAGACACATAATATTGAGGCCATTTTGGCAAGGAAAGAGGCAAAATGGATATTTTCGGAGAAAGCAGATCAGGTGAGACTTAATGATTCTATTGAGTGGAATAAAATCAGTAGACATTAAGACTTTTGAGGAGTTCCATGGTTATGAAATTACCTGTTGTGGACATACTAAGACTGTGGATTGTGAAACTGTAGAGCAGAGTTGGCCTGGGAAGTTGTAATCTGGACACCAGGATGGCGTCTCCCCTTGAATATATATTTTTCTCCTCCTTTGTTGACTTTTTAAATGACCCGCTAGCATGGTTGCATACACGTTAAAGTACCTGCTAAGTACACATAGTACATGGTTTTGTTGGAGAACCAGCCCCACTCTTGCTAATATACCGGCTAGTCATTCATAGAGTGGTGCCCAAACATATCGGGCTCCATTCTAAGATGGCCACCGTGTTAGGTTGTGAAAGACCATCCTGCGCGCTCGAGGTCCGCGCTGTGAGAGGGCGTGGTATTCCGTTTATTTGCAGAGCGTTTGATGAAGCGCCATCATGGAGCTCCAAAAACGCCGGCGGGACTCGGTAATGGTAAGGAGTGTGGGGCTGCATGATACGCCAATTTACGAACTTGGAAGGAGCGTTCCCGTATCTGCATGGTACACGGCTACTCCCAGCCGACCATGGGGGTTGTAGGCTGCTTACTAATAAGTCGTCAATATGGGGTGAAAATCAGGAAATACATGTTGAACAAACTTTCGGGAGTTGCTGTATTAGGATTCCCCTGAGATACGGCCACTTGTTATTGATGGGGGAACATTTGAGTGATCATTAATTTGCCATCATTATTGGGGCATTCTGAAATAATACACGTGGAGTGAATTACGGTGCTGTGTAACGGCACAGGTTTTATTAAACATCTGATTTATTCAGTAGAGGGAGAAGCATGTTTGATACTGGTTCAGTCACGAAAAGAGGTGCCAGAGGAAGGAGAATCGGCGTGATGTAGAGAGAGTATTCAACTAGAAAGCATTTAAGAAGCTCCCAGTGGTTAGGCGCACTATGAATACAAACTGGGAAAGTGATAGGGACAATATGCTTGTGAAGTTATGTTAATATATACATACTTGCAGGTGAGGTGATTGTGTGCAGTCACCCTGTGGACACGTGATCAGCTGACACGTGTGCCGCTATGAGATGGTTGCAAGTATGAGGAATCTTCGCAACCGTATGGTAATTATGCATTTGAATTTCTATTGAGTAAATCCCGAGTATTTTGGAGTGTTTTTAACAATTTGGTGGTATTTACCTGTGGCACGTTCTTTCTTTCCATTTTTAATGTCCTACAACGATAGGTTTGATGTGAATCTAGCATGAAGTAATAACTTGGAACCCCTGCAGCCCTGAAGAAGTTGCACAAATTATTGACAACGAAACATGTTGACTTTGCATAATTGAACATGGTTTGACTGAAACCTCTTTTAATTGGGACAGTTTACAGCACTAAATAAAGTCACGTCGGGCTAGTAAGCTGCACCATGTTTTAAAGGTGGGAATTATATCTTATTCTCACGGGGTCCATTGGGCACTTGCAGTGACATTGTGTACCGACAGTTCATTTACATTTAGGTTTCACTGTCTTCCTTTTTCTTCAGTTTTTCGAAATTTTCACGATAGAAAATACACTTTCTTTTCTTCTTTTTTTTTTTTTTAAATTTATTTTCATTTTAAAGGTTTTATATAGCGCTGGCTAGACCCAGAGGTATCCGAGCGCTTTACATAAGTATCAGATCATAGTTACAGGTTACATCATTACAAAGGTTACACAGTTATTAGAGCATGGCAACATAGTTACTTGTAAGGTCGAGATAAACAATAAGCACAAATACGTAAGGGGAAAAGCAGGCAAGGGGAGAGATTCTGGGGAGGTGGGTAGGAGCAGGGGAAGTAGACAGATAATGAAGGTGGGAAAGAGGAAGGTGAGAGACACCGCATGGAAAGAGGAGGGGGAAAGGCGACGGGGACACAAACCGGTAGACTAGTTAATGCAACGTCCAAAGTTCAGTAAGCTGTGATCCCAGGGGAAGTGATATCAGTTCCCTATCTCTGTTGCGAGAGGCTCCCTTAACGCAGTGAACTCTCTCAGGGCGTTCTCTGAGACTCAAAAATTAGCTAGCATTCGCGCCAAGAATTTTCAATTCTATTAAGGACACGGAGGCGAGGATTATGCTTCTCTTTCTTATATTTGCTACTCACAGCAGCCAATGAAAAACGTTTTGTATGCAAATAAAACGACATTTCCCATGATGCTTGTACATACATCACATCCTGTATAGCCCCATAAGAGCTGCTGTACCCTGTGTCTCCTCCTCTTTCTTTGCTCGAACATATACAGTCCACACATTAATAAATCCAGTCCATTCCACGGAATCTGAGTCCCAATAAACATCCTTCAACATGGGGAACCATCGTCAAACTGGAAAGATTACGTCTTCTAAGCCAGAAGAACACCTGCTCCTTCTTCTTTACTCGCAGCTGAAAGGAATGAGACAGGAAAACCCGTAACTTCTGCTGATACAGAATATCAAGTACATGCGGGTGGGTAATTATTACCAAAACTGTAATAAACCGGGTGGGATAATCCTCGCCTCCGTGTCCTTAATAGAATTGAAAATTCTTGGTGCGAATGCTAGCTAATTTTTGATTCTATTATAGAACTGGAGGCTTCGGATTATGCTAGTTTAACGCTTATCAACACAACTACAGTCTTAAATCTCCCATCGGTACATAATACACTGTTTAAATAGAGTCTGAGAAACTCCATCAGAAGAATTAAAACTTGCACAACAATGGGAATTATCAAAACAAGAAAGATAAGTATTGTACTTGAACAAACTGCGTTTCACAATTGGTTCTAATACCCATTCTGGCAAAAGGCCCTCAACCATCGGCTGTAATAGCCTCGTACTCACATATAAAATGTCAATAATCATCAACAATCATATGAACATATACGCGAAAACCTCGGATAGCAAATCCGAGAATCATCATTGTAAGCCATGAGGCATGTGAAGAAACACCCATAAAGTGCATTATCTCGATTTCGTGTGACCAGGCCCTGGCCACATGCAGTTCAGACCTTGCTGACAGAGCAACTTCCTAGAGTATATACTGTACCTGTAAAACGCGGGCTTGCCTCGCCATAGGAACACCTGAAGGTGGAATGCCTCGTAACACAGCCTCACAATATTTAATGTCCAGTCGACATACTATTATATGTCTATTAATAAAAAGGAAATCACGAGAATTAGTCTGGTTTGGGATGTTTACGCCACCAAAAAGAATTCGAAAGAAAATCCGACGCAAGTTCAGCAACCTGCCCTGAACCGAGAATGAGCCGCAGAAAAAACAGCCAAAATGGACGCTATAAGGTGAACGTTACTGAAGTCCCCATACATTATTTGGTAAATAATTCACAAGTAGAGAAATCAGTCCTCACAAAGCCGCCACATGGCGTACATATCAACAAAGCGACCCTCTATCGCCGAAACGTATGTCGGGAATGGAAGAACCCAGAAATACGAAAAGAACGCCCTCAGCGCGTTCGAAAACCTGGAAAGTATTGTAGATACCAGAAACTTGATCGTAAATAAAGCAAAGTTGGAATACATACCACCTAGGGAAAACTGTACTTACCAAATTGCCATGTGCCAAACCCAGACCCGTGCTTACTAAACGGCAACGATTAACATGCGAGCTGTAGCTCCCTGGTGAACCATAAAGGCATCTGCCTTGATCTACATGAGTGCTACTTCATGAGAAAAGGAAATTGTAAGGTAAGGCAGGAAACCGGGCCAGCGTCCGCCGACCCAAGGGGTATTGGAATTTCAAAAATGGAGTCCACCCTGCACGAAAGTTGCGACCCAGTCGCCGGAAATACAAGGAAACCGGATGGAACAATCCTTTACTGTCATGAACGCTAAGGAGGTATATCGCAACGACCTAAATATGAAAGTTTCGGCAGAATGGCCTGAGTCCTGGAACAAGTCCACTAAGAAGATGACCTATATGACCATACCCGCAGATCGTTCTCGCAGTCGAGATATTGCGCATGCTGAACAGTAAGCCTTCAGAGGCGTGCACAATAAAGAGCCCGAATAACTGAAGGATCGGAAAAACTGTTTGAATGATGGTGCCCGACCATATAACCAGGCTACTCCAGTACATCATAATCTGATGTCTGGAATGTGAGGCCAAGGTCTGTTACAATAGACCCATCCATGCATATATGTATCGCATTAACTTGAAAGGAAAATAACTCGGTACTCGGAAGGTAGTCGAAAGCTGAGAGCTTGGGATAACCTATACCTAGCATCAACCATTAGAACCGCCACCGGAACAACTGCCATTGTAGGGAAAGGAGGAGACCACCAGACTCTCTCCTGAACGCTATATGCCAGAAGCTGCGGAAAAACGATGGAAAAGGAAACAACCAACTAGTATGAATGTGACCACAAGCAAAAACGTCTACCCTTTATACACGCAACGATAATAAATCTGTCCCATAGGGGCCTGTCACAAAAGGCCTACCTGGGTCCGGTGTCCTGGTGTCCAACCTTATGAAAGGCTTTGCGTCCCTCGGACGAACTGGCGCAAATGGCGTCATACCGACGCCTATCGCAGATCGTGGCTGACTACGACATTGATTTGCAGCCTCTCAAATCTGAGAATCTCTTTCTGAGACGACTAGAAAAAAGAAGCCTGGCGACGCCGTCGGGCAATTCCTCAGCTATACCCAAAAAAGGGGGGGGGGTCGAAACGCCTTGGGCTAAATCCCGTCACACGCGCGCGGCTGCCCTACGTGTTGGCGAAAAGGCAATACGAAATAAAAATAATAAATAAAAAATAATAAGTAAATAGATAAAACAAAATCATGCTCAAGGAGTTGTGGTAGCAGAACGAAAATGGGCGTCAATCAAGCCCTGTCACCCTGAGTTAGGGAACGTCATACTCGAGGCCCTGTTGACCACACAAGAACGAGAAGAACCTGGGTGTCCACATAATTAGTTCAGGAGGCTCTTGCACTCCTATTGGTAGTTGTCATCCTCCAAAATATATATATATTTACCACCAACATCCCGAAGGGATATCCCTATTCAATATATATAGTAGTGCAAAGCACAGCTCAATGGAGGAGTAGAGGGGGAGCCAACCCTGTGCACACTAAAACAGAGAAATGAATAATGTATCCGCTCCTCAGCAAAGCTGTAGTCATTATACCAGCCCAAAGGGCGTCGGAGTCATTGTAAAATACAAGGAGCGTGTGCGCACTCCGAGGGCCAGCCTATTGTTAAAGCCTGGAGGCTACCAGGAAATCTGCTCAGATAAAGCAGGAGGCACTGAGACCTCGAAACAAAACAAACAGGGGACGCGTGCGACGTGCGTAGGCCAAAGCGCCAAAAATTAAGCCCAAGTGGGTTACGCACACCGGAGCGTTATGACTCCATAACCGCACTCTGCTACTAGGGAAAGCCTTTGGCGGGGAAAGCGCGACACCGCGCAATAATTCAAACAACCCTATGGAAGTGACAGGAAAAACTTTTGCAATGTGGAAACAGCATTGTTGGAACCTAAGCTAGGAGCAAAAAATTCAAGACACAAACCACAGCTACCCATTTCATCATGGCGCAACGCTAGTGCCACATTTCAGCTCCAGAGGGAGCGTTTGATTCAGTTTGTGGCCGAGCCCAGGCCTCCCATGAGGATTAATGTCGCCGGCCGAAGCAGAGCGACCTCTCCACTCCCTCAGGAGCGATCTGAAAGTTGTATCGGTGGGTGAAACCAAAAACGCTACCCAGCGCACACTGCCGTCTAGTATAAATAGTGAAACATACATCAGGAGAATATTAAACTTAAATTGTAGGAAAATATAAATTATAAACCTTATTTGATAATCGGAAAAAACATGACTCTGGGCACCTGGGATCGAACCCTGCACCATGGAGATAAAAGGCAATAGCCTTGCCCCGAGGCCACGTGTAAACCAATCAATGCGAAGCTGATGAGGCCTTAAGACCCCGGCAGGGAAGTGCCACATGTGCAGATCAGCGGGAGTACAGAGCGCCTGATAAGGCCACCCGCGTAGAGGATACACCGCCGTACCCACAGTCCCAGGATGTGGCAACGAGGCGACGCGCGCCTGCCTTTAATTAAGTGAGCCATGAGGCTGTGCGTAGTTCAGCGGCCAAAGGGACTGAAACCGCGCCCGAACGGGCCAACAGATCAATCTACAGACTCTGCTGCCGGAGGAGGCGCAACACCCGTACGCTGCTCCCCGCAATCAAACACTGCCATGCCCGCAGGCCATCGGGGGACGTAAAGCCTGGCCGGGGAGGCCGAACCGGTAAGTAAGCAAAAGCGTCCACGGAGTACGCTGCTCCCAGCGGGAGCAGCTCCGCCCTCAAATTCACGGTAAAAACAACCAATGGCGCCCGCGAGCGCTGACATAAGAAGGCATGGCAATGCTGCTTAAGTCGACAACACATACTCCTAATACCCAAAAACCACCATCTCGCCACAAGCATGAAATATAGCGCAATATAAGCGCAAAGCATTTTAACATCGTGCGATCTAAACGCAAAGCATTTAATATAGCGCGATATGAGCGCAAACATATTGGCAATAACATCAAAGATAATCCATCAGTCAACTAAGACATTAATAATAGCATAATGTTGTGAGCAATTAACTGTCTGCGTGAGCAGCAAAGAAAGAGGAGACACAGGGTACAGCAGCTCTTATGGGGCTATACAGGATGTGATGTATGTACAAGCATTATGGGAAATGTAGTTTTATTTGCATACAAAACGTTTTTCATTGGCTGCTGTGAGTAGCAAACATAAGAAAGAGAAGCATAATCCGAAGCCTCCGGTCCTGTAATAGAATCCAAGGCCTACATACTGGATCCTTCCCCAAAAAGGGGCAAGGGAGTGCTTTGGCAAGGGGTGCCATACCATACCTTAGCTGTGAGTGGCTCCCTTGGCGCAGTGGACTCTGTCAGCGGGTTCGCTGAGACTCCAGGGTATAAATATTGGATCTTTCCCCAACAAGGGGAGAAGGAGTGCTTAGCCAAAGGGCACAAAGGACAGGGTGTTAGGCAGAGGAGCAGGCAAGGGGAGAGATTCAGGGGAGAGGGGATAGGAGCTAGGGAAGTAGACAAAGAGAGAAAGAGTACTAAATGGGAACCTATTTAATTAATGAGTTATTATATAGCACTGGCTAGACCCGAAGGAATCGGAGTGCTTAACATGAGGAACAATAATGTTGCAATTAACATCAGTTAAAAGTTACATAAGTATCAAGGAAAGTATTTAAAGAACCAGGGGGACAAGGTGAATGGAGCAAGGAGGGATAAGGGATAGGGTAAATGGGTTGATGAGTTCAGGCCTCAGCCAGGCCTGCAGATGCGAAAGGTTCGCTCTTCTGTTCACAAGTAGTCCTCAGACTATATAAAAACTTGGCACGGAAACTAGGAATACAAAAACAACGTTTAATAAACCTTTAAAGGTGGTACTACAGCCCACACAACACCCTTCAGTATTGTACAAGGTAGCACAAAGAACACTAACATGCGGTCCCCTTTTATACACAAAGAAGGGGCTCATAAGTAGGCGGTTACAGCAGAAGAACATGATTTACAACCATATAAGGACATTTCTTGAACATAATCAATACATGGTTGGAGCAAATAGTCTCACGAAGCCCCCTGAATGCACATTCCAATCCTCTCTGATCAGAAACAGATGTTGCACATACTGAGCATGCGCTAGATTGGCTGAGGCTATTTATATCTTGTTGCTGGGCAAACTCCAGAGGGGATGGTCAGTAAGGTAGGACTTGCCTCGTGGCAAGCACATGGCACGATGTAGCCTACAAGATGGAGGCCAGAAAACAAAATGGAGTCTGGCCGTAAAGTAGTGAAACATAAGAAAACTGCCTTGAAGACGTTATAATATGTCTTCAGCGGATGCTTAACATTTATCGCTGTTTTATTTACAACAGACGACCCTTTCAGCATTTGCTGAAGACATTCGGCTTCTTTGGATAATCTAGATACTCATCGTTTATATCGATGCTCATCATGTCCGCTATCTCTCTAGTTATGGTTTTCTTATGGGCAGCATCCGCAACAGTCTGTTTATTAGGCACACAAAATGAAATGCATAACGAACATATCATGGGACTACATTGAATACACACACAACAGGTGAATAATATGCCAGCAATTATACATAGTCCAGTGAGGACCTTCCAACCCCATGTGGAGATCAGGGTCCAAAACCACCCAGAGAATGTCCAAGACCCATTTTCTTGATGTATATCTGCTGCAATTTTGTGCAACTTATTGATAGCTTTGTATACAGAAGGAGTGTGATCAGGTATAAAAACACAACAACTACTTCCGATAATTCTACAAGCTCCACCTCGGTCCGCTAACATAACATCAAGGACCATCCTGTTCTGTAACGCAACAACCCTAGAAATCTGTAGCTCTTCAGTAAGGTTCCCTAGAGCTGCCGCAGTCTGATTTGTAACAGCCTCCACTACTCGCGTTAATCGTCGTATCTTTCTGCTATTCAATGCTGGTCCCACAAAAAAGAACAATCCTAAGTTAAAATCTATATACTGTTGTAGACTAGTGTCTGTTTGATCTACGACATCCACAGATAGAGTGCGTTTGAACCGATTTACAGTTACATTGTTCAACAATTTCAAATCCTTGTGATAAGATGCTGGTGCTAAGAATACAGGTGGCAATAGGAATGATACATAACATACTCCAGATCATCCAGCAGGCAATCGATAGTAACCCTTATTTCCGCACACAAAATAAGTGTTATGTGAAGCAAGAAAAGTACTGTTGTTCAAACCATCAATGTTTAACACAACAATGCAATCACTAACACCCACAGGAATATGGCCTACACTTTGTACACACAAATCAGCCTGTGCTTGGGCCACAGAAATTGCAAATTTCTCCTGTCCAGCAGTGTCTCTGGTGTTCGTGAAGATATATGGAGTTGATGCATTATCCGGCTTATATTCTTCCCATTCCCATATAGTTCCATTGGCTTGGGGATAACCATCTTTATCTTGGTGGCATTCTTTGTTCAGTTTAAAGATCAATCGTCCCACAGTAGGTTTTCTTGTAGCAAAAAGCAAAGTGTACCATGCTCTACAAGAGCCATTGTGCGAAAAGGGAAGCGGTATGAACGGTGTCCCCCCTTTCTTTTGGTGCGCTGGCATCATCCCATATATCCAGCAGTCTGTAGCAACGTGGGTATGATGCAGCATCTGTATAAAAGTGTTATTCAAATAAGACTGTCGATGCTTCAATTCTTGATAAGGGAGTGTGTAAAAGAAATGCTCATCAGGAACTGGAGTAGAAACAACATACAGTTCACGGGCAGGAGCTTTCTCCTCAACAAACCACATGGCTGTGGCAATGACTGCTATGACAAAAATGAACCCTACAGAACCAAAAATCTTCCTCTTATCCATTTCAACCGAATAGTCACAGTATCTTCCTGTTTCTAAAGTGTTGTCGGAACTCTTACCCCTAGGTAGCCGTTGTTTTCTTCACCATCGGGCCAAGACGGGTGTCACTACTCTAATGCATGGCTGATTCCCCCCCCCCCCCCCCCCCCCCCTTGCCTCATCGGCTCTCAGTTTCACAAACCTAAGGACCGTTCCGACAACTTCTCACACAATCGCAGATTCTTTTCTTGGTCGCAAATCGTATCTCCTCGATGCAGGCGTTGTTTGGTCCGGGAAGAACTCCTCAGAATCGTCAGGTCCCACAGCACGGCCTTTGTCCGTAGTCAGGATGTCTCGATGGTCTGTCAGCACAGCAGGCTCCACCAGGTCAGGTTGTACCTTCCGACAATGAACTGAATGAATCCAATTTTTCCGATTCGTCACTCGCACTGCTGTTCTTGTGGCCAGAAGAACTTGTTCAGGACCACACCATCTTGGCTCCAGACTATTCGACCTCTCAAAGGATTTCACGAGGACGAAGTCACCAGGCCGGAGATTATGACCTTCTCCTGTGGACCGATCAGGGAGTGCTTCTCGAACCTGTTGGTGAATAGAAACCAAACTATCAGTTAATTGTGCCAAATAGTCATTCATTAAAACACAAGATACATCATACACTGAACTCGGTTTGGGCACCCCCCATATATTCATGGGGCGCCCGAAAACAATTTCATAAGGTGTCAAGCCTGTCCGAGAGTGGGGTACCGATCTGATAGACAACAACGCCAAAGGCAGAGCATCTGGCCAAGTCAGAGAAGTAGATGCCTGTATTTTTGCAATTTTCAGCTTCAGGGTTCCATTGTACTTCTCCACCAATCCTGCTGATTGCGGGTGGAATACTGCATGGAACTTTTGCACAATGCCTAATCCCTTCAAGACATACTTAATAACGTCCGCCACAAAATGGGGCCCGTTATCACTCCACAATCTACAAACACCGAATCGAGGAAAGAATTCCTTCAAAAGCACCTTAGCAGTAGTCATTGCAGTATTGTCCTTGGTAGGGTATGCTTCAATCCATTTACTGAATGCACAAACCACAACCAGATTGTACTTCAGATTATTACAGCGTTCCAGCTGAATGTAATCCATTTGCAATACTTCAAAAGGTGCAGTGGGTGTTGCAAATCCTCCTGCCGGAGTTCGTGTCCCTTTCCCTGGATTGTACTTTAGGCAAATCATGCAAGTCTGTACTACTCTTCTAGCCGTGGTAGCAATCTCTGGATGCTCCCAGACTTGTGCAAGCAATTTCACAATCGCTGATGCTCCAACATGTGCTAGTCCATGTGCCATCTGAACCATAGGTTGCACGAAGGCTGTAGGCAACTTCCACCTATCCATCTGCTTATTCCTCCAGCAGCCTTCATCGTCCAATTCTCCATCTATGGACCACTGCTCTCGTTCCTTATCAGTAGCAGTCTTTTGCATCTCTAACACCTTCTCCCTTGCATCATGCCACAGTTCAGCTTGTGACTTGACAACATACATAGAAGTGGAACCAGGCTGGGTCGCAGTTTCTCGTGCCACTCGATCTACGAAGGCATTTCCTTGTCCCACCTTGTCTGTCACTTTCTTGTGCGCACTGCATTTTACTATAGCTATTCTTCTAGGGAGTGTCAGTGCAGTCAGAAGCTGGTGTACTAGCTCTCCATACATGATCTGTGTTCCGTGTGATGTCAAAAAGCCCCTTTCCTTCCAGAGCAGGCTGAAATCGTGCGCCACTCCGAAAGCATAGCGGCTATCAGTGTAAACATTCACACATAATCCTGTGCTAAGCTCACAAGCACGTATCAATGCTATTAGTTCAGCTGCCTGTGCTGATTTCTGTGGTATGCGGGCTGTCTCCACTATCGTAAGTAATGTGGTAATTGCATAGGCCGCAGAAGTTGTTCCATCTGGTAACTTTAAACAAGACCCATCCACCCACAGTTCTCAATCTACATCTGCAAAGGGTGTGTCTTGCAAATCAATGTGACCCTTTGTCTGTTCCTCGGTCACAAAGACACAGTCATGCGTCTCTTGTGCTTCAGGCAGGGTCATTGGAAAGGGCAACAATGTGGCTGGGTTTAATGTTGCACATCGTTTCAAAGTTATATGGGGGGCCAGTAATGTCAGCTCATATCCTGTAAGACGAGCACTAGTCAGATGTTGTGTTTTTGTCTGATTCAAAAGGGCATCCACAGCATGGGGGACCAACACTAACAGCTTATGTGATAAGACAATCCCTTCACTCTGGCGTATTGACACAGCTGTCGCCGCAACTGAACGAAAACATCCAGGTAATGCTCGGGCAACAGGATCAAGTACTGCCGAAGTATGCACAAGGGAGCTGCTAGTCGCCGTGCATCTGCACTAACACTGACAACGCGCATCCATCTCTCTCATGCACATACAATGTAAAGGGCTTCGTGTAATCAGGAGTGCCTAATACTGGTGCCGAACAAAGGGCTTGACGTAATTGGTGAAAAGCATTCTCACATTCATCTGTCCATGGAAGGGGAACAGGGGTATCTTTCGTCAAGAGGGCTAACAGTGGTTTGACTATGTGTGAAAATCCTAATATCCATTGCCTACAAAAGGAGGTAAGACCCAAAAAGGCTCGAACTTCTTTCTGCGTTTAGGGGACTGGTGTATCTAAAATGGCTTGAATGCGATCTGGTGTAAGTGCACGCCCCTCCTTAGACAAAAGGTGACCTAAGTAGGTTACCTTTGGTCTACAGAATTGTAATTTTTTCTTCGATACTTTGTGATTGTGAGAGGCCAAAAATGTAAGTAAGGACAAAGTGCATGTTTCACATTGCCTGGGGTGTCGGCGGCCAGCAAAATGTCATCAACATATTGTATTAGTGCCACGCCATCAGATAAAACAAAGGAATCTAGTTGCCGCTTCAATGCCTGACTATAGATACTTGGACTTTCAGTATAGCCCTGGGGAACTCTACAAAATCTATACGATCTATTATTCAAAGTGAAACCGAAAAGGTATCGGCTGTCAGGATGAATAAGGATCGAAAAGAAAGCGTTATTCAAGTCTATAACCGAGAACGTCGTAGCAGTTGGTGGAACCAAAGTGAGAAGTGTCGTAATATCTGAGACCACAGGGTATTGAGGTATTAATATTTTATTAACCTCCCTTAAATCGATAATAAATCGATAAACTCTGGTATCAGTGTCTTTTTTTCAAAATCGGTAGGATAGGGCTGTTACACACATTGTAAGGGACTTCTTCAACCACTCCAACTTTAATCAAATCCTGAACTATTTGAATGAGTGCCTCCTCCTCCTCCTGTGAAATCTGATACTGAGGCAGGCGCGGCAATACAGCTCCCTCCTTCACACTGATGTGTACCGGAGGGATGATCATTTGTCTTACATCAGTATCAGACGTAGCCCACAAGGATTCAGGCAGAGAGGCCAATGCAGCTTCTACCGAAATCAAATACACCCTCTCCGTGGATGGATAATTGTCATTCAAAATAACACGCACTCCTTCAGGGGAGCACCGTATCATGGCTCGAAAATATTTGAGCATATCCAAGCCTACGATATTGTCAGGGGTATTTGGAGAAAGCAGAAATGTACATGGTGCTGCAAACTGGTCAACATAAAGTGCAAGAGGTTGTGATAGTGGGCTAACAGAAGGAGTTCCATCGAACCCTATTGACGTAATCGATGAGCCAGACAGGGGAGCCCTCGGAACCAGTTTTCTAGACAAAGCGCTACGAGTAGCTCCGGTATCAACCAGGAACTTATCAGTAGAGCCCAAAACTTGTGCTGTAACATAAGGACCCCTCTGATCTACTGGCACTTCAACTGGTTCCTTACCCCATCCTACGCAATCCTATGCAAACCGGGAATCATGTTGTTCAGGAGGTATGTAGTCAGACATTTGATACTGATTTCGTCGATCAAAAATATTGGACCCCTCACGGGACTGCACATTCAAATCAAATCTAGCCCTGTCATTCGTGTTAGATCGGGAACCTGTAAAATTTCCTCTACCCCTTGCAAACCCTTGGCCCCGATGGGTGCGTAGCACCGGGCAATCACATGCCCAATGTCCCTTCATTTTACAATACGCACATTGATCCCGGGCTACATCAGTACGACCCTGTGAAGGAGTAGAAAAATTCCTACCACCCCGGTCACTTCCTCTACGCTGCTGCCCATAGACTTGCGCTAGCATGACTTTCGTTTTTAAATCTTTATTTTTCTTATCCTCACTCCCTTTCTCTTCTAATTCCTGACGCTCGTAATACTGAGCCATCGTCAGGAGGGATGCTGGCGTCTAGGTAGTCCAAGAACTTTCACTCGCTTTTAGTCGAGCTGCGATACTTGGTAATAAGTTTGAAACATATTTATCGACAAAGAGATGGCGGCCTGTGTCGCCTGTAAGCGACTGACCGCTAAAGTCATGAAACGTTTCTTCAAACCGTGTAAAGAAATCCGACACGGACTCATCTGTTTTCTGTTTGCAGGATGCTAGCATAGTCCAATCCAATCTTTTTAGGGGGAATAAGCGTCTTCAATTTAGTTACTATAGCAGCGGGAAGATCTAAAATCACTTGGGGCGGTTTCTGCGCAGGTTTTCTCTCCCTATCTTCATCCTCAAGGTCCCTCCATCTAGCTTTAAAAATCGTAAGATCATCCACTTTTCGAATCTACCTCCACATATCTGGTGGCAAAATAAGCCCAAAGAACAAATCAATATCAGCTAAAGTCATAGTACAAGAATTCAGAGCCCCTTCAACTTCCTCATAAAACTCTGCAGGATTCTTTCGGGGATCGGGTAACGCTGCTTTTAATGCCATGACATCTGCTCTATTCCAAGGAGTATATACCTAGTTATAAATAAAATACCCTTGCGCATCAGGCGACCCCCTATCTGAACTAGTTCCCGCTCCCTTAGGGGGGAACGTACAACGGCGCTGCCTCCCGCATCGGTTTAACATGCACAGTGCCGATCTTATCTGAATAAAAGATGGGTGACTGCTTCCCGGTGCCAGACAGGCCCGAAGACTCGTCGCCGGCCTTACGTTGCCGTGCCTCTTCCCGGAGTCGTAACGTTTCATCCCGTAACGCAAAAAGTCGCCGAACAGCATCGGGCACCTGGGAAGAAGGAAAAAGACCTTTACGTAATTCTTTAGCATCAGCTACCACATCCTCTGGTTCAAAAACATCGGTACATTTCCGAAATGCAGACACCACTTCATCGGAAAGAAAGCTAACAAAATACAATCTTTCTCTATCCTCCCATTTTTCGAGATCAGCTAACACATCAGTCAGAGACACAGTATCCTTGATGACCCGATAAGCAATCTTACAAAGTTCGGTCATACGATCGGTCGATAACATAGACCGCGTATCCCTCTTCTGATCGGACGGTCTGGAATCCGAGTCTCCTCCATACGGGGCAGACGTGCCAGCATAGGGCGGAGGTGAATGATCTAATAATGAAAAATCATCAACCGATTTATTAAGGACAGGATAGAGTGGCTGGCGAACGGGGTATTGACCAGATATTTGCAATCGCCGTTCTTTCTCCTGTTTCTCCTCCAATTCCTTAGCTTCACGCTGTTTCGTTTCACGCGCCTTCTCACGCTCACTCTTTCGCTGCTCTTTTTCAATTAGTGCTTGCTCACACTTCTCACGTTCTCGTACCTCTTTCACCCACATACGTACACACTCAAACATATCTGGTCGCACTCTCCGCTTACACAGACACTGCTCCACATACTCAATCTTTCTCAAATCAAAAGATCCATACATAGGCCATCGCAACTCGGGATCCTTCTTGGTATATTTCCTCCACAACGTGCTGTACATTATGGGGGAAAGACCAAACTTCACATACATGTCCCCATTCGGCGTTCCCTCTGGGGGAGCAGGCTGAGATTCTTCAAGTACTAACCGGTCATTTCCAAAACAGCAGCACCACTTACGAAGTGCGCTAAAAACGGGCATGTCTCAAAACAATACAGAATATGCAATGTTACAATAAAATGGCACTTAAAACGTTGCGCCGTTCAAATTCAAAAGGTCAGGAGAAATATCCCCACATTGCCCGCCTATATGGGTTGCAACTCATATATCACAATTAAAGACACATTCACAAATGACTAGTCAATTCCAAATTCAAACAAATTAGTCGGGGCAAGCGTATCCTAAAACTGCCTTGCCAGTCAAGACTCAAAAGCTCGGGGAAAGTATCGTACCACGATTCTTACCAATCAAGAGCATCCAGATTCCAACTGCCAAGTTCAGAATTCGCCCAAACGGCCACTATACGGCAAACCGACAGAAGAGGTCTCAGTCTAGGACCGGCGCCACCCAGACGGTCCGATCGGAAGGGAAGGAAGAATACCTCGGGATGCCAGGACTAAAGGCGCCGCTGGCAGTGATCACGTCCCCGGCAAGGTTCCAATCCTTCGTCACGACCAGTCCTTCGAGCATCCGAGTCGCCGATGAGCCCCACGTGACGGGCGCCAATTGAGGAGTTCAGGCCTCAGCCAGGCCTGCAGATGCGAAAGGTTCGCTCTTCTGTTCACAAGTAGTCCTCAGACTATATAAAAACTTGGCACGGAAACTAGGAATACAAAAACAAAGTTTAATAAATCTTTAAAGGTGGTACTACAGCCCACACAACACCCTTCAGTATTGTACAAGGTAGCACAAAGAACACAAACACGCGGTCCCCTTTTATACACAAAGAAGGGGCTCATAAGTAGGCGGTTACAGCAGAAGAACATGATTTACAACCATATAAGGACATTTCTTGAACATAATCAATACATGGGTGGAGCAAATAGTCTCACGAAGCCCCCTGAATGCACATTCCAATCCTCTCTGATCAGAAACAGATGTTGCACATACTGAGCATGCGCTAGATTGGCTGAGGCTATTTATAACTTGTTGCTGGGCAAACTCCAGAGGTGATGGTCAGTGAGGTAGGACTTGCCCCATGGCAAGCACATGGCACGATGTAGCCTACAAGATGGAGGCCAGAAACAAAATGGAGTCTGGCCGTAAAGTAGTGAAACATAAGAAAACTACCTTGAAGACGTTATAATATGTCTTCAGCGGATGCTTAACATTTATCGCTGTTTTATTTACAACAGGGTAGGAGGAAGATAAGACTTAAAGACGAGGGGAAAATCAGCCCAAGGCTGGAGTCCATAACCCATCTCCTCTTTAGCTATCTGGTAGTGCCACCGGGCATCAGCACATAGGTGAGTTGCTGGTCTTTCTCCCACTGTTTCTCGCTGCTTACATTCACTGGCTGTGGGTTAGTATGCGTTCCTGTATCGTTTACGTTCCTAGCAAGTAACTGTGCGTATATCAACTGCGCGGTCCTGGTTCGCCAACGTTCCGGTACTCTTGCCCTCTGAACACTGCTGTGAAGTTGTTCCCTGACAATTTAGGATCAGAGACCTCCCTCCTGGAGCACGGCAAAGATGAGGAAGATATGGCACTCACCAGATTCTGTTGCGACATTGCTCAACCGTGTCCCTGTGCTTCCTTGTTGCAGCTATCTGTCTGTAGGGGCATAAGCACTATCCACTGCATCCAGGGGGCTCAATCTCCAAGCAAGCTGGTCACCGTGGGTCTGAGGGGACTCCACTGGTGTATTATTGTTGCAGTGTAGGGCCTTTGCTGGATGCAGACTGTTCTTGAGAGGATGCTCCTGGGAGAGGGGTGCCACACAGGGGGGAAACAGCCTCCGTTCAGTTGGTGCAGGGAGCCCCCAAGCTGTTCGTGCCCTCTTTCATTCTGCTGTGGACTCGAGAGTGGGGCGCCATCTTAGGGTCAGGCGTGGGGTCTTTGAGAGCTGAGAGTCTCTTGGAGGCCACAAGAATCACCGCCCCTGTGTAGGTGCGCATAGTGGATGCCCTGATTATCCTCAGATGAGGTGTACTGCTCCCAGTAATTAGTGGTGCTGCCTGAGCGCATTCCCCCACCTCTGCTCGCGGGACTCACCGAGCATCGGCTGTGGTCATTATCAGCAATGGCACTCTCGCTATCCTCACGGCGGTGTAGATTATACACCTGCTGCCCCGCAGACAGAATCGCGGGGACGGGCACAATCCCCCTGCGATGCTGCACCCTCCGCCGGTCACCGCTGCTAGTATCTGTTTATGGGGCGAAAGCAACCGATGATAAGTAGGTGTGCTAGTGAGTACAAACCAGCAACCCCCTTAGTGTTACGACCGTGAGTTGCTTTCTCTCCTTTTTCACACTTTTTCACGGTTGGGTGTGATGGTCCTATGCTGTATTGATATTTATGTTAAAAATAGATCACCATGACACTTTGATTAGCAAGAAGGATTGCTCTTGTGAGGGAGTACAGGAAAAAAACTGGAAACCCGTCTAGTGTCAAGTATTCAGTCACAGGTGTTCAAGCCAAGTCAGGCCTTTTGCTGTTTATAGGTTGTTGAGTGGGGGGCGGCCTGACTTTTTCTTCCCCCTGATGCTCCTGTTGTGTTGATGAGTTTTATTGGATTGTCACAAAGTACTATAGGATAGCTTCCATGACGTTTCATAGTTATATGTACACTGTATAGCAAACTAACTCTTGTACATGACAAGTGACCATATTTCCCTCAATCCAAAAACAGTATGTAGTGTAAGGACAAATCGGTGTATTCGGGTATTGGATAGGGCCTAGTTATGAATTCACACTGGGAAATGCCACAGGAGTGGCACATCTGACCGGATGGGGAGCCAACTAGGATGGCCCAACAGGAGGGTGTGACCCGTTTATCTTGAGGAACCTGTCATGGAAAGCAGTCGGCTAAACCCTTTTCAGAATCTTTCAACGCAAATTTGATTCTCTTAAATGTGTAAATATGAAGTTGGGTGTGGCCTAAAATTTAAGCTAAGGTGGTGCCTTTCTTGTGTCTACATCAAGGTTGTTTGTCTCCTAGTTTTATGTTAAACCTGGTGACATGAGGATAGCCGGTGTTGCACCTTTCTTTGTGACCCTCAGAATAGCACTGACTGCAGAATGAACGAATAATTTTTATAGCATGTCACCCCCCCCCCCCCAATGTCTCGTCACTATAGCTTGAACTTCCGCCGTTTGAGTATTAGAACATAAAATCAAACTTGACCGTCGTTTTTGAAGATTTGGCCCACTGCAGTCAGTACATTGCTACAGTTAAACCATTTCACTATATATGTGTGACCAAGGCCTCTGGGAGGCCGAAACGTTATGCTGTCCGTTGCAGAAAATAAATAATTGCTCACGGAAATCTGGGTCTTCTGTTTCTTGGCGGTGCTGCGGCGGGATTGAGCCTGTAGCATTGTTTTCGAAACCAGTGTGGATATATATATAATGTCTGCTTAAGGAGGAATAAAGCACTAAATTATTCACTTCACAGTCTGTGGTCCGTTTCCTGATTGGTACCTGTGGGGCAGAGAGGTGCTGCGCAGTCGGGAGATCCCGACTGCGCAGCACCTCTCTCCCCCACTGGTACCAATCAGGAAACGGACCACAGACTGTGAAGTGAATAATTTAGTGCTTTATTCCTCCTTAAGCAGGCATGACTCGTTTCGACCGGGGAACCCGGTCTTGATCACATGACATGTCGTGACCCCTTAAGTGATTAAATACATTTCATCTTGTAACATGCTCCTCCCATTTTAGCATAGATATAGTAAACAGACTAGTAATGCCTTAAAAAACATCCACATTAAGTGCTATAAGTAACAAGCTCTTTTTAAATAAACACATTTCTGAAGTTTGTACAGATTAGGTATACTGGGCAAGTGCCCATATGGTCTGTTTATAGTTAGATCTCATTATTATGTCTGTTATCTCCTACTTCATTGCTGATGGCATGTTATCAATGATGAACTTACATTAAATTTCCATAGTGTTCAACCCAATTGTGCAAAACAATTAATAAATAAACAAAAAATGACCCTATATTCATCTATTGGTTGTATAGCACAATCTGCACTTGTCAAATGAATTCCTATACGTCAATAATAAACGGTTTTGTTTAACCACAATGTCAATCCTTATTGTACATATTCATTAAAGTGCAGGATGCTTATAAAGTGACGTGTGCAGAAAAAAGTGCAATAAGACCTGTAAACAATTCATAGCTCTCAAATCGGTTCCAAATAATGTATAACACCTATAAATCTTGATTTAATGAACTTGTGCAAACAGCAAAATGCAGCCCCTCCACCCATAGACACCAGATAAAAACTAGAAAAGCCAAGGGACCAGTAAAACCAGTTAAAATCCAGTATAAATAAGGGTATAAAAGCCCACATAAAACTCCCTACACAAGCAGAAAATCAATCTTATAATTTGAACAGCAAATATATATATATATATATATATATCCACAAACAAAAGGTTACCCACTGGAAGAAGCCACAGGTAAGTGCGAATGTTCCATCATTTATTTAAAGGCAACTGCAGTCAGTGAATAACGGAGTGAACAATCATAAAAGTTCAAACTGCCAGACCGGTTTCGGGAATCCTTTCCCTTCATCAATGGTGTTCCGTGTATCATAAAATAAATTTTCACGTGCACTGATTAGTTTTGTAGAGCCTGCCCCAGTGGGCGTGGCTGTATTCAAAGCCTTCTGGTTCCTGTAGTGCTCCGTGGTTTTACTCAAGTGAGTCTCTTTATGATCACAGAAAATCAACACATATAAAAAAGCCCTGTGGGTTTGATGTTCGCTCTTGTTTAAAAACAAATGTCTCATTAAGTTGCCTTTTGGAAAATACCTCCCATGCACGATGACACCTTCGTGGCGCCACCAAGGTCTGCTGCAGCGGGCTTCTCCCGCGGCAGGGTATAGCCGCTCAATATCCACAAACAAAAGGTTACCCCACTGGAAGAAGCCACAGGTACCTATTCTACTGTTATGAATTTATTCAGTACATTAATTTCAACTTGAAGGCAATATTTTAATTATCCTCTGTCAAATTTCCGGGCTACAAAAACAAATAACGAAGTATGTTGTTTATGTCTATTATCACATGGTGTGCACTACAGCATTTAAAAATACTGTATTTTTTCTATTGACCAACTGTGAGCAAGGGCATCCGCCCGAAACGCGTCAGTCCGCTTCGCTGTTTGACTTGGTCTAAATAAACATCGATTGCCTCACTTTGGGATTCGAGTGGTCTTTGTTCGCCAGACGGAGTACTGGAAGTGCAGGACTGTGTCTGTCTGTCTATTCTATTCTATCTCCTCGATTCACCGGGACACTTATACGTCGGTGCATTCCGAGGTTACCCTGTGTCAAATCGATTTCTCCCCACATGGTCAGGTACGCAATGCACTCCTTCCAATAATTATCACAAGTCAATGATGCTTGGAAAGATTTAATTAGACATCAAGCCAACGCGTTTCAGCGATAAAACGCCTTGGTCATGGGTGATTTTACTATTGGCAAATAAACATTTAAATACACTCAATCATACGTGCAAAGTAAACAATGTGATGGTCAATAAAGAAAATGGACTAATTGCAGCATTAGTGTCGGCCATCTTAGAGTGGTAAAAAAACCGGAATATTTAACATTATTGCATCCGATATATTATTGTATTACAAAAAACAGAATCAAACACATTAACTGAGAATATTTAATCACAATACCAAGTGGCGATGAAAATTCTTGGTCTACAGACTGCATTCTAGTAGACCATACCAACTCTAGTGTTTAATATTCAATTACTATAGATATACTCGTGCAAATCCATAGGTGAAGAATAATCCAATTCTATAGATATCCGTATCACCTCGAATATCTACTGGTGTCCCATAAGGTACAATGGTCGCTAAATTAATGTCACACCAGATATATAGTCTGATGCTACTCGCATAGCGAACTGTTGCCCGTCACATCTGTTTCAATAAAGGTTTCATTGACAGGCATGAACGCGGGAAAACCACATTATAACTTTATTTCATCAAAATCCCTAGTGGGTTATATATTGTCTCCCGCATTCAATAACATTCCTACAATTCTATACATTATCCAAGTGGATTTAGTAGGTATATTGAGTTCTATGGTATCGATAACATTCCATGCAGTTTATATATTCAATCCCAAGTGGGTATGTCCCAGTGTCTCAAATTCCAATGGAATTTTTTAATCACCAATATCCTACATCACCTATAAATAAACAGATTTGAAATGTGGCTTATACTAAATAGTGCAATTCAGTCTTATCAGGACGGTGAAAGTGAATTGAAAAGCCGTTAAAAATAGTAGATACAGAATGCTCGAAGGCTAAGAGAAACAAACAATTCATATAATTACAAAAACTAATGTAGTGCAATATTTATACAAACAGTAAAGAAATCATTCTCCCAGAAACCAGGCCAATTCCTCTTCCGAATTCTGGCCCTCAGGGATTTTCGTATCCAATTCTAAGATATACTTAGGTTCCAGCTGGCGCAGTTTGCGAATCCTATCCCCACCCCTGTTTGATGATGGTACTTGATCAATCACAAAGAAGCGCAATACATTTTGATTACTGTTATGCACTTCCTCAAAGTGTCGTGCTATTGGGGACAGCTTATCCTTGTTAGAAATGGCCGTCATATGTTCAAGGATATGTTTTTTTGCAGGGAACATCGTGCTGCCCACATATTTCTTATTTAGACAGAACAAGGGAACCCAGGGCGCAATATGCTAAGGACCTTGGGTAGGTACTTATTTTCAAGAAACAGTGGTCCTTAGACTAAAAAGGGAATTGTTAAGGCAATAAATGTAGACTAAATAGGACTATATTCTTTAAGACGTGTCCAGCCGGACAGTTTAATATCTTAATAAAAATGATCACAGAGAAATATGACACACAGTGTGATGGAAGTGGGACACCAGCCAATGTCCGACTAACCCACTTGGGGGACACAAACAGAACGCAAAAGTGACAGGCAAAGTTGGGTCATCTGAATATCATAAATCATAAGCAGATAATCCACAATATACACATATGCATGAACAATTGTAGTCACTATGCATTTAGTGCATTAAGGTCGACGACGTTTCGAACCATACACAATATTGGTTCATCTTCAGAACAGACAGTGATTGCCTAAAGAAATCACACTTTCAATTGAACCCACAGTGGGGTGGGGCTGAAAATGAATTCAGCGTGGTATTCAAGGATATGTAATTGTCACAGATAAAGTCCCTGGCAAAATAATGAGTTGAACAATGCCTTTGGACAGATGATCGGAAAGTCAGTGATGCAGGTCCACAGTGGGGGTCCTTGCACGGCGAGAAGAATCTTTGCGGCTCGCACTCCACCAAGTGTTTGATGATGGTACTTGATCAATCACAAAGAAGCGCAATAAATTTTGATTACTGTTATGCACTTCCTCAAAGTGTCGTGCTATTGGGGACAGCTTATCTTTGTTAGAAATGGCCGTCATATGTTCAAGGATATGTTTTTTTGCAGGGAACATCGTGCTGCCCACATATTTCTTGGCACAGGGGCAGACCAAAACATAAACACAATGGTCAGAAAGGCATGTTAGGTGTTTGTCAATGCTCCTTTCAGATTCAATCAAGGGGTAGTACACAGTTTTTTAACATTTGAACTATATTTGCATGCTTTGCAAGACATGCAAACATAGAATCCCTGGATATCCCTCAGATTCAACTTGAAATGTACAATCTAATTTTTACACAGCCTATCCTTCAAGGAATTTGCTTTCCTGTATGTTACATTAAGGGATTCTTTCACTACTTCCACTAATGTTGACTCAGTACGTAAAATATTCCAATGTTTTTTCAAACACTTCCGTATGGTCACAGAGTGCGAGTTGAAGGTAGAGATGTATCTAATGATATTCTCCTCCTCACCAGTCTCCCTTTCTTTAGGAAATAAAAGCTCACTCTGGGTGAAATTAGTGGTTTTACTGTAAGCATCCTTTTTTTTTAAAAAAATCTTTATTGTTAGGAAGGAATAGTGGTTAGTCAGCTTCATACAGTCATATGGTATTGGTTACAGTTTGTACATTTTAACTTTACGTATGTAACAAGAAACATCATTATAGTAAGGACTGTGCTGCAGTAAACCATTGAAGACTTGTAGATATATCAACAGGCGGTCCATTCACTTGTATTGTAGTCTTCTATTTCCCCCCCTTTCGTATACGATTCATCGTTAGTATCACTTTTTATAGTATAGAATTAACAAACTTCCCTTCCCCCCCCCCCCCCCCAACCATGCGTCATCATTGCCATTGTGTCTCCACCCACTTCCCGCAACAGCATTTTCCCAGCGTGCACTTCGGTACATAGCCAGGTCTAGGCCAACAATGCCGTAATGTAGTTTGAACAAGGTTGACACCCCCTATCCGCTTTGCTACTCCTCCTCCCCCTCTGAGTCCAGGCAGTCTCCCTCCGGCAAGGGGTCACAGATATCTCCTCTGTATACATTCCACGCCGTCCATACCTTGTTCCACTTGCGGGGCGCCGCGCGTAGGACATACACTGCCCTTTCTGTTACCATTAGGATGTCCATGTTCTTAGCCCATCTACTTGCGGTGGGTAGTTCTGGTGCGCCCCACTTCTGTGCTATATCTCACTTGGCCACTGTCATAGCCAAAGTTGCCCAAATCAGTTCATATCTACCCAGGTCATTGGGGTCCCAGATGTTCAAAAGGCACTTGCGTGGTTCTGGTAGTATAGAGAGTTTAAGGGCTTGGGAGATCGAGCGCATTATCTGTCTCCAGAATTCTCGTATTTGTGGGCATTCCCATAGTGTGTGAAGCAGTGTCCCCTCTTCCCCGCATCCTCTCAAACAAAAGGGATGTGGTGCTCTCAGTATTTTATGCAGCAGTGTCCTGGTATAGTAGATGCGGTGCAGGATTTTAAGTTGCACCAGTCTGAGCTTACTTGAGATTCCAACCTCTTTCGGGAAGGCCAGCGCCTCATTCCACTCAAATTCATCTGTCTCACCCAGTTCCCCCTCCCATCTTTCTTTAAGTTTCAGCGTTGGGTCTTTGAGATTATTGATCAGTTTTTTATATGTGAGGGAGGTAGCGCTTTGTACCATGAATTCCGTTAGCAGTCTATCTTACTGTAAGCATCTTTAATAGAATTTGAATCCGATCCCCTCTCCTGAAATCTCGGTTTCATCCGCTGGCACTCCATTTCAAAGCCTGACTCGCTACTTCAATTTCTAAGCACCCGAAGAAATTCTCCATAAGGAATGCTGCGGACCAGTGCTTTGGTATGACTACTTTCTGCATGCAGCAGAGTACTGCCAGCTGTTTCCTTGCGGTATAGGCTAGATGTTAATTTATTGTCCACTACTTTGATTTCTAAATCCAGTAATTCAGTCTTAGACTTACTCATTTTACTTTCAAATTGCAAGTTCATTATCATTGAGAACGGAAAGGAACTCAATTGCTTCTTCCCGACTACCCTTCCAGATGATAAATAAATCATCTATATACCGCAGCCATGAAACTGGAACGTTATTGATACCAGAGAACTCAACATACCTACTAAATCCACTTGGATAACAATGTATAGAATTGTTTGAATGTCATTGAATGCGGGACACAAGATATAACCCACTAGGGATTTTGATTAAATAGTTATTATGGGGTTTTCCCGCGTTCATGCCGGTCAATGAACTTTATTGAAACAGATGTGACGGGCAACAGTTCGCTATGCGAGTAGCATCAGACTATATATCTGGTGTGACATTAATTTAGTGACCAATGTACCTTATGGGACACCAGTAGATATTCGAGGTGATACGGATATCTATAGAATTGGATAATTCTTCACCTATGGATTTGCACGATTATATCTATAGTAATTGAACATTAAACAGTATAGTTGGGAAGGTCTACTAGAATGCAGTCTGTAGACCAAGAATTTTCATTGCCACTTGGTATTTTGATTAACTGAGAATATTTAATGTGTTTGATTCTGTTTTTTGTAATACAATAATATATTCAGGTTTTTTACCCCTCTAAGATGGCCCACACTAATGCTGCAATTAGTCCATTTTCTTTGTCCCACACTAATGCTGCAATTAGTCCATTTTCTTTGTCCCACACTAATGCTGCAATTAGTCCATTTTCTTTGTTGACTATCACGTTGTTTACTTTGCACTTATGATTGAGTGTATTTAAATGTTTATTTGCCAATAGTAAAATCACTCGTGACCAAGGCGATTTATCATGGGATTGCGTTAGCTTGATGTCTAATTAAATCTTTTCAAGCATCTTGGACTCGTGATCATTATTGGAAGGGAGGGGGAACAAGGGTCTAGGACAGTGGGAACAGGTGGGTTTTTATTGCTTTACGAAAAGCGGAAAGATTTTCAAGCCGACGGATGTTCAGGAGAAGGGAGTTCCAAAGTTTAGCTCCCATGGCTCTGAAGGAGCGACCCCCGATACGGCAGAGTTTTGTGCGGGGAACTACTACTAGATGTTGACTTAGCGAGCGCAGATTGCGCTGGGGGGAGTAGAGTGTAAGAAGCGGGCGGAGGAGTTCAGGGCCATCCGTTTTAAGAATTTTGAAGGCAGTGGTAAGGGCCTTAAATTGGATTTGTGCTTCCATTGGGAGCCAGTGGAGTCTTCGTATGGTGGCTCTAGCGGAACATCTCCTAGTAAGACCAACTATAACTCGGGCCGCAGAGTTCTGAATACGTTGCAGCCTAGTTGTCTCTGCTTTGTTGGCGCCAAGCAATTGGACGCTAGCATAGTCCAACCGGGAGAGGAGGATGGATTGAACTATGAGCTGCCGAGTTTTGGGGTCAAAAAACCCAAGAATGGGGTTGAGGCTTCTTAGTAGGCCAATGCACGTAGCTGCTACTTTTTTGGTGTGGGTTTGGTAGCTCAGCGAGGAGTCCAACCAGACTCCAAGGTTTTTTACCAGGGGTTTAGACTGGGGAGTGGGGCCGAGCGAGGATGGCCACCAATGGTCATTCCAGCAGCTGGTGTTCTTGCCGAGGAGCAGCACCTCAGTTTTCCCTGCATTGAGTTGTAAACAGTTACCCGTCATTCAACGGGCAACTGCAGCCAGTCCATCCCTGAATCTCTTGGCAGAGGTTGGGGGGGCCTCCGTAAGGGTGATTACTAGCTGTGTGTCGTCAGCGTACGACACTAGCGTGAGGCCCCATTCTCTGGCCACTGCCGCGAGAGGCTGCACATACAGGTTAAAAAGAGATGGACTGAGAGCCGAACCCTGCGGAACTCCTTGGCTGATGAGGTGAGATTGGGAGATAAACGAGGGTGCTGAGACACAGAAGGATCTGTCCGTCAGGAAAGAGCGGAACCATTCCAGGGCCGGTCACAGATCCCTATGTCTTCCAGGCGGCTCAGCAGGATGTCATTTGAGACCGTATCGAAGGCTGCGCTGAGATCAAGTAATATCAGCGCAGCACTCTGACCGGCATAGAGTACCTCCCGGAGATGTTCGGTGGTGGATAGAAGGGCGGTCTCCGTACTATGCCCTGGCCGGAACCCGTGTTGGGAGGGTCCAAGATGTTGTTTTTGGCCATATGGTCTGAGAGAACTGCGTTGGCGTGAGCCTCTGCCAGTTTGGAAACCCAGGGTAGCGGTGAGATGGGCCTATAGTTCTCTGGTTTTGTAGGGTCCAGGGTCGATTTTTTAATAATGGGGGTAACCCATGCCTGTTTCCAGCAGGTAGGGACGGTTGATGAGGAGAAGGCGAGGTTGAGGAGTGTGGCTAAGGATGGGAGAAAAAAGTCCAGAGCCTCTAGAAATTGGACCGGTCTCATGGGATCTGAAGGGGCGCCTGATTTCACCCTTCTGCAGAGTTTGACAAGATCTCCAGGAGAGATAGCGGGCAAACATGTAAGTCTGGTGCCTTTAAAAGAAACGTTTGGGGATTTAGTGTGATCAGGGGAATTCTGTGGAAAGGTGTTGTAGATTTTCCTCACCTTTTCAATAAAGAAGGTGGCTAGGTCCTCGCACTGCTGCGTCGAGGAAATGCAGGGGACAGGATTGCCGCCATTTTGCATTTTTTGAACCAGTTTGAAGATGGTTTTCGTGGGGTTGGAGCTAGTATTGATCCTTATTGTAGGTCACCTTGTATTTTTAGAACTTGTTGGCCAATTAGATACATTTAGAATCTAAATTGCAACACCCAGAATTGACTTTAGAAATGAAATTAAATGAATGCTGACAGCCGTAAAATTATATTTGAACCTGTATCTCGCCCAAGAATGACATGTAACCATATGCATGGTGTTGTGTCCTGTTAAGCAGAGTATGACCAGTGTGTTATCTACTCTCGAACAGTAGACTGATCCTTCACTTTGATGAATATGCCTCCCCCTGGTAGACCCTATACTGCATAGAAGTTTATTCTCTGGCTCATTCTAGTTTCTCCCCACTATTTTCTATTTTGCCATATGGCACTCCACAAAGTGTATGAACCCCTTATTCATTCACCAGCCTTGTTAGTTGAACAACAAAAATGTTTGTTCTGCATACCTTGTTGCTTTTGAAATTGTCCTTGGTTTTATCTAACATGGTCACTGTTGTCTGGTCTGCCACCATTGCCCTGTCAAACATTACCTCATCCATGCCACTCCACCCTCCTTTGTATTTATCAGTGAGCCATCCATCTGGCTGGTAAGCCTCTGTGGCCGTGAACTCTGATTCCTTTTGTACCTATGACTGAACGGTTCGTTTAACTGTTGAGCAGCATGTTTCTCTGGTAACTCGATCTCTCTAGTAAGTTTTTCGTACTCCGGTCAACAGAGCTCAAAGCATCGGCTGTCTTATAAAAAAAATGCTGTGCACTTGAGATGAATGTTGATCAGACCTGAGAAGTGTATACATTAATTTTTTGTATCTTCTGAAGTATTCTCTCAATTAGCATCTTTTTTATGGGCATTGTTACAACTTTTTTTTTTTAAATAATTGACTACTTACCTGTGCAAAGTTTCTTAGTGCATACTTGTCACCAGCATTAGGTGAAGCTATCCCTAGATTATGGTTGGGGATGGTGTGGGGATTCTGGAAATATGGGTGTGTGAGTAGAGCATTGTTCCTTGGACAGTTATTAGTAATGCTTTTTGCCCTTTCTATAGGTTCCATATCTGTGCCAGCAATGGAGGCTTCACCATTTAAAAGAGGACAGTGGAGTTCACAGTCTTTACGAGTCACCGCCAAAGAGCTTTCTTTGGTGAACAAGAAGTCTTCTTCACTCCTCGAGCGCTTCTCCAAGTAAGAGTTTAAACCTTATGCATGTTGACTCCGTTTTGGTTCTTCCTTTGTTGAACAGTGTCTGCAGCCAGCATCTCGGATACCAGTGCGATAGCACTGTGCCTGTAGGAACCAACTCAAGTTAACCAATGTATTGTGTGCCATGTTTGTGCGCTATATCTTAGTTACCAGTGCGGTGTTGTACGTTAAGCTCACAGCACCATCTCTCTCCAGCATAGTTGAGCAGAGGTTTTGTCCCCCGATCTTCAGTTCCCTACAGAACATAAGAGACTGTTAAAACAAGGTACCTAATGAAGATCAGCACAACTCCCAGATGTCGATTAATTATGCATTTATTTTGTAAATATTCATGTTGGACTAATACAGTACATTAAATCCTTTAATTTGTGCTTTTTGTCCTTTTTTGTTTTCTTAATTCTTTAATTCAAATGTGTGGACCCCAGCATTATAAATAATTTATCATGCACAGAATTCTGTATGCAGTGGTAGAATTTGGTTATAAAGAGTGTTTTAGGTGTATCAGCATCTTCTAGCTTCCTACGGCATGCTTTTTGATTATATTGTGCTTATTCATAATTGTTTTTCGAGTTCAAAATATGAAAGGCGGCATCCCTTCCAATAATGTCTCTTTTGTTTCAAAGATGAGTCCCGTTCAATAATGTTGCGGACACCGTTTCCTAATGGGTATGAAAGATGAATGAGTATTTTCAAGACTAGTGTTCCTATACTTTAAAGGTTTCATTTCAAGAGTTCATGTAAAAAGTATACAGCTTTCAGTCTGACGTCCTGTTCAGGATGTGGTCTTGACATCAGAGGTCAAGACTGGACTCTACCGGTCTGAGCTCTTGCACTGGTATTCAATAAGCTGCAGTTAACTTGCCTGTCATCCACTTTGGAGCCTGGGCAAAACTGACGAGGCAGCCTTAAGCAAGATGGATGGTAGGAAACAGTTGACAATATGATCAGCACCAGAAATTGGTACAAATGAAAAGCTGTTTAAGTAAAAAGTGTGTTCATTAGAGAGTTGTAGAAGACTGCTTGATTTGCCGTTTAATAAAACCATGTTTTCTGTGAAACACTAAGAATGACCTTGAAAAGATGCGCCCTTTAGTCTACCTTGTCTATTAAGCATGGCCATAAAGCTTCTCTCTTGTGTTGCCTAGGGAGGACAGTACCAGAAAGCTTGGAAGTGGTGTGTAGATGAGTACAGATTGGAGGCTGTGTACCTATTAACTCGTGTGTCCTATTCGGTCTGGCTTGATGGCCTTGTAATGGTGTTAAAGTGACTTACATAAGTATCATTTATGGTTATTGTTTTTCTCTGGCAGAAGCACAGGTGGGGAGGACAGTCATGAGGAGTGTATTGCTGTTTTCCAGTCCCAGCAGCCCCTTTCTATCATTAACTGTAGACTTGATAGTGCAGCAGTGCGTTTGAGAGCAGTATAGGATACAAAGGCTACATTACGCTACATGGACTTTCAGGTCTGGCTTGGAAGTGCAGTTATCACTTCACCTTATATGACCTTCAAAACCAAACCTTTCCGGGTACTAGTTAGAGAGGGGCTTAGGTTCTACCCACAATCTGGTTTTCTTGAGTAAAGATTTGATAGGGACGAATTTGTGTGTTTGAACTAAAGAGTGACAACACATATACTCAGTACAGCAGGACTGAGGTGGTTATGGGGCAAGACATTGATCATGGCTATAAGCTTGGTCTATTTATAATGAAATGTTACAATAAAGGTTGTTCTTATTGTGAAAAGTATAAGCCAAAGTCAGTCATTATTTAAGGGAAGATATTTATATTTAAGCCTACTGACAGGTACTTTGTTACATGGAATCTGACAGATCACTGTAGTTGGCAAAGGTTTTGGTGCTGGTTAACCCAGTTACAAACTGTGAATATTGAAGATTTGCTCTGTAAGAATTCTTCTTAGGCCCTCTTGGGATTAAAAGTATTTTGCTTAGCCAACTATAATTTTGTATATCTTTCTAATTTTATGACTATGCCTGCTGATTATGGAAAAACTTATGATCAATACAGGATGCTTGAGTTGTGTGTGGTGACAAGATCTAGGCCTGATTGGTGTATGGGAAAATGTTAAGTCTGATGACATATATCTGGCCTACTTATTATACAATTCTATGGCAAAGACGGTTGGTGTAGCTTAATTATTGTGAAATGCATTTGTTAAAGCCTTTAAGACAGTTTGTTGTTATCCCATTGTCTTACAAGCAACAGACCGTTTTTTTAGGTCGAGCGTAGACTGCGCTTGTGCTGTCGCTTGGCGACTGACCTTTTGTGTATGCTTTAGCAATAGAACTCCTCCCATTGATGCCAGATGGTTTTTAGGTCTCGCGAACTGCGGTGCACTGCGTAGCAGTGCTCACACAAGTCGCGTGAGCTATTGTAATCAAAAAACGGGGATTGTGAGCTGACCTAGGAATCTCACAGGCTCGTGCATGTGCTTTTCCTTTTCAGCTCCACCATTGACCTTTGCGTGCGTCTTATTGTAAAAGACTGCACGCAATTGGCCCGAAGCACGCGCATAGCTCCTCCCATGGCCTATTGGTCTATTTCGTGCACCAAGCGCGTAATCGACACCAATAGGCCGTGGGAGGAGCTATGATTGTGCCCACACAGGCGTGACGTGCTTGCCACTTGTTCTACTGTCTGCTACCATCCGCACGCACTAAGAAAGCGCGGTCCGCTTTCATTGTCGGGATCGGGAGCACTATATATTTTTGAAAATATTACTGCTAGAGGGATTTGCTGACAGTCTGCAACTTAGATTCATGCGTGAGTGAATTAACTTAATATTTTGGAAATTCATTATTAACACCATGTTTTAGTGACTTATCTTGAAATGGTGTCTATTAGTTAATTAACCAATAATACCAATAAACCTTAATGATACAGTACCCCGTAGCGGAGAGTCGAAAACATGTTTCTTCTGTCAATCTGCCTTTCACAGCTCCTTGAGAGACTCACATTTGTAACAGACACAGGCCAAATTCGTTATGAAGTAACTTTAAAGAGGCGGTTCATTTACGTTATCCCACTAGAGTGTCTTTGTTAGCAAAGGCAAACTTCTTCTGAAATGTTCTAGAATCAAAGTCGCTTTTTTTTGGTGCATATTTATATGGCGCAAACCCGACCCGAAGGTGGAGCGCTTTACATGAGCACCGTATTTACATTACACATTCAGGCACGGGGAGATTAAGTGATTTGCCCAGAACCACAGGATGTGGACGCGACCTCGATGTACGAACCCTGGTCTCCAGCAATAAAGTCGGCAGTCTTTGGGGGGGCTTATCAGCGAGACGCAGTAGACGCACTTTGATGAAAATGATTCTTTCAAACAATCTCTCGACAATATTATGAAACATCCCAGGATCAAGGGTTTGACCTGCATGTGATGCGACATGTGATTGTAGACTGATGCCATATGCATAACATCTCACTCTGTCTTTAATATCTCCAACAGCGGAAGTTGCAGTTTTCTCGTGGTACCGCAGTTCAGTAATTTACAGCCTGCTTTTGATTTTTGGTGCATAGAATGTTACTTTGAATGAGTCACCCCGTCCTGCAAGGCAAGATACTCTCTATTCTCACCCCCTGTGTACCCGGACAGCTCAGTTGCCCTCACAAGCAGGACACTCCCCTTTCCAGGTGTCCCAAGCCAGGAGCTGCCGCTAACCCTGGCGCCTCTCCCGCTGACAGGTGTTCATAGCACAGTGAGTCCGGAGCTAAAAAGCTTACACTTTGTTCCTGGTGTGCGAGGAGCAGAGTGTGGCTACGGCTCGAAACTGGGATTATTGAGGGCTCAGTCTGGCAAGCATTTCAGTCTGTGACGACATCCCAGGTATGTATGTTTATGGCGTTTCTTTCGCACCAACTCGCCAGCATCTGACAAAATAATGGGGCTTCCTGTAGAATGTGAGACTGAGATTAGAGGTACTTGAGTCTTTTATATCTACCCAAAGTTACCATTCCACCATGCACCCACCCCAACCCCTCCGCAGACACCCAACCACCACAGCTTCCGTGCCAAAGTCACCCTGCTGCCATGCACCACCCCAACCCCTCCCCATACACCCAACCACCCGCAGCTCCTGTGCCAGTCACCTTGCCACCATGCACCCTCCCCAATCCCTCCCCAGACACCAAACCACTGCAGCTAGACCTTCAAAGTCTGCATGATTCCTTCAGTTTTCTCCGACCTGTATGTGGTTCTGTTGCAAAGGTGGAGTCCTGTGGCGTCGAAGAAGTCAACAAAGGTTAGAATGTCTGTCGCAGCTGTCTGTGGGCAGAGATTGTCCACAGTAAGTCCCAAGTGTAGGCATTGGAGCTTCACATTTGGTACTGCCAGCAGTCATCCGCGCATCTGTGTTTGGCATGACGTTTACCATGCGAAGTCTGTGCTGCAAATAATACGGCCTTGGATATCGGCAATATATGCCTCTTAGATGGAACAAAAATATTCATCACCTTTCAAAGCACAGACACATCTGTTTCTTTTTACTGTTTGATGTACATACAGTCTGGTGCCAAAACTACCAGTCGAGTCCTGCAGCAAAGAAAGTCACTTGACTAGATTTTTCAACTTTTATTTTTTTTGTTACGGGTGTGGCAATTTCTTCATACATGCTGCAGTTCTTATTTCACTGTAAGCTTGTAACACGTCTTTTCTTGTTCTAATTCTCGTATTTGAAAGCTGCCAAAAGTCTTAGTTCTTAGCTCTTCTGTGAAGACAGCATGTCAGAACCCCATTCAGAGGGCCACAGGGCAAGCAGGAGCACCTCAGCTGAACCTTTGGTGTTAAGGTTTTTTACTCCTGATGCTCTGGGTCCTGGCCTATTATGGATCCTGAACAACTAGGCTAAGTACTCTCCTCAGCTTTTGACTCTGAGTGGTAGCACAGGTTGAGCAGTACAAGTGGACACAGGCTTACAACTCAAATATATTCAGCAGCAATAAATTATTGCCTAGTCAAATACTTGCTTTTATGAAAATTAAGTATTTGTATATGAACACAGAGTAAAATACAACATTCACAAACAATGCTAACAGTTCCCTGATGTCTGGCTCTAGTGTTTTATAGGTGGGTCCCCAAGTTCAACTACCCTCTTCTAGCGGTAGTGGGTATTCCCCATTTGCTATAGGTGCCATTCAGTTTACACCTCTCTAGTAGTTCTAAACTTAGGAGTCCCACTCTGACTCTTTATTAATGTCAAAAGTGTTCCAGATCTGAAATGCTCGCTTTCTAACAGTCCAGTTCCCCCCGACTGTTTAGCCCGGCTATCAATCAGAGTGACCAGAGTCTCCGAGCGTGCCGTCCATTGCGGGTGCTGAAGCTGCAGTGGTTGCCTCCTGTAAGTGTTTCACACGCGGCCCATGTGGGGCTCCGATCAGAGTTCCTTGCTCACTGTCCTGCAGTGGTTGGAGGGGGCGGGGGGGGGTTCTTGATGCTGATAAGTTCTTGGGATCTTCCTGGGTGGGTTGGGGGAAGGGGGTAGCCTGACACTTTTAGGGCTGGTCCTCCGTCACACAGCTTAGGCCCGCTCGGATCACCACGTCTGCCTCCTTTCATGGATGATAAAGGAAAACAATGGTCCCTGAAGGGGGAAGTGTAGCCTCAACTTCCTCTGAATGCTAGTCCATCACCATCAAAAGATTGGATTTACGAGACCACACAATTTTTTTTCACATACAAATTATTTATAAACCTAGGAAAGTGAACTCCTCGAGCTCTGTTATGTACAATTTTAAAGTGGTGTTTCCTAGACTGTGCAGTGGATGTGAGGTAAGTGAATGAGCAGTGCGCTAGTGCTATAATATAATACATATATGCATCAATCGTGACACTAGTAATGATGCTGCTATTTTTATAGGATCGAAACATTGTCTACTTTTGCACACTGACCCTGTACTGCCTATAAAATATTTAATATAGGGTGGAGTTGCCTCTCTATATTTGTGACTAAAAGAATTTCCGGATTTGTGTCACACTTTTTGCCTGAGTCTGTCTATATAATTTTTTGTCTTCAGTGTTTTTTGTTTCTTCCCATCATTTTGACTTACTTGTTAAATAAATGTGGTTTTATTTGCTTTCATGGACATTGTGTCTGGTTCTAACTTTTTCTTTTCATTAAATGTATGACTAATAGCCATAAGTATCCTTGTTCCGCTAACCATTATATAGCCCTGGTCCCTATATAGCCTTTGGTTACCCTTGTACTTTTTGTAAAATAAGGTGATAGTTTGAAGAGCACTGAGTGGAAAATACCTGCTGCTTACCCTGTGATGATTAAAACGGATGAATGCTGTTGCTAAGGCACATCCAGTCATGATGGAAACAATATTTTCAGGCTTGACCCGGCTTGCTGCGATGTTTGCTTAGGGAATTCCCCACAAAGCATTTTGAATGGGCGATGGATAACTGACAATTGGCAGGGCAGGTTCCATCTTCCTGCCACTCGCTCATGGCTCTCTTGGGTGCTTCAAAAGCACTTGGACCCCCGGTTTGTCGGGTTTGTGATGTGACAGAGGGCCGCAAAAATGCCAGCATGGTGGCAGTTGGAGTGGGGGTTCAGGGGGTTCGGGGGGGGGGGGGGGAGTTTCCGCTGAAGCCCCTCAGAGGGTGCACCAAGTAACAACTGACTTACCTCTTAGATCATTATTTGCATTGGAGGGGACATGAATATTTCTAAATTGATGTTTGCAAACTAACACTTTAAAAAAACTTAACTCACCCATATAAAATGAAGCACTTAGGTGAAACGCTATTGCATGTTCATGAAATACATTTTTGAATTTTGAAAAGACTTTATCATATTTTTACGTGTTTGTTGCAAGATGTCTTTAAAAATGAAGGTGCTCCTAAATGTAAGTGTTTCAGGACACCTTAATTACTTCCTTTCTTTAACTTCAATGAACCTGTAGATAAAAGCTTGCCAGTTTATTTAACATATTTCTCAGTATTGCTACTGAGTGGAGAAAACAGCAGCCCAGTGCTGCTGTTGGCAACATGTAAAGGTTAGGAGGGCCACAAGCCGAACTTTGAGTATCACTGTTGTAAGCTAATGCCCCCATATTGTGGGTCTGTGAGGTACGTGTTGAAACTATATTGAGTCACTTTGAAGGTGGAATGAAGACTACAAAACATGTCTGTTGCGGCGGCTAAATCAAGATTTTGACATGACTGCTCAGTGCCAGGTGTTTGTTCCTCTTTAGCAAGAGAATTAGCAGAACGTCTGAAGAGCTGTAAATATTGTAATTTCCAGAGCTTACTTACCCCATCTTCAGTAAGTACTGCGTGCAAGGAGAACACGCCTCTGGGTCCGCCACTGTTGGCCGCTCCCATCCTCTGAGTGGTCCATTGGGCCCAGGGTGAGTCATTCGACCCATTAGACATTGTCTGCTAACTTCAATGTGAAGTGGCATTTCCTTCCATTGAAGCATAGTTTTGCTAAATCACCACGTCAGTAAGTTAGCGGAACACTAGGGACCTCCACTGGGTTTGTAGAGTGCAGCCTAGTGCCTTGGCTGTTTGTCTTCAAAATCTCTTTATATCTTTTGTCCTGCTGGGGCGGATTTGCTGCTATAACAGCGTTGCTTATCAATTTCAGATAATCTTACTTTGGGGCATAATTACAAGGTGATGTGTATGCACGTGAATCTAGTATAAAAGATCATTTGCGTCTTTCGACCCACTCCTTCTCCAAATTGTTATGCTGAGCGACCTGTACATGATTGTTATTGTAGAAAAATACACTTGTGATGTGAAAAGCTTTGCAAGATCACACATTATACCAAGTGCAGCCTTTCAAATTGAGTCTTTGCAATAGTCGGTTGGTTCAATGAAGTCCATTTTACTGTGTGATTTCCTCTTGCTTGTTTGTTTACTGTGAGCAGTTTCTTAACGTCTGTTGCCAAATGAGGTACTTCACATAAGTCAACGTCAAACTGACACTTTCACCGAAAAAGTGAGAGGTGTTTCAATGTCTGTATCCTGCAGATTTTCCCCAAACACGCCTGCCAAACTTCTCATTTAATTGCAATATACTCTTCAGCTCCACCACTGCATACTTGATGAGTAATAGTGATGTAATCTGGGTAGGATGCCTCGTGTTCCATCCTGATGGGCTTGCTTCCTTTCCCTTTCTTTCCACTGTCTTTCTCCTGGAGCCTTGTCTGATATTTTGAGATTAATGCGCTTTCATTTTTCTGTGTTAAAATTTTTTATTAAAAGGTTTTTAAATGAAAATGCAGAAATACGTATACATGTAAATAGATAATAAAATAAGATACGAAAATGATACAATTATACATAGGATATATTGAATGTGGAAAAGCAAAAATAGCAAATATTCTATAAGCTATAAAACGAAAAAATAGCAGAAAGGGAAAAAAGAAAAGAAAAAATAACAAAGAATCCCAGAGTAACAAGAGAAAGGAGAGAAGGAGAGGAGACCGAGACAAATGAAAAGGAGTAAGGAGCAGAATAAAACGAGGAAGAGTACACAAACGCTAAAAATAATTAAGGGATAGCAGGCGTTTGGGAGGAAGGAGTGGAAACAGAGTCACTATCCACCGTGGCTTCTATGAATGGGGACCATGTTTGAAGGAAAACAGAAGCCTGATCTTGCAAGTTAAAAATTACACGTTCATAAGAGGGTGTTTGTACCATAGCCACCAGCCACTCTTCCTGAGGAGATAAGGAGGACTTCCAATGGCGTAATATACAGATTTTGGCCGTAGCCAAAGCAGTATGAAAAAGACGAGTCTGTGGTTTAGACAATGTCGGAAGACCTCGAAAATCATGTAAAATAATATTTGCAGAAGTAAACGGTAATGGTAATGACATGATAGATGCCAAAGCCTTTCTAATAAAAAGCCAAAATGATCTAGTACGGGGGCATTCACAAATAATGTGTGTAATATCACATCCAGAAACAGAACATCTCCAGCACAAGGAGTGTGTTATCAATTTAGCATGATGTAGTTTAGATGGAGACCAGTGCCATTCATGAATGATTTTGAAAATGCAAAATTTGAGACGAGCCTCCCGGACACCTTTATGTAAGCCTTCCAGAAGTTGATCCCATTGAGTAATGGACTATGTAACTGATAAGCGAGATTGCCACTTTAATTGAAGAGCTTTCGAGAGGGGTTACGAAAAAAGAGGATGCAGAAAAGTTTTGTAAAGACCAGAAGTCACACCTTTTAAGATTACCCCACAGATGTAAATAAGATAAAATAGGAGACGCAGCCAATAAATCTGGTGGAGAACCTAAATGTTTTGTGATGGCTTGTTGAAGTTGAGTATATTGAAGGATTGTGTGGATGGTAAATGGAATTCCTCACTGATATGAGAGAAAGATTTAAAGTTATTGTCATGGAACAGTTGTTCCAAAGAGTAAACACCAGCCTCCTGCCACAGAGGCCATGATATCATGCGACCATGAACACAAATAGCCGAATTGGACCATAAAGGAGCTTTGACGTGAAGCCGCGGGTTAGATTTAAGTAAACAATGACTTCTTTGCCAAGATTTATGCATAGTAGATAAGATAGGATTTTTAGGGTCGGAAGAACTGGAACCTTTACCATATAAAAGGGACAAGTCAGGACTGGAAGATAAGTGACGTTCAAGTGGAACCCATTGAGGTATGTTTTTAGACTTGGGCTAAAAGAAGGAAAGTTGTGAAAGATGGAGGGCAAGTGAGTAATGCTCAATAGAGGGAAGGCCCAAGCCACCATGTAATTGGTGGGATTTTAGTTTGGTCAAGGTAATACGCGGCTTAGCCGTACCCCAGATAAAAGATTTTATTTTGGAGTCAATGGACCTTAGAATAGTCAGGGGAATGTTTAAAGGGAGCATACCTAAAACATAAAGAAATTGAAAACCGGAAATTGCAGCTTTTGTAGTACCAATGGAAATAGGCAATGCTTCACTCTTATCCCAGTTAATCTTATAACAGGAAAAAGAAGAGATCGGCAAGTGTGACAAGAATATCATCCGCGTATAAATACATTTTTGAATGACCAATTGGAAGAGGAACTCCAACCACTGCAGATGATTGGCGTATTGCAGCAGCCAAAGGTTCCATTGCCAGAAGGAAAAGAAGAGGGGAAAGAGGACAACCTTGACGAGTACCCCGTCTGATTTGGAAATGGAGTAGAGAGGAAACCGCCACAATTAACTTGAGCTGAAGGACTATCATAGAGCAGACGCACTTTAGCTATAAATTGGTCGCCTAAACCAAATCGTTGCATTATGGTAAAAAGATACTCCCACTCAATACGGCCGAATGCTTTTTCGGCATCTAAAGAAAGGAGTAGGGCATCACTAGCAAGATTTTTAGCTGACCATAACGCATGAGAGAGAGTACGTAAATGATTTCGAGATGAACGACCAGGAACAAAGCCTACCTGTGAATTGTGGATTAAAGAAGGTAAAACCTTACGAAGACGTGATGCGAGGATACTTGCAAGAATCTTAACATCAGAGTTTAAAAGAGAGATAGGGCGGTAACTACCACATAGCAGAGGATCCTTACCGGGTTTTGTTAAAACAGCTATGATGGCCTTGTTGGAAATAGAACCAAGAGAGGAGTCCTCTGTGGCTTCTGCAAATGCGGCATGTAGAGTATCAACCATACTCTGACCAGTCCATTTGAAAAATTCAGGGGGGAAACCATCCTCACCTGGTGCTTTATGGTACGGTAAGGTAGCAATAGCTGAGGAAATTTCCTCCTTCGTAATAGCTCCGTCAAGTAGAGCTCTACCATCATCAGAGAGTAGTGGAAGATGTACCGTATCCAAAAATTTGGACATCTCTGACGTGTCTATTTGAGTGCCTGGTGAATAGAGAGATCTGTAGAATGAATCCAATTCATCAACGATTTCTTGCGGTCGAGTAAGCATATCACCAGAACTTGATGTAATAGTGGTAATTGCCATAGCAGCCTCCCTCTGACGCAATTGCGCAGCCAGTAGCCGGCCAGCTTTTTCACCTTGCTCATAGTGACGCCCTTTCATCCTTTGTAGGGCATATTCAGCCTTAGAAGTAAAAAGACTGTTGAGAGACATGCGTGCCTGCTCCAACAATTTACGGTTTTGTAGGGTTGGTTTTGAAACATATAATTGGGAGAGTCGGCTAATGTCTTTTTCTAAATCAGCCTGTTTGGCAGCATTTTACTTGTTATATAAAGCAGCGTCCCGCATAAGTTGGCCTCTGATAGTTGCCTTAGCAGCTGCCCATACCGTTCTTTTAGAGGAAATTGAGTCCTCATTATTCAAAAGGTAGTCCTGTAGGTGCGACTGTAGGAGAAGTTTATCTGTTGGTGTCTTATATTTATTGATGTTTAAACGCCAGGATTTGCACCCCGGACTGGAAAGACCAAAATCAAGAGACAAGAAAACAGGGGAGTGGTCAGAAACGGCTGCTTCTAGAATTTTCGATTCTGTAACTAGCCGGACTGTATGATGCGAAAGAAGAAAGTAGACGAGACGGGAGAATGTACCGTGAGTAGAAGAAAAGAATGTGTATTATTTATCCTGAGGGTGACTGAGTCTCCAGTGATCAACAAGACCAGCATCAGTAAGAATGTCACGTAAAATAGCTCTATCGGATGCATTGACGTTATCAAAGCAACCTGTTCTGTCAAGGGAAGGATCTGGAGCCAAGTTCCAATCACCTCCAATGAGAAATTGAGTAGCATTTATTTCTGTAAGGAGGCGATTTAGTCGAAGGAAAAATTGCTTTTTGGAACCTAATGGAGCGTAGACAGAACCAAGACAAATGAAAGAATTTTCAAGTTTCAGCTTAACAAATACATACCGACCACCTGGGTCATTCCATGTCTTGATAATCGTAAAAGGAAGTGACTTTCGAAAAAGGATGGCAACGCCACATTTACGAACAGGGTTGGGATTAGTGGGGTCCGGTTTAGAAACACTGCTATGAATGACTTTACCCACCCAATCCCTGCTAAGTTTACTAGATTCGATATCGTCCAAATGGGTTTCCTGCAGTAAGGCAACGTCTACATGTTTAGAATGCAAATAAGAAAGAACCTTCTTTCGTTTAATATAATTGGTGAGGCCATGAACATTCCATGAAATCACCGACAACGGATGGGTAGAAGACATGACAGTAAAATTGAACAAGAAGATGAAAGAGAAAAGAGAGAATAAATAAAGAGAAGAGGTTTGTTACTCTGGGCAAGGAGGAAGAAGAAAGAAGAAAAATAAAAGAGAAAGTAGATTAGAAAGGCAGAATGAAGAATGGAACAGACAAAGCAAATATGAATAGAGAGAGAGTATTAAAGATGCAAAGAAGAAAAGGAAAAAGAAAAGAAAGAGAAGAAAAAAGAAACCTAGACTGTTAACTACGGGTCTGGGTGCACCTACAGCAGCACCAAGGGAGGCCGGACCCCCTCTGAGCAAAGAAGAATAGGGATTCGGGTAACAAGTAATATAACTGAATATGTGAAACGCAATTAGAATATGATTACAACAAGAAAAATATGGAGAACCATATACCATTATCATGAAATATAGGCAGTAAAATAGAAAAAATCATGATATAAGAACCATACAATAAGAGAAAGAAATCAAATCAAGGGAAATGGAATAAAATGAGACATATTACATAATAAAGGAGATGCGAAAGATAAAATAAAAGAAATATGAAGGTTAAATGAGAGAAATAGAGAAATCCAGCACCATCATAAAGAGGGGGAGAAAAGAGAATAGAAAGTACAGATAATAAAACATGGGAATAAAAACAGGAAAATACCAGAACTTATTTTAAGAAATATATGAAAGTATCCAAAGTGGAGTGAGCACTGAAGGAAATGAATAATATCACGTTAAGTAAGGAGTACAATATCATAGGGAAGGAATACATTGGCAAAAGGACCGTCATAGTAAAAGTAACAATTTTGAGGCAAGCCTAGGAACAGAGATATACCCTGAGGAGGTCAAATGCATAGTCTAAAACCATGAAAGAACATGGAGGTAAAAAACACACTATGAAACAGAGAACAGAAGTTATCATACCCCAAAAAGAAAGACCGCGTCAGAATAGTACCTAGACGAGAATAGTAGAATATGGAAAAGAAGAAGAAAACACGAAAAGGATATAAACCAATAATGGCACCTAAAAAGAGGGAAAGAGATAACATGTAAAGACAAGGAGGGAAAACCAGAAAAACAGGCAATGGAAGGGAAACAAAAAGAAAATGATCAGAAACAGTCTAAAGATAGAAAACAGTGAAACAAATAGACAACATTTAGAAGCGAGATAATCAATAAATGGAATATTGAGAGATTACCCGAACAACAATAACATCACTATAACAGAAAGAATGGATATGAAGAAAGAAAACTACCTGCGGAAAGATAACAGCCTTATAGTATATAAGAAGCAAAACCTGAGAAATGATTAGATGACTGTTAAAACTGAAAATCACAAATTAATAATGAATATAGAATAACAGTAAGGCATAAGGCATTATATAGGACACGAAGTATAAGGAGCCATGTTATACCATGCATGAAAGGCTCAGTAAACTAAACAAATAGCAAAAACATTATAAACAAATACTGCTTATAAACTTATAGAATTAGAAAACTAGAACATAAAAGAAAATTCAGTCCGCATCAGAAGGTGTCTTAAGAGGTGACCTAGACTTGTCTCTTTGCTGTGTGTTAGTGAGAGAGGAGACAGAATGTAGAACTGAATCTCTGTCCTCCTGAGAACGAGACAGACTGGTGAGATCCCTGCCGCGTTGTCTAGATTCAGGAGAGGTGTATAATTGAGATGCTGGTAGATTCATAGAGGAGGATTTGGACTGAGCAGGTTGGGCATAGGAAGGAGACTGAGTGTCCATACCATTGGATTTGATATCGTTCAGGAACTGTTGTAAAAGTGCAGGATCATAAAAGTCTTTGGATTCTCCATTCCTGGTAATACTGAAACGTGCAGGTTCAGATAAACCATATTTGAGGTCCATTTGACGTAACTGGGGCCGCATAGAAAGAAACGCTTTCGCCGCTCATTTGTTTCTTTAGAAAAATCTGCAGCCATATGGATCGTATGGCCTTGGAATAGGAAGAAGCCATGAGTGCGAGCCAATGATAAAATCTGTCTGGTTTGTTCATGCCGAAGAAAACAAGCAATAATTGGCCTGGGCCTTGCCAAAGGACCAGAACGCGGTGGGCCTAGTCTATGAGCACGTTGGAGCTCAAGAGGAGGGGCAAAAGAAATTCCAGTCAGAGTGGGAAGGGCATTACAAAGAAAGGACTTCATATCTTGTTGTTCAATATTTTCTTCAAAACCAAAAAAGCGGATATTGTCTCTACGACTGCGATCTTCCAAATCGATGATCTTACTGTGTAGAAAAAGTAGATCCTGATCTGAACCCTGAACAGAATCCAGTCGACTTTCTATATCCACTATTTTAGAGTCAGACGTCAATCCTTGTGTGAAAAGTAGTGAGTTCTGCCCTGATAGACTTAGTCTCCGCGGTTAATGAAGTCATGGCAATATCCAGACCTTCCAGTCGCCGGTTAACCCCAGAAAGTTCTTGCAAAATGCGTTGCATAGTATCAGATTAGGATTTGTCGTTTTGAGGTAATGCAGTTGTGGTGCAGGAGATGACGCAGATCCATTACCTTTAGCTGTCGAAGTAGAGTATTGTTTAACCACATCAGTAAAAAGTGTTTGTTTAGGCCCACGACCACCATTCCTATTAGACATTTCCGTGCACCGTTGTAGTGGTGGTCTGCAATAGCGAATAGAGGAAATAGTGGAATATGAGGCAATGATGAAATATATCAAATAACAGGAAAGTAGTAAAATACGAACAGCAAGTGAAGGCCCAAAACGAGCAGCATACAATCTATGCCTGAAATTTGAAGAAATCATTACAACATTGCCACAAAATAACAAATAGTATGCTACTAAACCAAGGTAATGCTGAGGTGTCAAGTCACGCATACCAAAAGTACCTCCGAAATAAAGCATGGAAATACAGATTGATAATCCTGTCAGTGAAATTTCAGTAGCATAAGAGTAGCAATAGCCCATGTGACTGTGCCATCAACACATTAATGTATGCAAAATACAGTTGATAGTGTTCCAAAAGTATAAAGTGCAAAGAGGCAGGACAGAAAATCCAGTAGAAAGTACTTTAAACAGCCTCCAAGTGGTGAAATTCGTCGTGTGGAAACGTTTCTGAGAGGATTCTCTTACTAAACTTCAAAGAAATCCATGGAAAAGCACTTTGAAATGTAGGCGCCGTGTATTAAGAAGCTACGCAATGTTAAATATCTTCATTGTGTTCTCCGTAGGCTTAGAAGCACGACCAACTCATTTGAGGGGGCGCGGCCTAAAATATGATAGAGCCCGGCCCTAAATTAGCAGGAGGCGTGGCTTACCCTGAGGAGAGGTGCGGCATCACTAGCGCGCAACTCACGGTGCGCACCGCAGAACAGACGGGCTCCCCGCACTCATGCCGAAAGCAGAGGGACACAGCGCCGTTGAGCTCCGAAGAAGCACCGCTGGATTCAGCAAAGTCCCCGCTTGCTATGGGGCACTGATAGCAGGAGGTGAGAGCAAAAAGCTCGTCGGTGGTCCGTCCCTCGGCGGAGCCTCGCAGTCAGGCGGCCATCTTCCTGCGTGGCCAGACCACGCCCCCCCGCTTTCATTTTTCAACATATTTTTAATTAATGCCATTTAATGTTGTCAACGGGTAGTGCATGCAAATCATTGTTAATTATTTCTTCTTCTCAAACTTAACATTTTGCTGTTAAGTCTTTACTGCCCTCTCCTACCTTCTGTTTCCTTTTCACTGGCACATCTCATTCGGCCAATAATTTTTTCTCAGACGTGAGCTTCAACCATTTAACCCCAGATCGGGTATTCTTGTCACTTTTGAGTTCTTTTAATCACGACTTATGCATTTTATTGCTTGTGCGAGGTCCCACTAACTGTCTCCGATACAGTAAATCGATTGGGTCCATGACCCTGGCTCATTTCTTGCTGGGTCAGTAGTTTCACAGAGGCTACATAATCCACGCTCTAGGTTGGTAAAATTTTTTAACTGCCTCATTTTTTTTATTTCTAAATCTATTATCAGAATATCTAAGGCAGTATCAGTGGTTTACAACACTGTAATATCTCATGCATAGTAGATATGGAAAGAACTGTATGTAATGTTACAGAAGGAAATCGATTTAAAATTTTATTTCACTTTGCCTACCAAGTAACTTCTTTTACCTCTCAAGTTTCAACAAAAAGCAGTCCCAACAGCTCTTACTCAAACTGGAGCGGGAGGGCTATTCAGAATAAGAATCAGCAGAAGCATTCATCTCAAGAGAAAATCATCCCAGTTACTCAACGATGTTGCACAAGAGAAAGGTAAATAAAGATAGCTCCGACCTTCCGTCTGAAATGTCAGGCTTTTTCAGTTTTGAAAATCCACCAGAGATAAATCACCGTTCAGCCTGTATTGTGTCAGTGCTCACTACACCAGATTTTTTCAAGATTCGATTTCTAGTGACTGCACTACAGAGTTCAAGTAGTGCCTGGCAGTATGAAACTGGAGAACACATGTCTTGTCACCTGCAACTATATGCAGTCTCTGGGAACCACAAGGTCTCTTCCATTTCCACTGCCACAAGATCCCTCTTAAAAAGCTGTAGAACTCACCTTATCAGTAAACGTGAGTGGATCAAATCCGGAACAATATGAATTTTGTACCCCTAGAACATAATTTCCTTTTCTTAGCTGCTATTTTGGATACAATCTCTCTCTGATGTGCGTCCCTCAACTCTGCCTGCACCATTTTTTTGCCAGCTTTAGTCCTGGAAGAACCTTTAATAGGTAAACAAGATGCTAATGATCACTTTCACTGGCTCCTCCTTCTCTCTCTCAAGTACAACAGTAATCAAACTCTGGATCTTATGCCTCATTCTCGGTTTCTTCAACTTTCGTCTCCGAGATGGAGATGGTGGCCACTGTACAGTCTTCAAACTGATGACTCCCGTGAGAAAGTCTTCAAACTGATTACTCCAGTGAGAACATCTCTCATCTTGCTGTAACCTTGCTCTCTAAAGCGTTCTCGCTATAAAAGGCATCCTGACCTATATATTCTTTGTGGCACTTAACATCTCTTTTAAAAGTTCTCATTATTAGCTCTTCAACTTTTTCCTTCTCCCTACTGATTTTTGTCAGTAGCTCCTGGAAACTGGGATAGCTGGGAGAAATATTCCTTATGTACCTGCTTCATTCTCTGGCCCTTCCGTGGCATAATGTCTCTTCTCAAGACAGCCTTAGACTTTTCTTGGTGAATTTTATGGCGTCCAGTCGTCACGGCACTGGGAGCGAGAAGCCAGGGGCCACCCTATGTGTTCCTCTGCACCTCCCCTGGGGTACAGATTCCTCCCACCTATGTGCCAGAGCTGGCTCCAATCCAGAAAAGGACGCTTATGGGTGTTGACTCCACACTGAGATTTTTCTGCTCCCTAGGCCTTTCCAGTAATGTGTAGGAATTTGCTGCAAATGCCAGAACTTATTTTCAGCACTCAAGGTTCTCTGTGGGCTTCACCACCGTATCATGGATGTGAGCAGGCACTTTGGTTTGTCAAACAGGAAGGTGGCCTTTTGCACACTGTTTCACATTTTGTGTGGGTAGGTACACTCCATTTTCTTTAAGCATATAGTTGTTTAATTGACAGATCATAGCTATTTGTGGCTTTAGACGTTTCCTCTCATTTAACACTATTAGGAGCATTTGCTGAAGATCTGGGTGTTGCCATATTAATCGCTGTAAAAATCAGTAGCTACCTATGTGCCATTCAGAGGATCTGAGATTGTTGTGCTGCAGCCTCTTGGGTGCTTTAGACCTTTGTGGAACTCGTGCTTTGCAAGTGCCTGGCACTTCGTTTGGCAAATTCAGGCGGTGCTGATCACTCAGCCGCTGCGCTCTCTGTTTTTTGAGACGAGATAAGATAAGGCCCTGAAACAGCAGAAAGCACGTATACCAAGTCTTCAGAATGACACAAAGTTGTACTTTATTTCTGAGACGGAGATCACATACCAGGATTCCTGAAAAGTTAATGCTGTGACAGTGCTGCTGCACCCATAGGAAACATTTTTTTTTTTAGCTTCGCCTTGCAGTATTTAGTTGTGTTGATAGCAAACTGTGTGCTAATTACCACAGTAAGGCAGTCTGAATTTAGTTTCATGCCATTTTATGAATCCAAGTTTCAATGTATGGTGTCACGGTTGGATATGACTTTCTTATCATTGGCTCTGACTTCACCCCAAGTTAGAGCTGGACTAGCAATTTGGGGATTTTCCTGGTGGCTTGCTGCAAAAGTGACCGGTTTGCTGTCCCCAGTCTCTGATTTTTGCATGGCTGTCAAGGTTCCTGCTTTTCCTCTTTCTAGGACCAGCCAGCACTCCATACATAGCCCCTGTCTGCTTTGGAGAGTTTCACCACTACCCACCCAACCAGTCCCTGAAGTTCCCTGCAGCAGTCCTTACATGGGCCCAGCAGAATAACACAGTAGTGCTGGCGGTCAGTATTGATTGAGCTTCTGACACTTGACAAATGCTTTTGTTGCATGCTTCAGGATGCTGTATGTACAACTTTGCAAACCCACTGTTTGTGCTTTCACTGGGAAGCCGCCATCAGTGCTGGACTGCTCATGCTGCCACTCTGGTATTTTCCCTGCAGAGTTAGGACCCTTTTATTTAAATACGGATGCGCTGCTGGGTCCCAACCAACCGTGCTGCCTGGTCCCAACCATACTACCATGACTCTATTCTAGTCCCTGCAATGGGCGCCAGTTTGATCATTTTTGCCAAGCTGATTTCTTTTTAAGTCCAGCCTTGGCTGTCTTAGACGGGCACATTGGAGGATTGTTTTTCATCAGTTGTGGCGATAGGAACTTGAGATGCTGTAGAAACTTGCTGGTTAAAAAGTAGTCTTGGCAAGAATACTGCCACGTCCTGAAGTGCCCAGTTTACTCTGATTTGATAACACGATCCTAGCAGTGCCCTCTTTACCCCAATCAGCACTTCTAGAGTTGAAGGTCTCAAAGCTTTGGTGTTTTATTTCATATCGGTACCCTGATGTAGGTCTAGGGAACATTGTTTACTCTCCCTACATCGTCTCCCCGTCTTTCATATGAACGAGCCTTATAAGTAACTCCAAATAAGGACAGAGTGCTCTATATGGACAGAACGCCTTATAAGGACTGTAGCCTTTTATGAACTAAACCTTTCACCTAGTTCCATGCAGAGGGTGGGTTTTTCCCAATCGATATTGCTTAGACAGCATCCTTAGCACATATGAATAATTTAGGCTCAGAATTCCACACAGGATTCCGTCCGGGAAGAGGCACTGAATCTGCCCTCCTTGCCATCTGGGATGACCTGAAGAATCGTGCTATAACTATGCAGATGACACGCAAATACTCCTTCAACTCTAATGCCCCAAAGACATTGAAAAATCCCCTATTTTCAGTTGTCTCTGAGCCGTGTATCAGTAAATGACTTGGAGCCATCTCAAATTGAATGCTTCAAAAACGGAAATACTCACGTGTGGCGATTGGAAACATTACGACCCGCTTGCCGCCTGGCCTGATGAACTGGGATCAACGCCTAAAATATCGAAGGAAGTAAAAAACCATGGACTCCAAGCTGACTATGAATGCCCAAGTGGACAAACTAGCAAGATCAAGCTTTGTCGCTATAAAAATGCTGCGGCGAATTTTCCCTCATTTGGGATTTCCACACAAGGTCCAAGCTACCATCTCCCTTGTTCTGTCCAAACTTGATTATGCCAATAGCCTCTACCACGGATCACCTTTAACGACCATGAAAAGACTACAACGGATTCAGATCTTGGCTGCCAGACTACTCTTGCATATCAAACCGCGAGACCACCTCTCACCTGCCTTGAAAGTCCTGCATTGGTTACCGGCTGCAAGAAGATCCACGTTCAAGCTACTTTTTATCACCCACAAAGCAATACATGGAATGTGACCACTCTTCATCAGGAATAAAATCACCAAACACATTCAACAAAGGAACCTGCGCTCTAAAGGGGCATCTCGCCACAAAATCCCAAGATACAAAAAAAAACATTGGTGGCACAGCCTTCTCCGTTCACGAAGCCAAACTATGGAACTCTTTACTCCCCAACGTAAGATCCACCGACAACCACCTTATCTTCAGAAAACTACTCAAGAATGGGCTCTTACCCACATAAGCACCATAAGCAAACAGAAATTTACAGCATATTCCTCTGTATATAAGAATTTATTTTCACTATAGATCTGTACCGATCTTTGTGTATTGCTTTGTATAAACATGTAGAATAATTATGTTGTAAATAAATAAAAATCATCTTTGGTCTACATGTACTTACTTCCATTGTGCATCAATGTACCTTCCATGTACTTGGATCTGTGTGTCTGATACCTTTCTTCTGAAAAAGCATATCCACTACAGTACACTTTTTCTCATCCTGTAACTCTATCAATACATTTATTTATATATACTTACCTCCTCTATGCATCTATATACTTTCAATGTACTTATGGATCTATAGATTTATCACTTTCTTCTAATTTAGCATTTCAAATGCACTACCCTATTTCTGAGCCGATATTTGTCTCTATATATCCTCTGGCCCAACCTTCTGACTCATCTCAAACTTCTTTCTACTACTATTGCCAAAGTACTACCCTATCTCTCACCCTATACATATGTCAATATATCCTCTACATCCACTCTCTCATATATCCCAAACCCCATACCACTACTATGATCCCCAAAATAACCCTTTCTAGACTCTCTCCTACTCTACCCCCCTTGCATCATCTGACACCTCTTTTTAATACACCGATCCACCAAAACAAACCTTTATAAACTCTTCCCTTCAAAAAACCCTTTTACATATCCAAAAGCCTCCTCCTACTGCTATGACTTAAAAAAAACTCACTCTTCTGTCCCTCCACTATCCTTTTAAAACAAAATAACAGATTAACATGTTCACTTCTCAATTTCCATATTCCACTATACTAATTAAACACTAATCCTTTATGGGTTCCAGAGTAGCGTGCTACTCGCCAATGAAGCACCTCAAACCACATCAAGGGGTAGCAAGCGCTACATAAATACAGACCTCTTTCCCTCTTCTATCCCGCAACCTACCCTTCTCTATCCAAATAACTGAATAACATATCCAACACTCAAATTATTTCATACTTCACTATACTCATTTTTTCAACACTAATCCTTTATGGGTTACAGAGTAGCGTCCTACTCGCCAGAAAAGCGCTTCAACACCCATTGGGGTAACAGGTGCTACATGAATGCAAACCTTTCTTCCCTTTTATCCCTCCGCTACCCTTCTCACTCCAAATAACGGACTAATATCCACAAATCAAATTACTTTCATATTTCACCATACTAGTTCAGCACTAATCCTTTATGGGTTTCCGGAGTAGCATGCATCAAGATTTTGGTATCTTTCCGAATCCAAACAACTGACTAACCTATCCTCTATGGTTCCCGGAGAAGCGTGCTAATCGCCGAAAAAGCGCTTTAACGCCTCGTCAGGATTAGTAAGCACTATATAAATGCAATTACAATACAATACTTGTTGCAGTTTGAACGCTACCTCTATGAAATCCCCTCCTCATAGGCCAGTTCTTCTAGTTTGGTACACTTAGGCAGCATGGCCAGGGGAGAGCAAATAATTGCATTGCATGTCACTGAGGAGGTTTCTGTGATCTTTTTGAAGTCTAGCACTTCCAACTAACAGGAGTATTTAGTTGAAGTTAAGCTGCTGGTAAGGCAATGCAAACTGATTACATCTTAAGAAGTAAAGACCGAATTTTATCGCCCAATAGGGTCGGCATTTCATGGCGGTGATTCTGTATATAGATACTTGGCTCCTCCACGGTGTATAGTCCCGTTTTGTTTTTCTCCTTCAAACAAAAAGCTAGATATGCCTTGAGCGCATCTTGTGACCATTGGTCTATTTCACTTTGCAGACCCTTGATGCTATTCTCTCCCTCTGGCAATGGTCGACCAATCTCAAATCCTGCCACGTTGTCTTTCTAGAGCTATCTGTTCCAAGCAGGCAAATTGATTTGATACTGCCAACTAAACAATAACCCCCATTCATTGCTGTCTGTTTTAAACGTTGAACAGTAGTGCACTCTTTTTCAGCATATTGCGTTAGTGTATGTTGTCACATGGAATGCTGTCTGTGCTGTAAACCTTGTGACTTGCCTCAAGTTATGATCTCATCGGCCAAAAAAGAATGAGTGAGGCCGTCTAAGGAGCTGTGGTGAGTGCACATTGAAAGAATGCCATAAGATGAGAGACTGATGAGACGAGTCAGAGATTTAAATGGGGGAAAAGAGGACAAGCATGAAAGGCGTGGTGTAGAAGAGTGCCTCCCAAAGGCAAGTAAGGATGGTGTCCAGACAGTTTCTAACAAGAAACTATTTGGCACAGTCCTAAAGAAGAACTGGCTAGAAGCAGACTTTTGGCTCACCCTATCCTTCAGGGACTCAAGCTTATTGATCAATCTCCAGTTGGTCCTGTTCTTATTTTTTTCATCCAGTTTACCAAACGTCTTTTTGTGCTTTCCAGCTCTGTGTAGGTGGAGCCGCCATTCTCTCGAGCTACCGTCTTCTACTGGCTTTCACACTGTAAAAAACCTATACCTGAATTTAACGAGCATTGGCAAAGCCAATTGGTCTGGCCTATGTAAGAGCTATTGGCTTTGCTAATGTGTTTTTGCCATGTTGTACACCAGCAACATGGCTGTTCAACATGGCTAAAGGTTAATGGCATAAAGGAGAATGGCATGTCGTCAATTGGTGTGGCGTGGAGTGAGTATAATGTTGTGGAGTGGAGAGGCGTAGAGTAGAGTAGAGTAGAGTGGAGTAAAGTAACGTAGAGTGGCATAGAGAAAGTTGAATAGTGTTGAGCTTGGTTCATTGTACTAGATTGGCAAAGAGTGCAGTGGCATAGTGCATTGGTGTTTAGTAGAGTGCAGTGGCGTAGAGTGATGAAGAGTAGACTAGCGAGTGGAGTGGCACAGCGTAGATTGTAGTGATGCAGAGTGATGTGATTGTAGTGATGCAGAGTGATGTCGTAGAGTGATGTGAGTACTAAATTGAGAGAGACCCCATGCAAACCAGGGGAATAGGGTACTAATACATAGTAAATAGAAAGGGATCCCTTGGTGAACTGATTTGACACTACCAAAAATTATGTGGTTGTATATGTTCTAGCCCATATAGTAGAAGTGAAAATAACTAACAAGTCAGTAGATTCTAAAAAAACATTTAATTTTCAGCTTTAGAAAAAGATTTGTGTGTATGTTGCGCACTTTAAAAACAGTACAAAATAATTACATTAAAAAATATTGACAATAAAACCCAAAGTTTTTGTTTAAAAAGGTTACTAAACCTTTTTAACAAAAACTTTGGTTTTATTGTAAATTTTTAATTATGAAGTGTGTACTGATGTATTTTTGAATGTAATATGTTTTTTTGGAATCTACTGACTTGTTAGTTATTTTCACTTCTACTACATGGGCTAGAACAAATACAACCACATAATTTTTGGTTGTGTCAAATCAGTTCACCAAAGGATCCCTTTCTATTTACTATGTAGAGTGATGTGATGCAAGGTAGATTGGAGTGGTGCAAGGTAGAGTAGTTATGTAAAGTGAAGTGGCCTAGAATGCACTGGTGTAGAGTGGAAAGGAGTGCAGTGTTGCAGAGTAGGGTGATGTAGAAGCCAGTAGAGTAGAGTGGCTTAGCGTGAAGTGGTGCAGAGTAGAATAAAGTGTAGTGGCGTAGGTTCGACTGCTGTGGAATAGAGTATTTGAAAGTATAGTGAGGTAGAGTGTAGTGGCATGGAGTTGCGCGGGTGGATGGTTTCAGAGTGCAGCTGCGCAGAGTAGAGTGGCGTAGAGGGCATTGACGTGTGGAGTGGCAGAGAGGGCATTGACGTGTGGAGTGGCGGAGAGGGCATTGACGTGTGGAGTGGCGGAGAGGGCATTGACGTGTGGAGTGGCGGAGAGGGCATTGACGTGTGGAGTGGCGGAGAGGGCATTGACGTGTAGAGTGGCGGAGAGGGAATTGACGTGTAGAGTGGCGGAGAGGGAATTGACGTGTAGAGGGAATCGACATATAGAGTAGAGTGGTGGAGAGGGCATTGACGTATAGAGTAGCTTAGAAAGCACTGTCGTAGAGTGCATTGGTTTTAAGTCAAGAGGCTGCAGCACAACAATCTCAGATCCTCTGAATGGCACATAGGTAGCTACTGATTTTTACAGCGATTAATATGGCAACACCCAGATCTTCAGCAAATGCTCCTAATAGTGTTAAATGAGAGGAAACGTCTAAAGCCACAAATAGCTATGATCTGTCAATTAAACAACTATAGGCTTAAAGAAAATGGAGTGTACCTACCCACACAAAATGTGAAACCGTGTGCAAAAGGCCACCTTCCTGTTTGACAAACCAAAGGGCCTGCTCACATCCATGATACGGTGGTGAAGCCCACAGAGAACCTTGAGTGCTGAAAATAAGTTCTGGCATTTGCAGCAAATTCCTACACATTACTGGAAAGGCCTAGGGAGCAGAAAAATCTCAGTGTGGAGTCAACACCCATAAGCGTCCTTTTCTGGATTGGAGCCAGCTCTGGCACATAGGTGGGAGGAATCTGTACCACAGGGGAGGTGCAGAGGAACACATAGGGTGGCCCCTGGTTTTAAGTCAAGTGGTTGGGTGCATTCGCCTAGAGTGCATTTGTTAGAGTAGAATATGGTAGACTAGAGGTTAGTGGGCTAGTGTACAGTTGTGTAGAGTGGAGTAGTACTGCATATAGTGTAGTATGCATTGTTTAGGGTAGAAGAATGTAGTGGACTAGAGTAGAGTGCAATGGCGTTGAGTGTTTCAGAGTGGAGTGAAGCAAGGAAGAATGGTGTAGAGTGCAGTGGTGCCGGTTAGATTAGAGTGGTGTAGATTCGATTGGCATAGTGTGCACTGGCGCATAGTGGAGTGGTACAGAGTGGAGTGCATTAACGCAGAGTACAGTGGCTGAGCGTGCAGTGTTGTGGAGTGGCATAAAGTGGAGTGCAGTGGCCTAGACTGGAGTAGGGTAAAGTGCATTGGCATAGAGTGTGTGGTACAGAGTATTTTGCAGTGGCATGGAGTGCTGTAGAGTGGAGTGGCGCAAAGTGGAGTATGCATGGTGTGGTAACGCATTGCCATTACAGACAACACGTTTGCACAGACATAACTGAAAAAAGTATACAGCGTACAAATGTTTTATTTTTATTTTTTATTAGTTTTAAGCAATATACAAAAGCAAGGGCACTGAATGCCAACATTAGCTAGTCAGAACTTATACATTTGATGGATTACCAAGTATAACATAACATTTTGCGTCCAAATATACGTTGTACCATTATACAGTAAGATCTTCTACTTAATCAACATCATGGAACAATGCAATGACGTATGTAACATGTATCACCAAATCCCAATGATTAAGGTCAGAGTAGTCATATCAGTATATAGTTCACAATATTACACGTCTGTCACATGCACAGTAATAAATGTAATCTATCACCGGTCCACCCAGATCAAAACGCATCTTCATCCCATATTAACCAGCAGAGTCCTATGACACCTCCGTCCGCCCTTCAGCCCCATCCAGATCTTGTAGTTCTTGATCTACCGCTGTCCGTGAACACTCCAAAAATGGTTCCCATATATCCTTTGGGCGGGATGTAGACGGCATCTGCTCCCAAAAGCGCTTCAATTGAGTATGCCCATAAGTCACATCTCGTAGCCAATCCTTGAACTGCGGCACTCGTTTTCCACCCCATCGCATAGCGACTTGCCTTCGAGCATATAACAGTAAAAGGGCATGCAGCTTACGCCTCTCGGGCACTGTGTCCCGGACATATCCCAATATACCCAGCAGTGGGGACGGTTGGTCATCCCTGCCAATTATCTTATTTAATGCGGTAAATATCTCACTCCAGTACACATGTAAGTGTGGGCAGTCCCATGCCACATGCAGAAAGGTAGCCCCATCACACCCACATCTCCAACATACAGCTTTGTCCCTCAATTGCATGCGATGCAAACTAATCGGGGTTCTGTGATATCTATGTAAGAACTTAAATTGAATCAACCGCAGTCTGTAATTAGGAGGCAAGTTTGCCAACTGACCGCAGCAATATTCCCACTGCTCTTCAGTTATCTGTGCGTTTAATTCCCCATTCTAAAGCTCCATGGACTTTGGCCTCACCACTGGATAGGAGGACTGCATAAGATTATAAAGCCTCGTAATCCGCTTTTTAGCCGACTGTGTCTTAAGTACATTCTCCAGTGGTAACATGATCGGGGGTGCGTTAGGGAATTCCTCATGCAGCGCACGACACGCGGTGCGTAGCTGGTGGTATAAAAACCGTTCTGCAAACGGCACAGCACCTTTGACAGTATCCTGCGCGGGGGGCGGAAACTACCCTCAGGATAGAGGTCAGCGAAAGTGTTCAGTTTTAGCGCAGTTGCAAGGGTCTTATCAACGCCCCACGCCATGCATGCTAACATAGGATTATTTCCTAGTACCATTGATGGCGCATATAGCGTCTTCACACCCGCCCGTTTCTGTAGTTCCCTTCATGCCCAGCACAACGTTCCAGCTGTATCAACGTCCACTCTTGGCCTACAGACGGTGCGATATAGTGCCACATTCAGCGGCGTCGGTGCTACCGCATCTCTCTCTCCACCGCTACATGAGGTTGAAATGGGGTCTCGTGGACCAAGAAATGAAGGAACTGCGCCTGCGCGCATAACGCATATAGTTGCATATCAGGAGCTCCTAGACCGCCCTGTTTCAGTGGTAGAGTCACTAGATCCCAGGATACTCTGGCCTGCCCTCCCGCCCAAACCAATGACAGCTGTGTACGTAACAATGCAAAGAAATGTTTAGTCAGTGGTATAGGTACATTCACAAACAAATAAAGAAACTTAGGCAATACAGTCATCTTCGCCAGTGCTATCTTGCCCGCCACAGAGAGCGGCAGTGCCGACCACAGTGCCACCTTTCCTTCCAGCCACGCATATGTTCTGCCAAAGTTCAGTGTCCATATGTCTTGAAGACTACGGCTGAGCCACCCCCCCCCAAATATTTTACCTTAGTGGCCTCCCAATGTAGGGGGAACTCGGAGCAAACCGCCCTAGTGTCATCAGTGAGCGGGAATATTACAGACTTAGACCAGTTTATAGTGATTCCCGCGGATCAACCAAACCTTATAAATTCCCGCAGCACTGCATCAAGATTAACTTCCAGGTCAAGAATGTACAGTGTAACGTCATCTGCATAAAGGGAGCTCACGAGACTGCGTGCACTAAACCCTATACCTCTGGCAGTATGGTGCTGCCGTATTCCTGCAGCCAGGGGTTCTATAGCCACAGCAAATAATAACGGTGACCGCGGACACCCCGGTATCGTACCCCTGCATATTCGGAAAGGTTCAGACACCATGCCATTTACCTGGACACGAGCTCTAGGCTTCACATACAGCAGTTTTATTCTTTTAATGAATAAGGGGCTGAATCCCATACGTTGGATAACTAAAAACAAATACGACCACTCTAAGGAGTCGAACGCCTTAGTGGCATCAAGGAACACCGCTGCAGCCTGAACACTGGGATGTAAGTAATGAATTATTGAGACTAGCGTCCGCAAATTATGTGACGTCTATCTCCCCGGGATAAAACCCCACTGATCAGGTAACGCTATCATTGGTAACATTGGTTGGAGACGGTTCGCCAACAATTTGGCGTATATCTTGACATCGACCTTAATCAAAGACCGTGGTCTATAGGAGTCTAAATCATTTGCGGCTTGGTCAGGTTTCAATAGAGTGATAATCATAGCCTCCCTCATAGATTGTGGCAGCATTTCCGTCTCTAGCGCCTCCTCATAAACTGCTAGTAGTTTGGGAGCCAGCTCATCAGCGTATGCCTTGTAGAAGGCTGTCGTCAGACCATCCGGCCCTGGAGCCTTATTTAGAGGTAGGCTATTAATCACTTGCGTTACGTCATCTTTCATTAGGGGCAGATCCATGTATAGTTTGTTGTTATCATTGAACCACGCCAAAGCAATGGAATCCCAAAATTCCGACATATTATCTGAGTCAGCCGTTCCCGTTGTCCAATAGAGATTTGAATAGGACCCCTGAAACGCCTCCAGTATGCTCTCCTGTCCTCTAGTAGTCTCACCCGTTTCATTACTAATCTCATGCACAAACGTGGTCCCCTTAATCGGCCTGATCATATTCACCAACGTGCGCCCTGGCCTATCCCCCTCTCCATATCGCCGGGCTTCTGCATATTTGCCAAGGAATTTCACCTCCCTAGTAGCCTCTTCCTCAAATTCTAACAGTTTAGTTTTTAATATGCCCGCCGTCTGAGCGTCCGTTTGCAGAAACATCTGATTTTCTAGATTTTTGATCTCTCCTTCTAATCTAGCCAACTTCTCCCTAATGGCCTTCAGCACTGTCTCGCAATACACTGCCCTCGTATGACGACTTTAAAGGCATCGCAAAGTGTAGCTACAGTTTCCACGGACCCCTCATTAGTGTCAAAATATAGCTCAATGTATTTTCGGATCTCTTCTTTGAACGCTTCGTCTAACAAAGCATTCTGAGGCAGTCACCAGGTAAAAGCTCGTGTGGGGGCTCCAGGCAGAGATAAACGGACGACGCAAGGTGCGTGATCTGATAATGAACGCGCCATATGAGCAACCTCCACTGTCCAGGTGGCAATGTTTCTAGATACTAGCCAAAAGTCTAGTCTGGACCTGGCCTGGTATTGGGTGGATATACACTTGCCTTCCGGTAGGTCTGGGTGTCTATCTCTCCAAATGTCTAGGAGTCCCCCATCCAACATGATATCTTGCAGTGCTAGTGTTGCTTGTGGGTGCAGTGTTCTAGCCGTGCCTCGTCTATCATTCTCATCAGACAGCACTGCATTAAAATCTCCTCCCCAAATCACCGTTTGACATCCTATAGCTCTTATCTTGGACCATAACTGTCAGTATTTGGACCATACACTGCAGCAAACGTCACCTCTATACCTCCCAACTTTCCATCCAATATCACAGATCGCCCCTCTGGGTCCACATGTGTATACATACATTCCCAATCAGACCCTCTCTTGATGAGGCTAGCGACTCCCCTCGGCAAATAGCTAGAGTAAATTGCGGAATATACCTCCCCTCATTTGTTCTGTTTAAGTCTCTGCGAAGGCGTCACATTCAAATGCGTTTCCTGCAGGAAACCTATATCAACAACATGTCTTATTAAATATGCATGGACAAGCCTTGCTTTTCTCCCATCATTTAAACCTCTTACGTTCCAGGTGACAATATTCAAAGCTCAGCCAGTGGGTGTAATTGCAATACAACAAACTTATAGTGATGACTTTTCTGCGTACAACATTTTACCCGCATTGCTACTTTGCTTCAATTGTAATTCTGACATTTTGGCTTAATGAAAACACCCCATTCCCCAGTCCCCCCTCCGCCCACACCAACCCCCCAATTAGGTTGTAGTGTAACCCTCCCATACATAACATTCACTAACATCAACAGTTCTAAGGGAACCTTCCTAGGGGGGCGAGAGTAGACCAGCTAACTCCCCCACTTTCGCAGGGTGACCGGGGTTACACAGCCGCTGCACACCATGTATCACCCAAAATGACGACTTTAACAAAAAACAATGCCGTGCTGGATATGGAGGATTGCTCTCCCGATTCTCATACACGCTTAGCAGTACACCCGGTCTGCCCAGGTCAGAGCATTACAGTTCCACTAATCCGACAGCCAACAGCCGCCTCAACAAGTACACAGGAATTTAACCCAGTACAACAACATTTTAGGTTTTAAGTCATTGTCACTTAGCCTGCCTGATTCCGATCCATCTGCAGCTCCTTTCTTCTTAGCTCCCTTTCCAGCAACATGCTTGGCAAATTTCAGCGCCGATTTTGCGTCTGTAAAGTAGTGCGTTTTGCAGTCATGCGACACTTTCAATTTCGCCGGATATAGCAGGGAATACGGCATTTGCGCTTGTAAGAGAAGGCGTTTGGCCGGAATGAATTATTTTCTCGCTGCCTGTACCATCGGGGTAAAATCAGGATAAAAAGATATGGTGTTCCCCTGATGCATTATCTGACCTTTCTCACGTGCCAGCCTCCGTATTCTGCCTCTATCCTGGTAGTTCAGCAGTTTTAGAAGGATGGGACATGGTGTACTCCCTACTGGTGGCTTCGGGCCCAGTGTCCTGTGCGCCCGCTCCACGATGAACACTGTGGAGAGGTGTGGGTCAAACAAAGTATGTAGGAGATCCGACATGTAAGTCTCCATCTTGGACATCGCCGTTGTTTCCGGTATTCCCGTGCCGCGCAGATTACTTCTGCGAGAGCGTGCTTCTAAGTCAGCATTCTTCTCACGTATGACTCCCGCAGTTTGTCCATATGGAGCAGTTGCTCTTTAGTTTCCGTCTGAAACTCATGGAACTCAACCTGCCTGTTTTCGAGACAATCTAGTCTTGTCTCATGTACGGACACCTGCGTCTTCACTGTGTCAAGTTGTTTAGTCAGTGTATCCAGCTTGGAGTCAATACTTTTGAGGCTCGAACGCATCTCCAGTAGCAGCGTCTTCACATCTTCGTCTACTGTTCCTGACTGCATGTCCGTCTCATCACCACTCTGTGCACCCGTTTCCGTTTCGTTTTGCCTGGTCGAACGCCTCGAGTCGAAGGTGATCTTCGGCTGTCTGGGATCCTGCTTACCCATATCGACCACCAACAGGGTTATCACTGTGGTTCACGTTGTCGGGAGTACAGGACGAGTGCGTGTATCAGAAGATCTGCAAGCCGCTTATACCACTTTGGGCGCTCACTTCAGCTACACCTCTGCCCACCACTGATAGTTTAAGGTGCAGGGCACGTGCACCAGGGCAAGCTCACCACAGTTCGCTGTTATGTAGCAGGCCAGAGAGACACCAGCGTTCCTCTGGGTCGTAATTGCCTGTGCCACACTCTGTCACTGTATTGTTGTAGCCGGACTCGGATCAGGGTGCTGCCATCGCTCCATTTCCCATTTCACCTTTCACCTTTCACATCTCTCCACCTCTCACGCCCCACGCACCTCGAAAATTGGAAACCGCCGAGGCGCGACTTTCTTGCACTGTTACCTGCCAGGTCGCCACACTATTTGTCTCAACTACGCTTTACTGCGCCATGCGTTGCAAGGGTGAACGGCCAGTCCCCTCCTCCGCCTCCTAAATATCGTAAATTTTCTTCTTTAATGTTCGCCTCAGTTTCAATCCTGGCCGGTCAGAGCAGATCTGGGTCGCCTCGAGCCTACAGCCTCCCAGCCTGCCAGTAGGCACCACTCGCTTCCAGTCAGCCGATATTATAATGCAGAGCTATAGGCCGCCGCCATTTTGTCGAGTTTCAGGTCTATGCAGTGTGTAAGTTTTTAGTTATTATCCCCAAATTACTCCCGCTGTCCTTAATCGTTTACTCGCCTTCACCAATCTGCAATCATAAGGTAGCGCGGTTCGCCAGATGCCGGCTTTACGCGTCTCTCGCAGCTTCCCACATCCGCGGCCTCCAGCCTCACTTTCCGCCCCGGGCTCGATTTTTAAGCAGCAGTCACCGGCCCCGGCCTCCGCAGCTCCGCCCAGTCCGACCTCGCCGGCCATCGGATCTCCTTCAGCAATGCGCTCTGCACACTGTTTTTCCGTCCGTGTGAGCGCCGTCGCCTCCTCCACCGTCCAGCTTGTATTACACGGTCAAAGCAGCTTATATTATGCAGGATAAATACAGGATTTTACCCCCGGTCGGCGGAGCTCGCTCAGATGGCGGCCATCTCGCAGCCCGGCTAGCCACGCCCCCCTACAGCGTACAAATGTTAATTTATGAAAATGTAATCGCCTAGTGTATTGATTTGTTTTGACCATATTAAAATGTTTCCACCACACTTACCTTCTTAAATATCTGCACATATCTTTTAAAGACATTTACATTTCCCTGTGTGGTAGAAGTAAATAGCATCTTAAAGCCTTCCTCCAGCACCCTCCCTCCCCCCAGTAGCCAGCATGAGTGTCATATAAATCTTATCGATTTGAAGCCATAGAAAGAAAGATAAAAGAGCTCTGTGGAAAGACCGATCCTGACCTTTTAGCTTGGTCTTTGAATACACAGCAAGTGTGACAAAATGAGAACAAGATTTAAAAGCCTGTGTACAGAAATCGAACACTGGTGGGAGGATACAGTAAACCAGGGATGCTCTACCTGAGGGGTGAACTCAAGCTGTGCAGCCTAAAACAAATACAGCAAGCAAATGAGAGTTGCAAACCACAAAGCCAATGGTAAGCTATGGGCCGAATACATTCCCAGGGAAGCTTTCCAAATGTCCTCTAAATGTCTTTAGCAGTGCTTCGACCTAATAAAAACTAGACTACTACCTTGAGGACTTGCATATTGGCAGGGAAAGCATCGTGTGTGCTGCTTGTACTGTTCACCAATAAAAAAGATAGATTATGGTACCAAAAAAGTGCACATTCCCGTGAAAAAAACTACTGAGAGGTCGCAGAATGTACTACTCTACAAAATACCCGGTTTTCATCTTGAGAAGGTGTAGAAAGAAGCATGCTCTCTGTTCATGACTAAGCATTGGCTTTAGCCCAGGAATCGGCCCATAGGTGTTTGAAGGAAAAGAGACATGCATGCCACTGCAAAAAAATTAAATGTAGACTTTGAGGTCTAACATACTGAATCATAGGCAACAAACACATTGATGCACCATGCACTTCATGTGAAGGGCCCCCTAATAATCAGAAAATGCAAGTCAAGCAAACATAACAGAAAGTCTTGTGAAAATAACACAGCCTAAGCAAAGAAAGTGAAAATAATTTCCAAAAATGTAACTGTTCAAGGGAAGCCACTAATTAAACAAGCATTTGCAATGCAATAGGTCTCACATTTGCAAGAGTTTAAGTTATTGGCATTGTAAATGACAATGCATTTTATTTATCTGATTTGATAGTTAATTCATAAATATAAGGCATTGTCATTTACATTGCCAACAGCTCAAACTTTTGTAAAAACGAGCCCTATTTCATTTCAAAGAAGCGGCTGCTATGGTCCCAAGCTGCTTGGGAAGTGAAGGCGTGCATGGGGGCGCTGAATGTTGCAGGAAAGCATGTCAAGCCAACAGTAGGAGAAACTCATTAAAGAAAATAGTGCTTACAGACTAAATAACACATAACGTATAACAACAGAAGTAAAAGGGCCAGTCCTCATGAGAGGTTACAAATGAAGACGAGGTGGTACTAAGGAGGGACTAACAAGCCTACTAATGGAGCGGAAGCCATCATTTACGAAAAGACATTGATGCAAGCCAATGACAAATATAGGCGGAGAGTGGGCTGTGCATCAAGTCCATACTCTAATACAGCATGCTTTGCAGAGCAGCGTATGCGCAGCCCATGCTCGACCTAAAAAGGACACAAATTAAGACTTGCTTTCGCCCAGGTCCCTAGGTGCACTAACCATGACTTTACAGTGATAAATAAGCTCCAGTTGTGGCCTGCATCCCAGGACTGACAAACTTCGGGACACTGCTTCACTGAATCCATGGTCTGGTCCAGATGGAGACGTCCGGAGAGACATCGGATATGGCATCCTGAGAACAGGAACGCGGCACAGAGCGAGGCTCCTGAGGCAAACTGAAGGTGACACCGAGGAGTAAATCATGGAAGAGTCATGTATCTTGGTATGCAGATGGAGACACAGAACACTACACCACGAGGGGCAGTGTGTTCTACAGAGCGAGAGTGTGTGAGAGACCGGAAGATACAGAGAGCGAGATCCTGAGAAACCGAGTGAGACACTTGAACGACAGATGAAGACAAAGATATCCTGAGAGAAACAGACAGAAACATAGAGCAAGACATCCTGAAACACTGAGTGTGAGTCCGAGTGAAACATTCTCTGATGCAGAGAGTGACATAGTAAGACATCCTGAGAAACAGAAAGAATGAAGAGACCAGGCATTTGGAGAGACCGGGTAAGACATCTGAGAGACCGGTGGAAACGGAGGTAGACATCCTGTGAAATGAATGGAGACAAAGAGTGACATTCCGTGAGAAGAGATAGACCAACAGTTTAAGAGACGAGAGATGCACACTCTGCAAGACATTCAGAGAGGCAGAGTAACCGCTAAAGACAGAGAGGGACTTCCCGAATGTCGGACACATTGTGAAACATTCTTAGAGATAGATGGTGATATCGAGCGAGAAACCCTGAGGGAGTGACAGAACTGGATATTCTGAGAGACCCCGGGTGTCACTTAGCAACACGCAAAGAGTGAAAGGGTGACGGAGAGCGAAACATTGTGAGGAAGGCGGGCGATACACAACAAAACATCCTTGGAGACAGGCGGCGACAGCATGAAAGGACAGGAGACCCACAGTAAGATGCAGTGTGCGACAGGAGGTGCCAGAGCGAGATATCCTGAGAACAGATGTAGGGAGACAAAGAGCGTGACAGACTTGGAGATGGTGAGAGAACTGAAAGACACAAAGACAACAAACTCATGAGAGACCGTATAGTACGGAGCGACATAACTTGAGAGACAGAGGAGACACAGTGTGAAACATTTATGGACCGGGGATGACAGAGAGTGAGACAAGTTGAGACAGAGGGCTGCCTACTGCAAGAAGGAGAAAGAGGGATGGGGGAAGCTCCTGGGGGGAGGGGGGGTGGGCGGGTGGCAGGGAGATGCGAAATTGTGGGTGCGTGCCAGCAAGCAAGCATCACAAGCAACATGGAGGTTTTAAACAAATGCCATGGTGAAAGAGCAAACGAGAGCGCTGCCGGAGCACAGGGGCGAGAGCGAGCAACATGAAGTTGGAGAAAGGCACACGAGAGGGGTCCAACAAAAAAAAGGGGCCTGGGAGAAGCACCAGGGTGATAAAGAGTAACACGGAGGGAGCAAGCGGGGATGGGAGAGAGTTATACTAGGGAGAAATATGGAAAACACATGAACTCCCATGGATTGTCGATTGCTTACCAAAAAGAACAAGGACTCGAGGGAAGACTAGGAGGAGGCACACTACGTAGAAGTTTTGAAGCAGTAGTTAAGGAATTCATTGACATTAAATAACCGGCATAAATCGACACGGCCGTGAAAGTGAAACCGATCGCGCTAATTACCCGCCGCCCACAGTAGCTGTTTTGAAGCACACTCGTGCTTGTGGCGGCATCCGCCTTGCGGAATCGAGCAACAGCTAATTAGCATGCGCGCCGCTGCTCGCTCCCGCAAGTTGGATGCTGACACAAGCACGAGTGTGTGCTTGAAAATGAGCAGAGCGATGGCTAAAGGCCCTCCTAAGAAGCGAATGCGCCCTGCGTGGGCAAGACCTAAAACTGTGGAAAAAAGGAAAAACATAAGTAGAAATGGCCTCTTCGGCACGCCTGAACCAAATTAGCCATTGACGGTACATTGAATCTGGGCATAAGCTATTCTCTGGGTAATTCTCATTTATGAGGTCAGTTCTTGTCAGAGCAGGACTGACAGGAATTACAGAAAAAACGTAGAAGAACGTAAGCTTTCTATGGATGCATTCTGCTGCTCTTGCTTCATGACAATTTACATCTGCTAGGTTCCTAGATTTGCAGCCTACGTTTTGAGGACATGTTTTTTTTGTAGTGTGTGTTTTTTTTTTTTTGCTTAAGTGCAGTATATTAATAGAAAATTACATGTCTTCCTGCTGTACACTAAATGAGCAATAATAATCATGAAATTAAAAAACACTGGCAAAGCCAGCAGGCCTCGTCTTTGGGACCTTTTGTGTTTATCAATGAAGAAAATAAAATGTGTCTTGACGCTACTGGTGTCTGCGTTCCGTACACTTGTGCATGTGTGATGACGCGGGATGCAATACGTGCATGCATCACAACTCCTACATGCACCTACTGAATGACGAGGGTGCCACTTTATTTAGTGTATTATTTACCCTTCTGAGAAGGCAACCACCTGGGGCAGTAAATAAAAAATTTAAAAAAATTATCTATTGCTTTTTAGCAAGCAACGTAATCCGACAGGCAATGGGAGGAGTCGAGCCCTTTAAAAAAATGTTTCAAAAAAAATATTTTAAAGGACTTGTAGGGATGGGCGACCAACTGCGGAGTGGGTTGGAGGAAGCAACAGGGAGTGACTGGGGTGAGGGTAAATTAAATCAAGTGAAGTGAAGGGGGAAAAGGCAGTGTAAAAACAACAAACGAGGGAGAGCGCAAAATTGCATACAATGGATGCTTGGCAGGAGTAGAAGCACCTGAAAAGAGAGCAACACTGAGCCCCTGGGTTCCGAGTATTTGGGGTATGGAGATGCCTGAGAGAGGTGGAAAACAAATGCACGCTCTTAAAAAAAAAAAAAAGTAGTGCTTAACAAGAAAAAGTGGTTTCCTAAAAGGGAGCAGTGGAAGGATAAAGTTGGTCAATCAAAAGGAGGGAAGCTATGCTCCAGTGAAGGGACAAACATAAGAAGGGGAAGGAACACCATCTAATACTAAGGAAGTGAGAGTAACAATACAGTGAACAAATGGTCATCAATGGTCAGACTCTAAGCCCCCTGTAGGTTTTTGGTAATGTCCACAAGAGGCTTTTACCTACCAGAAAACCAAAGGTTATATGATATGCTATAACTGAAAATTATAGAATAAAGAAGTTATACTATTACAAGTGTGTTACATTACACCAGATAATTTTCTTTTTGTTGCCCCATAATTTAGTCAACGCTGTCACATAATTTGATCTTCCCTTGCTGCATAATTTCACTGGCCCTGAAAATACTGTATATTATTAAGGTGTTGCATGTCACCAAGGAATTTTGTGATCCAAGAGAAGAATGGGTCAAAGATGAGCTCTTTTTTTAAGGTCCTAGAACTTATAGGTGACTTGCAATATTAATTTCTTGTACGACAGGCAATATATTTTTACTTTTGGTACATGGTAACTCACATTCTGTCTACACCGTTGACGTTCTTTAACCCTTTCTCCTTCCTAAGAAATGACCTTTCGGTATAGATCAATAGAATAATTGCAGACTCCGTATTATGAAAGTAACCATGACAATATGCAGTTTAGATAATGTTGCAAGAACACTTTAACAGGGACATCTGATTAAAAAATGTAAAGTCTGAAACCCAAAGATACCATTATTGAACAAAGGAATATTTTGAAATGCCAATTCAGCGAAGCAACCCGCCTTTTACGCTGGCAGTAGGTGTTGTGGCGTCACAAGTGGACTCTAATACTCTTTTAACTGGAGCAAAAAAAATCATTTTTTAAGTCACAGCTGCAGTGATGACCGTTGCACTGTAATATTGAGGTTAGTGACCAATGTAGTTATTGCTGGCTTCGGTTTATTATAGGAAAGTTAATCAGGCAGCGGTGGCCGTGTTCTACAAGTAAGGGATTTTCTTAGTGCTAGGAGAGTGCATATGATAAAGACAGTAAAATAGAAGGCATTTCTAATTTACGAAATAAAGGTAATTTTTTTATTACAAGTCTGCCGAACGATGTCTTGCTCATCTATAAAATAAACCTACAAATGACTACATTTTTTCTAAAAACGAAGGTAATGGCCGTCGAGGATAGCTTATGGGAGGAACCACAGTCGAAAAAGGTGATGCAGTATACAGACTTGCTTCCGCTGACTACGACTTGTAACACAAATCATTTTGGTTTCGGAATTAAACATTAACCTGCTTCCTTCTTTCTCTCTGCCACTAATCAAATAATTTTCGACAGCTTAACTACGGAGGCTTCAACTAGCAGTATAGACTCTGACTGACAACTTTTATTTTATATGTAGTATTATAAACTTTGTTTTCGTTGTATTAAAAAGCATGCAGCGCAATCACTACATGGAAACAAAGTTTGCAAAACATTCAGGGTTAATCAGGGGCGGCCTTAGGCATGTGCAAGCTGTGCACCTGCACAGGGCCGCCAACCCCCAGGGGCTGCCACGCCTATATATATTCTTAATAAAATAATCCTCTGAGGATGGATACATATTTGCGAGGCGGCCCCTGGCAGGGATTTGGCAGCGCCCGGCGCTGTTCCACTTCCAAACACCCTGACCCCGGTCCCCCCCTCTTCACTGGCCTCCGCTCCTGTGTTCCTCCTCTTCCAGGGCCCCCTACCTACGCTCCCTGCTTAGGGCCGCCATGAGCCTAGAGCCGCCCCTGGGTTAATGTCCGCAAACTAAATGGTAAAGGGACTAAGAATGGGCCAACAGACAAAAAACGTAAGGAGCGATCACACTGACAGAACATCCCGTACGGTGCCCCTCAACAGAACCAAGTGGATATCTGCCGTCCGAAACTACACCCAAGAGCAATGTGTGTGTCACACTTCAGCAGTATTGATTTTACCATCGAGTTAACATAGGGGAGGTTTGGGGAAGTAACATGCGGGAGGCAGTTAGGAGAAGCCCATGAGAGGTGCAGCAGGGAGGGGGGTGGGTGATGGAGAACAGTGCATGGGGACAGAAGTGCAGGAGGGAGTCTGCTTGGAAAAATATGCATTCTTTTGGAGTTCTCAACACAAAACGGGGGGGGGGGGGACGACCAGGTCTAAGTAACAAAGTTGGGGGGAGGAGGACACACGGTCACGACCTGGAAACGCGCATGAACACTTATGGAGAGTTGGGAGCAAGCACGGACACGAGGCGGGGAGGAAGGGAGAGAGTCTGCAAAAACATGCATGTACTCTTTAGGAGTGCTAAAGCACAAGCGCTATGTAGGGAGGAAGGCGAGTGGGAAGGGGGAAATAATAGTTCCTAAATCAAGTCATGAGCAGCAGACGAGCACATATTAAGTTGAGTGGCGTTTCAGCTGCGCTGTCCAATTATTAGGACGGCTTTAAAGAAGAGTGACACATGATAAAGCAATGGGCGGGCTCCAAGCACATTTTCTATACAACAGTGTCGCGCAAGTGAGACGTGTGCGCGAAGCACTCTCGGGCTCGACCCCAAAAACGACTGCTGTCAATTAATAATAGTTTCTCATCTTCTCAAATTTGTCGTGTGGCAATCGTGCAAAGTGCTCTAAAAATTAGTCTGTTGCAAGAATGGGATCAGATGGGATGGCAATCAAACTAATAGTGGGATCCAACGTATCTGTGCTGGGTTAGTACTTGTTTTTTTTTTTTTTAAAGTTCATGATTCCTTGGTATAACGTTCTCATCCTAAAATATCAGTGTTCGCTTCTGAGAGATGGGTGCGTGTAAATGCTTCGGATATGACTGTTGTACCTCATAGGAACTAACCTCTCTTTTATGTATTAAATCTTTTATTGAGCACAGGCAAACGATATGCACCTCAATATGTGATGTGGGCCGGCCCCACTCCGGGGAAGCCAAAGGCAGAGATCACACTGATACCCATAACCTGGCCATCGGGCCACACTGTTCGTTAACACAGCAAGCCGCCTACAACCCAACCGGGCCGGCCGCGTCATAAGAGGTGCTACAAAGGTGCAAGCTAAGTAGTACTAGTGCAACATGAATGAACCATCAAACTGTTAACAACCCCCCGCCCTTCCCACCCTTACCCTCCCCTCTCCTTGTCCATGTCCGGGATTAATCGGTCGGTTACTGTCTTCCACTAATGGTCTGGTGGTGCTGCGCTCGCCTGGCCTGTACGCTTGTGGGAGCGCGTCTTGGGTTCTGGGAGAGGTGTCTCCGCAAGGCGTAGCAGGCGCAGGTATCGTGGGCAGCTCACCTCACGGAATTCCCCCGTAAGTAGGGCGAGGAATGGTCGCCAGAGTTCCGCAAATTCCGTCCCCCTCCCTGCCGCAGCCAGTGACAGTTTCTCCATTCCCAGGATCGCCCAGAGCCGGTGTAGCCACCCCAACTGCTGCGGAGCCTGGGCTGCTCTCCAATGGGCCACAATGTTCTGGACTGCCGCCCCCAGGGCCAGTGATATCAGCCGCCCCCTCCAGGATTTCAAAGGATACATGAGGGCGTTCGGGAGGCCTAGTAGAATGTATGCTGGGAAGCGCGGCAGCTGTGTATCTAGATGTGCGTCTATAAGGTCTCGGATAGGGTCCCAGTAGGGGCGAAGTACCTTGCAGCTCCATAGCAAGTGTTCCAGTGTTCCTAGCTCCCCGCACCCCCTCCAGCACCTATCGCTAACTCGGGCATCCCACTGGTGTATTCTCTCAGGGGTATGGTACCAGTATGTGGCGACTTTAGTTAGTGTCTCGGTGAGCCCGGTGTGGTGTGCTGAATGTCTGGCTCTGTGGTACACCCCCTCCCATTCTTTCCTTGTGAGCTGCCGCCCCAGGTCCCTTTCCCACCTGACCTGCCCCGCGTTGTATGTGTGTGCCTGAGTGAGGAGCAGCTGCTGATAGAGGTCTGAAATCAACTTTTTATCCGAAGTGCGTGTCAGCAGCCATTTTTCATAAGGCGTGAGGTGTCGTTGGGCACCAGGCTGGATCGAGGGGTGGAGCACCCAATGCCGCACCTGCAGGTACTGTAGGCGTTCCGATTCGGCCACGCCGTAGTCTGCCTTGACCTGTGGGAACGGGAGGATCCCATTGAGGTCGAACATGTGGCCCGCTGCCCTACAGGGCGTCGACCGCCAGGTCGTAAACGCTCCGGCATCCAAGCCTGGTGTGAAGTCCGGATTTTCGAAGATGGGGGTCATAGGCGAGGGAAAGGTGGTTAGTCCCCTGGCCACGGCCACTCTATCCCACACTCTCAGAGCGGTGCTGGTGATTTCAGAGGCGTACAGATTAGGGGGCCGATGCTGGCGTGGCAGGAAAGGCACGCCCTGAAGAGTGCGACCTGCCACTGCCTGGTCCAGGAAGAGCCAGTGTCTGCCGGACTCCGGTTGAAACCACTCCACTAAGGTGCGCAATTGCGCCGCCTGGAAGTACAGGGTGAGGTCGGGCACACCAACCCCACCGTTCGTTGGGGGCAAAGTGGCGAGGGTATGCTTAAACCGCGGTCGGCGGCCGTTCCAAATGAATCGCGACAACTCCGATTGGGTCTGTTGAAGCCAGCCGGCCGGGGGGTTCAAGGGGAGCGTCTGAAATAGGTATAAGATCTGAGGTAGCAGTGTCATTTTGACTGCGGCGATCCTGCCTAGCCACGAGAGTGTAAGCGGCTTCCATCGCCGGAGCTGCTCCCGGAGTTTGACTGTGAGCGCCTCATAATTGATTCGCGCAGTACCCCGCACAGTAGGAGCCAGACGCACACCCAGGTACGGGACGGCTGCATCCGACCACAGTATCTTGAATTCGGACTTCATCTCGGCCACCACGTCCGGGCGCAGGGAGATGTTCAGGGCTTCAGACTTAGCTTCATTGATCTTAAAACCCGAGGCCATGGCAAAGGTATGGAGCTCCACAAAGAGAGCGCGCAGGGATTGCATCGGGTCGGTGAGTGACAGCAAAATGTCGTCAGCGTACAGGCTGATTTTGTGCGTGTCAGCACCGAATTTAATGCCGGAGATGTGTGTGTGTTGTCGCACTCTCTGGGCCATCGGTTCCATGTACAGTGCGAATAAGAGCGGCGATAGAGGACAGCCCTGGCGTGTGCCTCTGCCAATATCGAATCTCGGGGAAGTATGGCCGTTCACCCTCACGGTGGCGTTGGGCCGGCGATAACAATTGAAGATGCGGTGGCGGAGTTTCCCTCCAAACCCAAAGTGGCGGAGAACCTGGTCGAGGTAGGGCCAATGCACCCTGTCGAATGCAGCCCGGTTTAGTGCGTGACCCGGCCTCAATGAGGTGCAGCACTCGCTTGGTGTTGTCGCTGGTCTGCCGTTGGGGGATAAAGCCTGCCTGGTCTGGGTCGATCAACTGCTGCATGTATGGTGCAATGCGGCCCGCCAGGATTCCGGTGTAGAGTTTTAAGTCTACATTCAGCAGCGAAATGGGCCTGTATGAGCCGCAAGCCGTCGGGTCGCGGCCCGGTTTGGGAATTACAGAGATTGAGGCCTCTAGCAGGTCCGGGTGTATGGCACCAGGCGTGTCGAAGGTGTTAAACAGGTCGCGCAAGAGTGGGGCAAGCCGCTGACAAAAGGTTTTATAGAAGGCTGCAGTAAAGCCGTCGGGGCCCGGGGATTTCCCCACTTTGAGGCGGGCAATGGCGGAGATGACTTCCTCTAGGCCAATGGGCCGTTCCAGAAAGTCCGCTTGGGCTTGGTTGAGGGTGGGGAGCTCCGCGCCCCGCAAATAAGTCGGCCCGGCAGCAGGGTCCAAGTGGTCCGCATCGTATAGTGCCGCGTAAAAGTTGCCGAAGGCCGCTGCGATTGCCGCGTCCTCTGTGATCTGGCCGCCACTAGCAGATTGGAGGGAGCGCACCTGCCGTCGTTGGGTTTGCGCCCGCAGTCTGCTCGCCAGAAGCTTCCCGCTACAGTCGCCTCCGGTGTAATAGGCGTGCTTCAGGCGCATAGCGGCATATTCCGCTACATCTTGGTCTAGAGCGGCCAACATTTTCCGCTCGGCGCATAATTGACGCCATGCCCTAGCCGCACCTGTGCGCTGGTGCATCTGTTCCAGTTCCGCCACCCGTTGGGTGAGCTCGGCACGCTTTAGAGCCCTTTCTTTGTTGTTGGCGGTGGCAATGGAGATAAGTTCACCGCGTAGGACTGCTTTGAGGGCCGCCCACTGAGTGGCTTTGGTGGTGTCGTCATTGGCGTTGTGTTCCAAATAGTGGTAAATCGCGGTTGTGAGCCGCGTTTGGGTATCAGGCAGCTGCAAAAGGCCATCACGCAGCCGCCAGTGTCGTTGCGGGGCTGGCGTGGCCCCCATTCGAAATGTCGCTACCACTGGGGAGTGATCCGACAGCGCGGCTGGCATTATCTCCACTTCTTTGACCTGCAGCGCTAATTGAGAGGAGCATAAAAAGTAGTCCAGCCTTGCGTAAGTCTTAGGCGCCGCCGAATAATATGTGTAGGCCGTCTACTGGGGATGGGTATGTCTCCATAGGTCTATGAGGCCCAAGTCCGCTATGTGTGCGTGTCCTGCAGCTGTGAGTGCCCCTACTTGCCCGGATCTCTGGCCTGAGCGGTCTGCTGTGTTATGAAATACAATGTTGAGGTCTCCCCCTAGTAGTAAGTGCGTGTGTGTGGTGGATGTCGAGGCCTCCAACGCTGTGTGTAAGAACCTTTCCTGCCCCTCATTCGGGGCATAGACCGAACCCACGAGTAGAGTATGACCTGCAATCTGGAAGCTGTAAAGCAGAAGCCGCCCTTTAATCTCAGCTTCCTTCTGGAGGACCTTCCCCTCGAATGATTTAGCCACTAGAATCGCTACCCCAGCTGCTTTCTTCAGGGATGAGGAGAAGAACTGCCATGGAAAGGCGCGCGCTTTGAGTCTGTGTTGGTCGTTACGGACCAGGTGTGTTTCTTGGAGGAGGCAGATGTCCGCTTTGGAACGCTCGAGGAAGGACAGTATGGCCTTGCGTTTGTTCGGACTGTTGAGCCCCCGCACATTAAGCGAGAGCACCGTTATTTGTCGTGTCATGTCCGAGGCAATAGGGGAAACGCTAGGTCCCACCTGGAGGTGGCGGGCGCTGGCTGATGGACCGTGGAAGACACTGCGCCGGAGGTCAAACCGACTCCGCTAGTGGTGGTAGAATCCCCTGGACAAGAAGAACCCCCCCAACCCTCCCCTCCTTCCCCCAACTCCCCCCTGGCCCCAACTGGTGCAACTCCCCCCTCCCCCCAACCCCCGTTAGTGCAATGTTCGATCCTTGAGTAGGGTGTAAGCACCGAAGCAATTCCCCCCCCCCCCCACCCCCACCCTCTGCCCATGTCAACTCAACCATAAAGAAGTCCGAACCATCATAGTCCCAGATCCAGGTGAATGTCCGCTGGACCCGTGGTAAGGGAAACACTTGGAGTGTAGGCGATGGCGACGGTGACGTCGGACAGTGCACGTCGCCGTTCGGGTCAGTCATCAAAGGGATGGCGTAGACATAGCGCGGGCTAGCGAGGCTTCGCCCCCGCCGCCGGAGTGAGCAGTCCCGGCCGAGCCGTGTCCCCGCAGTACCTTGAGAACCTGGCCAGGGGTCAGTCGTTGTCTTTATTCACCAGGCCTTGCGCGACGGTCTCCACTGCTGCTCGTTGGCCTTCTGCTATTTCTTTGGTGGCGGGACGTCGCGGTCTGTGTCGCCGCCGCTGTTGCCGCCACCGTCCCGGTGCATCCTTCCTGGGGGTGCCCCCCGCCCCCGGGTTCTCGGCCTCAGTCGGCTCCTCGATGTTCAGGAGGGTGCAAGCCTCCCTGAGGGAGCGAATCTGGTGAAGATTGTTGCCCATCCTGAACACAAGTCTAAAGGGGTGTCCCCAGCTGTAGGAGATGTGGCGTTTCCGCAACTCTGCCGTGACAGGTCGGAAGATGCGCCTCTTCTCCAGGGTCAGCGCTGCAAGGTCCTGATAAAGAGCAGGGGAGTGTGCGCCAAAGGACACCGGCGCCATCTGGCGCGCCTTGTTGAGGATCTCCTCCTTGGTCCGAAAGTCCTGCACGCACACAAGGATGTCCACTGGGTGGGCCGTGGCCGCTCTAGGTGGGCCCGTCCTGTGCACTCTGTCTAGGCCCAGGGGAGCGTCTGACGGTCGGCCTAGGATATGATTGAACAGGCCCTGAGTAAATTGGAAGAGGTCTTCCGTGTCAGGGGAGTGCTTCACCCCCCGGATCCTGATGTTATGCCGCCTGGAGCGGTTCTCCAAATCCTCGGCGTGCGTCTGGAGGTCCACTTGCTGGTCGTGTATGCGCACCAGTTCCTGCCGCAGCGCCTCAATTTCTATGTCCCGTGCGTCGCTCTTCGTCTCTAGTTCCGCTACTCTCTCACCAATGGCGTCGGTGTCTCGGCGCACCTCCTTTATCTCGTCCTGGAGTTCTTTCTTCAGCTCCTGGATGTCTTTGCGTAGTCCCATGAAGAGCGACTCCAGGAAGGAGCGCGTGACTGGGCCCTCCGAGTCCGTCTGTCCCTGGGCTGGCGAGGCCTGGCTTTTCTTCTCGGAGCCCACGCGGTGGCTGGGCGTTGCGACATCCGCCTTCTTCCCCACGGCGCCGGGGGTGAAGAGCTCAGCGATGGAGCGGTCTTTCCTCGTCCTGGCGTTGGACATGGCGCCTGCGGTGTCCCCTGCTCAGCAACAGGCCGCTACCGGTACCGTTGGCCCAGGCCGCAGATGCCGCTGTGTCTCTTGGCGTCCGGCACGTGGGTAGCGGAGAGGTGGCACGCCCTGTGTGCCGGCGGTGTGTCTCGCCGGGTGTCGACGTCGCAGTGTGGCCCCCGCAGTGAGGGCCTGGGTGTGAGGGCTCCGCCAGGGGTTCGCCACGCAGGTAGGGGTCAAGCCGGGGGCGGGGTCCTCCCCCCGCCCTGGAATTCAGGAGCGTCCTCCGGCCGATGTCCGGGCTATTACTGGAGTCGCCACCCGGGCCTGGGTGGGCGCGAGGGCGGCGCAGGGCTCGTTGTCAGGTTCCCCTCGTGCGTGGCTCAATGGCTCCACTCTCGACGTGTCCCCCAGCCGCGGCCTCCGGGCTGATCCCGTGCCGGCGCGAGGGCCTTCGCGCAGGTCAGCAGCTCAAGAGAGAGGGCAGGAAGGTGGTCGGTCCCAGATGCCACCCACAGTGGCAGCGGTCGCCGGGCGCGGGCTAGGCCAATGTCGCGCTCCCACGCGGCTTCAGTGCATGCAGGCCCAAGATGGCGGGACGCCACTGGGTATCGCGCCTCTCGCGCCGATTCTTCCCCGGCCAGGCAGATCGGGACGCGGGTGGTCTGCGAGGGGGGGGGGGCCTGGTGTTACTGTCTCTTCCCCCCCCCCCCGTACCTCTTCTCTGCTGTGCTGCCGGTCGGGTCTCAAGGCTCGTGCGCGTCCTCCAGGTGGCGCCGCCAGGTCCGAGGACGGGAGCCGGCGGCAGTCCGGGCAATGTCCGCTACGATCTCCGACGGGGTCGGCAGGTCCGCAGTAGCTTCAACGTGTAACCGTGGGAAGCCTCGCACGTCTCCGCGCGGGCCGGACCCACCGCCTCAGTGGATGCCCGCCTCGGGCGATGTCAGGCGGTTCTGTGGCTCCGCCCTCCTCGGCCTCGCTCTCGTTTGCGCTCCGGTCTCGAGGAGTGCGCTAGGCCCCAACTGCCGCTGTCTCCGCAGCCGAATACCGCACGGGTCAGGCTGCCCCCAGTCTCCGAACCGGGCCAGAAGGTCGCCGCTGCTGTGGCGCTGGTGCCAGGCGCGCCTCGGGCCACTCTCGGCCGGGCAAGTGCTGAAGCAGTGCTAAATTCGGTGACCGGCAGGGGGAGCTCAGCGAGGCACGTCCGCTCACACCTTCATCTTGGCCACGCCCCTCCTAACCTCTCTTTTAGGGGAAGGTCTTTAAACCCTTCTGGAAATGTAATTGACCGAAATAGTTTTTCTTTGAAATTTGTGTCTTTGGGTGGCAGGACACTGCTCAACTTATTTGTTAGATAATTTGGGAAGGATCCCATTGAAATTGCCGGATATTTAGTTGGCAAGGGTGGCAAAACGTCTAACACTGGCAGGAACTAGGCACTCTCTTAAAACAGTAGGTCTTCAGCAGGGGCTGGACACACTATTATTTAGAGGGGGCAGGGGCACATTAGTATTGAGAGTTGCCTAATTCACTTGTGGAATTGCACTGTTTTGGGTGGCATTCAAATCGCATGCACAATAGCAGGGTTGTTGGCAGTAGATTCGAGCTCTGTAATGGCAACTCTTTTGAAAAAGGGTTAATCATATGGGTCTCTCTGGGTGACCCTTGATTTCCTTGTACGGTACTTGAGCAGGATTTGGAGTTTCTAAGTAAATAATTGACGTTTTTTGCATACTGGGAATTGGTTTTGCTTATTTATTTATTGTGCCTGCTTTTTTGCCAAATTAATATGCTAGCTAATAAAAATATATTTTGTCCTGAAGGTATCAGAAGGCTGCAGAAGATGCCAGTGCTGACAAGAAGAAACCTGTGAGTATTGAGTACTAGACGGTGTGGATTTGGGTGGGCTCCTGCTTTTTCATTCCAGATCCTTGTGACATGACAGGTTATCTGTATTTTATCTTCTAATGTTGACATTTAATTTTTTCAGCCTGTGTATTCCAATACTTCATCAAATAACCTAGTCAATTATCTGGGCGATTCTACCAGACCTTAGTTAGTTTGTGTTGATGGGTCCATATGTACATAAAAAATTGAGAGGTTTCCCAACCAATCATGGCATTGTCATCTACCTAAGTTTTGACTGTTCAGCACAATGGCGCTATTCCTATGTCTTTCATGTTTGCTGCAGACCATTATATATCTATATAGCGAGAGATCTAGGTCTATATATATATATATATATATATATATATATGTGTGTGTGTGTGTGTGAGTATATGTATATATATATATATATATATATAAGAGAGAGAAATGTGTGTGTATATTTATTGGAGAGATGTATATCTACACATATAGAGAGAGGTGTGTGTGTGTGTGTGTGTATATATATATATATATATATATATATATATATATATATATCTATATATATATATATATCTCTATCTAGCTCGTGTGTGTGAAACCGATCTATCTCTCCATCTAGTTCATGTGTGTGTAACCGAACAAGCAGTCCTGAAAACCCAGTACTTTTTTCATTTTTACTCTGTGGTACTTTGTGTGGGAAGTACATACAGATATATACCTTTGCATTCGTTTGGAACCGAAACTAGACCTCAATGTAAGTTTACAATACCTGTAGGAATAAAACTTGTTCATGATTGTGTATAAATGTAATCTGTTTGGTGACTCAGAGTCAAAGGACTCACTGAAACCGCAATACTAGGCAATTCTAACGGCCAATGAATCCAGAAAAACTAAGTGTGGCAAGTTAGCAAATGATTTTTTTTTATTCAAGCCCACTTCTGGGTTTGAGCATATCTGAAAGAAACACGTTAGTGTTAGATTCCTTACCTTAGAATATCCCCAGGCGTCAGTCTGGATCCGGAAACTTTTGCGTAGCAGTACCCCTGCGCGTCGGTAGGCGTCGTCTGCAGGCGTCCCCTGCGGCTCCGCGTCCGTCGTTGGCGTCGTGCGCCGTGATGACGTCGCTGGAGTATATAGACGCCGCCTCCGCGCGCTGACGTCAGTTCTTCTTTTTTTCCGCGCCAGCAAGCGCAGATCCGAAGAGCAGTACTCCGGTCTTTTGACCAACTTTGTTCAACTCTATAACTCTTTTTGTGCCTGGTAGGATGCCCGGTTTCAAGAATTGTGACGGGTGTGACCGCACGATGTCAGTCACGGACCATCACCGACTCTGTCTCCGGTGCCTGGGCCCCGACCACGACGTGGACGCCTGCGTCGACTGCCGGGCCCTCACTAACAAGGCTAGACGGGAGCGGTCCCGCAAGCTGCTTGAGCTCCGGGTGTCGGCCCCGCGTCAGGAGAGGTCTCGGTCCGGCCGGAGGTCCAGGGAGCGTTCGAGGGAGCGGTCGCGGAGCCGAGCCGAGCGCTCCGGAAGTCGTCACCATTCGTCGGGCTCATCAGGTAAGAAACACAAGAAGTCGGGCGTCGTCATCGTACCCCCGACTCCCCCCGACGCTCGCGTCGCGACGCGGCCGGGGGTTCGGGTGTCCCCAACTCCGCGGCTCCGCGTGAGTCGCCGGCGCGGCCTGCCCCATACCCTCCGGTCCCTGGGCACGGTGCGACGCCTGAGGAGATTGAGGCGTTCCTCATGGCCATGAGGGCGCTCAGTTCTCCGACGGGGCCTACGGCGCCTTCGGGCCCAGTGCTACCGTCTGGAGCCCTGGCGGATCGGGTGTCCCTGGCTCGACGCCATCGGGTGCTCCGGGCCCGGTGCCGCCGACGGCTCTGACCCCGGCGCCGCAAGGGCCTTCCGGGTCGGCGCCGGCTGGCCTGCCGTCTGGTTCGGCGCCGATTCCATCGGGGTTGCCCCCGACGCCGCCCCCGCGTGGCGCCGGTTCTCCTGTGCCGGCTTCGGCCGGCGCCGGCTCCGGGCGGCGCCGTCCCCATGCCCTCCCCGAATCCGGACGCGGAGTCGGACCGGCGTCGATCGACGCCGGGTTCGACGCCGATGGGGCCTGTGAACCCCGAGGAGCCGGTCTACATCATTGACTCCGAGTATGGAGAAGATGAAGAGTACGGGGAAGGTTGGGAGGGGTCTGAGGACCCTCTGTCACGCGAGTGCCAGTATGACCCGGACTGGACAGGGGATTTGGGGGATGCCAGTGGTCTGGACGATTCTCCTAAACCTGGTTTTGTCTCTCCTCCTTCTGTGGAGGGAGCTGGATACTCAGTGGTGCTGATGAGGGCTGCCAAGGCCTTACACCTTGAGCTCCCCGTCGCGGCCGTGAGGCCTAACATCCTCACTGAGGTCTTCAAACCGCAGTCATGCCCACAGGAGCCTCTGCTGCCGTTTAACGAAGCCTTGTCAGACGTTCTGTTGGGCACGTGGTCCAGGCCCGCTTCAGGTTCGCCTGTTGATCGGAACGTGGCCAGGCGCCACCGTCCTTGTCCGGACGACCCCAAATTCCTGTCCGCCCATCCCACTCCCGAGAGTCTGGTGATCCAGGCCTCTACCTCCCAGTCCGCATTCCCGTCGGCCCCGCCCGATCGGGAATCCAAGAGGTATGACCAATATGGCAAGAAGGTCTTCTCGTCCCTGAGTCTGGGACTGCGGTCTTGCAACACCGCATGCCTCTTGGGCCGCTACACCCACTCTGTGTGGGACACGGTCGCGGAAGTGCTGCCAGAATGCCCCATGGAGGTGCGGGCGAAGCTCGGCAAGGCTGTGGCTGAGGGCCGAGACGCAGCTAAATATTCAATACGGTGTGGTCTTGATACGACCGACTCGCTGGGCAGAGCTATGTCAACGACGGTGGCGATTCGTCGCCACGCCTGGCTGAGATCCGCCAACTTTTCGTCCGATGTCCAAAATGCCTTGATGGACATGCCGTTCGATGGCTGTCGCCTCTTTGGTGACTAGGCGGACCACGCCCTGGAACGCTTCAAGGACTCCAGGGTCACGGCCAAGTCCTTGGGTCTTTCGACCCAGCGCCAGCAAACGGGTTCGTTTCGCTCCTTTCGTGGCCAAGGAAGGGGCGTCCCCACACGTGCTGCCAGCCACGCACCGCAACAATCCTTTCAACGCGGTGGCGGCCGTGGAAACCGCCGTGGCGGTGGTCGGGGTCAACAGCGGGGTCAGACCACACCTACCCCCGCAGCATCTGCCTCCAAATCCTCCTAGTCCGTGCTTTCGGCCCCATGTGACGCCAGTGGGTGGCAGGGTTCGCCATAACCACGCTCACTGGCGCACAATCACGTCGGACAGGTGGGTGCTGCAGCTCGTCCGAAGGGGCTACTCCCTCCCCTTCGAGACCACTCCTCCAGCCATGCCACCGCAGAACCACCGTGTGTCGGGGGACCACTTGACACTTCTGCAGGAGGAAGTTACGGCCCTCTTGGCCAAGGGGGCCATCGAGCGCGTTCCTGGGCCAGAAGTAGGGCGTGGTTGCTATTCCCACTACTTTCTGGTACCCAAGAAGGACAAGGGGGGCCTACGTCCTATCTTGGATCTAAGGAACGTCAACGGCTTCCTCCGGAAGGAGAAGTTCAAGATGTTGACGTTAGCTCAGGTCTTGGCTGCTCTAGACCCACAAGACTGGATGGTAGCGTTGGACTTGCAGGATGCCTATTTTCACATCCCCATCCTGCCGGCCCACCGGCGTTACCTGCGGTTCACGGTAGGCCAGGAGCACTTTCAGTTTATCGTGCTTCCCTTCGGCCTTACCAGCGCCCCACGGGTGTTCACAAAGGTGATGGCGGTGGTCGCAGCCTATCTGCGCAGGTTGGGGGTTTTAGTCTTCCCCTACCTAGACGACTGGTTGTTGAAGGCGGGCTCGCCCCAGACAGTCGTCCACCACCTTCAGATGACGGCAGACCTCTTGCACGACCTGGGGTTCTCCATCAATGTGCCGAAATCACACCTGTGTCCCTCTCAAAAGCTCCTTTTCATCGGAGCGGTTCTGGACTCGGCGCAGTTTCGCGTTTATCCTCCGGAACGGCGGGTCCGGGATATTCAGGCTTTGATTCCCATCTTTCAGCCGCTATCCCGGGTTTCGGTCAGGTTGACGCTGCGGCTGCTGGGACTGATGGCTTCCTGCATCCTTCTGGTGCATCACGCCCGGTGGCGGATGCGGGCTCTGCAGTGGGACCTGAAGTTTCAGTGGGCCCAGCATCAGGGCAACTTGTCCGACCACGTCTTGATCTCGGAGGGCGCTGCGAGACAACTGCAGTGGTGGCTTACGGACCGCGATTGGGTCAGAGGCAGATCCCTCTCCCTTCCCCAACCGGAGCACGTTGTCGTGACGGATGCGTCCCTCCAGGGCTGGGGTGGCCACTTGGGAGAGGCAGAGATCAGAGGCATCTGGTCTCCGGCGGAGTCCCGGCTCCATATCAACCTGTTGGAGCTGCGGGCGATTCGTCTGGCACTGAAGGCATTCCTCCCCTTTGTCAACGGGAGTGTGGTGCAGGTGTTCACCGACAACACCACCGCCATGTGGTACTGCAACAAACAGGGCGGAGTGGGGTCGTGGACCCTTTGTCAGGAGGCTCTGCGCCTCTGGCAATGGCTGGAACGTCAGGGCGTGACTCTGACGGTTCAACACCTGGCAGGTTCTCTGAACGCCAGGGCGGACGAACTCAGCCGTCGGTGCTCGATGGATCACGAATGGCGTCTGAACTCGGACGTGGCGCAAGGCATCTTTCTGCGATGGGGAGAGCCTTGGTTAGATCTATTCGCCACAGAAGAGAACGCGCAATGTCATCAGTTCTGCGCGTTGGAGTTTCCAAGACGGCACTCGCACGGCGACGCCTTTCGGCGCGAGTGGAGTTGCGGTCTGTTATACGCCTTTCCGCCTATACCACTTCTGCCCAGAGTGCTGAAGAAGATCAGGCGCAACCGGGCCCAAGTTATCCTTGTGGCTCCGGACTGGGCTCGAAGGTACTGGTATCCCGAGCTACTCAGCATGTCAGTCGGTCCCCCGATCCGCCTGCCCCTTCAGGAGGACCTTCTGTCGCTGCAGCAGGGGACGGTCCTCCACCCGAACCTGTCCAGTCTCCACCTCCATGCTTGGAGATTGAGCGGCGGCAGTTGAGGCCATTTGACTTGCCTCCTGAAGTCTGTGATGTAATTCTGGCAGCCAGGCGTCCCTCCACTAAGTCGGTATACGCCTGTCGGTGGAACAGATTTGTGGCATGGTGCACAGCAAAGGCTGTGGATCCTCTTTCTGCCCCTCTTTCAGAGGTTCTTCTGTTTCTTCTTTCTCTTGCCCAGCAGGGCTCTGCTCTGGGCACTATCAAGGGCTACCTTTCTGCCCTTTCAGCCTTTCTGAGGCTTCCTGATCAGCCTTCTTTGTTCAAGTCCCCGATTGTAACGAGATTCTTGAAGGGCATCACGCACATGTATCCACCTGTTCCGTTCGTGATGCCTCAGTGGGACTTGAACCTGGTTCTTACCTTTCTGATGTGTGCTCCCTTTGAACCCCTTCATTCTTGCCCTCTTCGTCTCCTGACTTTGAAGACGGCTTTCCTGGTTGCCATCACCTCTGCCAGGAGAGTGAGTGAGCTCCAGGCTCTTTCTGTCCAACCTCCTTTCCTGTCCATTCATCCTGACAAGGTGGTTCTGAGGACTAGACCTTCTTTCCTGCCCAAAGTAGTTTCTGCTTTTCACATCGGGCAGTCCATCACCCTCCCTTCCTTCTTCCCGCTTCCGCATCCTTCAAAGGATGAAGAGCGGCTCCATCGTCTGGACCCAAAATGTGCGCTTTCATTTTATATGGATCGCACACGCCAGTTCCGGGTGGATGACCAACTGTTTGTTGGCTACGTGGGTGCGAAGAAGGGATGGGCGGTATGTAAACGAACCATCTCTCGGTGGGTCGTTCTGTGCATCAAAGCGTGCTACTCTTTGGCTCGGAAGGAGCCTCCTGTTGGGCTGAGGGCCCATTCCACTCGGGCCACGGCGGCTACTACTGCCCTGGGCCGGGGGGTCCCTTTGCAGGACATTTGCCAGGCGGCTACGTGGGCCTCGCTGCACACCTTTGCGAGGCACTACTGCCTGGACAGTCCAGTCCGGAGGGATGGCTTCTTTGGCCGTTCTGTCCTCCAGGACTTTCTGGTGTAGGAATGTATTGGTTCGCAGACCCACCACCGGGGTTGGTATTGCTGGGGTATCTATTCTAAGGTAAGGAATCTAACACTAACGTGTTTCTTTCAGATGAACAAGTTACTTACCTTCGGTAACGATATATCTGTAAGAAACATTAGTTAGTGTTAGATTCCTTACCGAACCCACCCATCCTCCCCGTTCTGCGAACTGATACCTAGGGTTAAGGACATCCCTTTCAGGGCCCTAGTTTCAAATGGCACCAGTGTTGGTTCTCTCATGGCTCTGCGTTTTCTGGCGCGGAAAAGCTGTGTACAAAGAACTGACGTCAGCGCGCGGAGGCGGCGTCTATATACTCCAGCGACGTCATCACGGCGCACGACGCCGACGACGGACGCGGAGCCGCAGGGGACGCCTGCAGACGACGCCTACCGACGCGCAGGGGTACTGCTACGCAAAAGTTTCCGGATCCAGACTGACGCCTGGGGATATTCTAAGGTAAGGAATCTAACACTACCTAATGATTCTTACAGATATATCGTTACCGAAGGTAAGTAACTTGTTCTTCTGGGTCTAGGTGTCTGTTACACTGGGCAGGAAGTTATATTTTCAGTTTCGAGTGGGCACCCTACCACTGAGAACATTCACTTCCAACTAGGACAGTGGGGAGCCGCTGCATGTTCATCTGCAACCCTTTAGAGGAGAGTGTGCCCAGCATATGCCTCCCCCGCAGAAACTAGTTGGCTCCGCTATGCAAGCTTTTAGGTGTATGCAGCCATTCTGTTGCCGTTTGCATACTTTGGGTGGATTGCCTTCCAGCTTTGCTATTTCTGTTGCTAAGTTCTTGGGTGCTAAGCGTGTACTTAGGAGAAAGGTTCTTTCCCATCCGCCATTAGCATGGTGATGTATGTATTACCCACTAGGCTTCCTTTTGATTTATTAATTAAGATCATTCTTCCTATAAAGTTATTGCATTTTTGCACATAATGTCGTGATTAACACTTTTTAGATTTTAGTATTTGGCTTGTAATTATGCGTTTATGAACTGTGCCTGTTTTCTAAAATTGTACTGTTATGGATTTATTACTTGTATTTGTCTGTCTGTACTTTTATGGCATTGGCGGCCGCAATAAAGTCATTTGACTGACTGACTGACTGACTCATTCTGGGAAGGGGGAAACTAGCACAGGAATTTGGTAAAGATAAATAACCTTGCATCCAAATTACTCTCTAACCTCTATTTACAATATAAAAGTTAATTGGTTTTTTGTGCTGTGTTAAAGTGAGGTGTGTACCAATCAGATGGGTAGATAGATCTATGTGATTTAGCATGTTGATATTCTTTCTGAAGAGCATATGTGGATATCTTTTTAGTTGATAAATTCCACTCTTAGTCAAGATGTTACCTTTTTTCAGATGGGGTGTGTGTATTTCCCTTTTTTTTTTTTTTTTTTTAAGTTTGAAGTTTATTAAGGCATAAAGAAGAAAAGACAGTGCATGAAGAAACAATCAGCAGTTATAGAAACAAAAAATCACTTACGACAGAATGGTATTGATCCAAGAAATAATGTGAAGTAAAAACATTGGAAGATAAAATTAGGATGCATTAATAATTTTACATATACTAAGATAAAACAATTCACGGTGGTTTTTGAACTTCAACAGTACGTGGTGGAGGATTGGGAGGTGGCCTGGCAATTCTAGATAAATATTCGGTGAGAGGAAGCCATAGAAGGTCGCGTTTAATTGCTAGAGAAATAGGGGAGACAAAATTGGTGTCTAGACGGTGATTGAAACAAACCGCATTCCACCATGCAGAAAAAGAAACATCTTTGGCCTGTTTCCAATGTGATGTAATGTGGTGGAAAGCAATGGCTATCAGGAGATCAAGTAGTTTGTGTTTATGGTGGGGTCCAGAAAGATCAGGGGAAAGGGAGCCTAGGAAAACATGAAGGAATGTCAAGGGGAGAGTGAGATTAAAGAGTTTTTGTATTTGAGACCAAACTAAATGCCAGAAATGAAGAATGGGAGGACATTCAAAGAGCATATGTTTCAAGTCAGCTAGTGGGCAGGGACAGGACCAACAGGTGGGAAAAGTGTCTGGAGAGAAAGAGGATAAGGTTGCAGGGGTGTATAGCGTACGGTTATACAGAAAAAATAAGGTTTGCGTAGTGTTGGCAGCTCTAGATGTGCTTTGAATTTTAGACCAAATTTTATCCCAAAACATAGGAGGCCAATTTTGAGACAAATCATCCTCCCAAGCCAACTCAATTTTAGATTTAGTACGCTCAATAGATGTTTGAAGGGATTTATAAAGAAAAGATGCAGAGGGGGATTGGTCAAGAGCATTTGAGATGGAAAGGTGAAGTGTAGGAATAGTGTTGGTGGCAGGGAGAGAGGAAAGATATTGAGTAAGGGAGGGAAGTAGAGATAAGTATTGTTTGCGAGAAGAGGAGGGTAACGAGAATTGAGTTTGGAGTAGGTGGAATGGGAGAGGACAAGAGTCAGTAACAAGTTGAGAAACCCATTTTAAACCACGGGAATGCCAGGATTTCCAATAGATTGAACGATTTCGAATTTTAATGAGTTTATTATGCCAAATGGGTTGGGTAGAAGTAGAAGATGCAGAAGGGTAAGTGGATATTAAGTATGGTTGAAGAAGAGAACGTGAGTGGGAGATGATGGGAGAACGGAGAGAGGTGACGTTAGAGGAGAAGGAGAGAACTTCATTGAATTCATAAGGGTGAAGGAAAGATGATTCGAGTGTGAGCCAAAGTGGAGGATAATACGGAAGATCCGAAGAAATCCAACGTAAGGCTTGTTTTAAAGAGAAGGCATTATGATAAGATTGAAAATTAGGAAATTTAACTCCACCCAGAGATTTTTCCTTCTTTAAAGCAGAGAGGGCTATTCTGGATTTCTTGTTTTTCCATAAAAACTTCAGTAAAATAGAATCTATTGATTTGAAATGATGATTGGGGATACGAATGGGAATCATAGAAATAGTGTATAGAACCAAAGGAGCTAGCATCATTTTTATGGAGTCCAGGCGACCCCACCAGGAAAGAAAGAGAGGGTTCCAGCGGTTGATGGAAGAAGTGAGCTTAGTGGAAAGGGATTCAAAGTTAAATTTGAGGGTGTCATAGAGACGAGGGGCAAACCAAACCCCTAGATATTTAATCTTAGAGGGTTGCCAGGAGAATCCAGAGGAGTCGAATAGATGTTTTAGACAAAGGGAATTCAGGGGTAGTATTTCACATTTGTCCGTGTTAAGTCTGTACCCAGAGACATTAGAAAAAGCGGAGACTTGGTTTAGGAAGGAAGGAAGGGTTATTTGAGGGTCTGAGCAGTAAAATAAAATATCGTCAGCGTATACCGATAATTTTACTTGTTGTTGTTGGGAACCATATTGAAAACCGGAAATATTTTCGTCGCGTCTAATTTTGGTTAAAAAGGGTTCTAAAGCCAAAATAAACAAAAGGGGAGATAGAGGACAACCTTGACGAACTCCTCTTTGGAGGGGGAAATAATCAGAAGTGATGCCGTTAGCAAAAATAGAAGCATGGGGACTAGAGTAAAGTAGAGAGATAAGGGAAATGAATTTAGGTGGGAAACCGAACCAACGAAGAGCTTGGAACATAAAATCCCAGCCTATTCTATCAAAAGCCTTCTCGGCATCGAGAGAAATGGCGGCTAATGGGGAAGTAAGAGAAGAGGCTCTACTCAAAATGTTAAAGAAAACACGAGAATTATCTGATGACAAACGACCTTTAACGAAACCAGATTGTTCCGGACCGATAAGGTCTGGTAGTAGAGGGTCTAATCTAAGAGCTATAATTTTGGCAAAAATTTTATAATCTGTATTGACCAGGGAGATCGGGCGATAGTTTTTACATAAAGTATGATCTTTGTCTGGTTTGGGTATTAAGCAGATTAATGCTTCTTGGAAGGTCCCCCGAGAGGAACCAGAATCAACAAAGGACTGAAATAACAGGAAAAGTTTAGGGAGGAGAAGGGAAGAGAAATGATTATAGAATTCAATGGTGAAACCGTCTGGTCCAGGGGCTTTTCCTTTACGTAGGATTGAGACGGCATGAGAGATTTCAGAGGGGGAAATATCTAAATTTAGCGTTTGAAAATCCACATGTGAAGATTGCGGGGAAGGAATATCTCGAAAATAAGCAAGAAGATCATCAGGATCAGGGATAGATTCGGGAGTGTATAGAGTTTGGTAGAAAGAGACAAATTGAGCTAATATATCTTTATCTTTGAAGAGGGAAATACCAGTTGGACCTTGTAACGATTCGATCTTTGTTTTCTCTTTGCGTATTTTAAGATAATTAGCTAGAAGCTTGCCCATTTTGTTTTGTCCTCCATAATAACGGGAATTACACTTAAGGAGAGAGTTTGATGCTGCGTTAGTGGTAAATTTATTGAACTCAATTTTGGCTGATATAAGGTCGCGAAGAGAGGATTCAGAGGAAGAGTTATAGTATGTATATTCAAGTTTCTTTATTTTATCCAATAATTGAGTTGATTTGGTGATTGATTGTTTTTTCTTTTGGGAAACAAAGTCAATGATAAAACCTCTAGCAGCTGCTTTGAAGGAATCCCACACCGTGACAAAGGAAGATCCAGGGAGATGATTTAGTGTAAAGAATTCAGAAGTGAAAGCTGTAAATTTAGTGGAGAATATGGGATCTAGGAGTAAAGAGTTATTAAATCTCCAACGCCCTGAATGAGGAGAGAAGGGAATAAGGTCAATGTCAACAAAAACGGGGGCATGATCTGAGATTAAAATGGAACCGATGTCTGAATGAGTGGCTAATTGTGCTAAGGGTTTACTAAGGAAAAGGTAATCAATTCGAGATTGGGAGTGATGGGTGGGGGAATAGAACGTGTATTCTTTAAGGTCAGGGTTACATAGTCTCCAAATGTCTACTAAAGCATAATTTCGAATGGAAGTAATAAACTGGGAGTGCATTTTGGAGGGAATAAACTTAACCTTGGAATTCCTGTCAAGAAAGGGGTCTAGAACTTGATTGCAATCACCACCAAAAATAACATATTTCTCATTAATTGTAACTAATTTGTCAGAAATAGCAGGCCAAAATAATTTATCAATACCTGTAGGAGCATAAACATTGAAAATAACAATAGGAATGTTATCAATAAGAAGATTAGTAATAACCCAACGACCATTATCATCATTTTCATGGGATAGAACTGAAACATTTAACTTTTTATGACATAAAATAACAGTACCATTTTTCTTACCCAAAGCAGGAGAATGAAATACATGTCCCACCCAGCAACGTTTAAGTTTGCTAGCCTCCTTGTCTGAAAGGTGGGATTCTTGGAGGAGAGCTACATCGGCTTTGAGTCGCGTCAGGTGGGTTAAGACACGTTGACGTTTAATAGGGTTATTTAACCCTTTAACATTCCAAGTAACTACTCGGAATTTGGAAGGTCAGTAGAATGATATGAGAGAGGATATATTGAAAAGTGAATAGGAAAAAAGAGATAAAAGTAATAAGAAATGCAAGAAATAAGAAATGTAAAAGGGAAGAGATCAAAAGTGAATAAAAAGAGTGTAATAAAGAGATAGAAGTGAGAGAGTTGAAGAAAGGGATAGAGAAAGAGAACAGTAGAAAAGAGAGAACAAAGCATGTAGAGAGTAGGAATATCATAACAGATAAGAGAGATCAAAAAGAACTGAGGGATGACGACGCCAGAAGAAGACGACATCAACAACAGAGACTCACATCGTCGAACACCTGGGGAACCAGCGAAGAAACGGGATGGAGGGAAGTACGGATACACCGGGATGAAGAAACACGGGGAAAAGGATCTGTGAAAAGGTAAAAAGTAGATAAGTAGATAAGAACATTAAAAATACATATGGTAAATGAGACAAAAAATAGCACTAGAACATCATATAAAAAGAAGTAAGATATACAGGGGTGGAGGACATGTGGTCATATACAGGGATCAGAAACAAAGAATGATAGAGAAACGTATAAGCAGACAAATGAGGAAACACGTCAATCATAAACAAACAAAACGGTTAGACGGATCTTGCAGTGTCCATGTTTTCGGCTTCATGGCGACGCAGGAACTCTTCAAGGACGAGTGGATCTTCAAATGTAGTCGTCCTGTCTTTATATGTCACTTTGAAGAGGCAGGGATGTAGTAGTCCATATCTGGCGTCAAGTGCTCTCAAACGCGGTCTCAAATCCAGGAACTGCTTCCGACGGTCGGCTGTGACCTTAGCAACATCTTGAGAGAGGTATAATCTGCGGCCCTCCCACATAACTTGTTTTTTAGCCTTCACTGCCGAAAGAACTTGGAGGAGATCCGTGTATTGAAGGAACAGCATGATGACTCCGCGAGGCTTGTTGGAAACTTTCGGGCCAAGTCTATGTGCACGCTGGATATTCAGAGATGTGGAAGAAGGAAGGTCCAAGATTTTTGGTAGAAAGGTTTGGAAGAATGTTGTTGGGTTGGATCCTTCTGTAAGTTCCGGAAGATTATAAAGGCGAAGGTTGTTCCTCCGGTTGCGATTTTCCAACTCCTCCGCCTGACGTTTGAGGAGAGAGACATCTTTTTCCAAGAGCGAGATTTTTGCACATGAGGCATGAAGATTCTCTGTAGATTGTTCTACCAAAAGGACCCTTGATTCCAGCGTAGACCACTTGTCATGGAGAAATTGTAAGGTTTTAGTGGTTTCAGCCATGAAGGGTTTGAGTGCACGGAGTTCCTCTAGAATAAGATCCATTGAGGCAGAGTGTGATGAGGAGCCTGGAGATGGGGGGTCTTTTTTCAAACGCTTCGTTGAACCAGGTTGTAGAAGTTTACTGGGTGGCGTAGTTTTGGGAATTGCGCCGTGGGCGGCGTTTGGTTTGAGGAGAGCAGGTTCCTCCATTGTATTAGGTGTTGCGGAGTCCGAGTCTGAAGAAGCTTGTGGCTTTGTTTTGGATGCTGTGAGTTTAAGGGTGCGAAGCTTCCCCATAGATGGCAAAATACAGAATAGCAAAGACTCCACAAATTCAGGAAGAGGAAGCTATGACAAATATGCAGTAGGAGGTACGGTTTATGAAGAAAAAATGATAAGAAGCGTAAGTAACTGCAACAAGGGGTTTTGAGAAGTGACCTAATAGCAGTTACAAAACAGATAACATTTCCTCAAGGAGAATTAGCCATAATGTCTGTGTAAATGTAATTATCACCACATGTCCTCAAATGATTGAAATATTGAAAGTAGCTTGACAGGATTCAAGAGGCTATATATAGAATAGCGTGCTTCCAACGTGTGGGGAGAAATGCTTGAGGCATGAGGGACAATGCTGAGGAAAGTGAAGAGACAAAGAGCGGTAAATTCGTATAAAAACCGCTAAACAAAGTCACATTATAAGGGTATTGCTGCAGGAGCTGGATTCATTAAAGCGTGTAGCTTATGCGTGCAATTACCGTGTTACACACGCAGACGTAGAAGCATGAGAGCGGCGCCCGGTGACTGAGAGGTCCGCTGAGGTGCGTAGGAAAATGGCGGCCGCCTAGTGGTGAAATGCGTCACCGGCGAAAACTGCACATATCGTCGGAACAGAGGAGCGCAGGACATCAAATTCCGCTCACCTCACGTTCCGACGACGTTAGGTATCAGTTGCGCATCCGTAGGTCCGGTATGGACGAAGAAAGTCGCTGGCTCCGGTGCACGACTGGCGGAGCTCCGCAGCTAAGCCGCCATCCTGAGCGGCGTTCAAGCCACGCCCCCCTGTATTTCCCTTTTGAAACGGTTTTTATTTTTTTAGCTTACTGTTAGCAATGGGGTCTTTAGTTGGCAGTGGTTTGCACCCTGTCCAAGTAGGGACCGCTCTCTATTCAGGCGAAGGGAGTCACACAGCTATAACCCCTCGAATTCTGGTTCATCACACCCCCTTGGTAGCTTGACATGAACAGTCATGCTTATCTCAGAAGCAATGTGTAAAATATTTGTACATACACACACAGCAACACGATGAAAACACTACAAAATGAGTCCACACCAGTTAAGAAAAATAGCCTATATTTATCTGAATAAAACCAGACCAAAACGATAAAAATCCAACATACACAAGTAATTCTATCACTTTTCAAAGGTAAAATAAGTTCAGTCCATAAAAATCTATGGATGCTTTTAAATTTTTTTTTTTTTTTAGCACAATGTACCTTTTAATGTGTCAAAATTCAAAGACGAAACTGGCACAGGGGAGGCGAGGCGTCGGAAAAGCAAAGCCATGCGCTGGTTCCTTACTCCCAGGAGAGGTAACATGTCAGTTCCTTACTTGCAGGGGAGGAAATCCGTTGGTTCCTTACTACTCGAGGAGGTGTGAGTTCGTTCCTTACTGCTACGCAGTTTAGATGATGCGTCTGTTCCTTACTGTCAGGGGAGGTGATGCGCCAGTTCCTTAATATCAGGGGAGGTGATGGGCTGATCCCTAGACACATGGCTTCTGTTTCTTACTGCAGGGAAACGTCGAAGAGACGGTATCAAGGGGCGATGCGTGGAAAATCAAAACACGCTGTGTTGATGTGGAGAAGCAGATGTCAGTTTCACATCCAAGAAGCAGGCAATACATAGATTATTTTTTCTTTCATTCGTTGGAGTCCGAGAGGGGGGTACGGACGTGGGTGACCTGGTGCTCGGACTCAAGCTGCAGTGATTTATTTATTTTCCCAGCCACAAAGCAGGCACTGCATCGCAAAAACAGGTGCTGAGAGATGTGCAGATTTTCTCACCAGATCTACTTCCAAGGACAGAGGAGCTGGATTTGGCACCACTTGACTTGTTGGGGTTCTCAGCAGAAGAGCTCAAGCACTGGTAGGGGAAGGCTTCGACCTTGATACTTCTTAACAGGAGGCAAGCAAGCACAAAATATTGAAGAACCTTGGAATAGATACATGATACAGAAGGCGAAATCCATTCCTTTAACTCCCAGGGCAGAAGCAGCAAGCAGGCAGAGTGGCAGCCTCTACCACAGCATCCAGCTCTTCTTTCTGGGGAATCTCCTTAGTAGAGAAAAGTTCTGATTTTGGGGTGTCAGAGGTCCAATACTTCTACTCCTTTCTGCCTTTGAAGTAGGTAAACTTCAAAAGTAAATCCTTGCTTTTCTCTTCCTTGACCTTTCTAGAATTCTGGTTCACCTACATTTTTCTGAATGTCTAATGTTTTCTTTTGATCCTTACAAGTAGGCCAATAGGACAGGGGACTATAATATGTATTGCAACTTAAGTATAATTGCTCCGTATCTAACATCAAGGGTTCAGACCAAGGATCGAGTTGGTTGAAGGAAGATGATGGTCACTGAAGTATCTCTTGGCGCTCTGCTGTTTTGTTTAATATTTTCTTCAGGCTGTTGCATTTTAGTCTTAACCCCTTCGCTGCAGCGCAAATTTAGCTGCGGCGCAGGGGGGCAAGAGTGAGCGCGGTGCTCGTGACGGAACCACGCCGTCAAGAGTCATGGGCGGCGTGTGCTCATGGCGGCGTAGTTCTGTCACGGCCTGCTCACTCATTATTTCGCCCGCACAGGCGGGGAATTAATGCCACGTGGGCCGAGTGGCAGCCGCATGACGGAACCACGCTGTCATGAGCACACGCCGCCCGTGACTCATGACGGCGTGGTTCCGTCATAAGCACGCAACGGGTTGTGAAATGCTTTTAGTCCACCTCTTAAGCTGCATGCTGCAGATTGCCATTGACTATTTTGACCGTAGATGTACATGGTTTGACCAATCTTTCTAGAAGATAAGAGATTCTTGATTTTTCGTGCTGGCAGGCTCTCCTAACTTCTACTAAGGCACAACCCACGAGCTCTGTAAGCCTGTATGTAACCTTGTGTACACCCAGGAAGAGGAGGTCGAATTCACTGTTGGAGCCCTTCTATATCTGTAATCAATACACGGATATCCAGATGGTAGCCTTGGAAACCAAAGCACTGCCTTGGCTTCTCTGGCTTAAGTTACATGTAATGCTTTTCTGCTAGTTTTGTTTTTTGCTTCAGTGTGTTTCAGCCCTGGCTGCTCCTTCCTCTATTAACAGAGACGAGGATGCAGTTTTTGTCGCTTAGTTCTATGCCCGGTGTTTGCATTTCCTGTTTCCTGGACTTTTGAACCAGAGTGTAAAGCTTAGGCAGCAGAACATTGGCAGTCAGCCACCAACAAGCACTTTCAGAATTATCTAAAATGTTGTATTAATAATACAATATGGGTGTATCTACAAAGGATAGATTCTTTCTGATGGTCATGGAAGGCTAAATCCATTTGGGTGTTAGTGAGTACAACAATAAGTAGATACGAGATAAATTTACACATGTATTGAACTTACTGGATAATTGACCACACGCAATAGCTGCCAGTGAATATTTTTGCGTTATAAGTGACAGGTCTCTGGTAACAAAGTATATAAATATATACATTGCGGAGAAAGGAAAGCATTGTGTACTCCTAGAATGGTATGAGGTGTTTTATGATTATATGTGCTCTCCACAACAAACTGTTCGTGCCTGCCACATGTGCTCCTCAAAGATGATCTGACATTGGCAGGAAGGTTTTCTCAAGCCTTAGAATGTTGAGATTTAGGTTAGTGCTATCCCAGTACATTCAATTAGGTACTGCCATCTCTAGTTAGTTAAGTATTTGGTCACTTTTAGTAAAGCTGTTGGTTTTTTTTTGGTTTTTTTAGCACAAGATAGCGAATGCATCTGGGGCTTCCTGGGAAGGGTCATTGGCCATCTGAGACAAATTCATATGGGAAGCTACTCTTGGAGTGCGATAATGACCACCTTTGTGGCTCATGTCAAGCCTTGTGGTAGTTCTGGGCTTAGAGTATTATTGATGGTTGTTCTTTTTGACCAGGGTTATTGTTCTTAAACCATATCACTGTGCGGCTCTCACTCTCGCTTTCCTTGCAAGTTCTTTCCACTGAGTTTTATTTTCTCCCATACCCCCCTTTTCAACCATCAAAATACGTAGCATATTCTTAAACAGATTTTGTCACCTACGCCATCACCACTGGTCTTCCTAGAACTGAATGCAGTGTGCTAACAAAAAAAGTAAACTTGAAATCTTTGATAGATTTAAAATGAATGTATTGAAAAGTGCACAACAGTCTCCTGGCAGACTCTACAGAGATCATGCTTTTCTGCTGGACCTTGTTGGGCCACCCTGCAGACGAAATATAAGGTTGCTGAAGTGGAATTAAATCTGATGACGAGGGTAATATGTTCTCCGAGGAAGTGTTTCCTTCCTAAAAGGGGCAGTAAAGCTGCAGGAGCAATTGTGTAGACCTTGTTGGAAATGGCTTCCTGTGACAGCAGATCGTTCTCTGGGACACGTTGATATCATGTGCTGCTTAGCGTATCACTTACCTGTGGCGTTCTGTTTCCTCCAGCTGCCATTATGATGGCTGTGCAGCAGCCTGGAACTCCTCCTTGAGGTCGACCGCAAAGCTTTCTGGGGCAAGTTTCAGACGTGACCAAGGCATTTCTGCACACGATATTCGGAGTCGTTTTGGTTAAAATGCAGATTTAGAGGAATTATTCCTTGCATCTTTTTGTGAGTCGCGCGCTTTATTATTTTGGACATCTGAATTCCCACTGATGTTTGCTTTTATTCACGCTTTGTATTTATTTCTTCTTCACACTTCACAATCCATCATGGATTTTTGTAGTACTGCCTGGTCAACCATGACTGTTTCTTGTCTCTATCTTAAATAAAGGTAGCCAGGACTCTGCTTCGCGGCTTCACCTCATTTCACTTGTTGCTTACTTGTAGTCCTGCTGAATTTTACAGCTGAAATTCTTCAGGACTGTTGTTGTGAGAAGGGTCTTCTGCTTCTTCCCACTCCGCATTCACACGCATGGTCTCATTTCAGGAAGGTTTTTTTCTGAGACTTCACTTTTTTCCCCCTTCATGAATATCTGCTCTCGGAGTAATCTCCTAGCTTTCTGTTCATTCCTGATCCGGTCTCTGCCTCAGGAGCAGAAGTTCATTCCTCCATTGCGAAGAAGACACTCGAACCGTCGCCAAGAAGACCTATCCTTTGACATTCTGAGGGATAATTCCAGAAGAGCCATGGGATTATACCGACTGTCCATGGACGACAAGAGCTTAATATGCATCAAGGGTTAGAACTATCGAGCTGTTGCATCATTTTATGAAAGCCTGGGAAACCCTGTTCTATCCTATTTGAAATGTAGTAGATGTTGATGGAGTAGCTGTATTGCTCAACTTCAAGGGCACACAAGATCTGCATCACCAAAAAAAGAAGTAAAAGAATGTAGCTTTTAGAAAAGTGAAACACAAGCACCATTGCTGGTGGGTGAACTTGTAGCAGCATAGATGACTAAGAAAATAACTGTCTTCTCTTGTAGTACAAACAGTTTTTCATTTGTGGTGCACTCTTAATGTTCCACAATCAATCAATCCTTGGGTAATTCCTGCATTCATGTGGAACCCTTTTCTTTTGAATCCTGTGTTTTTGATATAGTTTACTTTTGAGTGTGCCTTTGATAGCATTACTAGTCATCGGTAAAGTTGAGATTACATTTTATGTGATTGGACCTTCAATGGGAGCCTTTATGAATCCTAGCTGGAGTGCTTTCTCAACACAGCATAAATATCTAGCTTCTAAAGTGATGTTCTAATGCTTTAGGGTCCGTGTAGCTGCTGGGGAAGCCCTCAAATTCAACATCTTAATTCTGTCGTTCTCTGGTCTTTATTGCTATCACCTGTGGTTGAGACCCTTTGCAAAAATGGTCTCAACACAGTTCCTGGGTTCAGGCAGGTTTGTGCCAGACTGTTACTAAATGTTAGCAAGTTTTAACCCGAACTATGCATTCCTGCCTACAAACAGGCCTCCAGTCTCTTCCATACACCACAACACAGTAATTTGTTATTATGTACTAACATAACTACAATGCACCTTCCTTCATATTATGGGGGTTTCCACTGGACTCCTTGGGTGACGATAATGGCGCCCCAAATGTACATAGCCAATAAATCACTAAGCACTATATAGCATTGGGGCAGGGAGCTCTAACTTCTAATGGGCAAGCATGCTCAAACTGTTCCCTTGCCCATGACTGAGTGCAGGGCTCCTGCCTGAAACACACTACAGACACAAAGCATTCAAGCGGTTATTAAATCCTGGATGGGAAGGAGCAAAGCAGATAATCACCTTGTGAAAAGGAGATGGCTTCCCCAGTACGTTGATCTGTATCTCACTGGTAACAGGGTTGCTGTTTTAAGGGCCTTGCAGATTAACCTCCTAGTATTTGCAGACTGTTGGTAAATGTTGGGGCATAATTCTGAAATTAATTTCTTCCTGAAGATTGACCTTGGTGTCTTTTTTTTGTTTTTTGTTTGGTACTTTAACAGAATGGGATACCTTCTTCCGGTAACTGGTCTCTTTTTAACCCCTTGGGCTTGGCGGCGATTCTGTGCGGCACATTCCGATCGCGGGTGCGGTCATGACGGCTGGGAGCCGTCATCAGCACACGATCACTGTGTGCCATGACGGCTCCCGGCCGTCATCACCATGGAAGGGGTTAAGGTCTTGCCTGAGACCGCCCATGCACTGTCAATTGAGAGATATTTTGTTTACTTACAGGGTGTTTAGAGTCCACCCATTGCTCACCATTGGTTGGCTTCATCGTCACTCATTTCCTGGCTTCTCTTTGGTCAACGCGTGCCACCTTCACTATTTCACCCCACCCCCCCCTCAGAGCACTTCCAAAGTACTAGTAACCTTCTACTGCTGGCCTTGGGGGATCTACTTTTTTCTTTTTCTTTATATTTCCTAGCAAGTGCATATGTTTTTGAGAGGTCTACTTCTTGAACCCCCTCCCACCCCCTCCAATCTATGTAGCGCGCTCTCACCCATATGCTTTCCCCAAAACATTGTTTACGGACATGCCGTTTTGATCAAGGTTAATTAAAGTCTCCCATTTCATAGCCTCCATGCATGTCAGATCTGATATCCCTAAACTGTTTGCTGCCCCTCACACTAACAAGGAGATCGAATTCCTGCTCCGACCGTAGGTTGCTGAATGAATTTATTATTTATTTTTCCCTGTTAGTGAATTTAAGGAGACTAATTGTATTACCTTTTGTGTTTGAAAGGAACTGTCTGAGCGAGAAAATAATTCGAACATGATGCTGCACTGGGCAGACAGAATTTTTTTACTTTAAAAAAGTTCCTGGATTTTTTATTTAATTTTTATCAAATCTCTTATGAAATTAATCTGGGCCCTATGAAGGAAAAGTGATCATAAGTGTACAAACAATATTACAAAGAAAAAGTACAATACAAATGTTCAGTGTACTAATTTCACGAGCTTCCAAAAAAACACAATAAATATAAACAAAACATTTGACAAAGGCATAGTTATTTTTTTTAATATAGTACACAATGTTGAGGTTAATCTGTAGCTAAGCACTCCACTTTGTCACAAGAGATGTTATTTGCTGAAAAGGCACACAAGTTGTTCTTTAAAGAAGCCACGATTAAAAGCCAAATCAACCCCTCGTTCGACCACATATCCCAAACAGAAAGTAGTCCAGCCTGACAGCCGCCAAGTACTCCAAGCTCACCCTATGTCTTAGAGGGGCCGTCGACGGTAGAGGGAAAACAGTTGTGCATCCATAGCAATCGTTAGCGTAGGCACTCCAGAATGTTCCTTAGTTTGTTGAGGTCAGCTTGGGGTTTGAGACTTATAGACATCATGCACCCCTTTTAAGCACTTGAGATGACGTCTGTCGGGATACTTCTCTACATTATAGGGTGGCACCAGGTTTGAAGATTTACACCTCTTATCCATCCTTATAGTCTCCTACAAAAGAAAGACAGTACTTGGAAAATAAGAGATGGGTACCTATGAGATGTAAGATGAAATTGTGAAAAAACAACAATGTATTCATTGAGCAGTTGACAACCGGCGTGAAACAGCTTGGTGGGTTAATGTGCAGATAATAAATATGTTGGCAGAAAAATAAAATCGCTGCTTAGCGTTAACGATGACATACGAATTAAAACTATGAATAATGGACCCTCCTGCTCTCCCTACACCTCTGCAGGGCTGGCTCAGCAGACCTCTGTGCTGTGACTACACTTTATCTCCTGCTGTTCGGGGAGACTGCAATGTCGGGAAACCATTGGCCAAGAGACAGGCGGCAGTCTAACCTCCTTTATGTACACGTACAATTCATTCTTAGTATCCGCCGTCTCCTCGATGCTGCTTGGCACTGTAAATAATAACTGCTGTTACAGTCCATCTCACCGTACTAGGTTTATCAACATCACAAGGATGAATGTCTGAGTGAACTGTAACCTCCAGGTTGCTCACTGACTTCAGCAGAAAAGTACATAATGTGATCTACCTCAAATTGCTTTCTTAAACTTTCAATAAAATGTGCTCTTTAAGTCGGCCCATCCTTGCCACAAGCAAACCTCTATCCCCTTTATACAGTGCTGTCTTTACCTCCATTACCTTCTTCTCTCAGTCTCTCTCAACTATTTATTTCTCATGCTCATTCAAGTCAAGTCAAATAACTTTATTCGGTTATTCGTAGTAACAACCATAAAAGCATATTTCATTAAACATACATTAACACATACAGTCAAAAAGATTTTTTTTTAAAAGCAACATAGAACAAGAAGGTCACAAGCAGAATGTACTATAAAAATATAAATAAGTATTATTAGCTTAAAATATATATATCAGTAGCACCGTTACCCCTCCATGCTTTTCCTAAATTTAAGTGCTAGTTTTAAAAAGCTGCATACAAATAAAGTGCAATCGCAACTTAACAGCTGAAGTTAATAAAGTGCGGGTCTGATTTGTGCAAAGTTCAATTTTTTGAGGCAAGGTTTTAAGTATAGCCTCCGTGGTATAGTGTAGTAGAGGCAGATAAAAAGAAAGTGTGCCTGGTCTTGCGGAGACTTTTCGTTGCAGCCGCAAGCCGGCAACACTTCACCACGGTGGGTCCCCTTAGGTACAGCCAATAATAGGTGGAATAAGTCCAGGCGAAACCTCGTCAGCAGGAAACAGTCGTAACCTGACATGGGCCATGACAGGTACGGTTCCATGAGCAAAGAGGTTTTTAGTAGCACATGTTTCCGTACACTGCCTTTCTTTAGTTCGCCATCCTCCCGAGCTAAATCCCTGGATGTGATAAAGATCTTCTTCACATTAATAACATCCGATTTCGTAATGGATTCTAGGGTTGAAAAGAGTTCGGGGCGCCCTAGTTCAGTAAAACAGTTAATTAAGTACTTAATCCAGGGAACTTTAAGCCTATTTTCCCATGTTAATGCTTCCCTCAAGATTTGCTGGGCAAGGGATAAATCACTGTTTAACCAGCAAAGTAAAGGGTTTACGGCTATCTTGTCACATAGGTAAGGCATACCCAACTCTTCATGTACAGAAAAGTTTGCTGTTCCCCTTGGAACCCTCAATACCTGTTTTAGAAAGTTGTTTTCTACTACCTCCAGGCCTCCTAGTGCGGCGTACCCCCATAGCTCGCTACCATAGCATGCAATGGCAACGCTCTTGGCCTGGTAAAGTTGGAGCAGTGCAGCCACCGGGCTATTGCCCATTTTTCTTGCAAAGTCAAGTATTGCTGCATTTGCCCGGGTTACCTCCCCCTTTATTTCTTCTGTACCGCGGGTCCCCAGTTCAGTTGGTGATCGAACAGGACACCGAGATAAGAAAATGTTTTTGTTACTGGGATTTTTTCCCCGTTAACATTGAGGGAGTTTGGCTTTTTATTACCTAGGCCTACCTTCATTACGTAGGATTTGGAGTTATTAATGCTCAGGTCTCGAGACTTCATAAAAACAAGGAAGGAATTTGGATAGCAGGACTGCGTCGTCCGCATAGAGCAGAACCGGCAAACCTTTCCGTCCGACATAGGGGTAATCTGCTCCCATATTTAGAAGATGCTCTTCCAGGTCATTTATATATAGATTGAAAGGGAACGGGGGCTAGAATGCACCCTTGCCGGACACCCTGATGCACTCCAAAGTCTCTCGTTACTTTTAGATCTTGTGTGTACCGGACATTTGCTCTCGTGTCTGAATGCATATCTGCTAACAGGTTAATTAGGTTCTGCTCTACACCCATTTTGGCCATGGCGTCCCAGAGCCTACCACGGTTTACACAGTCGAAAGCCGACGATAGGTCAATGAACGCCATGTGAATTGTACCTTGCCGGGCCATGGTGTATTTCCCTATGATCATATATACAGGTTCAAACACTGGGTGACCGTAGATTGACCGGGCCTGAAGCCATATTGGATTGGGGATATTACTTTGTGTTCATCTGCCCATGCTACTAACCTGTTTAAGATTACTCCCCCCACTACTTTGACCACAGAGTTAATTAAAGATATTGGTCTGTAGTAGAGGGGGCTATTGCGGTCTCCTTTCTTAAACACGGGTACTATGGTGGAGACCCCCCACGACTTTGGGCAACCAAAGACCTCTGCTGCATTAAGTACAGCGGTAAGGACAGGAGCCCATAGCGATGTGCAAGATTTAAAAAGGTCCGGAGGGAGGCCATCTGGTCCTGGGGCCCTGTTACTTGTTAGCCCTTGGATTCCTTTTTCAGCCTCATCAATTGAAAAGAGCAGAAAGTTCTCATTAGGAGCGACAAAACTATATTCTGCTTGAGACTCATTACTTTTAAAAATCGAACTAAAATGGTTGACCCACTCCTCCTCTGGGATGTTTGTGCCAAGGACAGAATTACTTGGTTGGTCAAACAGGGGTTTATTTATAATTTCCTCGAACTTGGCACTGTTTCCCAAGGTTTTAGGATCTAAGAGGGTCTCCCAAACACTTGCCTTTACCTTTTTCTTTCGTATAGCAAGGGACTTGTTATACCTGTTATACCTGGTGCACATGGCCTTAATACGAACCGTCTCTGGGTTTTGTTTTCAGGGCCATCTTAAGGTCTCGGCTGGCCTTAGAGCAGGAATTATCAAACCATTTCGGGTTACTGCCGGCATTCCCTTTAGCTTGCACCATTAACAATGACCCTACTGTTAATACAACGCCCTCAAAAGCAGCCAAGGTTTGTTGTGATGATGATGCAGTTGACACACAGAGAGAAAGTTCGGAACTGCACAGGTTATTAATTGAGGTGTACAAATTTTCACAGTTCACCATTGTCCATTTTAGGCGACGCTTTCCATTTATACACTTTAGAGTCCCACGAGCTTCACGTGACTTACGCTGTTCGAAAATTTCCCCGCCCAGTTTGATGCAGATAGGGTTGTGGTCACTATGAATGTTCATTTGGATGGAGAAGTCTAAGACGAAATTGGCAAGATCAGCGGATAATAAGATATGATCTATGTATGACCCATTTGTGTGGCCTTTATACGTGGGGACGGGGTGAAGGGTGTACTCCGCCACCACAGTCATGGCTGTAATTAAATTATTTTCGTTCATCAGGGTGTTTAGTTGTGTTCCACGCCGAGAATGATCGAAGTGAAAGCCTTTCAGACTATTACATCCCAATTGTCCGATAACAGTCACTCCTGGGTTCCCATAAGGATTGGTATTGAAATCACCTGCGATCAGTATTTGGCGTGGCAGATTTCCCGCATTGTCTCTCAAGAAGTCACACAAGGGCAATAAGTTGCACTCTCCGTTCTGATTTACTCCGTTATAAAAGTTGATCAGAGTCAGGGTGTTTTGCCACTCTTTAGCTCTAGAACTTGGATATTTCTGTTGCCAGAATGACGCTTGACTGTTTTGACAAGTGAGTGCCAAGTTAACGTAGGTTGCCAGGCCTCCCTTTGCTCTTCCACTGCTCGATGGTTCGGCTGGTGTGAAGAAACTTTGATACCCCTCAATGTAAACATTTTTTTCTACCAGCCATGTTTCTTGGAGGCATATCGCAGCGTGTTGCTTGACAAAAGACAGCCAGGTGGGGTCGCAAGCTTTATCAGCCAGCCCTGCAGTATTCCAAGAGACTAAGCTTGCACTACAGGGTATTAATGAGCACAGTATTTCGGTGTCTATGTCTGTGTTTACCTTATCGGCTAGGTTTACGTAAGGTGGCTCTGTACATGTGACTACCTGCTCTTCCATGGTGTTATAAGTTTGATCTATATGAGTGGGAACAGGACTATAGTCATTTAATAAGTCAGTGGTTGGGTTTAGCCGGACTAGTGATGGTACGACCTCTAGTGGGGATCCCTTTTCTTGATCTGAGGTTGTTTAGTTTAGGTTTTTCAGCAGGAACGGATTCACGTAACGCAATTGTGTTAACCTCGTTACCTAGGCCTATATCATGATGTATATAGTCGGTATAATCAGGCAAAATTGATGTTACAGGTAGTCAATCAACCCCCTCCAGGCCTCCCTGTCCGTAGAGGGCATCAAACCTATTTGAAATAGGGACACTGTACTGATTAGTGAGATGAGTTGAGTAAGGATACTCGTATTGATATAATTGATGTGGGCCTTCCCGCCTCTCTGGTTGCGTGGCAAAGAGATTTATAGTTCTATAGTCCCTGGGTATGGCCCGATTTGGATGTAATGAGTCATTTGGAGTATAATGCCCATAGTTCCCTGTAATGTCCCAGGTTGGATGTTCGTTAACATAAACGTTAAGTGTCCCCTGTTCCAGCGAAAAATGTTGATGCGTGTTATTTAGCCCCCAATCATTTGGAGGATAGAAATAGCTGAGACCCATAGTGCGAATCAGACTATTTGTGGGACCATCCCTCCGACTGCTAATGTAACTTGCCACACGGGTGTCTCTAAAACTTACGATAATACACTCACCCTCTGTGGACTTAAATCTGTGTTCCACCCAGTCTACCCTTCTATCATGGGATATATGGCCATTGAAGTGTGAGGGAATCGGTCTGTGAGTGGTTAGCAAGTGGCTCACTTTATTTTTTAATTCCCCGTGCGTTTCCGTTTTCCCCTCACCAAGTTTCGGGACGCCTATCATTACTATGGTGTAGGGGTGAGATTCCGGGGGGAGGTTGATATGGATGGGCTTTTTAACTGTTATCCGGTTTGTAGATTTTTGGCCCTGTTTTGAGGTACTATGGGCTTTAAAGGCCCGGGCTGATCGTTATGTTCGTCGTTACTAAAACCCTCTGCAGCACATTCACTCTCGTCATTGTTGGCTGTAGGAGCCTCAGATGCCATATTGGGATTTGTACCCTCTGTCAGTGAGGCATTTTCAGGGACACTAAGGTTTTTATTTGTATCAATCTGGGCTACTACTGTGGAAGGTGGAGCCAATCTCTGATTAATGTTGCTATTATGTGATGATTTCTTTACTTGTGGATTTTTGGTATTGAACACCTTTGGTGTAGGTTTGGCCATTGTTGGGTTGACCTTTGACAGTGGTGATCTTAGAGTTTTTAACTTAGTTACGGTATTTTCGTTTTGTGACACCTCTAATTTCTCAATAGTTTCACCCAACTTGGTTATTCTTTCACGTATTGGAAGCAGAAGGGACCTCATTAAGTGTTCCAGTTGTGTTAGGAGTGTGTTGTCACTTAAATATGTTGATTCCGTCTGGCTTGCCTGATTTACACTAACTTTCACGTTTTCTACCTGTGTCTCTTTTAGTTGTGAAGATGCCGCCGAGCTAGGTATTGGTGATGCCAGGTGATTTGGAATTTTATTTATCAGTCTGGCCAATCTAAAATTTGACCAAACGTCCTTTACTGAGGACTTGTGTTTGTAGAGGGGCCGGGAAATTTTCCTGACGATTTTATTTTCTTTCCTTTCCCTCTTTTGGGCTTAATTATCGGACTGCCTTTGTCAGGGACAGGATCATTTATGGACGGTGCTCTCCCAGAGTATTCATCATCTACCCGTGGCGAAGCTGTAGGCGTGGCTATAGGGGAAAAAGGGCCCAGGTTGTTCTGTGTACTACAAATCAGCAAAAGGCTACTTTCCCTGTTGTTACAGTCTGGTAGTATACTTAAATCTGGTAGTGTATTTTCCCTGCCTTAGGTGTTTGGCAACCCTGAGAAGGACTGCATTAAAAGTGATTCCTGCGAGTTTATAGTGATATCAGAAGTGTTGATGGTAACAGTATTATGTAATGACAAGTTTGGGAAACACAGATTTGGAGTTAAAGAAAGACGTCTCTCTGTGTTGTGAATTGCATCCGCCACAACGCCGATCGTTTTCTGTAGGTGTGGTGGGGGCCACTTTATTCCTAGTGGAGGATCTTGTAGCAATGGGTGTCTTTTTTTGCTTTCGTCATGCTGTTATTTTAGGAGCTGATTTCCTGATTTCCTTGAGCTATAAAGCCTTAACCTCTACTTGGGATCAAGAGTATATAATACAGTTCTAGTGTTATCCCACAGGGCTAAGACCACTAATATGTAGAACTGTCACCTTGGGCCGTGTTCCGCGTGGCTGGATGAAATAGAGGTGGCCCGTCCCGTCCTCCTCGGACCTATGAGGGCCTTAGAGGGCCCGCCCTTTGCCCGGGCTTAGCCCCGGGCACTCCCGCGCGCTCCCGCGACGCGGGGGTGACTCCTTCTTTATGCGCCGCCTTGCGCGATGTTTCCTTGCGTCTCCCGCCGCTATGCAGGGCGGGAAACTTAGTCCGGGGCCCCCTCCGCTCTGCGGCCGCTGGAGATATCGGTTGCGGCGGCGGGAGGGGGACCGAGGCAAGCACCAGGTTGCGAGTGGCGTGGGCCAGGGAGAAGTGGCAGGCAGGTAAGGGCAATCCAGATAGCGGCGTTTGGCAGCGTCATGCTCATTCTTCTCTGTCCCTCTCCCCTTCTTTCTATAGTTAACTCGCACACACTATTTTAACCCCCCCCCCCCCCCCCAAGTGGGGACTGTTGCACCTTTTATCTCTCTCCTTTCCAATTTCTGGCCTCCCTGTGTATATCTCACTCTTTCACCACCTTTCACCATTTCTCTTCCATGCCTTCACCACACTCTGCCTACCTACTCTATCTGTGTTTTCCTTTCCTTCTGCTTTTCCCTTTTATCAATTTCCATTTTCGTTCTTTCCTCTATCCCCTCACTTTTCTCTTACACTCATTCCATTGCATTCCACTGCTATATTCTCTTATTCCTTTGTGAATCTGTCAAAGGGCACAACTATATCCAACACAATAAACAAGCCACCCTTGGCAAAGCCTGGCGCCTCGCCTATATGAGGTTTTATGGCTTTGTCATATTTTTTTTTAAGGAGCACAGCATAGCTGAAAGTTTAAGAAAATTAAAAAAAAGCATTGACACAGACCTGACCCATTTTTTTTTATTTTTTAAGCCATTCATAACAGCAGCCGTGCTGCTGTACACTATGACTAAAAAAACATTGACCAAGAATAGCTCTTTCGTAGATGATACCCGTTTGCTTTCCCAAAGTATGTTTTTTTCTTTTCTGTCATTCCTTCTAGCAATCTCTATCCCTCGACCAGTTTAGTTCACTATTATTATTTGAAATGTGCCTTCTCGAGCTGTTTTTACATTCTGGCCGTCTCCAAGTGCATAGGGTTAAAACCAAATATAGCTCCTAATCCTGTGTAATTCCATAAAGCCGCTGGAGTCTTACTTCAGCTGCATTTTGCCCGACATGTTGTTGACACCGTGAAGAAGCGAGTGTGGAGCAGCAATGCGGCGACGCTGCCAGGTACACGGTCTGCCCTTTCCTTTGGGGTCAGAAGTGTTGTGGTTTGTGGCCGGGGTATGGTGTTAACGAGATAGTTCGCCTGGAGTGTGGTGGTGGCCTGTGGGTTTTATTTTTTCCCCGTTATCAGTGCAGGGCTCGGCGGTGGGTTTATACATATCTGGACTCGGACGTGACTTTTTAAATATCTGTGCAGCTTGGCTGTTTCCGGCATGTAAATAACCAGAACATGGGAGCTTTGAAACTGCAGCTAATATCTGCCAGTTAGCTCGCCTGTTACATCACTTATGACCTGTTCTATGACATCATTGATAACCTTGTTGGAATATCTAAAATGACATTATTTATGATAATACTGTGCCTGGTGGGGGGCGGGTAGGGGGGTCCTAGTTACTTTAAAGCACGAACTACAGTTACTTGAAATAACTTTAACTGAATTTCAGTGGTTTTATTAGTTTAAAACGTTGTTTTAAGTGACATTTTCTCCTAACTATAGTGTATGTATGTATGTGTGTGTGTATATATATGTGTGTGTGTGTGTGTATATATATATATATATATATATGTATGTGTGTTTTGATGTTGTTTTTTTTTTTTTAGGGGGGAACGCCATTTTTTAAAATGCACTTTAAACCATCCTTTACCACTCCCCACCCTTAAACCCTAAAATTACGCATACCTCATTTTACCACTACCCCCACCTAAACTGTAAAATTACTCTTACCTCCCTTTACCACTAATCTCCACTGAACCATAAAATTACCTCTCCTTACAAATGATATATAGAGCTTCCAGTTTTATGGTATTTCTTTAAAAATGTTCATCTGTATTTATCCAGATTACTTTTTTTTGCGGATTTCTTTCATAGTTATATATTTTTATTTTGTGTGAAGTGTATAAATGGAGCTGCAATGGGTATATATCCACATTTATTTAACTTATCAATGTATACTCACTTTTGAGTGCCCAACCGCTTTTAGCTATATAGGTTACACAGTCGTATGAAAACATTTGTGTTGTAGAACAGCGTAACCAGCTGCATGTCTGCACTTATTCAAGCTTCGTGAAATATTTTTTTCCTTTTTTTGTCTCCCCTACTTGTCAATCTGTACACCTACTGACCTGACATGCTTGACTGACAGTAGAGAGCATCATTCACAGAAGACCTGTTTTTGGTATTTTTCTGTGCTTCAAAATTGTTATTACCTTTATATAGCTGTAACGAGGGGGTCAAAGCTATTTCAGCCGGGCAGCACGCTGCTCTGTATCTCAAGGTTTGGGGCAAGTCCAGTGTTATTGGTTTTTGTTGGTTATTAGGAATGGTCCTATGCACTCAAGCAAATATTTCAATGCATTCACTCCAGTTTCTTTACGATGGACTAAAGTAATACTGGTTGATGGTGATAATTAGTTGGGGGTGAGCTCATTCATATGGTTGGTGGGATTAATAGAGGAGTTAGAGGATTTTCGATATTGTTAGCAGCGGTCAAATTCCATTGAAAAAAAAGGAACTGTGATGCTGCATACAATGGGAGGTTGACGAGTAAGGGTGGGGCAGGGTCAAAGGCGTGGCTAAACAACAAAATATTCTGTAACGTTTTTCTATCTTTGATCTTCAGGTGCGTACATGTAAAATACCACACCGCTTAAACGCAAAATTCATGCATGTTAAGTTTATCAGTGGGAAACGCACGATTCTTTATGAAACCTCTTAGCTAATGCACTGCAGAGGTCTGTGTCTGTAACCAGCCAGCCACGGAATTGAATCTTGTATGGAGCAGTGGAGAATAGTTAGCAGCCAACACCGACCCCTGCTACCCTGGGGACCATGTTACACCCTTTTAAGTAACACACGCTTCACAGCTCAGGTGGTAACTCCTTCCCAATATCACTCAAAAATAATAAATCTGTGTCATCAGGAAGTGGCAAGTGATTTCATTATTCAAAGCAAGTACTGGCTATGGATCTCCCTATACATTTTCAGATTGACCAGTTGTGCACATTTACATTTCTTTCAGGTACACAGGCACCCTGGCAAGAAGGCTTATTTGGCTGCCTGCCTTCGGTTCCACAGCACAGGAGGCTCCTTGCCTTATACTTCAGCTGAATCATTTCACTCTTGGGATTAACTGACCCATGACAGTTGTCTTTTCACAGAAAGTAGGGAAACTGTTTTCCTTAAATTAAAGTATGGGCCCCTTTTGCCTCTCCAATCATGCCCGCTTCGACCACTTATTGTTGGGTTGCATAGGTATGACTTTCAGCAGACGGAGGAGATTGTAATCTTGTAAATGAGTCATGGGAAATTAGCTGAAACAAAATAGGTAAACATGCATGTGTCAGAATAGGCTGTGCTCGGAGAGAGGAGACATGCAGAGGGTGGAAAGGAAGGGAAGTAACATTTGATAAAAAGAGAGAAAAAAGTACAGATGAAAAACAGGTGTTTTATTTAAATGATCGTGTTTTAAATGCCGGGTTTAAAGAATGTAGCATGTAGTTTGAGGATACGAGAATGTAGAAAGAAAAAGATTTACTTGTGAAGATTGTGCTTTATCAGGAATTTTTAATATGTCCTATTATCAGGTAAACCATCTCTGCCCTCCTAGGCTAATCCTAAACCATCGATCCAGCCAGGTCAGTTGATCAGCCCTATCCAAAAAGGATGCATTTTACTCTAGTATATTGTACTATGTGCCAGGTTTGCATTTCGCATAGTTTTTCTGAAGGTATCAAGTAATTGCACAAAAGGAAATTATGCAAACTTTGCCCACTCTAGTACAGAACCATGCTTCATTTCTTGGTTACCTACTAATTATCTAAATTAGTTCTATTTTGGTTAATTGTATATAAATGTTTTTATTATGGCTATCTTAAAAAAAATCTGGAATGGATCCCACTTTTGTGAACCTGTGTTTGAAAGCTCTGCCTTAAGTTGTAGAAAATCAGGAAAATAATTGAGTGCAATGGGGGCCTCCATGGTCACAACATTATCCTAAACAGACGTCTGGGGCTTCCATAGAACTTTCTAAAGGAATATTGAGAGTATTGGTCTGTGTACGTGTGAAGTACAGAGAGTATCGGCCACAAGAATGTGCGTTTTCCGTGCACTTTGAGACAATGGAGATAAGATATGTGGGCCCTCCTTATCCATACATGTTCACTTTTTATTCACCTCCCCTAGCAAGATGTTTGAGGCAGGTCTGACCTCCAGCCTTCAGGTGTGGCTGAGAGAAGGGCAGGGGAAGTTGCAGGGCCCTTCCCACCCTCTAGCATCTGCTACAAACTTATAAATTGGCAGACAGTTCTGGGAAGGATGGGGTCATGCAACATTTTCTCCGTTCCAAGGCAATCCGATGGCTGTTTGCTCCTCAGTGGGTGGCACCAAACTTGAGTAGAGAATTGATCATCATACCTTCCCGATACGTGCCTGACTTCACTGTTACATCAGCTGCATACTAAAGTTTTGTTCGCAAACCCCCCCCCCCCCCCCCCCCGCCCCCCCTTCCTCAATGCATGATCTTGCTATGCAAATGAGCTCTGGCACTGGGAAAACTCAAATACCTTTGAAGGGGTGTGGATTTGATGCTGAACATGACGGTCGCTCTTTGTTAGAGTTCCACTGCACCGTGCCAGTAATCTAAAGAAGCTGCCTTCTCTCTTGGGCTCTTCAGCCTGGTTTGAGCACAAATCGGTAGTGCTGCTGGGGCACCCATTTTGGTCCCCGTGTGAGTGCTCTGATAGTCCCCGGCTCCTCGCTGCCTGCATCTGAGGGGCCCTTTACCCTTGTTGCTGCCAGTGGCCTCCTAGATTGCACGTCTGTTGAGCTCTGACCACACCCGTGGGAGGCCGCGGACGAGACTGCTGGCTGATTTAGGAGCACCTGTTAAAGGATGTTGCTGAAAGGGAGGCTCCTTGGTTCACCTACCCCTGGGGACCTATCGGCCCGTGCCCTCTTTCGGAAACTGACTGTCTCCTGAATTGCGCCCGTGAGAGGCGGCAGCAGTGTCTATTGTCTGGACCTGGGGGGGCGGGTCCTGCTGAAGGGCGCTGGTCAGAGGAGGCTCCTCAGTCTTTTCCCCTGAAGATTGCCTCGACCGGGGTTTGAGGTGGCTCACTAAGCTGGGTGGGAAGCCGGCCACGCCCTGGAGCCTGCCCTGAGGTACATTGGAGGGTGCTACCCTAGCAGTTTAGACCTCCCCCCTCAGGGGCTGCTGCATCAGAGGGATCAACGCTGAAGCTGTGTGTATTGACCCCTGTTTTAGGTCTCGCAGACCTCCGTTGCAGAGCGCATGCGTTGCTCGCTCTGCGAGGCTTCTTGTAATCGAGGAGATTTCAGAAGTGGAGTTGAAGCCCCGCCCGTCTTTTGGTTTGGCTGGCGTCATCGTTTATGCTAAATGCTGGCTTTTGATTGTCAAGGAGGCTTTTTGGTCCCTCCTTGTTACCGCCTTGTCTCCTTCTAGGACGGCCCATCCGGACTAGATCTTTTGCTTGTGGTGTTAAATGGTGTCTCTTAATTACTGGGTAAGCTTTTTTTTATTTTTATTTTTAACCATTTGTGAAAAAGCACTTTTTTTAACCATTCGTGTAATGGCCGTTTAACTTACTTAATACGACGCCCGTATGCTTGCCTACAGTTTACTGTTCTTGCAATGGCGGCACACACACTTTAGCTGTAAACATCGTAAGCTAAAGCGCGGTGCTGCGATTGCTTCAAAAGTCAAGAAGATGTAAAACAATCTATTTCTTTCATTTGGGAGCAATTGCGGCACCACGCTTTAGCTTAAGATGTGTGACGCTAAAGAGCGAGTGCTGCGATCCACTTGTTTTTCTTTTTTTTTTTTGTCAACTCTGTTTATTGGCATTTTTTATTTTCAACATTTCATTGGGTGCACCATTTACATTTAGATAATTCAACTTTGTCTGGGTGCCAGTGCACTGACAGTTCGGTGAGCCAATAAGGCGCTACCACAGTTACACCTATATGGCATGTGACTGAGTCTTGGACACCCAGGCATGTCCGCAGCATACAAGAGTCAGGTCGTCCTATTTCCGCGTAATCCACTTGTTTTTCTTGATGCTGTGGACATTACCAAACAATAATCTGGTTCTTCCCAGCACCAACATGGGAGCAGACATCCCTTCTGGCAGGGTTCAGAAGTAAAAGCGTTTTCGGTTTTATTTTATTTTTAAATTAAAGGGATTGTGGAGCGGCGGCCCTCCCCCCACCAAGACCACAGCATAGCTGGGAGGAGGAGGTGAAAACCAGCTGCCACTGCCTCATCACTCTGACTTCTTTTCTAGCGTATGCCTGCCTACAGAGAACACCCCTCCCACCTCCCAAACCGCATCGAGCGCCAATCCCCATGGCTCGGTAAGCACTTTAATTTGTATTTGTGCAATGGCAACAGCTTGTTTCTTTAACCAGAGGGGGTGGGGGCAGCTTAGCTCCAAAAAAGGAATTCAGATTTGCAAGGCAATGGGTCTCGTAGTTGTGAGAGTTTGAGCTATTGGCTTTGAAAATGGCAATGCCTTTTATTTACGTGTTGGTTTTTAAAACCTAAATAAAAGGCATTGTCCTTTACAATGCCAATAGCTTAAACTCTCGCAAATGCGAGACCTATTACATTGCAAATGCTTGTTATGTATCCCTACTGTGGCTGCCCTTTCCTCCTGCGGTGGGAGCTGCTATAGACTCGAGGTCCCGACGTGGAAGGCTACACCACCTCCGCGCATTGGTGCACGCCCGCACTGAGCACCTGCAGTCTGACTGGGGACCCCACCCTGCCTGGCCCTGGATACGCGAAGGGCTCTGCTCAGATGCTGGCCCACCTCTGGGGACTGGGCCTGCTGCCCCCTCCTGATTGTGGCCCAGAAAGAAGCTCTTTCCTGCCCCCCCCCTCCCCCCACGACCCCCACAATCAGCAAGATTTTGCCTGTTACCTCCCTGGAAGCCTGGGGGGAGGCCAATTATCAAGGTTGAAACATCCCTTAAGCTGCCCATTGCGAGGCCATATCCGATGGGCTGGTTGGGCCGGGTGCTATCTGCCCACATTTAGGGGACTGACCGTAGGTGAGTGGCCTCGACTCCCTCCAACCCCCTCTTCATTCGAAGGACTGCTTCTGCTGTCACCTTGCCAAATGAAGAGCGGACATTAGGCCAGTGTGTGATTCTGTGTGACACCCCAGATCAATGTTTTGGGTCATGTTGTGTGTGCTGTCCTCCTGGAAGTAATGATTCTGAAGACCTAACTGTGTGAGGCTTGTGGCGGATCAAGGGTGATCCCTTTGAGGGCTTGAGTTTGTATTGCTGCGGTGCTACTGGAGTGCGAACTGTTTCGCCCGTTCAGAATCCCCATCTTAGTTCCATGCCTTTGACTGCCCTTCTCTCAGTGGTCCCCGGACCTGGCATGGCACGAGACCAGCTTTCAAGCGCTGCGCTGCAGCAAATAATTGACAAATATACTAAAAAGACAGCCCCCTAAGATTACGCTGGGGCTGCAGGGGGCAACACCCCTCCAGCAGAGGGCCTCCAAATCTCTTCCATCATGCAAGCTATCGAAGACCTGAACAGAATGCACACTGGGAGAACTGAAGGTAGACCTGGCCCTGATCCGACAAGACTTTTCGAACACCACACACAGGGTTACTGAGGTGGGTAGTAGAGTGTCTGGGACTGAAGACTCAATCAAATCACATGAGACTCACCCCACGACCCTGCAGCGCCTGGTGGGACAACAGGAGGCCCGGGTGGAAGATGACGAGGGCAGATCGAGGCGCAACAATCTGTGCATAGTGGGCATCCCTACAGGAGTGAAGGAGACCGCGCCCAATTCCTTAATTTTCAATTGGCTTCAGTCGTGGGTGCCAGTGACTCAGATCTCTACTTCCTTTGTAGCGAGACCTCTGGTGGGTGCCCCGCCTTGCCCCTTCTTTGCCAGAGTGCTTAACTACACGGATAAAGATGCTGTTCTCGGAGTGGCCGGAAAGACACAATCCTTGGCATTCCAATCCTCCCCAGTACTAATTTTTTTGGCCTACTCTTCAAGTCCAACAAAAGCACTGCTCCTTTCAGGAAGTGAAGCAAAAGGTAGAGCTATAGACATAAAGTACATGCTGCTTTTCTCAGCGTGCCCAAAGGCCATATTTCAAGAAAAGTCCGTATTTGATACACCGGAGACGGCATGGGTTTGGATGGATGAGCGCCCAGCCTTGCGCGTGGGAGGCCCTAGTCATCATCTGGGGAGTGAGGAGCCCTTTGGGTGAGTGAGAAACTGGGGCCGTGCCGCAGGGATCGTAGAGTCTGCTCCCTTGACCAGAGAGAGCCCCAGTTGGGACATAGACTTGATTGAGGCGAGGTGCGGGCCTAGGGACTCTGCATCTGCTGAGAGCTCAGCGACCATACCGGACTCTGTGTGACATTCTTGAAACTTACTCCAACAGGTGCCTTTGCGAGTGTAGAATTGGCGCAACATGTATTGCATTGTCACATGCCTAGTTCCACTACCCATTTCTTTTGTGGGTTTTCTTTTTCAGATCTTTTTTTATAATAGTTTGGGTGGGGGGTTGCATTGTCTGGGGTAATTCACAGTATAATCTAGCCCGGTTGGCTACATTGTCTAGTTGTACCACCACATATACTTCTAGTTTGCGGAGTATGGGGTTGGAGTAGTTGGACAGGGTTAGTTTTGGTTTCACCCACTGATGGTACACTATATTTATACTAAGCGACATCTAGACAAATCATCTGCACAGAGTCCACGTGCCATACAGTTCCATGAATGACACTTTGCTGCGTTCAGCTGAGGCTCGAAACCCTGCCTTCCCAGCCAAGCTGAGGCTCTTCTATTGGAATGTAAATGGTGTGCTCGATCAAATTAAGCACAGAGCAATCTTTAAGGCGGTTCAAACATTCAGACTTCATATCCTCATGCTACAGGAAATGCATCTCACAGGGAAAAATTGCCTGTTTGTGGCCCGTAAGGGATATTCCCAGGTATATCACTCTGGTTACCACTGGAACTCACGTGGCACAGCCATCCTGATCCATCAACACGTTCTCCTGGTGGTGTCCAAGGTGTGGCACCACAATCACGTGGTATTTGCGGGCACTATAGTGGGTTCTCCAATCTTTATGACGTGAGTCTACACCCCCCCCTCTCTAATATCCAAATTGCTAGAGAAATTGCGAGACCTTCTGGAACTACCCGATCTATGGATTTTAGGGGATGACCTCAATAAGTTGGGCAACCTTGACTTAGATCGCTCCTCTGCCCCACGGCAGCCGGAGATGGCCTCACCTTACTCTCCACCTTTCTTTACGACTTCTCCTTACTTGACCTAAGACAAGCCCACCACATGTCTGCTTGCAAATATCTCTTTTACTCTGTGGCCCATAAATCCTTTTCCCGTCTGGATCATTTTCTCATACATCAATACGCTGGCTATTGTATGCGGGACGTGTGTATCCTGGTGAGGGACCTCTTGGCAGTGCTTTAAATGGGCCGGTACTCACCGGTACTGAGTACCGGCACTTCCGAAATTTTGGGTCCTCAGTACCGGCACTTCTGTGTAGCACAGGGAGAGTACCGGTACCCTCATCGACGGCAGGCTCAGGCTAGGCATCTCCTCCAAGGCAGGGCTTCCGAGCAGCTTGAAAGTAAATGAGCTGTGAAGTAGCCGCCTGTTCGCGAGTTGCTGCTGAAGATTAGAAGCGCCCATTTCATTGTTCCCAAACTGCAGGGGTTTGAGTGGGCGCTCGTCAAACAGTGATTTACAGGGCAGGGTCTCTAGATAGACCCTGCTCTGTCAATATGTTGTGCAGCGATGAAAGTGCCAAACTGGAGTGTGTTGCAAGGGAAGCGTTGTGATTCTGGTCTCCGGTAATGTGTTTTGCAGGGGGTTGATTCACCCTTCGCTAAACCCTGCTGTGTTGCCTGAATTAAGTCAGGCAGTACAGTAAGAGAATCTTTCAAACTGTTCTCTGTCCCTGGTATCTTGAGGGCCGGTGTGAAGGTGAGCATTCACAGCAAAGTGTAAATGTTCGTGCTCACCCGACCCTCTCTCAAAACCGGGACATTTGTTCATTTTTGCAAGAAGTGTTGGACACCGGGACATTTCCCGAAAAATCGGGACTGTCCTGGCAAATCCGGGACGTTTGGTCACTCTAATTTAGTGAGTACCTGCACTTTTAATTTTCCACTTAAACCACTGCCCCTCGGACCACTGACGATACACCTCGAGTGGGGTCACACTCTCTCAGGGGTGTTGGCTACTGAAACACTGGTGCCTCCAGACTGGTGAGTTTTGAGACAAATGTCAGGACATGAGCCAGCTATTTCTGCATGAGAATCAGGAGTCTGTGTGCTCTGCTGGAACCCTTTAGGAGGCCTTTAAAGACACCTTGCAGGGTGTCATCATTAGCTGCTGCCAGGGGTAGCGAGTGCCCTCGAAGGAAGGTATAGGGTCTTGAGCCACCACGTGTGCTAGCTCTTGACCTACAATATGTAGCAACTATGGAGGAAGTTCTCCTACGTGACTCTCCCCACACACAAACTTTGCTTAAACAACTCATTCAGGAAGCTCGCGAGACCAGGTTGGCCATCCACAGCCGCATATAACAATGAGGGGGGGGGGGGGGGGAAATAAGGCCAGTAAAACACTCCTTTTGCTCTGCACCCTGTGGACCACTGGTGCGCCTGTTGCTTACCTTGAATCTGATGACTGTTCTCACGTAAAGGATAGCGAGAACATAGTAAATATGTTTGCATCCTACTGCGAGGACCTTTACAGGTCTCATCCTGCGAGCATTCGGGCAAACCTTCGTCAATTTTTGGCGGATGTACCCATACCCCGATGGAACACGACTGCCTAGAGGCAGAGGTCACGTATGAAGAGCTCAGGGCTGCCCTTTAACTTTAAGCAGGCAAGGCACCAGGCCCCAAAGGTTATCCGCCCGAATTTTGCTGCCTACTTTGGCCCCTTGCTACTCAACTTCTTTAGTGAGGCCCAGACAGGAGGTACATTACCTAGAGACATCCGGTCAGCCGAAACAGTGTTGATCCCAGAGCCGGGCACTGATGGCACGTGCTGTGAGGTCTATCGGCCAATTTATTATTTTCTATTGAATTCAGAAGTCAATTTCTGGGCTAAGATGTTGGCTAATCAACTTACAGGAGTGTTCACCCATTTTGTGCACCCGTACCAATCTACATTTATGCCCTGTCTGGCCGCTCAACACAATGTACGCCGCCTTTACAATGCCATAGAAGTAAGTGCTCAACTACCCAGACATCAAGCTTTGCTTATGGTGTACGTTAAAAAGGCGTTTGATTCAGTCAACTGAATTTATCTCTACGACCTCTTGGATCACTTCGGTTTTGGCCCTAAGTTTATCAGGCTTGTATGCCGCCTCTACACTGACCTCCTGGCTTGGGAACTTGTTGGAGGGGCGTTGTCCGATCGGTTCTCCATAGGAAGAGGCACCCGACAGTGATGTCCCATCTCCCCTTTATTATTTTCCTTGGCCATAGAGCCTTTGGCAGCATGGGCACAAGTGGATGCATTGTTTCGTGGGTTTCAGTGGTCTCTGGAAGTGAGGATTTCCCTTTATGGTGATGATGTCGTCTTGTTCTTGGATAATCCAAAGGAGATGGAACCCCAGGCTCTACAGATCCTTCAGGTGTTCGACTCTTACTCCAGTCTTCTATGAACAAAGCTAAGTCCTCATACACCTTATCTCTCCATATCCTGTGACCATGTCTTGGGTCTGGACTGCGGGAGCTTCGGCTCGGTTTAAAATACTTGGGATTCTTTGTTACCAAAAATGGCAGAAGGAGGTACTTTTTTAACCTTCAGCCCCAGATTGTCTTTTTCTCCAAAGACATCAAGTTTTTGTCCTCCCTACCGCTATCCCTACTTAGTCGCTCGGCCATCTTTGAAATGGTTTCCCTGCCTACTTCTCTATTGGCATCAAAATGTCCTGTTCCATGTGCACTGTACCTTCTTTGCTAAGGTTAATTCTTTGATCCGCGACTTGCTTTGGAAATGGGGAGTCCCTCAGATTTCCCTTGATTAAATGATGGCAGAAGATATACCTTCAACTGGGTTATATCTACTCCCTACATCCTCCTCTACTATTAAGGCTAGGCCCATTTTAATTGTGAATGACTGGTGGTTTGAGTATCCGGCCTATGCAACTGAGGGATGATCATGGGTCATAGCCGCCTCCCTCATTTGCTTTATTGGGTATATATCCTGCATACCTTACCATCCGCTATAAAAGTAGTGCTGAAGATCTGGGTAGACGCAGCAAAGTCCATTGGGGTGGGCTGGTAGGCTTACCTTGGAGTCTCTGCTGTGGTGATAAGACTGCTTTCTCAAGTTGTGGCCCTCAAGCGGTTCTCTTCCTGGAACACCATAGGCATCTCCTTGTTGTGAGATGTGCTCCATAATTGGTCCCTGAAGTACTTTCAGGACCTTCAGGTGGAGTTTCAGCTGCACCACACACAATCTTTCCTATACCTTCAACTCCGGCATGCGTTGGGTCCCTTACTACAATCTGTCTCAGCTATAACTGCGTTCTCTACCTCTGAAGCTAAGATCTGACTCACTAATATCACAGATTTATTATTATTATTATTATTATTATTATTTATTGAATTTGTATTGCGCACAGCTACCCGCAATGGGTTTCCCGGCGCCAGGGACAGACTGAAGAAGAAAACAAGCAATTGCTGAGAGAAAAAAAGAAAAACAGAACAGGAGAACTCAAAACAGAAAGGTCTTCAATTTTTTTGCGAAAAGCCAGAAGATTAGTTTCTGTTTTTAGCGCCAGCGGGAGAGCATTCCACATCTTGGGTCCTAGATATGCGAATGAACGGCCTCCCATTTTTGCCAGTCGGATTCTAAATATAAACATAAATTATCCTTCATTTATCAGACTCTACTTTCTAACCAACCTGATCCAATGGTGTTGGTGAGGGTGTTTTGGGAGCGGATTTGGGGCCGTTGGAGGACGAGGACTAGATTGAGGCGGTGGCTGCCCCAGATAGGCGGTGATAGCTTCTCAGTTCCGCTTGATTCAAGTCAGTCTATTACAACATGCTTACAACACTAGATCACGTCTATTTAGTATGGGGTTTATAGCGATGGAGAGCTGTTTGCACTGCAATTACCCTGATGGCAACTTGATGCACACATTCTGGCGGGAAACGGCCTCTACAACGAAGCCGTTTCCACGAAATCCTTTACCACGCATGCTTTACAACGCATGCGTGGTTACAACGAGAGGCTTTACCACGCATACCTTTACTACAAAATACGTAGTAAAGGCATGTGTGGTAAATGAAAAAAAAGGGGGGGTTTGGGGGGTCTCCCCCATAAAAAAAATAAAGCGTTGGGATAAAAAGGGGGGCTGGGGGGGGGGTCTCCGCCCCCCCCCCCAAAAAAAAAAAACGTATCTGAAAAGCCGAAGTGAAGACGAAGCTGAAGCAATAGACGTCGTTAGAGAGGAAACGGAAAGTAACTTCCGCTTCCTCTCAACGACGTACGACCGACGTAACCAAAGAGGAAGGAGAGAAGCGCGAGTTAAAAGGTAAGGGGCATTTTAGTAAAATAAATATATATATATATATTAAGGGTTAAGGGCAGGGGTAAATCTAAGGAGTGGAGGCAGGGGGCATTTAAGGGGAGAGTTATAACCTTTATCAAGAGTATGCCCTCACCATGCATACATTTACAACGAAAAACGTTGTAAATGTATGCGTGGTAAAGGTATATTCGAGGTAAAGGTTAAGAGTGGAAAGCGAATTCCGTTGTAACGCATGCGTGGTAAAGGCATGCGTTGCAACGGAATTCGTTGTAACGTCATAAATTCCATTCTGGCACTGTCCCACTCTTTTGCTTTATTGGAATGGAGTGTTACGCACCCTGGAGACTGTATTGGGTTGATAAATCCCTAGAGACCTGACATTGATCCTCCTACATCTCACGGATGTTTTGGAGGGGGAATAGGTACCTGGGGGCACTACTGTCTGCGCACGATGATTGCTAAGAGAGACATCGCACAATCTTGGAAGAGTGCAAAGGCCCCACCTGTTAGTAAATGGGCCACAGAACTGGATCACTGCGTGGATTTTGAGCGCCCTATATATCTGGTTAGAGGCTACCCCCCAGAAACATCATAAGATCTGGAAGGATTAGCTAGAATACTGGGAGATCGTGCTGGACCCTTCCTGGCTTGTCCATGGTTCTTGGATGGAGAGACACATTGCGTGGGACTAATTCACACGGTGTTTGGAGTGGTGGGGACTCTGGGACTGTGTGGTCAGGTCGATCTACATATTTTGATTTCCAATGTCATGTTTTTTTATTTTGTCTTTTATATTGTCATGTTTGTTCCTAATTTATATGCTTGGCATGTACTAAATGTGGGGGTGTTTTGTTGTTAAAATTAATTTAAAATGTTAAAAAAAATCTTCCTTTGAAGCACACCTTAGCGAGCCATCTAACTCTTTCCAAGCAGTATCTGTTTTCTTATTTGTTTTGCTTTCTTTACCTTAACTGCAATGTCCTTGTTTAAAAAAATGTTCTACCTTTTTGGTTATGAAATGGCATTGTTTTTCCAGAACTCTCCATTCCTGTTATCACTGCCTCTTTCTATTTTCATCTCCCACCTTAATTTAATTTGCCCACCACCACCAAGAGCTAATCGGTCATCTCTTGTTCTAATACTACGAGAAATCTTTGCAGCAAGGCGTATTTTCCTGGATTCTTTCCCGTGTGTTTGTTGTGCCGGGTTATGGGGTGGGACCTATTTATCGAGCATTGGCACTACAATTAATCTCTCCGTAAGCATGCTCACTGGGCCACAAACCGCATTAGGCTGGCAGAAGAGGTTTCCCTGTTACTAAGGCTGGTGCTCAGTAGACCCTTGTCTTCACCGTTTTGTCACTTGTTATTCGATTGTGATAAGTCAACCCAAGAAATAGTCTTGATGCTGCAAACCTTTTCTGGTATATCACAGAGGGTTTAGTTTCACTTGGAGGTAGGCACTAGTGACTCTCATTTGGTCACTACAGAGTTATGACAGCACTGAAACCAGACTTTTTGTTTTTGAACTCCAAGTGATACATGCCAGCCTTCAATGGTATTGTGGCGCTAGAACCCTAGACATAATTTAAAGTTATAAAGCCATCTACTCTTCTCCACCAAGCATTTCATGGTGTGGACCCCGCCATGAAATGATTGGAGGAAAGGTATGTTAAAGGGCCCCTAACATGCACCCCCATGGTAGGATTTGCCCATGGGGGTGCGTGGGGCACATGATGTATCCCCCCCCCAAAAAAAATAGTGCAGCTGTGTGTGTGCACCGTGTGGCATGCACGAAATGGTGCATGTCACATTGTGCAAGGATGTGCTGGAGGCGCTGTCACAGTGACAGTTTGCTGTTTAGGCTCCCCTATGAGTCACACATACCCCCCTTCGTGATTCCGCTACTACACCTCTAGCCCTTGATTCAACTCTAAATCCGGCGGGTGGTTCCCCACGGGCATGGTGGCGGTCCTACAGGAAGACTGTCAAACTCGTAATCGGGGCCTAAGAATCAGCAGGCCAGGACTTGAGACCGGGATGGGGTTTATCGCACATCTCTCGTTGCACCCTGGTAGAGATGGCCAGTGGGCCTGCAGCTTTAAGTTCGAGTGCCCTACGTATTGTAACAGTGCAAACATTAACTAATGCAGCTACCCTTGCCCTCTTAACCAACTGTTTTTCAGTGAAATGATTAACATTTTCCAAACTTTCAATGATTATGAGCATCGAGTAAACCGTTCTAACCACAAAGTGTTCACAGTTGCTGGTATGCCAGCACCGTCACAAGCATTAGGTCTCATCATGACTGATAAGGTTTCACACATAGTCAATCGGCCTACAGAAGCGTTGCACACTAAAGACTATCTTTTCCTCTTTTTTTGGGGTGGGGAGGAACATTTTGCAAGAGGAAATTGGCGTAAAGTTTTTTTATAGAAATAAGAGGGACGTGAATTATTTATCTGCCTAGTGGAACCTAACATTGGAAAATTCTTGACGAGAAGTTTAATTTGATCCGGGAAATTTTGTGCCACCGTGGTGGCACATAGACTCCAACAGTGCAGTCTTTTCCCTTGTTTGGGTGAGTTGGTCCTCCTACTTGAAATTATAAGTGGTACTTCTCAAACTTGAAACAGAGTGGGTTTATAATTTTTCCAATGAGGCTGGTTGACCACAGGCTACGTCTGATGGATTCAAGGTATGGCTAGGTCTAAAGTTCTGCCACGCCATGTTGAGGTGCAGAGAGGATTTCGCTCAAAATCCTAATATACTTTAATTCGGCCATAAAATATGCCATGCTGCTCTTGTTCCTAGCTCGACATATAGCTAGAACCACACGGACACATCTAGACACCCACAAAAGCACCGGGACTGTGCGACGGTTAAAATGAGAGAGACTGGGAGAGCAAGAGAGAGGCCCACTACTGACCCTTCCGTAGAAAAGGTACTTGCACTCTCTCTCTCTCTCTCTCTCTCTCGCTCACACTCTCTCTCTCGCTCACACTCTCTCTCTCGCTCACACTCGCTCTCTCTCTCGCTCACACTCGCTCGCTCACACTCTCTCGCTCACACTCTCACTCTCCAGGTTGGCACAGGCAGTCTGCTTTGCCTGCTACCTAACGCTTCTATATCAGTGTGACGCCCGCGCTCTACAGATAACGCGCTCTGGGCTGATCTTTGTTCGCGACAGACAGCTAATTGCTCATTAATCAGGAAGATGAGGCAGACGCATTCCAGCCCCCCAGCAGCGTGATGAGCCGCATTCTTCAGGAGCCCCTCGCCCCGTCATGCATTCCGATCCCGGCCAGTCGCCCCTCCATTGTCCCGTGCGCACAGTCAAGTGTTGGTCTTTGTCCGAACTCCTCGCCTTCTTCATAAAACTGGACCCTTTGTCATCCTCTCTGTTGGGCTTCTCTCCCCCTTCCTGCTTTCCCCTTATAAGGCTCTCCTGCGTGTCACTTCCTGCTGTATTTCCTGCCTCTTTTTCCTTTCCCTGAGGGGCGGCTCGCTGCTACATGTGGCATTCCCAGCTGCCGGCTGCCTTCCTGGACTAAGCAGTTCCTTCGTAGCTCGGCAGGGAGGGTTCGCGCTGCTTTCCCGGCTCCGCTCTTTATAACTCCAATTGCCTTTTGTGCTTTTTTAGAACTCCGAAAACCTCCCCCCAAACTTTAGGAGGGGGGCTTTGAGCGTGCTGAAGAAACGGTGGGAGAACCCGGTGGTGCCGCCACCGCCTCCGAAGGAAGCTGCCCGCAGTGTCCCCTCCGAGGTCCGGCCGAGGGTCAGCAGCTCCGAGGCACCCTGCGAGAACAGCCACCCCCCTTCGGCAGGCATCACCCCGAGAGCCACCGTCAGCCCTGCGGCCGGAGCCCGCGGGCACTTCATCTACCCGAGCTCGCCGCCCTTCAGCCCAGGCATGGAGGACCACCTGAAGGACGGGGGTGAAGAGGATAGGGGCACAGCCCACGGGGAGGGCACAGAGCCGTCCCCCAAGATCGAGAAGTACAATGTGCCCCTCACCAACCTGAAGATGATGTTCGAGAAGGGAGAGGCGGGCCATCACAAGGTAAGAAGGGTCTGTGCTGGGGGAATAACTTCAGAATGTGGATACGTGTAGCCCATGCTCTGTGATATCTGCTTTGTTAGAGCGGGGAGTCCCACCTGAGGCTGTATCTGATTTGCCTGCTCTGTACATCTATACTTGCAAGATATCTGTTCCCCACAACTTATCAGCTGTGCCTTGGGGTCCCCTGTACTCCTCCCAGGCTGTCGCTCCATGACTGGGTCTCATACGCTCTCCTCCTGGCTCCGAGCCCTGGCCCCTGGCCTATTGTGCAGAGCCGGTCCGAAGCCTCCCTTGCTGCCTCGGGGGTCGGGGCGGCTGTGTGCCCTGCCTGCTCAGAACTTCCCTTCTCCTTCCACGAACTGTGGTCATTATGTGCAAACACCGTCCAGAGCAGCTTTCCTTTGTGTGTTGCATGTGTGTGTTCTGAGTGTGCATTGTCTATCCCCGGTGCTCCTTTTGCGCATTTGAGCTTTATTCAGCAAGTGTACTGCTGGCCATGGCGTGTTTCTTAGTACCTGACAAGGGTTCCTATGCGCACTGTCTGTTTTTAGCATTATTTCTGTGTTTAAGATGTGCAGTCTGTAGCTTTGCTTTCTTTGTATTTGAGCCGTGGTACCAATTTCACTCTGCCCGAGCATTCTTTAAATGGGCCTAAGGGGTGTCCAGAATGTGCATTCTGTCCATGGTTTTCCTTCTTAGTGTCGGAGCTGTGGTAAGTATATATACATCTGTCCAGAGCTTTCCTTCTTTGTGTGGGAGCTGTGTGCAGTCTGTCCATTGCTTTCACTCTCTGATTTTTGGAGCGGTTGTCCGCAGGTTTGGTCAGCCCATAGTTTGTATTCGGCTTCTCTGAGCCGTGGTGCGTATGTGCAGTCTCACAATTGTTTTCATTCACTATGACCTGACCCGTGTGTGTGCGGTCTGCCTATAGCTTTCATTTTATGTTTTGACGCTGTAGTAAGCATGTGTATAGTCTGCCATAGCTTAACTGCTATGTGTGATGCAACTTTGGCCAGGATATACAAGGTATGGCGCGGTCTTTGCTTAAGTGTGTGTCTTGAATTGTGTTTGGTGTGTACATGGTCTGTCCATAGCTTTCAATCTTGATCAGAGCGGTGGTGGGTATGTGAACAGTCTGTTGATGGCTTTCATTCTGTGGGCTGGAGCTGCGGTTTATATGTGTAGAGACTTTATATAGTGTTCATTCTATGTGTCGGAGCTCTGGTTAGTTCACACAGTCTCTTTGTAGCTCTGTAGTCAGTATGTCAGACTTATCACAATCATTACTTCCCTGTGTGGAAGCTGTGCCATATTAGCCACGGCCTATATCATGTTTTTACATAGCTTCATTTGATTTATTTGTTGTTTGGCAGTATACGGTGGCTTACAGAGCATGGTAATAGGTTGCATGACAGCAGAGTCACTTGGGGAGGTTTAGTCTTACAATTGGTCTCCTACTACTATTTGATACTGATAGCATTTTATCTGCTTATCGTGTTTTCTTGGTTCACTTTGCCGGTGCCTTCCTAAATTGATCATGCGTTCTTGCTATTGTTAATCAAGTACTCTAAATTTCGCTCACTCTTTTCTGCTAGGGGTAGATTACTTCGGTAGGAGTCTGATCATGCAACTTTCTAGCAACATGTAAAGGTATCACAAGTTGTGGAAGGTATCTCTTGTCTTTTAATCTAGGGGTGGATTTATGTTGGTGTTCTCTTAATTCTTGAAGGCACTGAGCTACCCATACTCGTCGCACAATTTTCTGCAGTGTCTTCCCAGGAATTGCTGTTCAATAGCCTCTTCACTAGTGTCGTTGAGCTGTTGGTGAATTTAGAGAGCTGTAGTAGCGTTGAGATCGGCCTACAGACCAGTCCCGTTAACCTGGTAGCAGCTAAAGAGCACCTGGCTATGCAGAGGTGGGCCAGTAGAATGCTCCTCGTACACTAGTCTAGATGCTTGTACTATGTTCTAGGGCTTTCATGTCTCAGACTCCTGCTCTCTGTTATAGTTCTCCAGGATTTTTCCTTTTCCAGTATTTCACTGTCTGCTTCATTCTTTTTAGTTTGAGTTGTGCTGTTCTTGCCTTCTGTTTGGGGAAGTTTTCATCCCCAGTGTTTGTGTCCTTTCTTACTTGGCATCAGAGTTTTCTTGGTCCCAATGCATCTTCTTGCGCCACACTGATGTTTACTGGCCATGTGTGAGTTCTTCATATACTGCTTAGTCACTAGTTCTGTACATCTACTTAGGTATCCTATTCCCCACTTCCAGAGCTGTAATATAAACGTCTCTGCTGTATGTAGGGAGTTTAGTTGGTGTGATCACTTAAATGGGTATCTCTCTACCCACAGAATTGAGTTTAGTCGTCAGTGATGGTGCATTCCTGTAATGGTTGTGTTAAACAGTCTTGCGCAATCCAAGTTAGCTTAGTTTAGTATTGATTTATTATCTGCATATTTTTCCTCCTTGTGTAAGAGAGTGCCTAAGGCGTAGGGTGCGTTTCTGCAGGTATAAGTGTACTGTCCATATCTCTTTGTGCTGAAGTCCTTTGTTGCTCTGTTAGGTAGTGAGTTGCTATTCCTTCCGCTGTGCTTGAAAGTTTCAATCGCTGAGTGCCTTTTCGTGTGTCTTCCTGTGCCTTTGTGTTTTTGCATTATCCCAATGTACACAATTCCTTTGCCCACTGCTGGTGACCAATTTACTTGTCTGCCTGTAGATGTGTCTAACCATCTTATTAATTTATTTCTGATTGTGACCAACTGTGGGCATTCCCGACATCAGTGTGCATATCCTTTTCTGTTCTAGAGTCCATTCTTCCCTTCCAAAAGCATTAGCAGTTCTTACCTGTCTGTGTGTGTCTTGGTGACATGGATGTAACTCCTTGTTCCAGTGATTGCTTATACCCGTTATTTCTCCCTTGTATTTGTGTTAGCCATCCTAGTCCCTAACTGAAGGTGGAGAGGGTCTATTACCTTTACCAGTCGGTGTTTTCCTTTCTTTATGCTAGTGTCCCCCCGTTTCAGGTTCTGCTTTTGCAGTGTGCGCCGTCTCACCCATACTGTCCTTTCCTCTGCTCCAAGCCATCGGATTAGTATGTGCACATTTAGTCCAGGTTCTCCTGTCTCTGTAGAGCTGGCAGTCAGAAATTACTCATCTCTGTTATTCGGAGACTTCCGTGCTTCTGCTAACCTTTTTGGAGTGGGCCTTGGGATCTGCCGATCGATCTGTTGGGAATGCACTTGTCCAGTTTGAGCATTCTCTGTGGCTCTTTCTGTAAAAATCTTAATTTGCTGTACAAGCTTCTGAAAAGTATATGCAGCTGCAGCCTATATATGCCTCTAATGTCCGCCTTCCTTGTGAACCATATCTGCGAACGTCCGCTGTGCTGGACTGTTGGGTTTGAACTAATATATAGGATCGTCATGCCTATACTTTCCTTCCTTGTTGGCTTAGTGAGTGGTTTTATCAGCTGTCTTGCTATACATCTTTATTATATTTGTTGATCTGAGCTGTTGCCCTTCAACTGCAGCGGTCTGCTTCTCTCATTCTCCACCCAAATCTGTTATTCGCTATTTACTGAACAGTATCTGCAGCCACCCCCAGGTGATTCTTCAGGAGATATTTGATCTCATGTAGAGTATTTACTGTTGTCTACTTACGATTTCTCGGTCATGTCTGGGCAGCGCACGTGCTGCTCTGCGATGCTGTATTGAGGTATGGCATAGAAGCTCTGCCCATTTCCTGCCCATCTTTTCAATTGGCTCCTGTTACGGTCTTTGTGAAATCGTTGCTTAACTTCTTTTTTCCTGTTGCCTATTTTAGATGTTTGAGCTACTCTACGACTACTAGCTTTTATTTATGATTTTCCCCACTTACTAATCTAGGAACTAAATTGCATCTTGGGTAGTTACTTTGTCATCGGTAGGTGCAGGCCTTTCAGAGATCTTCTATACAATGCCTTTGCATGTTTACTTACCTGTATCTGCCTGTCTAAGCCTATGACCTGGATTACAGCATTCTATCTGCACACCTGCCCATGGCTTGTTAGCACTAGTGGTCGCGAGTGCAGAGATTTGCCTTTATTTTCCACACTTAGTTGCCTGAGATACTGTAGCGTACTAAAACATTGCTGGTACTTCTCCCCTTTACCTTACAAAACAGGTGCAAACAGTTACAGATCTTTTCCTGCTTCCATTTATCCTGGGTTGTTCATGTCTGTTTCTGGAATGGGTTATGTTTTTCACCAGTGCCTGGCTGAGCTGATGGTAGCGATTTTTTTTATTTTTATCTGCCTTTACTTCCCACTTTGTCTTAACATATCGGGGCTGGTGATTGCAGCCATCTTCCTGTGCTATTATACTTTGCTTGTCGGAGATCTTTGCTGCCAGGACTTGTCTGTAATTTCCACCTTGTTTACGTGTTTGTTACTACAGTGAGTTACTGCCTGCACTCTTGTCTGTATAAGTTAGGCGCTTGGTTGGCAGAAAGTCCCACATTGCCTGTCCAAACATGCATGGCTGGAATCCACAGCGGACTGCGTGGGCTTTTCTCTCAGTTCACTCTTCTCGTCCACAGTCTCAACGATAATTGCAGCTGGCTTAGTGTGCTTGCAACATTTCTGATCCCATTGTAAAATGGGATTCTGTAGGATTTTGGCGGAAAGGGGCTCAGCAAGGGCTGCTCAGTTAGAGCCAAGGTTACTGCCTGCAGTTCAGATTGAATGAACATTTCAATGCATCCTGCACAATATTTTTTATAACTGGGCATTCCTCATTCCTTAGACACTGGCATAAAGGAGTTCCACATAAAAAATGTCACCTTGGAAAAGTGTGATTTTATGCATTTGTTTCTCTGACCTGAAGGGTATATCTTAAATCTGCAACGCCTGATTGTTCGCTCAGCTGTCATTTGCCATTGTCTGTCAACAGCAAACATAAATGACTTGTTTGACTATTGCTTCATGGAGTGTAGCACTCGTTTTTTCTTTAGCATGATGGTTTCAGTCCTGTTTAATGGTATACCATTATGCATGCGCTGCACTACTTGTTCATCTGTAACAGGACTGGCTGTAGTACTTGCCTGACAGTGGCTTAGTGAACGAAGACGTGGTTTCACATTACCAAGACAGGTGGTGAGAGTCCAGTTAATGCTGCAAAAGTCCATAACATAGAATATAACATGGCCTTCTATTGAGTGGTTCTGTTTAGCCTGATTGGGTAATTTGGTTGCAATATGACCGGTTATCCTTTTGTAATATTAGGCTTTAGTACTGTCTTGGCTGTAACCTGACTAGCTCTGGTGGTGCTTCTTCACCTGCCAAATGACAGCCTACAGTTTCTGCTTCACTAATATGTCATAATGTAAGTCTGCAGAACATGTTCGGCTGGAATGTGCAGACTTGTATTGCTTGTTAAGCTATAAAATAAAAAAGCTGTAAGATTGTAACATGAGACTCTAGTGTTGCCTACCCTGTAACCTGGCAAACTGTCTTCTGATGTATCCTCATCGACTGTAGGGTTTGTGCTAATTATAGTATGTAGTGTTTGTTCAGCTATAAGGGCATAAGATGTAAATGCTTGTGTGGCTACAGCTTATAGGGCTTAAAATGATGCTGTTGTATTGCTTTGCTTGACTATGGCACAACTATCCCTTTTCGGCTATAGGTTGGTTGACTGAAGTGCTTCTTTGTAATGCAGAGGGTTGTGGTGCTTACTCTGCTGTAATACAAGTTTAGTTGTAACTGTGAGCACTATTGGATGAAAGGCTGTAGTGTTGCTGTGCCTGTAGCTTAACTGGCTAGAGTAATTCTTGTTGACCCTGATAAACTATTACGCTTTTGTGGATCTCATAGCTGCAGTTAATCTAAGGTATTTTGTGACCACTTGTAAAGCGGTTATTATGTCATGTTGTATTGTATTGTAATGTAATTGCATTTAAGGCCTATAAGCTTTGTAGACTTTGGTGTGTGTTCAGAATTCAGTTGTTAGTCGGTACCGCTTGTTTGCCTGCTTGTGCAGCCACCACTGAACGCTTCTCACATTGATTGAAGGGCGTGTTTCGCTGTACTGTGATGGACAGTCATGGTTGTGTTGCAGTAAGCGGATTGGTTTCAGTGGTTTGTTTGTTACTAATGTAATGTGCAATAGTGTCTGTCGTCCCATTCTCTTTAGTGGTTTTTAGCATGATAGGCAATAGTGCATGTGTGCTCATTACAGGACCGCCCCCCATTTAAAAAAAATTTTTTTTTTTACTTCCTTGGAGATTAATTGCCTCACCTTTGTGGGATAGCTTTGAATTTGTGGAGAATGTGCCCTCCAGAACACTAATTTGGCCCTAAACCTTAATTTTTTTCTATATGGGTCCTATGGTTTCATTGTTGACCCCCCCCCCCCCCCCCCAACACCTCGCCAACCAACTGTGATGATCCTGCTGACTGAGTTGTTGGGAGGGACTTCTTTTATAATGCTGTAGTGGCCCCGGCATAATGCTTCCTCGCTCTTACATCTGAGTTTCGTTTGTTCCAGACACCACCCTACGTTTTTAGGTCTGGCTGGGCAAGTGTCTGCTGATTAATTCTTACCATTCTTTAAGTATACGCAGAGTGCCTTGACTTAGCGCAGTGGAGTGTTTGTTCTCTCCCCTCGTGTTACTTACTGGCTGCTTGGTGTATCTGTGCGCCTCTTGTGAGGTCTTGCATGGAAGTGCACAGAGGGCTATTTAACATCTCACAGGTACACTGCGTCATCACACGTGACATTGATCTTGTAGATGAATTGCATCGAGCTCGCAGGACGGGTATCACTCATGCTGTGCTATGTGGGCTCGAGCTTGGGGTCCCCCTCTGCAGTAACCTGTGCATTACATCGTGCTACTTTCCTTTCTGACTGTCAACAAAGGCTGTTCCAGCTGCACACACACAACAAGGTTGTGCAGGCGAGCTTTGATTTGCAAATGGAGCTGAGCTCGAAGTTCTCTAACCAGCTTCTGAAACCTGACCTCTGCTAAGGCTCCCTCCTCTAACCCCCACCTTCCGAGAATTCCTGAGCCGTGAAATGAGTTACATATTCCAGTGATGTACGAGTCTGTCTCGGGACCTATGCGTCATCCTGTTTTTTTTCTCCAGTTTTCGTGTAAATCCTCTCCTTCACATTATTTTAACCAGCTCTCTAACAGCTACAAATGCCTAGTTCCCAAAGTAGCCCAGATCAGTTGGCTTTGACAGTGGTGCTGGAACGCTGCTCAGTAACGCCACCTTACCATAGGCATTGGGTATGTGTGATGGTGTATCTTTTCAAACAGAAAAATTCTGGAAGAAGAAAAACCTTTGTAGGGCCCTTTTATTGCACATTATCTATGTAAACTCTTTCAAGTATTAAGGGGCTGACGCCCCATAGCAACAGCGCACTGACTTAGATAGCTCAGCACCATCTTGTTTAAGTGATGAGTGTGCATCTTGCATGTCACAGGATCGAATCCTGAGAAGATGGCGACGCTGGTGGTTTTCTTCGTAAATAGAGCAGTGTGCAACCTCCAGGCCACAAGTTAAAATCCACAGTAGATGGCTGAGAGGAGCTTGAGAGGGTTATGGAGTTAGCGGACATCTCGAACTGTGTGCAGGAAGGAGGTCGTAATAATCGAATGCTTTATGCTGGGACTTCTTTGAAATATTTAGGTCTCAATATAGTAGTAGTAAGCTTTATTTCGATATAAAAACATATCATAAAAGCAACACATTACATCAGTAAAAACAGTTTAACAACAATCAGTACAAAATATCCTACATGATCGTCATTAAAAATTTAAAAAACCTCTTTAAGAATGAAAAAATAGGGGGGGAACACATTACTGGATCAGCAATTTTTTCGCAGTTCTTATACGCCAAGCCCAGCCTAGGAATTTTGCCATACAAGTGGCAAAGAGGGGTCTTGCATCTGTACGCAATATGCGTAGGGCTTCCAGATGTGAACGGGTTCCCAAGCTCCTACAAAGGGGCTTCAACCACCTCCGTCTAGGCGCTGCGTAAGCGCTGCACTCAAACAGCAAGTGGGCAACAGACTCTACCCTTGAGTCGCAAAAGGGGCAGTAAGGTACAGTTTGTAAGGGCGGTTTCCAGGTAGAAGTAAACTGGCATAAAGGAAGCACCCCCACCCTGAATTTGAAATACAATGATCTGTCGCCTGAGCTATGGATAAGATCCAGATAGGGTTCCCTATAAGGGATCTCCTTAGCTAACAAAAATTGGGCGACAGATTTACAATGGTTTGTGTTGCATACTCTCTCGTTGTCCACCCATGACCAATAAGCCTTCTTTAGTAATTGTTTTGATGGTGCTGATTTGTTGACCCAAGCATCTCCTAAACCCAGCTTATAAAGAAGCCTCTTGACCTCCCTAAGCCAAATAACCTTATGACAACCCGGAAGGGACAAAAGATCATTTAGGGCTTCTGCATATCTGCGGAGTTCAGGGACATTCCAGATTCTGGACCATAATAAAAGGGGGCGTAATTTGGCTTGCTCACATATTGGGCGAGTGCCTGCATCTAGCAAAAGGGGGATTGTGGGGGTACTGTGGGGTAGGCTCATAAGATCTTTGTGAAAGTTGTTCTCAAGGTGGGCCAAGGTGTCTACTCTCTGGATGCCCCACAGTTCGGCGCCATACAGTGCTGCGCTCACAACCCTTGCCCTATAAATGTCTAGGAGTGCCCCAATTGGTTTTAAAGATGAGGCACGCTGTTCTTTGAGCAGGGCACCTGCAACCCTCTTGTGAGTCAGAAACACCTTTTGGTGGTGTGCCTTCCAACTCGGTGTCGTTAAGGCGTATGCCCAAATAGTCAAATTCTTTGACTCTTTCGAGTGGAACAGAATCTAGAACGGGGGGAACGACAGATTTCTTGGGGGGGTTGAGGACAAGAAATGTCGTCTTGCCTAGGTTTATAGCCAGACCCTTAGTGTCGCAGAAGGCCTTGAAACTAGAGAGCAATGATTGGATGCCCGCCGGTGATTTCGAAATTAGAAGGGTGTCATCCGCGAATAGGAGTGTCAGAATTTTCATTCCAGCCAGGGTGGGTGCGTCTGATGGATGTTGAAGGAGGTGCTCCACCACTCCGTTAACGTAAAGAGAAAACAGAGTGGGGGCAAGCACACACCCCTGGCGGGCGCCCCTATCTACAGGGATACGAGGTGTTTTCTCCCCCTGGACACCCCATCTAATTTGGGCAAAATTGCTATCATGAAATTTTTTAAGCAAGGCCAGCAGATATGGGGGCAGACCTAACCTATCGAGGACATTCCACAGTAATGCTTGTGGTACCAGGTCGAAGGCTGTTCGCAAGTCAATAAAGACTAAATATAAACTGCCCCCTCCCAGCACCACCACTTTCTAATAAATCATTAGAAGGCGAAATGTCTGCTCGATTGTACCTGTCCCTGTTCTAAAGCCTGCTTGAAAGTCTGACAGGATCTGGTTTTCATCAGCCCACTGGATAATCCTGCCCAATACCACTTCACCCGCTACCTTTTGGGTTGAGTCCAGTAAACTAATGGGACGATAATTTGCTGGGTCGTCCCTACAGCCTTTCTTGACGATAGGGACGACCTCAGCGCCCCTCCATGAATCAGGGAACGAACCTCCCAACAAAACCTCATTTAGAAGGGAAGCGATTAGTCTACTCCAAAAAGAAGGGTGATTCTTTATCAAATCACCCGGAATCCCATCAGGACCTGCCGCCTTATTTGGTACAATGCACCTAATTGCCCTCTCTACTTCCAGGCTAGTGAATAAACCATCATAACATGGGAGGTCAGCTGTAGGGCTGGGTAGTGGACCCAGAGATGGCTGAGCTAGGTGAGGTGCCCCCAGAGGAGCAGAATATAGTTTCGAGAAGTGGGCAAGCCAGACATCACCAGGGATATTGCAAGTTAGCTGCTGATCGATAGGTTTTTCCCTAGCTCTTAGCAAATCCCAAAACCCCTTAGCATCTTTCCTGGTACTTGCCTCTACTAGCTCCCCCCCCAAAAATCGGAATCATGAGTCTCTTTGGCCTCTGTCACACGTTTTTTAATGAAGTTTCCTCGCGGTCCTGATGTTAGCTGGGTCTTTGGTCTTTAGTGCAGAGATAAGTTCCCTCTTAGCTGCTCGACATTTGGTAGAGTACCACTTATCTATTGCCTTGGGAACACCTTTCGAGGCAACCCTAAAAGTGGGTTGGGGGACGATGAACAGGTCACTCAGTGCCACTATAGTCTCTGTGAATAATGGTAGGACCTTTTTGCTGGTAGGACTTAAGGCATCGAGCTGAGGCTCCACCCCTGACAAAATGGTCCCGGCTTGCGCCATCCTTGCTTCATCTGCTGAAACTTTGGCCCACTTTAAGCGCCTGCCACAGTTTGTAGGAACGATTTCATGTGAAGCTTTCCACTTACGATCAGACGTGCCTTGGTTTCCAGCCTGCCAAGGAAGGGTGATAGTTAACGAAAGGGGGTTGTGGTCGCTATCACACGACTCTATGACCTCCATGTCTTGATGGAGTGACCAAAGGTTATAATTGAGCATGATAAAGTCAATTCTGGAGGAGTGGCCCGGCCTGTTATATGTATGAGCACCCATAGGGTCAGATTTGGAGCGGCCATTTGTTGATCTCAAATTGTGCTCCATACAAAGAGCATTGATATCTATTGAGCTTTGTGTCCATTTGGGAATCGGATCAAGGGTCAGGATAGGGATACCTCTCCTAGTGTCCTCTTCAAAGGTATCCAAGATGTCTTCCCTGGCCAGTGGCTCAAAACAGCAATTAAAGTCGCCTGCAAGAAGAACGTAAGAGTCGATATTACAGGCAGCTAGATTGCTGCTTAGGCCTGTTGAGGTTAAACGTGATGCCCCACCTCTGGCGCCCCTCCGATAGAGATTGAATACTTCCAAGTTTCTTCCCCCTTTGCAATGTATTGATATCCACTGGAGATCCGGTGATTGGGTGGTCCTTTGATTTACACTAAGACCTGGCGCAATACTGACCCATATGAGAAGGCGGCCAGATGGGCGACCTTTAGATCCTTGATGTTGAACAGCCGGGACAAAGTAGGTTGAAAAGCCTACTCTGTGTCTGGGTTCTTGGCACCAGGTTTCCTGTAGGAGGCAGATGTTATAAGGTTCTAGGAAAGCACTCCATTCAGGAATGTCAAAGTTGCGTGCGAGCCCTGCCACATTCCAGCTTAAAATCTTTAGTAAGGGTTCGCCAGAGGTAAAATGCTTGGAAGAATAGGTAGGCGAGGGAGGTTTGGTCACAACCGGTCTAGAGGACCTTAGAGATGGCTCGATTTGCTGGTGATTCGGAACCACAACTGTACCGAACAGATTAGTCCCTGCTACTTCAGTAGGGATGGATGAAAGGGGAATCAAACAGGGTGAGTCTAGCCGTACTTCCACACCACAATGATCTAAAATATTGGGTGCGATTGGCCCCCCATCAATAGGCAAACTGTATGGTGGCCCTGCTGGGCCTGTTGGGAAGTCGGGAGCTAAGCATGCAATTTGACCTGGAGCCTGTGATGGCGTTATTTTTCTCAGATGCTGTTGAGCCGGTTGCATAGAAAGTCAATCCACATCCTCTAGGCTGCCAAATCTATTGCAGGTTGAGAGGCCATTCCAATGTGGGAGGGTATCCTTGTGACTCTGGGGATGGCTCATCCATGGATGGTGTTGTACCAATGTCCAGTCATCCACCTGGTTGTGTCTTGGTCGAGGAGGGTAAAAGAAGGTCAACGGCCTAGGAATGACAGAGGACTCTTCACTGCTTGGCCAGGAACAGATATGATGCGCTGTGTGTGGATCCTCAAAGGTCACCACTATACAGTCCCCAGGACTGGTTTTCTTCGTTGGACCCACCCAGGGAGTTCTTCGAACCATCAGGACTCAACTTCTTCGGCCATTAGGAATCGGTCTGTTCACGTTGAGCCAATACATTATCTTGTTTTTCAGAGACCAATGGTTCTCGTATTGGCCGTTGCCGATCTTAGGGACACCCGTCAGCACAACCACATAATCATTGGCCTCTGGGGGAAGATCAATATAACCCCCTCTGAAGTTGTCCTTTGCAGGGGGGCCCTGAGTTTCACTAGGATTAGGTCTGGGAGGCACTTCAGGTTTTGGGTTTGCTGGTTGGCGCGTGGAACTCCGTTTAGGGACCTGAGGTTTAGCGGTAGCGGAAGCATAGTCCACAGCCACAGTCCTCGGTTTAGGAACCGGCCTTACAGTAGGTGATACTGGGAGGGGAGGTTGCTGGACTTGGGATACAGGAGCTAGTGGTATTGGGTCAGCTGCAGTGAGGCCCTGATTTTCAAGACTTCTCAGGCCGAGAGTGGCCAGAGCAATAATGCTCTTTTCCATCTCGAGCAAGTTGTTTTCTATCCTTGACAATCTAAGGTCAAGGGGTGAGAAGTTTTTTGAGGGTTTCCCAAACCAGGTCTATGAATTCCATGTTATTCTTACCCAGCCCCTCTGCCTGTGGGCCCTCATCCTCTAAAATGGTGGTAGGGGGAATAGCTGGACCCTCTCCCCTACCCTCACTTGGAGGCTGTGTACCCGGAGTACGCTCTGCTATGGCGTTAATTGCTGGGACATTAGTCACTGCCAGATGTTGAGAAACTGCAATTTTTGCCTTCTTACGAAAGTAGGCAGAGCGAGAATGGCGTTTTCTTTTGGGTTGTTTGCCACTAGTGCTGGTAGTGTTCGGAGATGCCTGAGGGAGTGGGTTAAGAATAGAATTCTGAACACGAGAAGCTGTGGGCAGGTTTGCCTCGTCTACGTTAGGTGGTTGCTCTAAGGTTGAGGGAAAGATAGCAGGGATCGGGGACTGATGGACATCGACCTGTGTAACTACACAATGGGGGCGGACAGGACGCTCCGGAGTAACCGAAGCAGCTATGTGGCCTAGGGAGGATTTTTTTGAAAGTGCAATGACTTGAGACAGCCTTCTAGCAGCTACCAATTCTAAGGAAACCCGGGTTTGGAGTTTGGATATCTCTTCGTCTATAGCTATATTAGTACGGGTAATAAAGTCATCCATGGGGCCACTAATTTGTGGCCCACCTTTAGAAGCCTTGCTCCGTGTTACCCTAGTACTCATGGCGCTTAGTACACAAGGCCGAACGCTGATCAGGCGGGCCGAATGGGATGGTATAATTATTTATTTGCCTTTATAGGCTTAGTAGGGGTTATGGAGACAATAGGCGAAAGAGGATGGGCCAGTCCAGTCTGCTCAGTCCTCAAACGGCCCGCTCTTAGCCCGGTCTTCGCCCCGAGCTGCGTCCCGCGCTGCGGGAATCTGATGATGTTAAATAGGGGACGTGAATGACAGGGGGCGGGCCAGTGGGGAGAGCGGACCGGATGCTGTCTCCGTGGTCTCGCAGGGACTCCTGGTTGCTGGAGTCCCTGCACGCTCGCAGCCCCGCCGAGCCTCTCGCCCATACCTCTGTCTTCCTGCTCCTGTTGCCGGTTGAAGGTGAGCAGCGCAGTCCCGTGCGAGTTAGTTGAATGTAGCCTCGGTGATCTGGAATGTCAGCAAGCCTTTTGCCCAGCAAGGTGATTACCCTCAATATAGTGTAAGGCCAATCCACCTACGTACATTTTTACAGCGTATACCATTGTGCTACAGCATTTTGAGAGGTTTTTGTTTCTTTACCAGTGCTTTCTAATTCACCAGACGATACAGATACGCTACTTGTACGTGGCATTTTTATGTAATATTACACTATATAATCATCCAGTTGGTACTGGCTCTTTTCGCAGTCGAGGCAAGTTATTTATATGGCAAGTGCTCCAAGTTTACAATCACCCTGTATGTTGACACTATGGAAAACCAGTGATCACTTGGAGCACCCAAACAGCACCTTAGTATCCTGATAGTTTTATCCAATGTCCATCTCTATTTCGTCCCCAGGTTAACTCTGCAACAAACTATTATCACTAGCCTCAGGGTAGCCTCCCCCACTGTCACACTGATTGTGCCAGTCCTCTCTGCATTCATTCCCTGCTTGGATTATTGCAAGATGTACGGGAGACCACGATCAGTTGGACCACAGCGCTAAAGCTAAGCAGGCAGACTTCTCTTCGACCCAAAGGTATAAGGTCACCTCCCCATCTTTAGTGGCCCAACTTAAACATGCATAGACAAAGCTAATAGGTCTCACCTATGCAAGAGCTATTGGCTTTTCCAATATGTTTTAGCCATATGCACACTAGTGTGGCTGCTGCCCAGCATGGCAAAAGTGAGTAGAGGAGAGTGCAGTGTAATGGAATAGAGTGGTGTGGAGTAGCCTAGAATGGTGTAGAATAGAATAGAGTTGAGCGGAGTGTCCGGGTGGAATGGTGTTGAGTAGAGTGGCATAGAGGGTGTAGCGTAGAGTGGAAGAGTGTTGAAAAGTAGAGTGGTGTAGAGCAGAGTTGATTGCTGCAGAGTGGCATAAAGAGGAGTAGTGTAGGAGAGTGGAATGGCAGAGTGGAGTATAGTGTTGAAGAGTCAATTGATGTAGAATGGAGTGGCATAGAGTGGAGTAGTGTTTCGTAGAATGGAGTAAAGTGGCACAGAGTTGTGTAGAGCAGAGTTTAATGGAGTAGAGCATTCTAGAGTGGTGCTGAGTAGAGAGCAGTGGTGCAGAGTAGATAGTTTCTGCGTAGAGCGCAGTAGAGTAGAGTGCAGTGGCGTAGAGTAGATTATTTCAGCATAGAATGCAGTGGCCTAGAGTGGCGCAGACAACGATGGTGTAGAATGGAGTTGCGTAGCATGCAGTGGCAAAGAGTGCAGTGGTGTAGAATAGAGTGGCGTAGCGAGGATTAGTGCATCATGGAATGGAGTTGAGAAGTGACAGAGTAGATTATTTCAGCGTAGAGTGCAGTGACAGACTACTGTGGTGCAGATTAGAATAGTGGTGTACCGTGCAATGGCACAGAGTGCAGTGGTGTAGAGTATAATAGAGAGACGTTGAGAGGAGTAGTGTGTCATAGAATAGTGTGAAGTAAAGTGGCATAAAGTAGAAGTGAGTGGAGTAGAGCGTCCTAGGGTGTAGTATCATAGACCATAATGGCGTAGAGTGCAGTGGTGTAGGGTGGATCATTTTAGAGTAGAGTGAAGTGGCACAGGGCAGAAAGCAGTGGTGCAGAGTGCAGTGACGCAGAGTAGAATAGAGTGGCATAAAGTGTAGTAACATAGAGCACAATGGTGTGCAATGCCATAGTGTGCAGACTGAATTAACGATGAGAGCAGTGGCATATTGCACAATTGTGCAGAGTGGAATACAGTGGAGCGGAGTGTAATAGCATGGAGTTCAGTCGCAGAGAGTGCAGTGTTGCAGAGTAGACTGCCGTAGGATGCAGTGATGTATAGTAGAGTGACGTATTTGACATTGGCATGGAGTGCAGTGGCGTGGAATACAGTGTAGAATAAAGTGGCCTAGTGTGCAATGACCTAGTGTACATTGACATAGAATGCTTTCTCCTGAAAATGTTGTAGAGTAGAGCAGCATAGAGTGGAGTGCAATGGAAATGTGCACTGTTGATTGGTAGAGTAGTATGGGGTAGAGTGCATTGGCATAGATTAGAGAGGCATAGAGTGGAGTGGCATACTGTGGAACGATGAGTGGAATATGCATGGTGTGGTTGCGCACTGCCATTACAGAGAACATATTGTCAATTGAAATGACCATTTCATTTGCACAGGCATGCAGTTTTACTGGTAAGTGTACAATGTAAAAACGATAATGTGTGGAAATGTTATCACCCAATGTATTGATTTGTTTTGATTGTGTTAAAATATTTGCTTCCACCTCACTTCAGAATCTCCCAAAAATGTGCTTCATTTGTGCTTTTCTGTTCTATTTCGAAATATCTGCACAGTTTATTAATGGGCATTTAAAGTTTGTTGTATGCTAGAAAAAAATAACATTGTACAGCCTTTTCAAGCACTCCCCCAGTAGCTAGCATGGTTGTCTCATAAATCCTCTCACTTTGAAATCAAAGAAAGGAAAAGTAAACACCAAGCTCCCTGGAAAAGACAGCTTGACATTTCACCTCTGACTTTTAATGCACCGCGAAATGAAAAGGCCTGTTTACTGAAATCCAGTACTGGTGGCAGAATACAGTAAATCGGGACTGAGCAAGGGAAGGAAAGAACTCAAACTGGACAGCCTAAAACAAATCGTGCCAGTAGATATAAAACAAGCAAATGTGAGTTATAATCCGCAAAGGCAGTGGTAAGCAATGGGTGGAAGGCATTCCCTGGGAAGCTTTCTGAAAGTATCCAAGATGTTGTTAGCAAACCCTTCGACCTAAAAATGATCTTGCAAACTCATAATGTGACCTTTCCACTGCCAAGTCATTAATATATTTGTCAGTCAGTCAGTTAAAAAGCTTTTATTATCGGTTAAAAACCATAAAAAGACATATATACACATATACAATTAAGATAGAACAATGTACAATGCTAAAAGTCTTCAAAGGACACTAATTCATACAAATGTTAAGAAGGGTAAAAATAAAACGGACATCGTTGGCTCAATATACAATCCAATGAGACTCACTGTGGGACACCCCGAACAGATTATTAATGAAAAGGCTCCCCACAACAGTCCACATAAAATCCCAGGGGCAGTAGTCAATGATTTTACATTTTTTAATATTGCACACCTGGAGTACCACATAGACAAGAGGAATCTTGCTGTTGCGAGCACTGTCAAAGGTGTGGTATCAACTTTGAAAATTCTAAAAACCTTCCTATAGTCCCTTAAGCCCCTGGTTTTACAAAATTGGATAATCCACTTGTCTCTCGCCCTTGAGTACAAGGGGCAGAAGAGCAGAACGTGCTGATCCGTCTCTCTGCAATCCGTGCACCCTGGACAAGAGCTCACTTAGATGGAGCTTTTGACCACTTGTAAGTAAGGCCCCTAAGGGGCAGTGTGCCATGCCTAAACTGGATATATAGTTTCTTTGCCAGGGGAGGCTGGATGGCATCCGGAAATTTCTCGAATTTGGGAAGGGCCTTGAAATCTAGAAAGTTATTAGTCAACCTGCCCATAGAAGAGTTTGATAGAATGAGAGCAGAGCGGTGTTGTTTTAGTGCCAAACTCAAGGATTTTTTGGAGAGCATGGGGCAAGCCACCTCAGGGGACGACCACAAGTCCCTCATGCCGAGAGCTTGAGAGAGGTGCTTAATGTACTTTAACCAAGGGATCTTCCCCACGCCCCCTCTGGACAGGAGATCCCCCAGGTCCTCTCTGTAGCTCACAAGTTCCAGAGTGGACCAGAGTCGTCTCCAATATAGTAACAGGTGGTTCGAGACGATTTCCTGGATAGGCACTAGACCTACATCCAACCTTAAGGGTGTTAAAGGGGTACTCCGGGGGAGTCCCAAAAGGCGCCTAATGAAACTATTCTCAGTGAGAGATAGCGGGGTAGCGCTGACATGCCCCCATAGATCTGCACCCTATAGCGCACCCCCTCTCGCCTGGGCTTTATAGATTTCAACAGGCGGTCCCACCAATTTAAGGGAGGTTTCTTTAAAAACCTTTAGGATACCACAGGAGGATTGGGCCAACTTCAGATTGGCCTTGGCCATGTGAGAGGCCCAATCCATTCTGTCATTTAGGGTAACCCCCAAATAATCAAAAGTGGACACTCTGTCCAGGGCCATTCCATCTAAGTGCGGGTGTGGGCAATTGGGATGTTGCATATTGTAGACCATGTACTTGGTTTTAGAGAAGTTGATCTCCAAATTCCTCAGTCTGCAGAAGCGACAAAAAGCTTCCAATGTACGCTGGATACCCCCAGATGACTTTGACAGTAGGAGGGTATCATCAGCGAACATTAGGGCAGGTATTTTCCGCCCGGCTAGACTGGGGGAGTCCAGGTCTCTAGCTCCAAGTAAATGTGCGATCAACCCATTGAGGAAAAGTGAGAAAAGCGTAGGGGCTAAAACGCAACCCTGCCTCACGCCCTTTTCCACCGGAAACAGAGCCGACCGCTCCCCACCCCTCCCAAACCTCACCCTTGCAAACGTGCCCTGGTGCATACGTTTAAACAGCTCACACAGGCAGGCCGGGGTGCCCATCTCAAGTAGTATTGCCCAAAGCTTGTCCCTCTGGACCAGGTCAAATGCGGACTGAAGGTCCACAAAGATTAAATACAAGCTACCCGCCCCTAAAGTTACCGTCCTCCAATATATCGAATTCAAGCCATTCTGTAAACCATTTGCTACCATCTCGGACCAGCATCTTTCACGAAAATCCATCCAACCCTTTAAACAAGATTGTTAATCTCAAACAAGCAGTCCAAGCACCTGGTGCTCTCCGTATTGATTATGGTAACATGCTCCTCATATGCTGTCTGAACATAAGATTTGCCTTATGTCACTTAAAGCAATCTTATGTGTAGCAATTACCTTGGAGAAATGCTGCTGCTTCATATAAGCCTGTATTTCTACAAATCCGATATGTATATGACGATCACTGCAGCTTGTACTGGGTGTTTGTCCAGAGATACACAAGGGGTATGAATGAAGGCCATCTTAATCTTGATTTACAAAATTGATGTAACATCTGTGAAAGAAGAGCAACCCTCTTGATAGCAAGTTGATGACTCTCGCGTGTATAAGTTGTTTTTTATCGTTATTAATTATGTGACCTATTATCAATGTTTCCATACATCATAGCCTTATTGTTTAAATGTTATGACAGTTTAATTCTGTTCGGCACAAGAGGCTGAAGATGATTTTGATTTCCATTGTGTAATTTCCAACTATCAAACATATATGAATAAACGGGAGAAGATCTAGGGAGGCTCTGTCTACAGATCTCCAAGTTAAGGAGTCTGCAGCACTGGTAATATAGATAAAGTCTAACCGGTTGTGGTGCCAGACTGGACGCCTCGACCTCTGCTGTTGTCCCTGAAGCAGACCCCTGAATTATGGAGCATCTCCTACCTGGCTATTTTTGCATTGCAGGTACTGTAGGGGTCCCTCTGGGATAACCTGGATAGTGTGTGCTTTGCTTGCCACAAAGGTACACAGGAGACCTGCAGAAGGTATCTGTTCAACTGTGTCAGTGTAAGAGACATTGGAACATGGTCACCAGAATTATACACCAGTCATCTCCAAACAGCCACATTGGGTGCTAATCTCAGCCCATTTCTTTGTCTGCCTGTGCCTTGGTCTCCTTATCTCGAAACATTGGGAATGCTACAAGATAGTCTGAAGGCTAGTATTAATGGTATTTAGATTGCGTTTTTTGTTTTAAAAAACAGGCCTGTACTGTACATTTATCGTTAGGCAATGTACAGTAAACTGTTATCATCTTTTTAAGACAAAATAATTGAAATGCAGATTAGGATTATACAAAACCAAACCGTACGGTTCATTTGCCCGTAGTGTCACAAAGATCACATCACCCCTGCCATCGGAACACTACATTGGCTTCCTAGGAGAGAAAGATAACACTTTGAAACATTGTGTATCATACACAAACCAGTTCATGATCTTGCTTCAGGTTGTCCGACAGCTCGTGGTATTCTAAGAATCCGGATCGGCTTTCCCTTCAGTATTCCACAGAAAGCTCTATTGTTCAGGTTGGAATATACCAGTGTGTGTGTGCATGGCTCTTGCTGCTGTCTCCTTGTTTGGTGTTGCGTTCAGTTGACCCTCATGACATTTGGCACAAGATGAGTGGAGGGGTAAAGAAGATGCTGGAACATCCACTTGATAGTAAGGCTTCCTGGCTTCGAGTGAGAGATGGGTATGAGGTAAAGATGTTGGTACGCAGCTACATTTGTTCCCTTGGTGTTCATGGCGTACTTTTATAGGAGGGGCGTGGGATGAAGATACTCGTACCATTCCCTGTCACTGTCTTTGGAGGTTAGTCCCCCCCCCCCCCCCCCACACACACACACACACACACACACACCGCACGTATGATATTGTGAGCGAGAAGGGTGTATGGTGACAATTGTAGTTACTGTTTTTCAGCGCTTCCCTGTGTTGGGCCTCCTGACATCGAGTGAGGCGGGATTGGAGGGAAGATGCCGGAATATGCACTATTCTCGTCACCTAGTAGTGTTCAGGACGTCCTGGCTTTGGGAGAAAGAGGTGTGTGTGGTAAAGAAGCTCTTCCTTTGCAGGGCCTCTGGGGAATGATAAATGTGTTGGTTCTGATCCTCCGACACTCCTACGGTGCTAATAGCGGGTTGGAAAGTAGTGTGTCTGTTGAGCCTGACTGAGGTCACGCAGCATGGGATTTCGGCTTATGCTCCAAGTTTCACCTCTGACGGCAGGGCCAGGGATTAAGCTTTTTGACACCGAAAGCCCTTTTGTATTCTCGGAAGGAGGTGCATAGCGTCTATTATTGTTAACCTTTAATGCAAGGGCTGCCATGATGTCAGTGACGGTGACAGGCGGCGACTATTCTACATTCCTAGCAGGAACCGCTCCCTTGGGGGTGTCATGTGCTTTCGCCAGCACAGTCGGATGCTTCGTAGGGGATCTTGGGTTCGCCGAATCTAAATACACATCCCTCGTCCTATAATTCCTCTCGTTAGGTGTTTGCCTCTGCCCCATCTTTCCATCCCGCCAGCCCTCTTCTCTTTATTTCCAGACCGTTCCACCCTTCTCTATATATACGCGAGCAGATGTACTTCAGTTTCTTACCTTTGCAACCCAGTTCTTAATTTCAGTTCATTCCTACCTCTTCCCCCCCCCCCCGTGTTACCTTCAGTTCCTCCCGCATGGACCCTCTTCAATCATCAGTTTACTTCCATTTTCTGTTCCTCCTCCTGCAGCCCCTTCACTTCCATCTGCCGTGGCTCCCCCTCGTCTCTTTTCTCATCTATTGCTCCATCCCTGTGCGTTTCTTCCCTTTTCTTTGTCCACGTCCATCCCTCCCCGGTCCGTTATTTTAACCTAATTCTTCCGTTATCTTTAATCCCATTCTGTCTCGCCGAAAACTCTCCTGACTTCACCACGTCAGACTAAATGCTCCCCTCGTGTTTATTTAGCAGTCCTTCTCCGCCTCTTGACTTCTATCGCCACCCTCGTTCACTGACTTTCCTTTCTCTCCCAGGAGTTGAGTTCCCCGAAGTAAGCGAGCGGTCATGTGGGCGCTTTCTGCCAGCACCGAACGTGCAACACCAGGGCCCGTGAATTCGAAAACACCGGGTGAAATGAAGTCCTCACAGCACCCTCGTGAGCCTTCAGCCGCCTCCCGCGAGCGCGAGCTGACCCGCCGGTGACTCACGCGCCGCACCCTCCCTGACCCTCTGCGGGTCACGCTCCGAGCCCAGACGCGCGCCTTTCTTCCCTCGTTCTACCCAGCTGCGCTGTCTTCACAGCCGGGCGATGACGCTGCAATGACTTCTCCACAGAGAATGCCATTGAGGGCCCCAGCCTGTCGCCGCCGCCTCTGGGGTGGCTTTGTACACTGGGCTGCCTCGTTGCATTGGCGACCCTTCTTTAGTTCAAGGCCTCTGTTTCTTAACATTCACGAAGCAGACACTAGTATTTATTCAGGCCTTCTATAAAGCACCTTTTGTAGATTTATACAGTTAATTCAGGTCGTTCAGAACAATACATTATTATCCCATCTTGGCTTTGGGGATAGACGCTCCACCGTGGAGGTGCACGTGTACCTCAAGTGTGTGTTCCATATATAAATCAGCGCACGGTGTACATTCCTCGGCAATCAACATCTCTGAAACTGGTTAGTCTACTGAAGTTTATTTCTGCTGCTGTCGCGAGTCTAAGCTACCACCTTGTGGCAGTTCGGGAAAAAAATTGTCTTGAATCGAACAATTCTTGCCATTCCCTTTATTAAATATGCAAGTTGGCAGCACCCAAACCCCATATAATGTGTTCTTGATGGACACCCTTGATTAGAAAGATCGATATAAGTTTGTCTCCCTTTTTTCACAAACTCCGACTGATTGAGTAGCCCTCCTTTAAATCCAATCTCCTTGTTAATTGCGTCGCAGGCGCACAACACCCATTGGGCTCACCAGGCTTCAGCCCCCACCATTGTGTGTCTCGGCTGAGACAGCTTTGCGGGCTGGCGTCGCGACCGTCTAATTGCAGCCGCACCCGAGTACTTCACAGGTCTATAAAATACCATGTACTTGTAAATGAGGCTTGTGTGTTATCGTTTGACATGTGATTGTTGCGGGTCTGATTGTTGCGGGTCTGGTGACGCTAGGGTACCTCAGAAATATTAATGGACAGTGATCATGCCCAACCACCACTATGTAGAGTATATAGTCCCCTTGTCTAAGTGCATAAAGTCAAGATGTGTTTTTTATTTTAGTATCTATTTTTTGGGCTGGAGATGGAAGTCCGTTTTACATCGTGTCATCCTAGCATGACTGTGTGGAGGATGAGCATTCACTCCTCAAAATGAGAGCCCCTTGAGCTTCTTTCTTCAGTGGGGTGAATCTATCATTTGTCCATCCGAGCGAACAATTCTATTTCTTAAAAGGTGTTGATTAAGTAGGTCTTGATCAAATGACCAGGCCCCTCCACCTCTCTGTAACCCTTAGACACTAGAGCTCATCTTTACTCTTGAAGGTGCTCTCTATTTACCTGGTTCTATAGCAACACCCGTTTCTCTTGGTTCTAGGTAAGTTCAGAGGGTGAAACTACGGGGGGGGGGGGGGGGGGGAGGCTGAGAAATGAACCATTTATTTGACAATGAGCCTTCCTTGGAGGAAGGTGATTCAGCCTTTAGCCGGAAGTGGCCTCTCTTTGAACTGGCTTCCAGTGGAAGTTGCAGGTGCTGGCGGGCACCATTTAGACATTTCAACTATTTGTATGGCCTAACTCTTATTCCTGCTGTGTGTTCTTGCAGTTCGGTGCTTTGTAAATGAACATCATTGTTAAACACAGATTCCAAGGCCTGTGGTTTTTTTGTGTGCTTCAGGTTCTGTCTGAATTGTAATATCAAGGGGTTGATGTTTTTATTAATGCTTGACTTTCACTTGGGGTGCGTCTGATTCAGACCTAGCTTTTGGATTGACTTTTGCTGTGAGGACCCTTTAGACGTTAGCGTGCGTTAATTCCCACATAGCTAAGTGAGTGGTGTGAAGGATTGTGGGCAGAATGTCATTGTTTGAGATAAGTAGTTTTAGAGCCCGCCTGGGTTGTATGCTGTCTTTACTCCTTGTATTGAGTATGAATTAATTGTGCATTAAGCTAATCACCATTCTCTGAGTTCAATAAATGAATATATTCAGAGTGGAAACTCATCGAAATAGTTGGTCGATGTAGAGGAGATAAACGCATCTGCACAATAGGCGCATAAAAAGTAAAGGCTAAAAGTCAGTATCCTGATGAACAGAATTCCCCTGCATCCTGGGAAGAAATGCACCGGGTTTGGCACTGAACTGGCAGTTTGAGAATGTTTATTTTTTGGGCGGGAGCATAGAGGGCGGTAGATCTTGTTAAAATAAAAAAAAAAGACCTGTTCGAGAGGTAGCGGGGTGAAGCAGCAACAAGGCACGGGGACAGCTGTACACTGACAAACAAATTTACTCTGAAAATTATTCTGGAGCAGAGCAAGACTGTCCGACATTTTGAGTTCTGCTTGGCAAATGAGTGTTGTTGGTTCTCCTGGGCAGACTTGGGGTCCATTAGTGATGCCAGTTGCTAGCCCTGTGTTGCTGTTTGCGAATCCTGTGCAATAATCTGAATTCTAATCTTGTTAAATTAAGGAATCCATAAATCTTTAGGTTCAAAAACAAGTTTATTTAGACAATTGTCCATAAAAACATTCTCTCTTCGCAGCACAATCTGGATACTTTAACACCCTGCTGGAGAATGATGAGGTGGCTAAAGTATCTTAGAGCCCGGGTGGCGGCCGCGATGTTCCAAGATACCAGACTAAACTCTCTCCTTATAGCCTGGACCATGGTACCTTGTGGGAGTGATAGAAGTCTTTTAAGTACTGCCCCTTCCAGTCTGTCCCATTCATAGGTTGGATCAAGAGAGAATGTCTCTCCTCCATACAGGCCTATTGGTGGCATCTTCCCATCATAGGCCTTTAATAATGGGATAGGCCCCCAAATGTACCATTAAATCCAGATAAACAGCTTGACTGCAGAAGAGCCTTCTGCCTAGTGTCATTCCAATGTGCACCCCAATTCAAATTTTTCCTAAAAGTTAAACCCAGGTATTTATACTGATCCACTTGTTCCACCACCTGAGAATCAAGATACCAGGAAAAACTCTGCACTTTTTTCCCAAAAATCATAATTTTAGTCTTTTCCAGAAGAATACAAAGCTTGTTCTGCTTACTATAAGAGGCCAATGCCTTGAGTTTCCTCTGCAGACCAATTGAAGTGTAGTCCATTAATACCAAATCATCTGCATAGAGCAGACCAGCAATATGCTGATCCCCAATTTTAGGTGAAAAAGACTTTGATTGGGAAATAGCTGTTCGGAGGTCGGCCAAAAATAAACTGAAAAGTAGGGGTGCTAAAATGCACCCCTGACGCAGGCCAATGTTTACGATAGAGATTCTTTGGGACATCCTTCCTGTCTTGTCTAACTCCACCTGAGCCCAATTGCCAGAGTGCAGGGATTGAAGAGCCCCAAGGAGGTGTAGTGGTAATTCCGAAGCGGCGAGTTTTCCCCATAAAATATCCCTGTCAACAAAATCAAAGGCTGTCCGGAAATCTACAAAACAACTGCACAGTCTTTTATTTTCCTCCACTGCCTTTCGAGTAATAGCCCACAAAGCAAAGCAGTGGTCTATGGTTGAATGACCCTCCCGAAAGCCCCCCTGTTCGAAAGGAATTCTTAGTTTCAATGGCCCATTCTTAAAGTTTGGCTAAAATAATCTTGGAGAGTATCTTTAATGAAATGTCCAAAAGGCTTATAAGCCTGTAATGCACTGGGTCTGTACCACTCCCTATTTTTAGGTCTCGGGTCTAGCCTACACTGCGAATGCAGTGTCGCGCAGCGCGAGCCTATTCCGGGCAAATTGAAAATGGACCTTGCATTCCACAACTCTCGTGCCGTTGCAGAATCCAAGGTCCAATTTCATTGGCCTTCGGGTGCATTCTGTTTTTTTAAACCGAACACGCCATAGGCGGTCGCGTAGCTCCACCCATGGCCTATTGGTGTCTGTTACGCGCACCAGAGGACATATGTTTTGAATTATCGCCGCTTGGTTTCACAATAGACCCCTGCCAAGGGTGAAATCGGTTTCACAATAGACCCCTTCCAGAGGTAAAGGGCAGACCCTGCAACCCAACTGAACCGGGTAAAGTAAATTCTAGCCCACCAAACACTATTTGTTTTAATTATTACCGCCGGGACATTGTCCGGACCAGCGGCACAAGAGTGTTTTATTCTCTCAATAACTGTCTTAACTTCCTTCACTGAAAACCAGTTGGCTGGGAGGGTTTGCCCATAGATGTACTGAGTGCCATCTAAACCTAAAGGTCCCCTGTATAACTCAGTCAGATGAGTGGCCTACTGTGCTTCCGGTATTATACAGGTGAGAAACCCCCTACTTTGGCCATTAAACTCTTTGACCTTTGTCCAGAATGTTTGCTCTTTAATAGTATAATCTCCTCCCACTTCCTATGATAAAAAGCTACCTTTTTCGACTGCACAAGGGATTTATATTGGCGTTTAAGTTTAACCAGCTCTTGGGTGGCTAATGGGATGAAACGACACCTAGCACTCCTTGTTTTCTGTCTCACCAGTCGTTTCAGCTTTTGGCAGTCCTGATCAAACCAGCCCAGGACACCCTTTGTGCGCGATTTTGTCAGTCCACCCTTTCCACTTATTTTCACTAAAATACAGCCCAAAACTTGTTGCAAAATATTATTATACCACACAATAACATCATCAGCATGAGTAGGGAGGGTAGGAACCATCTCCTCTAACTGAAGAGTTGCTAATTGTTGAAGATGCATAGTGTCTTAACGTGTTGTGACCCTGCGCGGATAGGACATCTCTAAAGGAAACACTCTCTCAGGAGATACTGGCTCACACAAATCAAGAACTGCTGTGGTTGCCCAGTGGTCACTGCCCTCATATTTTGCCACCTCAAAGCGGCCAAAATTCCAAAGGGACGTGAATATATAATCAATAGGGCCCAAAGAGTGGCCCTGCCGAGATGTTACTATAGCTGGTGAATCCTTTTTAAAACGTCCATTTAAGTAAATAAGACCATGACTTGCCAGCCTTTCACTCAGCACTTTGTCCTCTTTTTTTGATGGTACCTGCTGGAAACTGTGCTACGGGAATGTTGTAGGAATCCAACACTTACTCCCAGTGTTGGTCTAGCTGTACAGGGAATAAACAGGCATTTACATCTCCCGCCATTATTATCACTGCTTCCCGGTATTTTGCCATTAAATGCTGGAAAGGGGATTCAAATAATTTCAGCCAGGGATTCATTTGGCAATGATCTTCTTTATGAATATAAACATTTATAAGTAAAAAATAACTGGGGACATTTAAATCTTTAAGTTTTAGTTGCTCCCTGTTGTGCCTTTTCTATCTGTGACTATAATGTAAAGTCAAGCCTGTCTCTGTATTAAAGATTGTTTTGTAAAATAAGAGTGGTGGTATGGTTGTTTTTTGCGGTTCATTGTTTCTGGGATGTCTCTTGAATGGTCTGTCTCATCAGAAGGGTCAAATGGCGTTTTGCAATTTCTGCTTCCCCTGATTCTGATGAAATTTCATCAGACTGGAATGAGCAAAGGTTACTGCAACCGATGAATGAATGAAATATTTGGCCGAGTCAAGTTCCACTGAAAAGCCCTGTTTGACAGGAGCTCAGTTGACAAGTTAGGATGTTAAAATCTACTGTTCATAGGGCCCAATTAAGAGTCTGCTCGAGCGATGGCTCCATGTGAGAGACCATCAGCCATATTAACAATTTCCCCAAACCACACCTGGTTCTTCCTTGGTTTTAATTCACACAGATTGTTCTTTCTGAAACCCGGAAGAATCTGTGTTAAACACAAGTGGAATTGGAAATACATTCGGGAAAGGGCCCGTTAAATCCTGATCCAGCATGTTGTTTCCCATTCCTGCACTAACGAATTGTAATGGTACAGTGCAGAGCAAGAGTTACCAGATGGAATTGGCTATTACAGCTCTGGTAATCCTGCCCCGACCCCCACTCCATGCTTTTCTACCGAAGTATGTGAAATATAGGTTGGAGTATTCTTAATTCTGCGCCCCCCTCCGAAAGGGTAGAACGCTTCAAAAGATAACCCATCAATGCCGTTTTCTCAGAACATTTCTTCTAAAAATGTTCCAGTCTAGAAATGTGGTGGAGAGCTAGATGGTCATTGTGATTGCTTGAAGGAGCGATGAGAAAGTTATGACACATCCTTTCTCTTTGAAGTGCATAGGTCAACTTGTTGGCTAGGTCCGTTAGTTATTAAAATCGAAGTAAAAGCATGGTGCGTTGGCAGTCAGACAGGGCTTTGCAATAACCCCCCTTCAAAAATACACTTTAGATGTCAATATTGCATTTTTACTGAATTCTGGATTTTCTTGCTACTAAAATGAAAACTCAGTCAGTCTTTTTTCTTTTCATATGTTCAAATCGATATTTTGCTGCCGGGCGTCTTCAGAGTAGATTTGGCAGTTTCGTCTGTCATGGCCATTTGTTTTCTTTGCATAATCCAGATTCCAGAATGTATCCTCCTTCAGAAAACTGTCTTAGATTGCTTGATCAACAGTGAAGCATAGTGTGTGCAGTTATTTGATCTGAAGTGGAGTAGAGCATCTGGTTGTTGACGGTGACTGCTGTTTAGTTATGTGTTGGGTTGTTCAGTGTGAGTTTTGTAAGCATTGTGTGGGAAGGATGGCAGTGAGTTGAGTGGCTCGATGCTTCGTGTTTTCCATATGAGTGAAGGCAATATGTTTAGGGCCACCCTAACATGGATATTGTCCATAGCTATGCATTGTTTTGAAGATTAGTTGAGGAGATTACCTGCTTTGACACATCTTTTCATAAGCTGGTCACAATCATCTAGGGCTATATGTGCAATACGTCAGGCTATAGGGTTGGTGAGTAATAAGCAGCAGGAAATTAATGATACTTTAATGACCTACTACACACAACTTCAGGATGACATTCGGGGGAGAGATTGAGACGGTACGACCCTATTTAGGAAGGATACCTATGAAATGCGTTACTGGGGAACAGAGTCCACCATTGGAGGTTCCTCTAATGAAGGACAAATTAGATGGGGCAATTGGTCAATTAGCGGGGGGCCCACAGGCTGATGGGTTTCTGATGGAGTGGTAAGCCTGTTTTAAAACTCTGACTCCTAAGCTATTGAAAGTGTTCCAAGTAGCTGAACAGCAGAGAGTTCTGCCACAGTCCTTAAGAGAAGCAACTATTACGGTCCTGACAAAAACCGATAGGCGACTCATTGAATGTTAGGTTGTATCTTCCACTATTCTTTTTAAAAATAGATTATACGATTGTGGGAAAAGTGACTGGAAAATAAGCTTATTCATTTGGTAACTGATGTAGTATACTATGATGACAATGGTTTTGTTTCTGGTCAAACTACAGGTTGAAATCTGAATAGATCATGTCATGTAAAAGGTGGAGAAACACTTTACTAATAACTGGGTGGCCTCTCTTGGCATTGCGAAGACCTTTGATACACTGAAGTGGCCTTAATTATTGGCAGTACTGGAGAAGCTGGGATTGGAGCCTGTGTTTTAAAGATGGTTGGGTTACTGTACTCATTGGCAAGGTTGAAGATAGGAATTCACGAGTCACTACTCTTGGAGGTGAAACCGGGATTGAGGCTGGATGAGGGGGGGCGGGGGGGGGGGGTCGCCCTTGTCGCATATTTTTTGCATTCACTGTGGAACTATTGACCTGCATGTTGAGACAGAAGGGACCGGAGTGGGAAATTAAACTTGATGATCGTTGGCAATTTGTCTTATAATATGCAGATGATGCATTGCTTTACCCGAGAGGTAATGCCACTGCAATAAATAATGTTATGATGGTGCTAGACTGGTCGAAATTGTCTTTTTCCACGTTGCCCGATACCAGGTGGATCTCTCCCCCTGTCAATCAACTGGTAGATTGAAATTTTCAATTTAAAACATTTGAGTACATGGGTGTTCAGATATATCCTACTTTTGAAACGCTTAATGGAGAGCAACCTGAGAATGATGGCTATTAAGAAATCCCTTCCGTTTTGGATCGGACTCTCACTGTCCCCAAAGAGAAGAGTGGCAGTGGCAAAGATGCTGGTGCTGCCTAGGTTGCTATTCTATTTTGCAACACTAATTCTAATGGTGAGGCCTGGCTTCTTTTGGAAGTTGCAGGGAATATTGTTGCCACAAGTTTGGGGTGCTGGCAGAGTGGCACAAACCGAAGAGGCCTGTTCAAGAAGGGAAATCAGGGGCCCGAGTTACAAAGTTTATTGCCGTGCAGATCAGCTGCAATGGGTGCTCAGAAGATGGTTACATACAGGCAGTGCTGTAGGATGGTAATATATTCTGTACATTACTGAGCGCCTATGTACAAAATTCTCATAGCCTGAAATTGAAATGGGTGGGGTGTTCAGAGCATACCAAATAGGTTTAATGTATTTCCCAATTCAAATGCACCAAGTTGACCTACCGCAATCAAACATACCTTTCACCTAAATTCTCTAGTCTCATGTATGAGGGGGTACCCTCTGAGTGCCTGCAATGTGGTGCACTAGAATTAGATTTTTGTTGCATGGTATGGTTATGCCGAGTGATTGTAAATTATTGGGTAGAGGTTGTGGAAATAATATTGAAAATAACAGATCAGCGAATAGTGTGACCTCACAAGAACGTCTTCTAGGCCTAGCATGATATATCAACTAAGCATATTTGTTGGTTTGTGGACTTAATATTCATATTGAATAAACGATGCATAGCAATTGCTCGGAAATTAGCGGCTATGCCACAACAATAAAAAAAAATGGGTAAATGTCTGAACACCCCCCCTCTCCTTTCCTCCTCCCTCCCTCCCTTCTTCCCCCTCTTTCCTCCCCCCCCCCCTCCCCCCCCCATCTGATTGAAGTGGTTGCACACTGTAGGGTGCAGTAGTTGTTAACTACGGAAGTAACTAACACTGGCGAAAGAGGTGTCGAAAGTAGGAGGAATGTGAGATATTACTGTAATGTATAGAATTGACCCAGTACAATGAGTAATACACGGATGATCTGATTAAAAGTGCGAGGGGAGTTGTGGGAGGGGGGAATTAACAATCATGGGAGATAAGTTGTTTGAAAAGAAGTTGTTTGAAAAGAAAAATGCAATGTCATAGATGATTAAGTTATATGCGCACAGCATACAATGTATGATGAACCATCCTGTTAACAAATGCTGTAATGTTGTGTCCACCGATGCGGAAAATAAAAACATTAAAAAAAAAAAATGTCTGAACACAGAGCGGTTGCCGAAGGAGAGACATTGCAGCGCCAGACAGGGGAGAACAGGTAGTATGTGCTGCAATAAAATCTATGGTGAGGTTGGAAGCAAAATCGTATGACCGTCCCCCTTGAACTATGGGCTGTGAAGGGCACAGTGATTGCAACAGCATTGCTTGACTGTATGTGAGATCTTGTACATAGCTGATATGCACTGATATCCTCCTGCCTGCTTATTTTATTATGTCTTTCTTTGATATGCTTAGTCCCAACTCCTTTCCTAGAATTATATTTGTATATTAAGACTAAGAGCCGCTGTCCCTTTAGTTTTACTGTTTGAATGATTCATAGATGTACAGTATGTACAAAAGTTCATTTACTTATGTTGGCTACACGGTTGGAAGTAGATTGAACTAGAGATTCTATTTCTGGGTCTCAAAGTGCAAAAGGGTAATTTAAAAAAAGCTATACAAATCTATAAAAAAGAAAAACCTGTCAATTCATTGTATTTTGTAAGTGTTATCAATTTCATTTTTAAAGACATTTATCATGATGATTTATTTTTTGTTTTTTAGCCAATTCATCGAGAGCCAATCGTAATTTCACCCGGAAGAAGGGTATCTGAAAACAGCCAGTCATCCGAGGACTTTGATATTGATGCAGAGAATAATGTTGGACACTTGGGTTAGTGCTGGTTTGTGCTCCTCTGGTGGTAGAGTAAATAGTGACGTTTGGAAAATCTGAAACAATAATGGATTATTTAGTTGTAATTCAAGTGGCACAGCTACTTTTGTGACCTGTGTAAGTACCTCTGAGTCTAGGCTTGCTTTTGTAGCATTTAACAGTGTCCTTCAGCCTTGAGGAGATAGCTAGTGGTTCTGGGGGCTGGGGCAATGTTACGAGTAAATATTTTTCTAGTGGAGGGCGCAATTCAAATGGATTAGGTTGGGATTTCTTGAGTAGAGAAGGACCCCTCAAACGGGTTGTCTAGGTATATCTTATGTGGTGGGATTCTCAGGAGGGTAGTATCTGTAGTCTTCAGTTTGGGGGTACAATTCGTTTGGAAGTTTTAGAAATGGGGTTTCTGGTTCGCTAGGGTATGCACCTAAGCCAGGCAGAACCCATTACTCTAGACAGGGTAAGGGAGTTGCACACATGTAGGAAGGGGGAGGCTCTAGTTGGCGCAGTGTAACACTAGCGACAAGCAGGGACTCTCTCTTCCTCGTCAGGGCTGAGGGTTACCTTCCAGACAACCTCTGCTTACCCTCTAGGTAGTGTGGCTTAAGCAGTCTTAGGCTAATCTTTGGGGCACATAGGGTTAAACACTTGCAATATTACACCCTCACAACCAACCCACCACACAATGAGACCAAACTGTATTCTGTAAAAATATATATCTTTATATAAGTTTCAAGCAGGCTTATGAATACAGTTATCAAACTTTCAAATAGCGGTTCCAAGTTACTTAGTTCAAGTTGCCACAGTTCTTTCTAGCAATCAGCGTTCTTTAGGGCCTTCTGGCCGGTTCACCAAAGTTCTTGTGGAGCGGGCGGCTTCCAGGGGAGCTGTCCCACGTCGCGTTGCCTTCCCGGGGTCGCTGTTCGTTGCAGCTCTCAGCCGAGCAGGTCACGGGTCATCCGGGGCAGCGGTGCTCTGTGGCGGCAGGGTCCTTTCCTCGTCGTCCGCTCCGACCCTGGAGGCGGCGGCTGTTGTGGTGGCGGCCAGTGGCAGTACGGTCCCCAAGTGCAGGACATACCCAGCCAAGGGCCGGTTGCAGCTGTGCGCTCACAGCTGAGCTGTCGGGCAGGATACCGACCAGAGGGGGGTTCTCACAGGGCGGCTGTCCGTCTTTGCAGGTGGGCTGGCGGCTCGAAGCACAGTCAGCTCGGGAGCTTGGACCGGACGGGTCCTCCTTCGCTTTGCTCTCGGTTCCCGGTGCAGATGCGGTCACGGTGTTCAAGCCAGCGGCGGCTGGACCTCACTTTGCTCTCGCTGTTGCCTTGGGTCCCGGTCACGGTGTTCGGGAGGATATCGATACCTTGGATTACGGGGAGCGTGGCAGGCTTGCCCAGCGCTCCCAGACCCCTCTGTCAGTACTGCAGCGATAAGCAGCACACACAGTCGCTTTCTTCAGGGTGTAGCGCCCACTGGTCCTGGGGCGCTGGTCAGGGGGCAAGTTCAGCAGCAAGCCCTTGGAGATCGTTTCAGCAGAGTTTGGCACAAAGTCTTGTCAAGTAAAAGTCTTCTCGCAGTCTTTCCTTTTTCCTCTCCTTCGGCAGCAAGGCACCAGACACAGGCAAGAGACAGCACTCTTCCTTGTCCTTCACGGTCCTTCTCGTCGGGCAGAGTTCCTTCTGTAGCCCAAACAGGATCTAATTTTCAAGGAGCAGGGCTCCTTCTCTTATACTGCATTTCTTTTGTTCTCGCAGGCCAGGGGGGCCTTTGCATAGCCACTTTCAGTCCTTGAGTACTCCGGTGGGTGTACTCCGGCTTCTGCTTTCAGTGTGAGGGGCAGGCGCATCAGACGCCCCACAGGAGGTGGAGCCAGCATTGTGCGGACAGGGGCAGCCAGAGTACCTTGTTGATGGGGCTTCACCCTTCCTGGGCCAGGTGTCGGCTGAGTCATCAGTCGCTCCCCAGGAGGGTGGAGCCAGCATTGTGGTGGCAGAGCACAGCAAGATCCAGAGTCAAGAGCCACTCCTACCTCCCACTAAGGTGTAATCTGCGCATTCACCACCTGTCATTCCCCCAGCCCTGTCACTCACACGTCCCAGACAGTCAGATACACATACCAGCAGAGGCGGGCTGAAATGGTTAGGCAAGCAAATGCTAACTTTCTAAAAGTAGCTTTTGCAAACACAGGATACTAAAATAAACTTGACTTCAAGAAATATTTTATCATCCTGAGTTCAGGCATACTAAACACGACTCGCTACCATGCTCCTTGAGCCTGCTGGGATTATAGGGTGTAATAATTCCAGCAGCTCAGTCTGGCCTAATGGAAGCAGGTAGCCTTCAATAGTGAAATACGATTTTCGTTGTAAGTCACTACTAGGACATGCCACACACATCAGGGCCTGTCCTACCTTACATCTACAACGCACCCTGCCCGCAGGCCTACCATAGGGGTGACTAATATGTAGTCAAGGGAAGGTTCAGGGGCTGGCAAGTGGGTGCACTTGCCCAGCTAGCGTGACAGTACGAGACCGCACGCGGGTTCTGCGGTCGCAGTCCCCAGACACATCTTTACGGCTGCTTCGGTGGGTGGCGCAACCAGCGCTGCAGGCCCACTAGCAGTATTGGCATCTACAAGCCCCGGCACTTCTAGTGCACTTTACTAGGGACTAACAGTAAATCCAATGAACCAATCATGGATACCAATCGCATGTACAATTTACAGTAGGGAGCACTTGCACTGCGGCACGGGTCGGCCGTGGCGCAGTGCCCCGAGTATCGGAAAACCAGCAAAACATCGGAGGCACATCAGCAAAAAGTGGAAGGGAAACTCACGCCAAGGTGTGCCAGGTCTAACATGTGTCCCCTCCAGCTGAAATGTGGGGGGAACTACCCTTCCCCAGGGAGTTCCACATCACTAAGGCGGAAAAATCTGGACAGACCGTCATCGTTGGCGTGATCGGTGCCAGGGCGGTGTTCCACCGTAAAGTCCATGCTCTGTAGAGAAATGGACCACCTCAACAGTTTCGGGTTCTCACCCCTCATTTGCATCAACCATCTGAGGGGCCTGTGGTCCGTCTGAACTCGGAAGTGAGACCCAAACAAGTAGGGTCTTAGCTTCTTCAGCGCCCAGACCACAGCAAATGCTTCACGCTCTATTGCACTCCACCTACTTTCCCGTGGAAGTAATCTCCTACTTATGAAGGCTACGGGTTGGTCAAAGCCCTCCTCAGTCATCTGTGAAAGAACAGCCCCTACACCATGCTCTGAAGCGTCTGTTTGCACTATGAATTCCTTGGAGAAATCAGGAGCCAGGAGCACGGGCGCCGTGCACATGGCAGTCTTCAGGGTGTCAAAAGCCTTCTGACAGGTGTCAGTCCAAATCACATTCCTGGGCTGCTTCTTCGAAGTCAGCTCGGTCAAGGGGGTCACGATCGTGCCATAGCCCTTGACAAACCTCCTGTAATACCCAGTGAGCCCCAGGAAGGCTCTCACTGCAGTCTGGGTCTTGGGGGGGTTCCCAAGCCAGGATGGTCTCGATTTTGGGTTGCAAGGGTGCTACCTTGACACTCCCCACTTGGTGTCCCAAGTACACCACGGAACCCTGCCCAATCTGGCACTTGCTTGCCTTGATTGTGAGGCCTGCTCTGCGCAGGGCCATCAACACTTCCCAGAGGTGTCGCAGGTGTTCTGGCCATGTGCCACTGAACACCGCGATGTCATCCAGGTAGGCGGCACTGAACTCGTCCAGCCCAGCCAACACCTGGTTGACCAATCTCTGAAAGGTGGCAGGGGCATTCTTCATTCCAAATGGCATAACCCGGAACTGGAAATGCCCATCTGGTGTAGAGAATGCCGACCTCTCCTTTGCCCCATCGGTCAAGGCGATCTGCCAGTACCCAGACGTCAAATCAAACGTACTGAGGAACCGGGCAGCCCCCAGCCGATCAATGAGCTCATCAGCTCTGGGAATGGGGTGCGCGTCAGTCTTCGTGACTGAATTGAGTCCTCTGTAGTCCACACAGAACCGTAGTTCGGGTGTGGCTCCCGGCGCAGCAGCCTTTGGGACCAAGACTACGGGGCTGGACCAAGGACTGCTGGAAGACTCAACCACCCCAAGGGCAAGCATCTTGGAGACCTCCTCCTTGATGCAGGCCCGGACCCTGTCAGTCACTCTGTAAGCCTTATGCTTCACAGGTAAGCTGTCTCCAGTGTCCACATCATGGACGCACCAATCTGTGACACTCGGAACCAGGGAGAACAGATCTGGAAACTGCCCCAGCAACTGGCGGCAGTCTTCCTGTTGTTCGGGAGTCAGGGTGGGTGAGAGGTTAACTCCATCCACTGACCCGTCTTTCTCACAGGCCACTAAGAGGTCAGGAAGAGGCTCCGACTCCTCCTCCATTCCATCATCAGTTGCCAACAACATGCCCACTTCGGACCTTCGTAAGTGGGGCTTGAGGCGGTTGACATGTAGGACCCTCAAAGGGTTCCTGGGCGTCTTCATGTCCACCAAGTATGTCACTGGGCTCTTGCGCTCCACAACCTCAAATGGACCTGTCCACTTATCCTGAAGGGCACAGGGCTCCACTGGGGCCAGGACATACACCTCTTGTCCAGGCTGAAGCTCGACCAGAGTGGCATTCTGGTCGTACCACCGCTTCATCCCCTCCTGGCTCGCTTCCAGATTTGCCTCGGCAAGTTGTCTGAAGCGCCTGGTTTGGTTTCTGAAGGCCAGCATGTAGCTATATACATTCTGGGGAGGTTTCCTGGGAGATTGCTCCCAGCCTTCCTTTACCAAACTCAGTGGTCCTCTCACGGGGTGGCCGTACAGTAGCTCAAAGGGGCTGAACCCTAGGGACTTCTGTGGTCCCTCGCGATATGCAAAGAGCAGGCATGGTAAGAGGACGTCCCACTTACGCCTCATTGGACCTTCCAGGCCCATGATCATGCCTTTCAGGGTTCGGTTGAATCTCTCAACCAACCCGTTACCTTGGGGATGGTAAGGTGTGGTGAACTTGTACGTTACGCCACACTCTTGCCAAAGGGACTTCATATACTTGGATATGAAGTTGGTACCCCTGTCGCTCACCACCTCTAGAGGGAATCCTACTTGTGAGAAAATTCCCATCAGTGCCCGTCCCACCACGGGGGCCGTCGCTGTCCTCAGAGGGATGGCTTCAGGGTACCGGGTGGCGTGATCCACCAAGACCAGGATGAACCTGTTGCCCATGGCTGTCTTGGGGTCCAGAGGCCCAACGATGTCAATACCCACTCGCTGGAATGGCGTACCGACCACAGGGAAGGGTTGGAGGGGAGCCTTGTTCTTCCCTCCGGTCTTCCCACTTGCCTGGCAAGTCGGACAGGTTCTACAATGAGCGTCTGAACTCTTGTGCATTTGGGGCCAGTAAAAGTGGGTGACAAGCCTGTCATAGGTCTTGTCCATCCCCAAATGTCCTGCTAAAGGCACATCGTGAGCCAGCCCCAGTAGGAAGGCTCTGAACTTCTGGGGTACCACCAGCACATGGGCTGACCCAGGTTCAGCAGCCTTAGGCTCTGAATACAAGAGGTCGTTCTCCCAGTACACATAATGTGTTTTGGCCTGAACACCATTGGCCTGGTCTGCAGCCTGCTGCTGCATACCCACGAGAGAAGGGCATTCTTTCTGCTCCTTGCAGAATTCCTCCCTGGAGGGTCCTCCTTCTTGCTGCCAATGGGTCAGCTCAGGCAGGTCCCCCAGTTCGGCAATCTGTTCCCCTGTAGGCTCCAGGGCATCCCCCTCAAGGTCTGCTTCCTCCTGGACCGTGGGAACTTCAGGGGCCGGTTTCCCGCGTCCCCTGCGCCTTCTCCCTAAGGCCGGTTCCTGGGCCTCTCCTTCAGGCCCCAGGACCTCTTGATCACCCCTACTGGCTGCCATTGACCGGGTGGTCACGCACGCCCAGTCAGGCAGACCCGCCATCCGCAGGTGAGTCGTTTTCTCCACCTTTTCCCAAGGGGAGTGCTCCAAGTCATTCCCTAGCAAACAGTCAACAGGCATGGTTTTCCTTACACAGACCTGCAGAGTACCAGAGACCCCCCCCCCCCCCCCCCCCCCCCCCCACTCGAAGGGAACTTGAGCCATCGGACACTGACTCTCCGAATTATCAGCGTTGATAACCCTACAGTAGGCATGGGGTACAACCTGCTCTTGAGACACCAGGTGCTGCCTCACTGCAGTCACACTGGCTCCTGTGTCTCGAAGAGCCTCAGCTTCCTTGCCATTGATGATCACCACCTGCCCATATTTCTTAGTGTTAGAGGGCAGGTAGTTCGTAGGGATCATCTCACTGTCTCCTAGCGAGACTAGGGTCATGTGAACGGGATCTCCACCCCCGGGACCATCACTTCTTCTCCTAAGTGAACACTAGTCACTTGACTGGGCGGAGCACCAGTGGGTGCGGGTTTTCCAAACAGGCGACACTTGGGGTCACTGGAGATGTGCCCAGGCTCGCCACATTTGTAACAATTGAAGGGCCCCTTTGGAACAGGCTTACCTGTCGGGGCCCCATTCTGCTTTGGGGGTGGGGGAGGCTGAGAACCTTGCTGCTGGTTCCCCTGGGAACTACTTTGGGGGCCTTTTTGGAACCCTTTCTGTTTTCCCCCCTTGTCCCCCCCACTCTTCTGCTGGGGACCCTGCCCACTCTTGGCGGAGTCTCCCACTGGACCCTTGTGGACCCTGGTGCTGAGCCAGCGGTCCGCCTCCTCAGCAAGCTTCCTCGGGTTGGACAGCTTGCTATCGATCAGGTGTTGGCGTAACTCAGGAAAACAGTGATCAGACAAGTGCTCCCATGCAATTAAATCAGAGGCCTTGAAAATCATTCACTTGGCTACCCTTCACCCAACCATCCAGTGCTCTGCAAAAATAAGTCACATACTCCACATACGTATTCCCAGGCCGCTTAGTACACCCCCTAAACTTCTGTCTATACATTTCAGGGGTAAGCCCGTACCTGTTCATTAAAGCTTCTTTCATGTGGGAATAGGATCTCTGATTTTCAACGGGCAAATCTAGCAAGGTATCTCGCCCTTCGCTAAGGAACCTTCCCCACAACCCCGCTCCCCAATCCTTGTCAGGGACCCGGTGGGAGGACATGGCTACCTCGTATGCCCTAAACCACTGTCCTATGTCATCCCCCTTAAAGAACTCTTTAACTACGTCCTTAGGGATGTGCACTCTTGACTCTACCTGCACTGGCGATGTGCTGCCACCAGAGGGAGGATGATCCAAGCCTCTCTCCTTCAGACTCATCTCCCTCATTTTCACTTCGTAATCCATTTGGTGCTTTCGCTCTTCCAGAGCCATTCTTTTTGTTTCAAGCTCCAGTTGGATTTTTAATTCTGCCAGCTTTCTTTCGTGATTCCTTGTTTCTTTCCTGTCTGCCAGCTCCTCTGGCGACAGGCCTTTACCAAAGCTGTGCACACTGTCTTGCCTTTCGAGATCCACCAGATCCATAGGTGCATTCTGCTCTTCAGTCGCATCTTGCTCCGTGAGGGCATCTTGATCCTCCGGGGCCTTTCTGGACTCTATCCAGGCTTTCAGGGCCTTGTAGAACTCTGGCTTGTTCTTGCAACCGGCGTGCGGAACCTTGAGTTTCTTACAGAAAAACTTCAGTTCAGTCTTTGAGTAGTTGTCCAGCTTTGCGGCGTCCCACTCCACCTCCAACACCTCCGAGGTCGTGGATTCCGCTCCATCCAGGCTCTTCGTGCCCGGCATGGCTCTTACACTCGGAATCTTCTTTCGGCAAGATTTCAAAAGCAAAGTCTGTGGCTAAGTAACTGGACTGTAATCACTGTGCAATGGTCAGAAGTTAAGGTATAGATACTGCAAGTGTAAATTCGAAAATCCTTACCGCTGCGTCCAATGTAGGAAGGGGGACGCTCTAGTTGGCGCAGTGTAACACTAGCGACAAGCAGGGACTCTCTCTTCCTCGTCAGGGCTGAGGGTTACCTTCCAGACAACCTCTGCTTACCCTCTAGATAGTGTGGCTTAAGCAGTCTTAGGCTAATCTTTGGGGCACATAGGGTTAAACACTTGCAATATTACACCCTCACAACCAACCCACCACACAATGAGACCAAACTGTATTCTGTAAAAATATATATCTTTATATAAGTTTCAAGCAGGCTTATGAATACAGTTATCAAACTTTCAAATAGCGGTTCCAAGTTACTTAGTTCAAGTTGCCACAGTTCTTTCTAGCAATCCGCGTTCTTTAGGGCCTTCTGGCCGGTTCACCAAAGTTCTTGTGGAGCAGGCGGCTTCCAGGGGAGCTGTCCCACGTCGCGTTGCCTTCCCGGGGTCGCTGTTCGTTGCGGCTCTCAGCCGAGCAGGTCAAGGGTCATCCGGGGCAGCGGTGCTCTGTGGCGGCAGGGTCCTTTCCTCGTCGTCCGCTCCGACCCTGGAGGCGGCGGCTGTTGTGGTGGCGGCCAGTGGCAGTACGGTCCCCAAGTGCAGGACGTACCCAGCCAAGGGCCGGTTGCAGCTGTGCGCTCACAGCTGAGCTGTCGGGCAGGATACCGACCAGAGGGGGGTTCTCACAGGGCGGCTGTCCGTCTTTGCAGGTGGGCTGACGGCTCGAAGCACAGTCAGCTCGGGAGCTTGGACCGGACGGGTCCTCCTTCGCTTTGCTCTCGGTTCCCGGTGCAGATGCGGTCACGGTGTTCAGGCCAGCGGCGGCTGGACCTCACTTTGCTCTCGCTGTTGCCTTGGGTCCCGGTCACGGTGTTCGGGAGGATATCGATACCTTGGATTACGGGGAGCGTGGCAGGCTTGCCCAGCGCTCCCAGACCCCTCTGTCAGTACTGCAGCGATAAGCAGCACACACAGTCGCTTTCTTCAGGGTGTAGCGCCCACTGGTCCTGGGGCGCTGGTCAGGGGGCAAGTTCAGCAGCAAGCCCTTGGAGATCGTTTCAGCAGAGTTTGGCACAAAGTCTTGTCAAGTAAAAGTCTTCTCGCAGTCTTTCCTTTTTCCTCTCCTTCGGCAGCAAGGCACCAGACACAGGCAAGAGACAGCACTCTTCCTTGTCCTTCACGGTCCTTCTCGTCGGGCATAGTTCCTTCTGTTGCCCAAACAGGATTTAATTTTCAAGGAGCAGGGCTACTTCTCTTATACTGCATTTCTTTTGTTCTCGCAGGCCAGGGGGGCCTTTGCATAGCCACTTTCAGTCCTTGAGTACTCCGGTGGGTGTACTCCGGCTTCTGCTTTCAGTGTGAGGGGCAGGCGCATCAGACGCCCCACAGGAGGTGGAGCCAGCATTGTGCGGACAGGGGCAGCCAGAGTACCTTGTTGATGGGGCTTCGCCCTTCCTGGGCCAGGTGTCGGCTGAGTCATCAGTCGCTCCCCAGGAGGGTGGAGCCAGCATTGTGGTGGCAGAGCACAGCAAGATCCAGAGTCAAGAGCCACTCCTACCTCCCACTAAGGTGTAATCTGCGCATTCACCACCTGTCATTCCCCCAGCCCTGTCACTCACACGTCCCAGACAGTCAGATACACATACCAGCAGAGGCGGGCTGAAATGGTTAGGCAAGCAAATGCTAACTTTCTAAAAGTAGCTTTTGCAAACACAGGATACTAAAATAAACTTGACTACAAGAAATATTTTATCATCCTGAGTTCAGGCATACTAAACACGACTCGCTACCATGCTCTTTGAGCCTGCTGGGATTATAGGGTGTAATAATTCCAGCAGCTCAGTCTGGCCTAATGGAAGCAGGTAGCCTTCAATAGTGAAATACGATTTTGGTTGTAAGTCACTACTAGGACATGCCACACACATCAGGGCCTGTCCTACCTTACATCTACAACGCACCCTGCCCGCAGGCCTACCATAGGGGTGACTAATATGTAGTCAAGGGAAGGTTCAGGGGCTGGCAAGTGGGTGCACTTGCCCAGCTAGCGTGACAGTACGAGACCGCACGCGGGTTCTGCGGTCGCAGTCCCCAGACATATCTTTACGGCTGCTTCGGTGGGTGGCGCAACCAGCGCTGCAGGCCCACTAGCAGTATTGGCATCTACAAGCCCCGGCACTTCTAGTGCACTTTACTAGGGACTAACAGTAAATCCAATGAACCAATCATGGATACCAATCGCATGTACAATTTACAGTAGGGAGCACTTGCACTGCGGCACGGGTCGGCCGTGGCGCAGTGCCCTGAGTATCGGAAAACCAGCAAAACATCGGAGGCACATCAGCAAAAAGTGGAAGGGAAACTCACGCCAAGGTGCCAGGTCTAACAACACACAAGATAACCCCCTAATCACACCCTTGTTAGCTTGGCAGATCAGTCCGGCTTTTCCCAGAGGCAATGTGTAAACGTTTTGCGCAACACTCACCAGTGACAAACTAGGTACACCACAAAAGAGACTCCGAGCTTGTTTTATATGCAATGTATGAGGTCTTTTTATATAAACTTGACCACAATCTCATAAATCACAATTACTTTGCCAAATAGGCAATTGTCATAATACATGTAGTGCACTGAAGTAAATTACTAGAAGTTGCACATGTCCTAAAAACGTTGTGAAAACATACAACACCACATTTATTGCGCCCTCACTGTTCATATGGTGCAGTTTCCAGAGGGGTACTTGTCCCGCCCCCCCCCCCCCCCCCCCCCCCCCCCCCCATTATGGCTAGGTGCAACTGGCATAACCCACAATATTAGGCCATCAAACTCTTTGTATTTTACATAAAGCACATGTGACAACAAACACTTTGTGTCCTATGTGAAGCACAACATCCAGGCCTACAGAAAATGCTGTGGTTGGGTTCACATAAATTACCACATTTCATTATGAAATTCCAGACCACAGTGCATTTGCGGACCTATTACAGATAATACAGTACTCGGAGTGGTTTCACTGAAATCGATTTGCAGTCTGGTTGTCTGTGGAGGATTCCCTCAGACTTGCTAAATCAGGCATATGTGCCCTTAAGTATGTGCATACAACGGAGGCGGGAGGGGTGGGGGGGGGGGGTGGCGGCTCACTCCCTTCCCCTGCAGGAAGTTCTCATTGAGGTGCGACTGCCTGTGAACACACTGGGACGGTGCAGCCAACTGCCGCTTTCAAACAATTGCAGACGCCTCAGTGTGTCTGAGACCCTCCCAGGTCTCTTGGACCGCCACATGAGATCCTGCAAAAATGATCCTTGGTATGCTACCTGGCGTGGGGGCCTCCCTTGATGACTAAACCTTTCCAGCACCGTCGCTCACATGCCCCTGGTATGTGCAAACAATGGAAGCCTGTCTGTGGGGTGACCTCCCTTAGTCCCCTCTGCCTGGGAAGTAGCTGAGGCAGTGTAGCGGCCTAATTTAAATGTGGCATGGGAAAGGAGGTGAGGCTCCGCCGCCTTCGCCCGGGAAGGGTCTCTGCTCACCACGTACCTGAATCTGCACTCGGGAGGTGCCGGGCGCTGGGCATACGGCCGCCGTTGGTTCTTGCACTGGGCGGGGCAGCTACCTTCCTCTTTTCCCCTGTCCTGGGTGCTGCAGGACAGTCTGCAGCTTTCTGTACCGTTGCCAAACAGGGGAATTCGGGAGACTGATGCCTTTGCTACACACACATACAAACCAGCTGCCAGGGAGGGAGATCGCGTTTCCTCTGCGACAATCTCTTCCCTCCTTTCACTCAAAATCACGAGGAGACTGCAGCACTGTGGTATCTCACCACCTTGGCTTCTAAACAGTGCTCTCCACGTGCTTTTATGGCACATGCCCAGTGCTTCTTCGGGGTTGCAGGGAGCGTTGACACATGCACTGGGCTTTAAAACAAAGCGCTCCTCATGTGCTTTCACTTTTTTTATGGCAAGAATCAATGCAGGGGTGAGTGTCCCTTGGGCAACACACAGCGCTCTCCACTCACTGGCTAAAAGCACAAGCTGGTGTCCTACATTAAAAGAGCTCAACAGGTGCTTATGCCTTGACGAGAAGAAAAGAAGGTGTAGGACAGCCCAGTCCTTCTGCTCCAGGCTGAAACAACCACTGTAGGCCGTCCTACCCCACACAAGTTAAGGGCAGCGCTCCTCATACAGCTTCTCCAGCTCGCCCCCAGGCAGGTTTCATTTTTGGGTTTTAGGTCTCATACTTTTACCCCATTTTGTCATTGTTCTCTGTGTGCAGGATCTCTAAACCCAGTCCAATCCTCCCTGGTGCAGCTTGATCATAGGGGGCGGAGACAGCTTTGAAACACAGCCTATTCACGTGCAAGCGAAACTCCTCCCACCACTCTAAATGCAGACCAGATCTATTCAGCCCAGCTATGAGTCACCCAAGTAAGGCAGGACACACCTCCTTTACCCCAACCCCTCCCCCCTCCCCGTGACTGTCTACAGTGAATGCACATCCCCAGCTCCTGTCATTCCAAAACCAGACGCTGAATGCACAAACAGCCAGAGGCACACAGTATGGTAAAGTAAGAAAATGCATACTTTCTTAAATTGGCATTTTCAAACGGAATTTAAAAACCACCTTCACCAAAAGGTGTGTTAATAAATTCAGAGTTTAGAGAGCTTAATCTCGATGTCTCCATCTTGTCACAATGAAAAGTTATACTTCTAAGATGTTACAAAGCAACTCCCATGTTAGCCTATGGGACAGATAACCTTTCAATAGTGAAAAACGAAATACACAGTATTTCACTATCAGGATGTGACTGACAGACAGAACGACCCATGGACTGAACCTTGCCCATGGGGGTACCTTGGACTTACCATAGAGGACCCTTACATGTAAGGGAAGGTTGGGACCTGCCAGGGCAACATGCCAGTTTAAAACTGCGCGTGCAGACACTACAGTGGTAGGTCTGAGGAATATTTACAGGGCTACTCCTGTAGGTGGCACAACCAGTGCTGCAAGCCCACTAGGAGCATTTGGGTTATAGGCCATGGCATATTTTGTACAATTTACTAGGAACATACCAGGAAATCAAATATGCCAATCATGGATAACCAATCATATCACAATTTATACAGAGAGCATATGCACGTTCGCACTGATCAGCAATGGTAAAGTGCCCAGAATCCTATAGGCAACAAAAATAGGAGGCAAAAAGTTGAGGGATAAACCTGTCAAAAGGGCCAGGTCTATCATTATGTATTTCTCTGTATTGGGGACCTTCCTATTTTCTATGTAGTTGTTCGGATGAGAGGCATCTTTGATAGTTTAGGGGGGTGTTCTTTGAGTAATAAGACTCATCGGGAGAGGTATGGGTAAATATTTTTATGGTGGATACATTGGATGCATGTGTTAGTGGGATAGCTTGAGTAGGTTAATTTGGTGTTCCTCGAGTGATATGGCACCTTATTCTTGCAGTTGTGTGTACATTCATTAAGTGGAACATTTCTCATTGAGAATGGGGCATATACTTAGTTGTTTTTCCCTTTGTACATAAATGCACATTTCGAAGGTGCATTTAGAGAAACGATAGGTGAACAGGCCTAGTTCTTTGGACAGTCGAGTGCACTGCATTCCATGCAGGAATACAGAAGGCAAAATAGACTTGCGGTCTCATGCACTGCTCAGTGTTCGTAGTCGGATAATAAACAAGGACAAGTTAAGGTTGTTAATACTGTGGCATTCTAAGTGCATGGGTTGATAAATCATAACAAAGGAACCAGTCCCTGGGCAGGATGGAGAGCTTCTCGTCTTACTTTCAAGGTAGCAAACTTTAGTTAGTCTACCAGCACACAGTGGACTGCATTAAGCATTCACCACATCTCCTGAAGGGAGAACACAGCACAACACTGTCAGTGCCACCAGATGGACAAACCATGATCTTCACTTCGGTTGTAGACGGCATCTGCAGTCTGCTTATACCTAGGGAATTATAACAGTTTGTGGGAGAATATGGCAGGAAAGGTGGCATCCAACAACTAAGAATAATGGAAAACCTTTTTGGGTGCCTCCTTTTTCCAATTAAATTTATATGGTGTAGAGCCCAAGGACTTGAGTGCATGAAGAGGAGATGAAAAGTGCTCCAGATAAATGTTGAAAATAAGATTATTGCTCTTTCAGTCGTAGATAATGCTTATTAAACTTGTTACTCTGCATTCGTTTTTGTTTACAGGCCCTTTGACTAACAATGCTCAAAGAACAAGTCCTGCAAAGGGTTTGACCAGGAACAGCCTGGAGAGGGGCTCCCTTCGGGACCGGATGGCAAAATATCAAGCCGCAGTATCCAAGCAAAGCAGCTCATCTGCTCCTAAGGTGGGGTGCTTTCTCACTGCTCATCCTGTATTGCCCTTCTATTTGATTTCTGCAGTTGACTTGAGGGCTTCGCTGCCGGTAATACTGTTTGAAAGTCTTGTTGAGACCTATTGTCAGTGTTGTGTCCTTTGGAGGGAAAGAGTTTTGGTGGTGTCGGCATTTTTTGGGCCGAAGAACTTTGGATAGTGAGATGTCTCCTATAAGGCACAATGCTAGAGGCAGGTATGGGTTCATTCTCTTGCGCTTGGAGTTGTAAGTAAGGGGGTCCTTTTGAGGGACTGGTGAAGAATATTCTATTATGTCACTGGTATTTCTATAGGTCACAGTCTATAATTGATGCGGTCTACTAGACTAGAGTCTGCGCAGGAAGCTTCATAATTGTACTCCGTCATCGGGTGGTATGTTTTGGTATTGTGTGCTAGTCTGTCTCTATGTTGGGGTCACAATGTCTTGGCATTGGTGCCTGAGAGGTGTTGTACTGACCAATTACTCTTATCTTAAATTGGGCAGAGATAGTTAAAGCACGCTGTTGAATATGTGGCTAGTCTGAACTAAGATGGATGTGTTTTTGCCCTTCAGTTTGAGTTTTGTATGTATATTATCTTTGGTTGTTAACATTTGTGAATAGTCTCTAAAGTTTGCTGTTGAGTCTGATGTGTAGTGAATTGTTGGTATATGTGGTGTCTGATGGTGTCTAGTCCTCTGACCATCAATATGGTAGGCCACTCTATGACCTGTCTGTGTTTTATTGGGGGTTTGAGAGTGTGATGGGTTCTCCAGTTTCAGTTTGACATATGATGCCATGTTTGTGTGGCATACTTTGGTTCAGATTTGGACAGTGTGGAAGCTGCTAATGAAGTAGGACTGTGAATTGTTGGGTTTATGAAAGATGTTTTGTTGATGTTCTGTTGGATGTTTGTGTGTGGTATATCTTGGCAGTCTGCGTTATCTGGAGCACTAACTGACTACAGCCCTCGTTGCAAGCTGCTGTCTTACATTCCAAGTGATGACACAAGTCATAATTCCGCAATTTGCCGTTCCGAGTACCCTGGTGTCCACAAACCTTGACCCAACATTTCCAGGCCTGATTTCACCTGGTGCGGACGTGTACCTAATGAAACCCTCCAGGGCCTATGGACAAGAGCACAGTTTGGCACACCTTGACCCCTGCAGCACAGTAGGGCTGCAGTCTACACTTCCCAAATTAAGCTTTGGAGCAGGGTACGCTCTCTGTACAGCTCATGTCCTTTGGTGTCTGTTGTGTGTTCAAAAGTATGTTGTTTGGTGCAGCTCCCATCCTTCTATCATGGGTTGGGACATTCCAGGCCGATGAGTAGGAAGGTGGACTACTGGTCAGCCTGCTTTTCTGGCGTGGGAAGCCTAATTGCACAAATATGAGTAGCCTGTCTCCTAATGAAGAGCCAGTGTGCCTTGTTCCATGTACACAAATTCTTAATCTAGTTTATCTGTCCCATTGCTTTGTCATGCACCATCCTGTGCTCTCATTTTTTCCTGTATAATGTTACATATACTCGCCTGTGTATATCTAGAGATTTCTGGACTGCATGCCCGATTCAGTTCCTCGACTATACTGAATGACTCCATTATATGTTGGTTTCTGGACTGTTTGATCTCCATTCTATGCTGTAGTATTTGTCACTTTCGCTCCTTACTTGTTTTTCATCTCACTCTGTAGAACGTCCCAACGTGTACCAGTGGAACTCTTCTAACATGCTGAACTTGCTGTCCTGTGCTCCTGTTGGGTTGCTAGTGGGGAACTTCCAAGTCTTTCTTTACCCTTAAAGCTCTCTTGTTCATTTACTAGCTGCGCTGTCTGCTGTGCCCTTGCTTAGTCTCTTTATGTATTTTCATTTGTCCTGTAAAATTCTTTCTAGCTCTCCTGCTTTTCTACAACAGGACTCAGCTGCACAATCTCCCATCTTTACCAAGTAGGCTTCTCCGGTGTCCTTTGAGGCCTCCATATCTGTACGAGTGGAGCTTGTTTCCTTTCTCTCATTTCTTTGGCAGTGAAGATCGTTGCTGTGTTCTTTACTCTGTGCCATTGGCACTGTCTTCTACACTCTTGTTTCTATGCTCGAGGAGCTAGGTCCTAGGCTTTGCCTTTTATAGACCATTGGACCTGGACTCTGGGCTCTCTTCTCAACTAAAGCTCTGTTCTTTGCTCCAGTTTCTACACCGGCAAACCTTTGTCCTCTCCTAACAATCTGTGCCAGCAGAGCTGTATCATGACCTCTAGTTTCTCTACAGTTAGAGCTGTATTCCGTGCTTTCATTTTCTGAAGTATTGGACTTCCGTCCTATGCTCTCATTTCTTTATACTAGGAGCCTTAAACTTCGCTGTTCTGTACTGTTCAAGCTCTATCCTGTGCTTTTGTTTCTGTAACACAGGCGCTGTTCCTTGTGCTCCCACAGCACCATCTTTTGTCATTCTAACTCTAAAAAGGAGCTCCATTTCATGCTTCTCTTTCTTTATCAACAGACCTTAATTCTGTGCTACCATTTCAATATCTGGGGAAAAAGACAAGGCGAGTCAGTCACCGTGATGTTTAGGTTACACGCTTTATGTAGAGCACATCTTAAACATATTGTTTGTGGGTTTTTGGGGATTGCCGTTGCATCTGTATATTGCGTAGGGAGCCTCGACCAAAAGAGGGATGGGAGCTACTTTTACACATGTTCTTGGTCTTTCGTAGAGTGACCTTCGAAGCGGTAGCAACAGTATCCGAGGCCACAAGCTGCAACAAAAGGAAAATGTACCTCCGGAGTCTCCTGGCAACCACCCTTCCGAAGAACCTGAATTGGCAGAGCCGCTGGCTGCTTCACCAGTACAAGTGAGCATCAGTCTAGGCACAGCACCGATCCAGGAAAAGTTGCAGCCAGAGTCTATGGTCATCTCGCCTTCAAATGTGAGCGTTGTCCCAGGCTCTGCTGGTTCACCATCCTACAAAGACAGTGTGTCACTCAAGCTAGAAGATGCAACACAATCTCAAGAAAATACTGTGCACCAGTCATTGGACTCATTGTCTCCCCAAGGCAAAGAGGTGACCCTGGATGTGACCTCCCCACCTCCCAAAGAGAAAATGGGGTCTGGATTTCTTGCCGGTACACAGCTTCAAGATGTGTCGCATGGGGTTGCGGGTACCTTGCTATCACAAGAGGGTGTGTCACTGCAATCACAGAGCTCAACTCAATACCAAGCAGATGTACCACAAAGATCAGACATCCCCAAGCTATCTGAGGAGTGTGCTCTGCTGAGCTCTGCAAGCTCCCGAACTCACAAGGAGTGTGTGCCGGTGGACTCTCCTACTATTCAACCTTCCAAAGAGAGCTCATTGCCAGGCTCTGGTGGTGAACTTCTTAACAAGGACAGCGTGCAGCAAGGATTTGAAGGATCTCACCCTTCTGGTGATCAGGAAAAGGTGAGATGTGCTGATGGTGTCCGAGATCACAATTATCCTAGGCAAAAACTGATGTTAGAGAATAGCTCTTTTGGGAAATACTTTTCCAATGTTCTGTCCTGATGCCACAACATTTTTTTACTAGAGGTTTTTCATCCTCTTATGGAAGGCAAGACTATATTTGGAATGTGCTGCAGAAAAGCCTTTTCTATTTCGGTTACACTTACCTCTAAAGTGTGACATTGAACTAGCTATTGGTCTGACACATTTTATATTTTTTCCACTGCATTTTTTAAATATCAACACTTTTTGTGCATAGCATTTGATGTAGTATATTGTAATATCAGAATTTATGTACTGGTTTAATCTTGCTGTGCACAATATGGTAGTAGGGAATCAGTATGGATAAGGGAAGAAGTCAACCAAAACATGAGGCATTACGTGTGTGTTAAATAGGGGCTACCCATGGTCTGCAGAGCCCCACCACGCCTCCGCAATCAACTGTACTTCTTGGAGCCCCGTGGACTGGAGTTTTCAAGTCCAGTTGTGAGTCATTTGGTTTGAGCTTCCTCAGATGTGTGATCTTCTCCCTTTCCAGTGTCCCTCCTACCTTCCAATCACACCTTCCAGTCCGGCTTAGATACTACTGTGATGACTCCCATCTATTACATTTCTTCGTAAGTTGCAGCAATGTGTCCTTATTGTTGGGGTCACTATAATTCAGGGAAGATACGAATTCTGTTACGTTCTTTAAAAAAATAAATCTCTTCTTGGCACCAGCTTTGCTACAGATTTTTCAGGTATGACACAATAGGCCCTGTCCTCTTAACATCTGTGGCTTTGTGTTGGTTCTTAGTTCAATTAATGTTCTCTCTTGTATTCCATCACAGAACCTATGATGTGTTCAAGCACTGAATTGCATTATTCAGCTTTTATCCATCCGTGACGTAAATCACCCTCAAGATTGAATTGGGTGTAGACTAGCCACCTGTTCGAGGTGTTCTGGTTCAGTTTCGAGTTGTACAGTACCGGAGATGGCATAGAAAGTAATTTATCCCCAATGTTTGAGGTGCTCCTCCTGTCCCGCAACATTGTTCCTCAACAGAAGTTTGTTCATCAAACTTCTATCTTTCACTGATTTTTCCACTCTGGTCTTCATTTTGTGTAGTACACCTTGCCCAGAGGTGACCTGCACTCTCTTCTGCATGTGCTTTTTTGTAGGTCTTGAAGATCTTTAATAACGTGGTCATGCATTGAGAAGTCACAAGTGGTCATGGCTGCCGCCTATATTGCACGTCGTCATTACTGTTGGGCTGAAGGTGCACAAATGAAAAATCTTGTTTCTTTCATATTTACTGGTGATCTGACTTGCAGTAGTTGCGGCCTCTCGAAGATTAAAGTAAACTAACTAGTCTGGCTCTAATGAGACTCTATTTACTCCACTTCCTAGTGCCCTATCCTTATTTTCCTCCAAACCCTCACTGCGTGCAACATTAGTTTTTAGGAACACAAACCTTAACCCCTTCGATGCTGATGACGGCCCCTAGCCGTCATGCATCACGGTAGGCGTGTGCTGATGACGGCTGGGGGCCGTCATAAACCCGCCCACTTCAAAAAACGCCGCCCAGGCGCAGAATCGCGGCCGCGCCCAAGGGGTTAATCACCCACCTCAGCACCCAGATGAATGGACACTTGTAGTTATTAAATATTTTTGTTAAATGCAACCAAGTTTAATATAAAAAAATGTTTTCTCATTTGCCAAGTTAGCTAGTTTGCACAGCAAATACTTTGCGACAGTCTTCCAGTCGCAATCCAACAGTGCAATACGGCTGTAATTTTTGGGGTAATCCCCCCCCCTTTTTATGTATCAGTTGAATGATCGATCCTTTCCACAATGGAGGTATTATACAATAATTCAAAACTTTAGAAAACAGCCAGTATTAAAGAGAACTCCTGAGTATAGGATCATGTTTTATGATGTTGCTAGGCATACCATTAGGCCTGGGAGCCCGAAAGGCTCGACTTGTTTATCAACAAAACTATGCTATCTTGTTTTATGAATAGTGATGTATTATGATATAGTTCTCTGGTAGTTGGTTGTGCGCTATTACCTACATCACGATCTCTAATGTATGCTTTCCATTATTCAAAGGGAACAGAATAATCATTTGCTTGTTTATAGGCGTTATGTAGGTGGTCATGTGCCATCCTGAGAAACCGATGAGGATCTGGGCGACTTATGTTGCAATAAATTATAACCGAGATTTGGGCACATGGAGGCAGAGATCATTAGTCTATCCCTGACATCCTGTCTTAGCATGTGGATGATCTATTGAGACTTCCACTGTTTAACTACTTTAGATTGGGTTCAACTACTGGTCACGTGCATGTAAAGATCCATTTGCAACCCAGTACAATTTTCCGTTATAGTCTTTGCCTGACCTTTTGAACTTGAGAAACCCCTTTAGAGTAGAGTTAGTTAAAAGAGCTTCTTTTTGCCGGCCAGAGGATGTTAAGTCCATTGACATCCAGTGTAACAGGGCAGAAAAGGCCCCTTTACACTGGATGAGAATGGGCATAATACCCCACGACATCTGGTGCTAGTGGTTGAAAATGACTGTGTTCTCAGTTTATTAATTCAAAAACCCCTTTATACCCAAGCACGTTGGACCATAATAGAGGAGGCAAAACTGCATCTTTATATCTGATGCAAGCTCAGTGTAAAATGGTAGAAAAGTGTCAATATAGCCAAGTGCAACACTGCGAAACACTTTTACTTTTGTATAGTATGGTGATAGGTTTTTACTTTTGAGGATATTTTGAGGAACTACTTTGCATTGTCTCTGCGAGAGTAGGCAAAAAGGGTACTTTAATCTCAATTCAACTGGTGTAAACCTAAACCATGTTAAAGTATAGTGAAAATAATGCCATTTACACCTTTTAAAGAGCAAAAGAAACCTGTTTGCAGCTAGTGTAAGTAGGTAAAATGCTCAGTTACACTTGATGTGAAGCCCCCTTTAAATGTTGTGCAGGTGCTAAAACAACCGTATGCACAATGCACGACTACGGAAACTCCATTTTGCATACTGTGCATGTGTATTTGAAAGTTCATATATGTGCAGTTGAAAAAGAAAAAAGCAAGCAAGTGAAAGTGCTTTTGCATGAAGCTAGTTAGCCTGTTGACACTTGGTGCGAGTACATACCAGCAGCTAGTCCAGTCTCAAGATGGAGTTGCATGATTATTCTCTATTGGTTTCTATTTCAGAACAATATTTTGTTTGAGAACAAATTGACCTGGTTTTGGGGGAGTTGGGTGCGTTGTAGCTTCTGACTGTCACTTGAGTAGAAAATCTCCTGAAAAAATAACCCTTTTAATAATAGTGGGAATTTGCTTTCATTTTACAGGTCTTTATATTGGAGAATGGTCCTTCAGCTTGCAGGAATGCCACAGATCACAGTAGTAAGTGTCTTGAATTTTAAGCCAGTGCCTATTCACTGACTTTTAATACCCTGGGTAATCCACTCAGACAACTATTTAGCACCCAAACTACAACCCTACCAATCTCTGACTGGATTAGCTGCCCCCTACTTCACGTCCTAGACAACCTTTACCCTCTCACTGTACCTATGAGCCCCTCCTGTCTGGGAATCCCCTCTGCTAGTGGACAAAAGCCTTCATTAGTTCATTCAATCTCATTCTGCCGTCTTCTTGGATAGCTTTATTTCTCACCTCTCTAGCGTGCTGTCAGAAATGCTACCCCATGAATGTCAAGGAATTTCAAATCAAAATTTCCCTTACAAGTATAATCATTTGGCGAACACTGGCATCTTGGAAGCATATACCAATGTATTTTCCTCTTGCTAGTCTATGCATCTCTCTGCCTTCATCCTTTAGTTTTTACTCATCTTAGGCTCCATCCTTCCTCTCGCCTCTTCACAAAAACCCCATTGTAGTCCAATAAAGCAGCCACCACACCTGTGCTGAGATGAAGTAACCCCCCCAGGGCACTGGGACATTTAATGATGTAGTCATTGGCAAATTGATACTGTGGTGGATTTGTTAGGGGGGGCGGGTGTGGAAGAGGGAAAACTGCGTGATGCTGCTTGTCACACTGTCTAAATTGAGTCGAATAGGGTTCAGGACAAGAGAGGCTATGAGACTAAGTGTGTTTTGGTGTGCTGCAAATCGGTGGGAAGGGTGGGCTTCTGCACTATTCACAGCTGCCCGCCACCTTGCCCTCTTAGTGTAATAATATGATGTTCCTTTTCAGAGTGGTGGTTATGATTCACCTAGCTATCTGTATCTTAATGACTTTGATTCATGCACCAATAATGCTAGTTTTCTTTAATTCACCATGTGCATCCCTCACTTGCAGCTCGTCTTTTTTTTCCCCACCTCTCCTGCCGTCTTTACTCGGACTTATTGCCCTGACCATGCAGCATTCTAAGAATAGTCTTCAGCTGATGCCATCTGGGCATTTCAAATCCATTTCGATGCCCATAGTTCTTGCATGTCCTCGAGTATGAGTCTTACCTACCCACTGTTTCCCACCTGTTCTGTCTTCGCATTTGTACAGTGGCCAGATCCTAGTATTCACCCAAGGGTGCCTTTGGGCTTCTTGCAGCTGCTATTAACCAGACATGTCATTCTGTCACCGGGTGGTATCCTGATTGAGGAGTAGTGCATGGAATAGAAAATACCATCTGCTCTGCTCCATTTCCAGAAGTCCAGTTAACCATGTGCATTTATTTCTTTGCTAAAGGCTCAAGCAAAAGTGAACAGCCGAAGTCTCCAGGCTCACACCCACAAAACCCTTCTTTTCTGGAGGCCAGCCAGCTAGAGATCACTCCTCCCAAAGTAATCAAGGTTAGTATGGCAGCTGATATTTGTCTATTGCTAAATCAGGGCAGAGTGTAGTTGGTGAAGTGTTTTACTAATACTCAGATTCTATTTATCCAGCTTCAATGAACATGTGCATACTTGGACCTCGTTCCCTTTATTTATTAATTTATTTTTATTTATAAAGTTTTATATAGCGCGAACTTGATCCCGAATAGTCTGTGTTGTCACTGCGTTCCTGGTTTGTTACGCCAAACGTAGTTTTGTTTCTAAAGCCATAAAAGTATAACATTACCCACATAGTTATTATTGTTTCTATTTCATTTCTGTAGGGTAATGCAACTGTCATCTCAGAAAGTAGTGTCTAGCAAGGCCTCTTGATGCCTTCCTTAAGTCAGGTGGTGGACTGGTGGCCAGAAAATAGACCGTCTAGGATAGGCTTGAGCTGGCATGGGACCACATGCTTTGTTTGGGTATTTTAGTCTCGCTTTGCACCTTTTTTTTTTTTCTCCCCCAGATGCCTACATACTGTTCTTCGCAAGTAGCAAGCCAGGTCTGCTGTACCTCATTATACACGTGTAATGGATTTGCATTAAGGAAACGGCAAAGCTTAAACCTTAATGTAAAAGTCAATTAATACAATTTGATCAACGGTTCGTTGTTGGAAAGCAGCTCACCATCAGTCTGCTTTTTAATTTGTATGATTTTATTATCTAACCAGTTGCCCTTTTCCACTCTGTCCCAGGTGTTCCATTTTTAAACAGAACTTGAGTATAAGTACCAAAATGGGGTGTCTGAAGTATTTAGTGTTGCACTTTCATGGATTCCAACAGCAGACTGAAGGTGTCTGAGAGCACACCTGAGTTGTTTAAGCTTCAGATCTCTGAGGGCTGATCACAGGTTCTGAGCATGTCCTGGAGATGTCTTAAAGAAGAGTGTTGTGTACAAAGATGGGTTCAATAGCAGTTGGTGGAAATACGTAGTTTAAGCCATACCAAAGAGAGCAGACAGAGGGCACGTCCTTGTCCCACTCTGTGCGTTTTGGATCTTTGTTCACTTTCCAATACATCAGCATGGAATGTGAGCTAACATAGGAACCGACATAACACCCCACCCCCATACACAAAAATCAAACACACATATACAAAAAAAATATCGAACACAAGATAAAAGTATTGAGAAATCAAATTGAAGATAAGAAAGCAAATAACCTAGAATATAATAATGACTAACCCATATCCTCGATTGTCATCCCATGGAAAATCTCCAATCCAAACGGGAATCAAAATAAAAGGAACAAACATGTTAGAATATAATAATGACTAACACAAATTCTCAAATTTAAATGTAATCACAGGAATAATCTTTCATCATCATAAGGTTTCCTATCCCTTCTAGGCACATAACTATACCTAAGCGGGGAATCAACCTGCAGAAAATCAACACATAATGGAAGAGTCATTATGTAACGGTATCTTGCCTTATGGAGAAGACCCATCACTCACCTCTGAATACTCACTCAACCGTCTTTCCAAGTACTGCTGTGAGTCATCTGTTGAACTGTCAGGAGTGGTTTTTCTTAATGAATACACCATTACCTACCTTCCCACTCATCATCACCCTCCTTAAAAGGAATGTAATTCTCCTCAAACCATAGACCATAAGCCACCTCATTTCCCTGTACGGCACAATCCTTCCCCGCTGTGCTACGCTTATCAATCCTTTTAAGGCCCCAAACCGTGCCATCACTAAAACGAAAAGCATTACCCAAAACCTCTATCACCTCCTGAAGTTCCAAAAACTGAATGTCCCCCATAGGAATTGTCCTAGGTCTTTTCACCCTGAACCACTGACAAACACCAGCATCTACATTTTGGTGTTATACTTAATATCATAATTCCTTTCATATACTAGCTGAGTAGATTTCAACCTCTCTCCAACCTCCTCAATGCTCCACAAAAGACTTGAACAACCACCCAGGAATGTATTTGGTCCTTGGATTCCTACCACTCCTTATTACAAAAGGACACAATCATGTAGCATCGTTAACGGACACCCTGTGAAGTCCAAACTGATTTATCCAGTTGGTCTTCCTATGATAAACCAGACTTCACAGCCAAGTGAATCACATTTTTAAAACCCTGTTGAAACGCTCAATGATAAAATTTCCACTAGGATTGTGCAGCTGTGTGGTTTTATGCTTAACACCAATACTCTTCTCTTAAAATAATCTTTATCCTTATGCGAAAGAAACGTTACACATTTATCACTTAAAATAGGTGAAGGAATACTTTCAAAAGTAAATGCACACTACCAAAAATGTCCAAACCGTGTCAATTTTATCAAGAACTTCAACAGGCCATTGTGAAAATAAATCAACGAGTGCTATTATAACTATATGCATCTCTTCGACCCCCAACCGCTGGAGCAAAAGACATTTGACAACCACTACACAATTACTTACTATCGATTGCAGACCAGTCACAAGAAGCCCGCTCGGCCATATCGGAACCTCACTGCCAGCTCCCCCACCCCACCAATAACTTGCTCTCTAATGGTCACTAACTCTGTGCCACCCCACACCACTCCTCTACACATACTAGGCCCGGGACAGATCAGAGGGACTGCACTACCTGACCCTTGTCTGTCAGTTCACATTCCCCTGCATCACCCCCGCCCCCCCCCCCCCCAATATTTGACATTATTTGCTAGAGCATAGATGTTGACTCTTGCTTCCTCGTCCTATGGCTTCCTACAGACAGTGTGGCCCAAGCGACCTTTTCGTTCTAATATTGAGGAAATAGTTGACTCTATTGATGATCATTTTGTTTACTTACCTATTGCAGATTGTAGGACATACATTGAATGTGCGCTGTATCCTTCTTTAATGCTTATTTGTGCTAATGGTATTTGCCTCCTTGATTCCATTTGTATTTTACAATGCTGCACTATGGTGTATTAAGACGTACATTTATATGTTAGTGCGTGATCCTTTCGTCACTGTTTGCTAATACACTACTTGTATGCCCCTGTCATGTCAACTTCCCTGAAAATCAAATAAAAAATTTGGGGGGAAAATGTGATTATATACTTCTAGAAATCACCAACCGGGTCCATAATATCTGTAGCAGTAGACTCCCTCAGATACTGGAGAGTAGCCCAATTAATATAGGTTAAACGTTTTGGGAGATTTATCGGCCATGACACAAGGTGAGCATGACATCACAAACCTTTCTTTAACAATAGCCATACCAGGCCACCTAAACAATTTTTTGACAACCTATTTAGTTCTTACAATACCAAGTGGCCTGCGTGTCAAAAATTAATGTCTTGACACACAGAATATAGAGGTATAACTCTTTCGTCACTCAAAAAAAACCTAATTCATAATGAATAACTCTGATCTCACTCCCCAATAAGGTTTCACACGGAAATCCAGAGCACCTTTGCTATGCCAAGGTCTTTGTATGTAATCTGACACCATTTGCAAAATGGCATCCTTTTTATGCTCCGTAGACCACTTTTCTTTTTTGATTGCCACATAACTAGAAACAGGAACGTTTGCGACATTAAATTCGTTCCAGACATCTTCACACACTTCCAATTGCTCAGGCAACCCTGATAAACCTTTTTATAAAATCAGTAATAACGTTGACCTTCCGAGGCACATGAACCATTTTGTAGTTCTAATCCTGTAGTTTGACAGATAGTCTTGTCACCCTCGGAGACATATTCACTTTACCTTCAGTTTCAGTGGTAAGTGTCTTCACTAAATTTTAGGATCGCATCAAATCGTAAAAGATTTACCCCCATATTAAAGCTCTGAAATGATTAGACACCCATGCACACACCAAATTTCCTTCTCAATGACCGAATATTCCTCTTCATTGGGAGAAATAGACCTACAGGCATGCTCAATTAAACCATCTTCAATTTGGGTTAACACAGTCGTCCAGTCCTTATTGCTCGCATCACTGGTGATAAGACAAGGCGTTTCAAGGTCAAAAGCTTTTAACAAGACAACATTTGCAATAGGTTTTTTTAACATTCTGAAAATCCAACTCCAACAGACCACACAATTTTTTGTTCTTCAGGAGTTGTCTAATATGACACGTTTTCTCAGCAAAATTTGGAATGTATTTCGAATAAAACTCAACCCTAAAGTCTCCGAGTTTGCTGTGGATGAATGATGGCCTATCTAGCGAATTTGAGGGTGGGCCAGTAGTGTTTGAATTGTGTTCAGACCCAAAAACACTCTAAATTATTTTATGACCTGCTGCTATTGTCTGAGGGCATAGCACGGGCCCTTGGGGGACATCTGGGGGATGGGAACAGTTAGAGATGCCTGCTAAAAAGCTGTGGGCTACCAGGGTATGATGATAGTCTTAGAGGGCAACTTTCAGGTGTCTGAAACTCTTTTTGAGAGGGCAGACTGAGTGTGTATATGGACCAGCTGTGGTTGTCTGAAGGCCAGTCGAGGATCTGAGATGTTTTGAGGGCCTCTTGGGGGTATCTATCTACAGGCTTGCTCAGAATCCCAAAGAGCCAGCAATGATATGCAAGGGGCAAGTAAGGGTAGCTGAATGGCTGAAGACGAACTGGTGTTTTCTGACAGTGTGCTACAGTCCTGGGGCATACCAAGAATCCTAAAAGGCAGACCATGGGTGGTTACCGAAGGCAAGATGAAGGTGTCTAATGTGTTGAGGGCCGACTAGGGGTGGGTGACAACATTTAGATTCTCCTAGAATTCTGTCAGAGGGTCGTAAGGTCCCATCAGGGGCTAAGTATATGTTGGGATAGCTAAAGGCTGACCAACACTCTGCTTTCTAAAGAGTCTCTGGTTTTCAAAAGCACAACATAATTAAAGGTCTGTAGAGGGCCAACTGGCACTATTTATAGATCAGTTTGGTTGTCAGAATGCCAACCAAGTGTCTCGAAGGACCTTCTGGCAATATCTGAATATATGCTCAGAGTTTCATGGACATAAGGGTCTGTGCAACCAAGTGCCATAGGATATTGAAGGTCAAGCTTAGGATCTAATAGAGGGCCTCTGAAGGTGAGATAGCCATTTCCAATTAGCCTGCAGAGCTAGTTAAGAGCCAGTTGTGGTCTTTGAAACTATCTGAGGGTTGACTGTTGGTGTTTAAGTACCAACTGAGATGTCTAAAGCCAGATCTTTGCGGAAGTGGGTAGCATCGTGCTTCTGAGCGCCCCAGGTCTGTGGTTCATTTTTCAAATGTAAAAGTGCAACAAGAGGTTAAACATGCCCCACCCACCAGATTGTCCAGGCCTGTGTATGTTGGCAATGACTGTTCCATAAATTCGAAGAATGTTGCTTGCTTATAATGAATCTCAGAGCGGGGCACCTTCTGAAGCCCTCTTTCATTTTCACCTTTTAAACACAGTCATTTCTGTAAACCCTGCTGTTGTGTGCTTTACAACTATTCCTGCCAGGTATGGTTATGGATTTCTGTCATGTTGTACAAATTCCTGAAGCTTTCTTGATTATGCCTGTAGTTTCATCTTTTAGCAGAGGAACAGGTCAGTTCTATGATAAAGTGCATCTAAATTTTCATTTCAATTTGATGTCTAGTACACCCATTTCAGATTTAATACCTGAACGCTCAATGTAGAACCTTAAAGGGCAACTTCTAGCTTGATAAAACTAAGTAATGTAAGGGAATGTTATTTCTTTTGCTGGTTGACTATGATGTCTGGTTCAGGTCCGGTATATCTATAAGTATTTAGCAAGGTTGCTGCCTTATGGTGGTTACAACGCAGTACCACACTAGAAACATTAGAACACAGCCAAACAATGCTGCTCTTTCTGTGGACGGAGAGCATTCTAGAAGCAAACCGTTGTGTTTGTAGCATGTTTGGCTGTAGATACACTCTTTGCATACTCCTACCATCTAGTTTTTAACGTGGACGTTTGCTATAGTTTTTGTTCAGAGGTTCTTTAGAATCCCGGGACCTGCTGTGATTTTGCCCATACCCTACAATGCATCTGGACTGATTTCATCTTAGATTATCTTTTACCATCATGTTCAGACATACAAATGCCAGCTCAGGGATCAATAATACTACGGTGGGAATTATGGTGACAGCCAGAAGGACATGGACACAAGCAATTAGAAAACTTTAAAAACGTTATTTGGTGCAAGCTACTGAGAAATCCACTCCAGCCATGATCACAACTCGCTGGAATGCAACAAGAAAACATCAGGGAAGATCAGTGTCAGGGTTTTTATACTCCCTCACGCGCTCAAAGGTCAACCTCGGCTGGTTTGACCTTGAAAGCATCCACAGGGTGAGACTGAGCACTGCTCCCAAAGGAGGGTGGTGTAGAGCCATGGGACAACCCTTAAAAGGCGCAGACCTTTGAGTGCAGTTTTGGTAGCTGAAAATACTCGACCCAGAGAGGCACACTCTTCAGGCAAGCCCTTGGCAAATGACGTTGAGCTCCACCAACTGCCACCTTAAGCCTGCGGTACCTGACAAGCCTGCCTCAAATCTGAAATCGACTTGTGCCCGCCAACGAGGCCCACTCCCAGGTGGGCAGTGAAAGATCCCTAGACTCTGAGGTCTAACTCAAGTGAGGGACCAATAGTGCTACAGCTCCCAGAGGTCCTAGACCTAGACTCTAATCAAAAGAAGATTTTCATAATCCGGTGTATGTGGAACATCCTCACCAGGTCCTCGTCATAGGGGCACTGCAAGCCACAAGTCCAAATCCATTAAAAGCGGAAGCTTACGTTTGAATTACAGCTTTTATGAGCCTTGTTGCCCCATTCCAAAGAGGCATGGCCAGCAGCCACAGTACTAACTACCCCCTGCCTCTAGAGTTCCTACAGTTCCCTGCCCCACCCCATGCCCTTGCACACTTCCATTTCCCTAGTCTCCAGAGGCAACTTCACATACATAAGTTTCTCACAGATTCTGACCAAGACCTTCTGTATCACCCCAAGGATCTCTATTTTGAACCTGTTGCCCTTGAGGAGGGGGAGGGGGGGGGAGACCTATGGAAAGATTAGCACATCCAGCCTCAAGATGACTGGACCTGGACCTGTACCCTGTTAAGGCTTCCCGTCCTGAGGATGGCACTATTGCACACCACGTTGTAATAGGGATGTGTGCAGCATCATAATGTAAAAATACATGTAGCACTGGAGGACAGACCTGCTCATAGAAACAATTCTCCAAAACTAAGAGGCCTGTGCAGTGTCTCTTAATGCTTAAGGGTATGTTTAAGACCACTACAGAAAGCTTTAGGGTTAAATCATTTTGCCCCAGTATTGGAACTTTCATAGATTCCCATGCTTTGTATCATTCCCTGTAGTCGGAATGGGACCCTCCGTAAATAAAAAATACCATAGTAGTAAGCACAAAGGTGAAAAAAAGGCCTAGGCCTCATCTCATTTTGTAGCTTATCCACCGCTTTTTGTAAAAGAGACCAAATTCTTGCAATAACCAATCAGAGCAGCCTCACCACATAGAACCTTCCTGAGAGAGCCTCAGAGCCTCAGATTTTCTACCGCACCTTGTGCTAGGGAGTCTCCATTGAGCTCTGCTCAATTTTCTTCACTTTATCTCAACTTTACTTCATTTTTTCACTATGTCTGACAAAGAAAAGAAGGCTCTGTTTAGAGCTTGTTCTACCTGTTCGAAGAAGAGGCTGTTTGTGGAGGACAAACATCAAGATTGCATATATTGTTTGTACCCGGACCACAAGGCCACAGAGTGCAAGATTTGCAGGACCATCTCCACTAAAACCTTGAGGGACAGAGAAGGCCGTCTACTGATCTGGTTACAAAAAATGAAGACTCGAGAGGGAGCCTTGTCTTCTGACAGTGAGGGCTCTCCTTCAACTGCGTCCTTGAGAAGATCAAAGAAGAGGGGTAGGTCTCTTCCCCCCCCCCCCCCCCCCCCCCCCCGCCCCCCTACGTCTACTGAGCCACCTTGTTAAGGCCTTGCTTGGGACCTCTGATAGGTCTGATGGGCCTGCTTCCCTAAAATCTCCTCACCGCGGTGAAAAGGAGAGGCAGGGACAGCTTGAGGAGTCACAGGCAGCAAAGAAAGCTAAGAAGGTAGCGTCTGGGTCTTCTCCGCCTTCAGAAAAATGAGAGAATGGCAAAAAACCTTCTACTGCTCCTCAGGACACTGCTTTGGACAAAAAACAGCGTCGGTCGATGGCGAAAACTACAGGTACGTCGACGATTCCTGTCAGGAAAGACTTGTCTCTGAAAATAACCTCGTCGACTATGGTTACGTCGACGGCATCTAAACAGTCGTCGACGTTTAAAGTGCCTGCTTCTTGTTCATAGTCGACGAAGCTTACATCATCCACGTCGACTATGATGACGACGAGGCATGTGTCGACGGCAATGACGACGACCAGAATGACGTCGACGACGACCGCTGCCATGATCATGAAGACGAGCTCGTTGATGATCCAACCTTCGTCGACGAGATTCATCTCACCCTCGACGAGCCAACCTTCGACGACGAGCGCAGTCTCTTCGTTGACGACTCAGTCTACGATATCGTCGATGAGACTTCTACCATCGACGACTCCGTCAACGACGTTGTCGACGACTCCAGTCCTCTGTATCTCTCTCAAAAAGAGGCATATTACTCCGGAAATGACGTCTCCACGGCGTGTCACATCTTTACCTCCATCAGGACTGCTTATAGCCCATCAGACCTGCAGGTCAAATGCCAGGGGTCCAGTTCTGACGAAGGCGAGGTGGAAGAGCACCACTATTTGCAGCAGAACACTTATGAAGAGAGACCTCAAGTGTGTGTTCACCCAGAGAGTTCTCAACAAGGGCCACACCAGGACATGGTGGCAATGCCGACCTCTCTTATCTCGGACATACAATTAATGTTACAAGATTATAGGAGGCGGTTCCCATCTCAGCTAGAGGGACAACAAGTACGTCCTTTTTCACCCTCTATTCCGGCATCGCAGGCAGTGGCGGAAACACCGTTGCCTTCAAGGGTACGCGAACCAGAGCCCAGGGAAGCTCCTCAAGAGGTGGTTCATATCCAGGATGATGATGTCTCATCCGATGAAGAGCAGCAGGTTGACCCTGACCAGGATCCAGATAGAGACTGGAATATTGATGGTCTTCAGGATCCAGATGTCCAAGTGCCGGATACCGCAACTTCTCCTCCAGCAGACATTGAAGGTTTTCATAATCTCATGGAAAGAGCGGCTAGGCGGTTTTATCTGCCCATTTCAACGGTTCAAACTGACTGTTTTTTATACGACTTCAAAGAGCCATACAGGAAGTCGGTTTGTTCTATCCCCATCATAGAACATGTTTGGTCAGAGGGTATCAAAGCCATGCAAAATCCAGCAACGGTTCTCCCGGTTCTTCCCCGGCTGGAGAAGAAATATAGAGCGCCAGAGGGCAGCCTCGCATGCCTCACTCGTCAGCCAAAGCCAGACTGTCTTCTCCCAGGCGGCGCAGAGTAAATCAAAGAACCCATCCACGCCGCTGACAACACCACCGGATAAAGAAGGGAGGAGTCTGGATAATGTGGGGAAGAGGTTCTCTACAATGGCCAGCCTCCTCGTTCGAGCGGCAAATGCTCTGGCTATCCTGGGGAGGTATGATCGCCAGATGTGGTGTGACCTGTCTCCATTTGTAGAAGAACTTCCAGATGGGTCGAAGGATGAGTTAAAAAAGATCTTGATGGAAGGTGAGCGTGCCTCTTCAGAGGTAATAGACTGCGCTATGGATATAGCGACAACGGCCTTCCGAGTGCTGGCAGGCTCAGCGGTTTTGCGGGGCCAGGGAGGGCTGTGAGCCACATGGTTTCGCCAGGAGGTACAAAACAACATTTTGGACTTACCTTATGATGGGGAACTGTTGTTTGGGAAGCACGTGGATGATACCTTGCAAGGCATAAAAAAGGATACGGACACGGCCAAGTCCTTAGAAACTTTGACCTATCGCAAACTCCCTTTTTAAGGGTGCAAGAGGAAGAGGCTTCTCATCGTACAGAGGCATCAACCAACAGCGCTACTCTTCCTATTCACAACCTACTCAATCGTACAAGCCCCAATATTCACAGCGACAAGGTCAATCGGTGTCTTTCTCTCGCCAGCCGTCGAGAGGACGTCCGGGGCGACCGGGCAGAGACAACTCTAAACGACAATAGCGGCCCAGTGGCTCTTTCTACTGTTCCTGTCCCTTCGTTAACACTAGTGGGGGGCAGGATTGCCCATTGTCTATGCAGCTGGAAGGTCATATCATCAGACCAGTGGGTTCTAAATATCATCAAGGAAGGACACACTTTGGAGTTCCAACATCTTCCTCTAACAAGAGCTCCAGACGCCACCACACCCAAACATCTTGGTCTTCTTCGTCTCGAAGCCCACCAACTCATCATCACGGGGGCAATAGAGCCTGTACCTCACTCCCAAAAGGGGAAAGGGTTTTATTCCAGGTTCTTCCTGGTTCACAAGACAAAGGAGAAGTGGCGTCCGATACTAGATCTTTGAGAGCTCAAAACCTATCTCCTAAAGTTGTCATTCAGGATGGTCACCCTTCAAGACATCCTACGTCTGCTCAATCCGGGGGACTACATGGCAACTCTGGATTTAGAGGATGCATATTTCCATGTGCCCATCCACCCAGCTCACAGGCAATATCTTCGATTTACAGTAGGCAAGAGCCACTTTCAGTTCAAGGTGCTGCCCTTTGGTCTCCGGTCCTCACCAACAATCTTTACGAAGGTACTAGCTCCTGTGGCAGCTTTTCTAAGGAGGCAGTCTTTAGAAGTCTTCCCATACCTGGACGATTGGCTAGTAAAGGCTCCTTCGTTCCAAGAAGCTTCCAAAGCGATCACAGGCTGCAGTCAACTTTTCAAGCAGCTGTGTCTTCGGCTCAACAGGGAGAAATCAATCCTGCGGCCATCCAAAAGGACAACGTTTTTGGGTGCAATCCTGGATACAGATTGTTGCAAGGCTTTTCCGTCAGAAGAACGCCAAAGCAAGCTTATACTGTCCGCTCGCCTCCTGCAAACAAGGAAGTCTCTGTCAGTCCGTCGGTACAAAACCCTTCTCGGATCGATATCATCCTACATACCATTGATTCCGCACTGCAGGCTTCGGATGCGTCCACTGCAGGAGCAACTAGACATGCAATGGCGTCAGGCGACAGGCTCCTTAGACGACAAAATCGTGGTAACACCAGTGATGAAGAAACCAAGCAGCTGGTGGTTGGTAAAAGAAATCATCTCAGTGGGTTTGACATTCCAGCTTCCTCCATCTCCCATGGTGCTGACAACAGATGCCTCCATGGAGGGTTGGGGAGCGGTTCTACAAGAGCTGAAAGTCAGTGGTCATTGGAGCGCAGTCCAATGCAGATTCCGCATCAATCTGCTAGAACTTATGGCTATTCGTCTAGCCTTGCAGGCTTTCCTTCCAAGGATCCAGAACCGTACAGTGCTGGTTCGTACGGACAACACCACGGCCATGCATTACATAAACAAGCAGGGCGGGACAAGATCCTGTACCCTTTCGAAGGAAGCACACAAATTTGGAACTGGGTGATCCAACACAAGATCATTCTATCAACGGAACATCTCGCGGGGACCCCTAATTCCACAGCGAATGCTTTAAGTCGCCAGAGGTCAATCAGCCACGAGTAGAAATTGGATCAGACCATTCTCGAGGAAGTATTTTCACGATGGGGGACCCCAACCATCGATCTTTTTGCGACACCACAGAACGCCAAATGCCAGTGCTACGCAAGCAGGGATCACCATCCAGGATCCTTGGGGAATGCACTTTTGATAGCTTGGTACGGCGCATTTGTCTACGCCTTTCCACCAATTCCACTAATCCCGAGACTGATCAGAAAACTCAAAGCGGAACGTGCAGGATGATTTGATTGCACCGGCGTGGCCCCAGCAATTCTGGTACACAGAACTTCTTCTTCTCTCCCAAGACCACCCGATTCTCCTGCGGCCTGTTCAGTCGCTATTGACCATGGCTCACGGACAAGTACTACATCCGGATCTGAACTCACTCCAATTGACAGCGTGGCACCTGATTACAGAGAGTTCCAGAATTTAAATCTCCTGGGTAATGTAGAGACATTCTGGCTCAGGCCTGTGCGCCAAGTACAAATAAGACTTATCAGGCGAAGTGGAAAAGGTTCTGTCTTTGGTGTCGGAGACAAGATATTCACCCATACACTTCGGCACCGCACCAACTTTTGCCTTACAACCTGTCTCTGGCAAGGTCTGGATTGGCCCATTCTTCTGTGAAGGTTCATCTGGCGGCCATATCCAGATTTAGACGCACGTCATCAGGTCCTTCCCTTTGGTCTGCAAGAATTGTTAAACAATTTCTGAAGGGCTTGTTCAGAGTTTTTCCTCCAGTCCGGCCTCCACCACCGGCCTGGCACCTTAATTTGGTTCTATCACACCTGATTAAAGCTCCGTTTGAGCCTATTCGCAGAGCGGATATGAAGTTTGTTTCATGGAAACTTGCTCTTCTATTAGCTTTGACATCGGCTAGAAGAGTTAGTGAGCTTCAGGCATTTACGATTGTAGAACCTTTTCTGCAATTCAAAAATGATGTTCTCATCCTCCGGACAAAACCGAAATTTATTCCAAAACTCCCATCAGAGTTCCATCTCAATGAGCCTGTGATCCTAAAGTCCTTCTTCCCACGGCCCTCTACGCCAGCAGAGAGGGTGTTACATTCTTTAGACGTTCATAGATGTCTAAAATTTTACTTGGAGCGGACAAATCAATTCAGGAAATCTTCCCAGCTATTTGTCTCTTACAGTGCTCCGTGGTAAGGATGTCCAATTTCAAAACCCTGTATTTTGCGCTGGATATCGAATGCAATCCAGTTTTGCCATCGAGAGGCAGGCAAGCCACTTGAACGAACAGTTCGTGCTCATTCTACAAGATCGATGGCTTCATCTGTGGCTCTATTCTCAGGAGTCTCAATCAAGGACATCTGTAGAGCGGCGACGTGGAGCAGTATCCACACCTTCACTCGGCACTACTGCTTGGATTCTTCTGTGAGAGAGGATGCAGCAGTGGGTCAAGCAGTCTTGACGAACCTTTTTCAATGAGACGGTGAGCTTTCCTTACTATCCCGCCTCCCTGTATTGCATATTTTGTATCACTTGTGTTTGTTTCTACTTTGTTATATCTATTTACATATATATTATATATCTATATAGGTATATCTGTTTTTCTTATCAGAATAATGTTTGTGTTTGCAGATATACAGGTGACAAATTATGCCTTATGTTTTCTGCTAGCTACTCTGATACAAAGCATGGGAATCTATGAAAGTTCCAATACTGGGGTAAGAAAACAAGTTACTTACCTGTAACTTTGGTTCCCCAGTATTGGTTTACTTTCATAGATTCCCATGCGCCCACCCTCCTCCCCTGGGAAAGCTCAGCCTTATTGTACAAAGATTGTTGCTGTTCCACAACGGCTACGAAAATCTGAGGCTCTGAGGCTCTTTCAGGAAGGTTCTATGTGGTGAGGCTGCTCTGATTGGTTATTGCAAGAATTTGGTCTCTTTTACAAAAAGAGGTGGATAAGCTACAAAATTAGATGAGGCCTTGGCCTTTTTTTCACTTTTGTGCTTACTACTATGGTATTTTTTATTTACTGAGGCTCCCATTCCGACGATGGGGAATGATGCAAAGCATGGGAATCTATGAAAGTTACCAATACTGGGGAACCAAAGTTACAGGTAAGTAACTTGTTTTCTTATTTGGGTACAATGCAGAGCCACCTACACCCAAAGGCCGGTGGTCATGGTAAACCAGATGGGACTGAAACAGAAAGTAAGAACAAGGAACACCCCATGTCCAAACTGGAGCTCCCCCCACTCTGTCACTCATATTTACGGGTGTCTTTCATGTCTTGTTTCTAAGTAACTCATCAGTCAGTGTTTTGTGTCTCTCAAAGACCTAGTATCTCATAAATGGAATACTGTACAGTGCTAAACAGTGGAATCTCATATTATAATGTGGAGCATTCATAGGTATCTAGGGCATGTGCGTTCCTTGTTTTCTTGTCTAAGGAAGTTGATGCATAGCCCCCAAGTTTTCTTGAAAGAAGCCTCTTTTGTCTCAAGCTGTGTTGAGATCCTTTCCATCCTCAGTAAGTGACAGAGGAGGTGCAGCATGCCCCATAGTCTGGAACTGTATCTTTGCCCCCATTGGGCAACAGTGGCCTACCTTGCCCTTACTAAAGCCAGGTCTCCTGCCCTCCCTCCCTCTGTGTGAACACAGCGGAAATGTAAATTTGTTTGGTAGTCCCATGATAGTAATATCTATGAAATACTGCTGTCCAAAACGGCTGGAGCTTTGAGCAATACCACACCATGTTTGAGGGTTCCAGCTGAGCTGCATCTCCTCCAGCACTCTGAGGACCTACTCGAGAGACCAGTGTGGATTCGGGCGGGTGTGTAGTACCAGCAGTGAGAGATTTTTAATCATGGCTTCCCTGCTGGCGTCGCTGGTTCCCATCGTTTGTGTGCAGTGACATATTTTCCCCCATTCCTTGTCTGTGAGTGTGTCTTAATTATTTTCCCCATTTTCTATGAGTCAATGTTGGCGGCAGAGATGAGCCATTTCTCTGGGTCAGCGGGCGGACAGCAAGGTCTCGTATGGCAGGTTGTCACAAAGTGGTGTATCTGCATATAGCACATATGCTCCTTCTCTGGTAGGCCATAGTTCCTCTGTAATTGTTCAAAGGACTGCAACCCGTTCCGGTCTAAGAGGTCCTCTATGTGCTTGCAGTTAATTAACTGCCATGTCAGGAAGTTATTGCTGTCCTCGGCTGATGGGAAATCTGGCTTGCCTATTATAGGGATCATCAGGGAGGGAATGAAGGTCAGTCCTAATGTGAGAGCCGCATCATGGTGGCCTGCATTATTGGGGAGCTAGACCCTCTCCCAAGATCTGTGCCTCTTATCTAACCAAGGGATCTTCCACACATGGATTCTGGCTACTGACATGGTCTATAAAGCACCAGTGTTTCCCGGAGGTATGTGCAATGCCATTCTACCAAGTTTCGCAGTTGAGTCGCTGCACAGTAATTCTTAAGCTAGGGAATTCCCATCCCTTCCTCCTCCAGTGGGGCATATTGTTGTCGCTTGGACATACTTGCTTTTTTCCCCTTTTCAAATGAAACCGGCTGTTGGTTGCTGTATCATGGAAAGCATGCCCGTTGTGACTGGAGAGGGAGACTCTGCATCATGTATAATATTTTCTGTAGCAGGGTCACTTTGACAGCGCTATACGTCCTATGTGTGAGAATACAGCCCCCTTCCCAATTGGCCCACTCTGCAGATCTGTGCGGGCTTTGTGGAGGAGGTCGTTGTAGGTCTGGTTGGATGTACGCTCTGTTGAACAGAGTTTAATTCTTAAGAAAGGTAATATATTGGTGTGCTCGTGTGAAAGGGCTCTTTTCCTGGATGGCTATTTGTCGCTCCCGGGAGAAATTAAGTCCCACGACCTGCGATTTTTGCTTATTTACCTTCAACCCAGACACTTGGCCGAAAGTGTCTAATTTGTGGAGTAGGGCTTGGAATGTGGTCAGTGGGTTAATTAACATCAAGAGGATGTCCTCTGCATAGAGTGCTACCTTATTGTCCGTTTTACCAAATGTAATTCCTGTTATTTGGGGATTACAGAAATCTTTAAAGACCTGGTGAAGGCAAGAATTGCCCTCCCTAGAGTTGAAAAAGTTAAAAGCATCCTGGAAAAGGAGAGTAGAACGATAGATGTGGCAGGGAAGTGTGGCGGTGGGTGCTGCCACACAGTTGAACATCCCAGTTTATAGACTTGCACTCCTGATATGACCATCACTGTTCACAAGAAAATGGAGGAGGGTGTCAAAGGCCTTACTGTGACCCATTGGGAAACAAGTGGCTAAAGGGAAAGTAATTTACAAAGCAAACATAACTGTATGTTTAATGCTGCAGACATTGCCTGCTGGGAAATGACTACAAGTGTGCTTCTACTGCACCATGCTTGGCTGATAATTTCAGGCTTCCGTCTCGAAATTCAACAATACTTAGTAAACGTGCCCTTCAATGGAAAGCATCTCTTCAACACGCAAATCAGTAACCTGCTAGAAAAAATAAATGACATTGAATCCGCCAAGGCGATGGGTGCCATGCAGACCTCAACTCCTACGTATGCCTTTCTTAAACACAATATACAATACGAATCTGGTCAAAAGTGGGAATAAATTAAACAACAGTGTTAATTTCCTCCAAAATCGATAATAATTCGATTTAGTGTTGCTACTAGATGGCATTTAGCTGCTCAAACTCATTTCATAAAACTAACCACACCTATCTGCTTGATTACTCCTGTACATATTTTAATGAAACTTCATGGCAACGCGTTCAAAGCAAATGGATACAAATACATACATTAATGAAAACTATATAGTGTCTTACTATACTGCTCAACATAATAGTTTGACTAGTCTTTGGATGTGCAATAGAAAGCCAAAAACAAAGATACATAACCAGCCTTCTTTAACTCAGCAACTGCAGAAAATTCAGAATGCTGCCGCACAGCGAATTCTGAAGATTCCACCATGGGTCCCGTTGACTCCTCAACTGCATCAACTTCATTGTTTACCTGTAACCCAACCGATCCAATTTAAGGCTTTAACTTTTCCCTTTAGGGCTTTTGAACAGAAGGGACCCCTTTCCTTAAGGAAGAGATTTAAGCCTTACCTTTCTGGCTGGGCAGGTTAGTAGCACTCTTTTCAGGCCCTTATCGCTAGCGCTAAGACGCCTATTCGGAGGCAGCTGTGTGCTTTATAAATGGCATAGTATTTTATCAATATGTACAAAACATCTAAGTTATTCATAAATTCCTTGTCCCCTTCTAAACTGTTTTTATAAAAGGTGGATCAATTTCAGCCTTTGATCCACATGGAGGAAGTAATAGCGATAGGTTTGAACGGTAAACAAATCCATTGACTTTTCAAACCATTACTGTAGTCCGAAACTTATTTACACAATAGTCCATGTCCCAACAGCTTCTCCATTGTAAATGGACGACACGCTTTGGCCTTCTTAATTCGAAAGCCTCTTCTAGGGCCAGAGAAAGACCAGTATCTCCCATCGCAACCATTGGATGAATTACTGAGTAACACAGGTGGGACAAAAGAGTGAAGCAGAATCAATCATGCATGCTGAGGCTGTATACCAATCCAAAGGACTTGGTCAGGATCACCGTCGTGTTCGAAGCTCAATAAAAGGGGCCCAGAGCTTCAATCACCATGCCACTCTCTGATCCATCCAAGCTGGTGATTGGCTTTCCAATGTTAATCACCCCAGAGTCCTCTGCCCATATCAGAGGATACCCAGAAAATATCCAGAATATCCCATGAATCGGGCACCACTGCATGTGCATGCTGTAGTTCATACAAACTTGTACGAACTGCACCATGCACACACACACACACACACACACACACACAGTGGTTTTCCGTTTGTACAAGCTTGTACAAATAAAACACCATGCACACATGCAGTGCTGCCTGATGCTCTGCTAAACTGCTCAAAACTATGAAAATTCAGAAACCGGCCCACCCAAGAGATCCGAGCACATTAAGTTGGCAGTGCATACGCATCGATGGCTTTACATTCCACAATGCTTCTAACTGGTGATCCTGAATGTGACCTTCAAGGCTTCTCACTTATGAGGCCAGCCATGGTTACCATTTTTAGCAGTGATTCAGGAGCCTAGCATGTTCAGGAGCCTAGCATACGTGATGTTCAGTAATAAAGTTGTGACGCTTGAAGTCAATAAAAGTTTCTCCACTCACTAAATTAGGAGTGTTGTGATATTCTGTGTCAGTTGGTGATCAAAGTTATTACCACGTTTATTTGTTGTGTATGGGACAAGTGGGATATCAAAATTCATTGCCATCTTAAACATATTTCTGGTACACCCGTTCACCCACGAGCTATTCAAATAGACTAGTAGCTTGAAAATCGCTGCTTGCAAAGGAGAAGACCTTTGGAGATGCCCCTGGCTTATGTGACTGTTGCTTGATGTGGTAGGTATTGGGTGTGGAAAAAGCTTGACACTTCTACAGTGTCTATCATCTAGTTTGCATATGAGCTTATCTGATGGGCTGCAAGGGAATTAACAAGAAGAGTTTGGTACTACATTGAAAGTGAACGGAGGAGAGCCCTGAAGTACTCTGATTTGAGACTTTTCTTAAGTGTACTTGTGTAATAGGAGATGTCTTACCAGGTTTGCAAATTATTGTAATTTCTGCAGAAAACAGGAGGACGGCAAGACAAAAATAATGAAATTCCCATAGAGATATAGGGCATGGGTGCAGGGTAAGTAGGGAATGAAACTAAAGTAAGAGGCCTAGCCAGCAGAGGTTGCATGCATGCAACAGTAGCAGGGCAACATGATGCCAAACAGGTGAATATGGAGTCTTGAAAACGGAGCTAGGAGTTAGTGCAAAAGTCAGTTAGGGAGTGGTGTAGGAGACCAGCCAGTTGAGCAGATGGAGAGCAGCAGAGTGGCATGTGAGAAGTGTGGGTAGGTCCCTCAGGCTTACTAGGTATCTACTTGATTGCTATGAAAGGTGTTTCTGTGTTAAGCTGAAACACTACTCTGCTGAAATGTATGCAAGGCCATGTGCTTGACTCTGGGGTGTACCCAGGGGATTAACACAGGCCGTATTGCTACTCTCTGAAAGGTTGGAGGGCATCTTACCCATGAGCAAGTCTTGCTATTGCTAGCTTTGGAACATCGTGCAGTTTTTGAGTTTGGTATAGGTACCATGGTATGTGGGAAAGCAGCAGACATTGAGGTAGTATAGGGAAAGTTTGAACGTTAGGAGTAAGTGGTAAGAAATCTAATCAGAATGTGCAGTAATGTGTGAGCTGCTAGCGCAGGGTGCATGTAGACGTTCAGATGAGACAGTTGTGCTCCTGGGGTTGGTGGTAGAAATTAAGGCTGAATTGCTGAGGTAAGGGCTGGAAGCATTTAGCGGAGCTTAAATCAACCTTGTAGAATTAAGCACAGGATTGAGTTGGAGGGGTTAGCAGGCTTCCGTGACAATGACATTTGAACTGCTGTTTGCACGTGTTCCTGTCTGTAGTTTCCATTACACTAGTTTGGGGACCGCTTTTATTTTCTGAAATGCTTCTGTTATGCCACATTTCCTCTTTCTTATCTCTTGCAGCTTCTGCCTCGTGCTCCTGGCACCTCCTTTCTGCTTCTGCCTCCTGACTCCTTCCCAGTGCCTCCACTTGAACTTTCGCCTTTTCCTCTTTGGTTCCCTGCGCTGATCCACGTCCTTCACCTTCTCTTCCTTCAGTGACTTATTCCGAGTGAATGTAATGTTATCTGCTTCCTTAAGAGGGTCTGTGGCTAGTCATGCTCCATATACGCACAAGCCTATGGTGCTCCTCGTTCCCTTTTGCGTCCAGGCTTCTTGGACCACACTGATTTTAAACCGTCTGACTGAAAAGATGGGTATTTTATGTCGCTCTCTAAACCTCCAAGCTGCATGTTGAGAAATAAGAAATGCTAATTCTTTATTTTTGTTGTGCATTAGCCCCATAAACAGAGATTTTTCTCTTTGTTCCTAAAATACTTTAAATCGGGCATAGTGTACCAGAGCGTGTGCTCGGTTCTTTATGGTGTGTAGAAGTTAATTTATAGATGGGTTTATGAAACCTTGTACAATGTGAATGGTTTGTCTCCATGAACATTTGCCGCCTAGCCCTGTCCTCCAGAGCTTGGTAAAGGACCATTGATATTGCTTGTAGCAAGCTAGAACTGCAGAGTGTCTCCATTCTGCATCTATTAAAGTACCACTCTCTTTGGCCTTGCGTAAGCCGTTCCTTGCAGCAACCTTGCATCTCATTCCCCTACGCGCACCTTAAAATCTATGGGCAGGTTTTTTATTACTTCAAATCTCTACTGAGCGCAAGAAGTGAAGCCATGAGTTCATCTTGAAAAAGGGATGCATCTCCAGTGGTACATATATTGCAGTCATGAATGGACAAATGGCCCTTGGGTCAATCACTGTGGTCAATTGGCAAGATAGAACGGGATTGTCTGCTTCCTGAACACTAATTGATTGGAGGGTGGATTAAAGTGTTGCAAAGTGGTTTTCTGTGTGGGGTTTTCACAGAAGTTGCTTTCCAGAATCCACCCTGCTGGGTTGTGGAGGAGGTCTGTATCTTCCTACTAAGGGAGCATAAATAGTAAGAGTATGTGCTTCTAGATGTGGGTGGGTGGGGTGGTTGTACTTGTAGTGCATTCTCTGCTTTCCAAAATGTGGCAAAACATGGGGTGGTATTGGTGCACGTAACTCCGGAGGAGGCGGGTCATGGTCAGGGTTATTTGCCTTTGACAATATAGGTTGTTGGTTATTAGGGAACTGTGCTTCTTGGAATACAGGGGTATCCGCAGAGATTATGCTTCCAGGACTGGAGGCGATGATTGGTTAAGGTATGACTGCACATGTTTTGTGTAAAGAAACCATTGGAAATGGAAGAAGTTAGATCAATGTGCATTTAATATTCAACTTGTTACTGATTTGTGAAAGTAAAATCTGAATTCAGTAAACACGGTTTCATACAAATGATTACTCCATCTTGTACAAATGGTATAGTGCTTTACAAGTAATATCATCTTTTCTTAGAAATTCCAGTTGCCTGCCAGGGAGATCTGTGTTGGCTGCCAGAAGACTGTATACCCAATGGAACGACTGTATGCCAACCAGCAAGTGTTTCACAACAGCTGCTTCCGTTGTTCACACTGTAACAGCAAGCTCAGGTGAGGAGGGGAGGGATTGACCAGCTGAAAGGGGTGCATTAAAGCAGAATTAGGAGAGGGTGGAACTCACAAAGGGTCCAGAATGAAATGAGGGACTGCTAGAAGGGTGACGACTAGGAAATACGCTAAAGGAGATGGGTATTATTGATGTTGTAGTGGGTCAGTGGTTAGAAAGTACTAATTGTCTTGAAGACCATTTGTGGTATGTTTTAATTATAGCTTATCTATATCCGTGTGTGGGAGGGATATGTCTAAGCACTGTCCACAGAACCGGAGTCAAAACATGTATGACTTTTATCGAGTTTAGTTTAAAAAGACAGAATAAAAAGGTAGAAAACTTAAATAAAAAATATAATTAACTAAAAGGTTAGGCTTAGGTTCTATTTAGAGGTTTGGGTTAGTGCTAGGGATAGGAGTTTAGGATGGATAAGGGATTTGTTAAGGGTTACTTTTAGTTAAGGGGTTGACCTAGGTCTAGTGTTAGAGTACCGGAAGGTGTGAGTGATGGGGCGACAGAAAGTTGTACATTGGTGGTCCGCTCCACTTGTAAAATAGAGACCGTATGGTATGAGGGTTAAGGTAGGAGTAACCGGGGTTAAATCAGAGGTTAATGTTTGTGTAGGCAGAGATCACTTATTTAATAGTCAAAATACTTATTTCTCTGCATTTTTTGTAATTTCTGTAGACATACATGTTAGCCTGTAATAGAATTGGAATCAACTGCTTTAGTTCAACCCCCCCACCGCACACAAATCTTTGATTGTTTCTGAAGCACACTAGATAATGGGACCATGCTGGCACCTTCGAAAAAAGTATTATAAACAAATAACTGCCTGGTATCCTGTCATAATAGGAAAAGCAATATACTACTTCCATCATCCTGAGGTCCTGGCCAGCATCTGTCCCTTATTAAGCAGTCCCCCACCTCATTTTGTATAATTCTATATAAAAGCTTTACTCTTTTTGCGTTTTTCAACAGCCTCGTGAATTATGCCTCGCTCCATGGGAATATCTACTGCAAGCCTCATTTCAACCAGCTCTTCAAATCGAAAGGAAACTATGATGAAGGCTTTGGACACAAGCAGCACAAAGAACTGTGGACCGGCAAAAGCGAAAATGAAGATGCTCCTGAGAATCCTGCCTGTGCTGCAAGTGAAATTGAAGGCTCTCACAATCCTGGGGTGGAGGATGCTCCTATTGCAAAAGTGGGTGTTTTAGCAGCATCCATGGAAGCAAAGTCAGCAGTGTCAGTAGAAAAGGAAAAGCAACCGGAGACCAAAAAGCTGCGCATTGCATGGCCCCCACCACCAGAGCCCACCAGTCCGGGAAGCACCTCTGATGAGAGTATCAAAGTGTTCAAACCTAAGTGGCCTCCAAGTGATGAGATACTCAAGGAAGATTTCAAGGAAGACGGTGACCTGAAGAAGCTGCGAAGAAGCTCCTCCCTGAAAGAAAGAAGTCGACCCTTCACTGTAGCAGGTGGTCTAAAACCAGTGGTTACTATTCGTAACCGCAAGGACCCAGAGAGGGAAAGCTTGTCTTCAGACAGTAAGAAAGCTAGGAGCCTATCTGGAGACGAAGAAGACACCATAAAACTTCCAAACAGAGAAAAGATGGAAAATGAAGAAAGGAATGTTGACACTTCAAAAGTTGAGAACCATAAAGAAGTTGCAGCAATAACTGCAGAAGCACTAGATGTACAACAGGGAGTGGAGAGTCATCAAATCAAAGATGAAAATCCTCTGGCACATGGAGAAGTGTTTGGGAACTACAGTGTGGAGGCAGCCCTTGCTGTGAATCTGAATATGTCACCCAAAGACGATTTCACCAGTAAGCTTTCTTCACATGAAAGTACAGAAGACGGGTCCACCAAGGAGTTATCCCCAAGTCAGGATCGCAGATCCCAAGATATTGGCTTCTGGGAAGGTGAAGATAGTGAAGAATTATCCGTGGAAGAACTCATTAAAAGGAATAGGTGTTATGAAGATGATGACGATGATGATGAAAATGACGAGTTGGAAGAGTGATTCCATATTGCATTAGAATGGTGCAGGTTGCTGATTGGGCCTTATGTTCGTGTTCCTGGCCTCTTTCTTTGTGAACACGGTGCTTTCTTTAATTTCCACCAGCAGACTGACCAATTGAGTTCAAGTGTTTAACTCCTTTGGTATATAGGGTTCACCCTCAATTGAACATCTGCCTAGCAGCATTGAACTGGGTGCTGGTGGTTTGAACAGTTTTGAGATAGACTGCTTGCTTTGGTGCCGGGAACTGCCCAGTATGTTCAACCCGTCACCTTTGGCTCCCAAGCCAGATTTACAGCGGTAAAGTTCTCCTCATGTAACAGGTCTTAAAATCTCATTGGGCGCTTGCTGTTCAAAATCAGAGACAAAAGATTGTTTCCGTACGGGAAGAATGATCAGAGTTCAAGAACTATGTTGAATAAGCTTCTAGGAGAAATCTTGTGCCCTCTAATGTGCGCTCTTTGTAGCACTGGTAGTGTGCTTCTCTCGGTTTCTCGTCTAAGCCTATGGGTTTCACTGTATTTACATCTGCAGTTGTCCAGCACACTGGTGTTAAGAAACGTAACTGCCTTTCTGCAAACATTCAATGGAAGAAGGACAAGGATCCAGCCCAGAAGTTTGTTATTAAGTTCTTGATTATCTGAAAAGTTGCATGCACTTTACCACTTTGGCACTGACGTGCACTATTGCAGAAGGCTGTGGCACACTGATTTTCCTTTTTGACATTTGCAAGGAGTCAGGCGGGAGGGGGTTTACCATCCATAATGCAACATTCTTTTTTTTTTTTTGGATTGGGTTTTCATTTTAATACCCCTCAAATTTTTTAAAAGATTAACATTTGAGCCTGAATATAACTGGAATTGTTCATCTAAAGCTCGCCTCTGTCGGTGAAGAGGGGTGGGGGCCTTGGTGAGTCTTTGGGATTTGCAAACTGGACTTTCTGGGCTGCACTTGCCAATAGTGTTTCTTACCTGGTACTTAAAGATCAGAGGTGTGAAAATGAATAGCTGAGACTCCATGACAACACTACATTTGATTATCTCTGGGAACTGAAACTTTCACATTCCACTGTATTGCTGCTGATAGGACTTCTCCAATTTGTTTTTACTTGATGACTTGAAAGTCTGAAAAACTTGACTTCTCTTTATGTGACTTTTCTGCCCCACACTTAAATATGCAACTAAGAAAAAAATGAAAAAAAGATCTGCCTTATGGCAACTGAACTTTCTGTTCAAATTTAGTTTGGAAGAATTTGGAACTCTGTGAAAACAAAGGCAAATAATTTAACAGGAAGATTGGGCAAATAGTGTAGCTTGTTTTTTCTTTCTAGTTTTTAGAATAATTTTACCAGTTTGTGCTATTTAAAAAAGGGGCGGGCGGGAGGATGGGAGCAGCTCAATTTTTACTTGAGGTGGAATTTCTTTATGCTGGTCTATTTTTCAATTGAATGAATGTGTATTATATATATTCTACTTTCTTACCAATTCAGCAGAGTATGAAACATTTTTATTCTCAATAAAGCAAAGCTTTGTGTGACAAAGCTTAATTGTAAATGTCTCTGGTGATGTCTAACTTTGTTTTTAGGTGCCTTTAAATAGACCTCTTTTACCCGTTATCCATAAACCAGGTTGCTCTGATTCCAGTTCCCACTGAGGTGTATTACCAATGCAGTTCCAAAACCACTAATGTGTTTCTTTGGGATAAATTGGTTTGCTAGACTAACCTCTCTTGTCATGTTGACCAAACTCCACTTCAGACTGGAAATCTGACTCCCATGTTTCTTCTTCTCACACTCGTTGGATGCCTTCCGAAAAATGTCTTAGCAGAGGGTAAACATGCCTTATGTTTTTATTTTAAGAAAGAGCAGTATTCCTTCAGGAATTATTTTAGAAAGTATACCCGGTTATTACACTGGGGGACGTGTGATGAGCAGCACTTACTTTATCAACAAAAATCAGTTAGACATTTTAAATGATGATTTAGTTAAAAGACTTTGTACCACTTTATTTTAGAGCATTCGAATAGCTCTAAAATAAATACATAACCATCCATTGCTAGGGTTTTCTTTAGACTATTCTCGAAGTTACTTACTGAACCGGACTGCCGATTTAATTTTTTTTCCCTTTATGTTTAATAGGAATGCATTACAGTTGCATTTACATAACGCTTATTACTCCTGATGAGGTGTTATAGCTCTTTGCGCTGGGCTGCCCAGCGCAACCCAAGGTTTGTGGTTCGCGCATTGTCATTGGGATTAGTCTTGCACGCTCCAGCAAAACCACTTTCTGCATTCACTCCAGTTTCTTTCAGGTACATTTGATTAATAGGAGTTAGGTGGGATCATTAATGTTGAAAGTGGGAGATGTGAGTTCATGCAGATATCTGGTGAAATTTAATAGAGGAGTTAGAGGAGGTTAGGTATTGGTAGGTTGCACACGTGTGACTTTAAAAAAGGTGAGTTTGTGATCTATGAAATGAGTTGTGTACAAATTGCAGAAATAAATTATGAGATTAATGTAAAATTGCATGTGATTTAGAGAAGGTTGCTCCCAGACAGAAAAGGCATGGAGAGGATGGGAAAGGGAGAAGAATCATTAAAGAAAATGATAGGTGACAATCTTAGATTTTAAGTAAAATCCATCTTGAAATACTTATCTTTAGGCATAAAGAGGACGCTTTTGAGATTCTAGACTGAAGCAGTGGTATTTGTAAGTGGGGCTAGTGATACGTTCTGTACTGTTGGTAGGTGCTAGAATTAGGCGAACAGTGTGATTGGTGTTCGGCTACAGCTCGACAAACGATTAAGCAAGAACAGCTCATCCTCTCAGGAGTTCGAAGTTTCAAATGGATGCTCCATTTGAGCTTTCTATGAAATGTTGATTGTTTCCGCTTGCACTCCTGCAGAAAACCACGGCTATTTTACTATTGGTTTTGAAATAGTGCCTTTTTTTCAGCTGCACATTTTCTGATTTCGGATTTTTGACATTAGAACACTTGTGAGTCTTACCGACTGCCTCGCTGTTGATACATTAATGTCTTCACAGTTTGTAATAAATCTATGAAAATGCTCTAAAATAAACCGATAATTGCATCCTTGACCTATATTACCATTATTAGTTTTCTACCAAATCAGATTAACTGTTGAATTTTTCACGTTCGCTTAGCTCAGATCGAAAATATATTGTTAGTCCAGCAGGAATATTATTTGTAGTTGTAGTATATTCACTAGATGCCTCATGGAGCACAGTTTATGCTCATGCTTTTATTTGAAACTGCGCACAGGGAGCTGCATTTCCGACTTGTAGTACAGTCATGTAGATGTATTTTTAATGCGCACATGTGCCCGAGGGCGAACTTGGCACTAATTACAAGATGTTTACTACCCAATTCAGTAATACTTTTATTGAATTTAGGTGAATGAATGGAGGAGTGGATCTTCTGGCATGTTAACCTGTGACCATGGGGTGAAAACAGAATCCTTTAGTAAATGCATTAGTCCAATGAGGCACCAGATCCTGCTAGATAATAACTGTATGCAAGGATCCACCATCAGAAAATGGATGCCTTATTTGTATCCAGCAGTGCATGGAATGTGTTCTCTTGGAAAATATCTTTGCACACTTGTGCAAAGCTGCTTCAGTTACATTTGCCCTATGCCTGTCAGACACTTCTGCAGGGTTGTAATGCCGATTATAGTCTGCATGTAATGAAACCTTAATGCCTCATCTGGGATTAATGTGCAATTCTGTCAAGAAATCCTGTGGGATGTATTTCAGTTGAGTAATTGTCTGTCTAATATCACTTCTTCTTTGCACCCCTTTTTACATTGTGCCTCTTACAGAGTGAAACTACCCGTTTTTTCGGAATAGGGCAGAGAGGAATGTTGGCTTTATAGTGACACTTTTCTCCTATCCAAGGGATTCTTACTTTAACAAGCTAAAGTCACTTCCATTTGTCACTCTACCATTGGTTAGAACCTTGCACTGAATTTTGTTTTCTGGTCCTACCAGTGGATAGTAGGATATACACTTCTGAGAATCAGAGGGCCTAGGGCAAAGTGTAATTTTGGATGATCGTGCTAAGAAGAGGTACTAGCTAGGTAAGGATAAGTTGAATTTTTTTAGACCAGCATCCCAGCGGGCAAATGGTTACTGAACGTTTTAGTACTCCATTGCACACAATCACTCATAAAAATACTGCAGTCAACACTGTGTTGATGTAAACACGCAGTTTTGAGTTATCTTGCAATTGTTTTGTTGCTCCAAGCCTCCTGCGTCAAGACTCCATCTGTGCAGTAACAATTATACTATTTTCCTCGGTCTGTTTTTTTTTGGCAAGTATTGGTGTTTTTTGGTAGCAGCTCTCATTGACCAAATGATGCTGTCGGACAGAATTCGAGTCACTTACTGGCATGTAACTGGAAATAGCTTGCATGCCGCACAAGGCCCTACACCATAGTGCACCCAGCTATCTCACACAAAACTCACAATATCTGGAGGGTCAAGATCAACAAGAAGTGCGGAAAAACTCCTTCTGAAACCATAAAAATTCAATAAGAAAAAAACTTATAATCGTTCCTTTTCAGGAATGGCACCCAGGATATGGAAGGCCCTGCCACCAGAAATAAGACTGAACCCCTCCACCTCTTCCTTCAAACTGGAAGTAAAAGACATCCTTATGGCAAAATTTACGTAAACATAGCCCCTCATGACTGTGCAGAACCCCTATTCCATTCTTCTTACCTACCAATCTAATCAATTTTTGACACTACTGTGATCCGCATGTTTCGCCCGTGCTGTGCACCTTACTGCCAGGCTTTTTAAATGTACAGTTCTGTTCCATTTATTTTGACGTTTTCTTCATCAATGTGTTACCATCATCCTTCAAAACCGACCGGTCCGGTTATGCACCTTATCTGATTTGCCCTTCTATCTGTGATTCTTTGCTGCCATTCATTATGGACCTGTTTATCTTTAATGTTCTGTCCTTTTGTTTGTTTTTTAAGCTTTATGATGTTATTCTTAAGATCCTGCTTAATTTTATTGTTTGATATCCTTATAGACATTTACTGTCTTGTTCACGCTCTATAAAACTTTCAAATAAATAAATGACCAGGATACAGCGGTGTCACCATCCGCTTTACCACACATTCTGAATGGATAACTAGCTAACTGATTAATCTACCACCCAGCTCCCTGACATAAAAGTTCACTGCCTTAGAGCTATGTTTTTATGAGTACATTCCAAACTATAGGAAAGCTGAAAGTGCTAGAGGCAAAGTCAACAGCTGTGCCCTCATATACCACTAAAAGATATTTTTAAAAATCAGCAGTGTGTAAACAGAGCTTTCGGAAAAGTTCACTCCTTGCGTGACAAACCCAGCATGAATAAGATGTTTGATGTAGCTACTACTCGATTTTTCAGAACAGGTTATTGAATCCTTGTTGTTGGCAGCATGCTGCCTCTGAAAGTTAAATTAGGCTGCTGGTAGATTATGTGATTTTAAGAACATACCTTGCTGTCCTCCAGACCCATCCCTAACCCCCCAAGAGACTGATGGCTCAGTGACATTGCATTCTTTTCCAGGGCACAAGCAGAAGTCCTACTGAACAGTTCATACTGAACTGGGGACTTATCCGCTTATGCTGAGCCTCTGAACCTTAGTACTTTCTCCGTAGAGGTGTTGAGGGGAGTGAAAGAGGAAGGAATGATGAGGGCCTGAAACCACTTCTAGTCTGCTGTAGATGTTTATAGCAGCCACCAACATTCTAGTTCCAGATTGCTATAGAAATTGTCTGAAGAAGGATGGCAGCACTTCAATTATCTGTTTGTTACCGTCTGGAAGGGAGGTAGTTGCAGCCCTCCCATCACTAAGAAACACTCTAATGTAGTCCTTTCAAACAATAACACTACCACTGTCAAACAACTTTGAGGCAGTTGCTAACAGAAAATTGAGGGGAGAGCTGTTTGATGAAAATGACTGCACTGTTTAATGCTATCTTGTTGAGAAGATTGGGGTGGGGGTGGGAAACTAGTCTTGAAACTTCAGTTGCTGGGAACATAGGGCAGAGGGGAAAACAGCAGACCATGGGGCAGCATTTATTGTTTTTTTTTGTCTGAGCTAAGAAATGATTTGAGCCTTTCTGCCACCTTTGAAACCAAGGCAGGCAGTGGAGGAGATCAGAATTATTTTAGCAAGGACATAAAGTATACACTTTTTTTAACCATCTTGTCATGTGCTAGGCTGAGAACTGTGTTGAGGAATCCTGTAGAGTCTTCAGGCACGTTCAAGTGGACCAAGGCTGTAGTAGTATTGGCTTGTACTTTGTCAACCACACTGAGTGAAGAGTAGTAGTCGATGCCATCATTATTAAGGCTGTCACTATGTCTTATTGGAGGGTTGATTTTCTCCCAGGCAGCTGCTAGTGGGAAGTCTCAAACATCGCGAATTGGAGGTCATCTCCTACCCAGATGACACGCAATTGATCATGTCTGTGGCTCCAAACCCTGTATCCACAAAACCTAAGTTCAGAGAAGGCATGAGGAAAATGGCTTCCATGGATGTCCCAGAACTGCCTGCAGCTTAGCAGGGATATATTTGAGATCTTGCTATTCGGTAAAGCCCACGCCTACTGGTTGGACAACTAGTTGCTGTCAGAACTGGCACCATCCCCTCAACCTAAAAAAGTACTAAAAAACGTAGATATAATAGATAACAACTTCTCCATGAAAGAGTAGGTTGTCTCCACATGCAGCATTTGTTGTGAAATCATGCAAATGCTTAGGAAAGCATTTCAATGGCCACCTCTCCATACAAGAAATACTTCACACAGCCTCTGGTGGTCAGTTGCCTGGATTATGGGAGCGCATTACAGTACTGATCGGAGTTGATAAAACACTATCAGACCTTCAGGTAGTCCAGAACACTGCTGCACGCCTAGTCTGTATACTCCCTCCCCTCCACCCCCTTCTCCCCCTTGCACTCACTCAGAGCCTACTCTTAGATCTCTTCATTGGCTTCCTATCCGGAAACATGCTACTTTTAAGCTCAGTATATCCTTGATTGTTCCGATTTTGTCCACTTAAAAAAAGTCTTAAAATATGGCTTTTCAAATGTCTCCACTGCTTCAGTTCCCCTTACCTGTTATGCACTCCAGTACTAAGGTTGATTTACATCTCTATATCAAGCTCATTTAACATAAGAGGCAGGATCTGGGCAAACATCTCGTGTCCCCTAAGGGCTCTCTTTCTTAAAGATAACATTAGTAAATGAAAGAACTCTGGCCTACAGCTTCTATGTAGTTTTTCCTAATTGAGGATAAAACCTAAGAATAGAAAAAGAGTGATCTGTGTTGGGGTAGAAATGTTATCATTCATTCATTAGAAACTTTATTCGGTTATTATCATTAAAAACAACCGTAGAAGTACAATTAAATTTAAAATATAAAAATAATCATGGCACAATAGAAATGAACTTATTGGATTTCATACATGAATTGATTTTCGGAATCTAAAAACATTTTTTAAAAATTGAGAAACAAATGCAACAGTTAATGTTATCTAATTTCTGAATAGCTAAAAAAGCAGGGCGACACTGATTAACTTCCATGATCTTCAGTATGGGCACGATCCATCTTTTCCTTGCATTTGTGTAAAACTTGAAAAATAACAAAATATGAATATCTGATTGTTCTGACAAATCATCACATGGGCATTTGTTGAGTTGCCTTGACCAGTTGTTCATGTCGGGGAAACTAAGAGATCTAAATAAAATATTTAACCTGAAACGCGTAAATAGAAACCTTTCAAATTCACTCATATGTAACGTTACATAAGGTTGCATATTACTGGAAATCATTATTAGTTGATGAGCAACCACTGTCTTTTTCGTCATTTCAGCGTTAGTTCTACGTTCTCCCAGGTGCAACATAAAAACAGTTTTAAGCTCTTTTCCTAGGACATGACTCATTAGAGAGGGATCATCATAGTAATCATGATGTCCTATGTTTGTTAAAAACATCTTTACGTAGGATAACCATCCCATCTTGCTGGTGTTATCAAGGCTCATAACGTCCATCAAGATAGAACGGTTAAAAACACACTCCTCAGTGGTCCAAACCCTATGCCACAGAAGAACCGGTTGTACCTTAATAGTATCTTCTATATGTGGTTGGCCAAGTTCAGCGTGACTAATATATGTGGGGACACTTTCCGGGACAGCTAAAAGGTATCTCATAAAGGTGTTTTCCACCGCCTGGAGAGATTTTACATTTACATATCCCCATATACCTGCACCATAAATGGCAGTTGCTACGCATGTTGCTCTTTAAACGGGTAAAAGTTCCCCGATCGTTTTTTTGGCCATCATCTTACTAAAAATTTTTAAGGCCATTATAGATTTACAGAACATCAACCTCCTCGCCTTTATTGCACTTTTCCAGTGGCCAGATTGATCGAACAGTATACCCAAGTATGGAAAAGTTGGGATAAAATCCAATGGTTTCGAATTAATGTACATTATTCTTTTCTTTTTTATCTGCCCAGGAGCCGCAATTCATGCAGAATGTTTTTGTACAATTAATTCTCAAATCCAGACTAGACATAAAATGGGTGAAAGATGAAACCATCCTTTGCATAGCAAGAAGCGTCTGGGCCATCAAGACCGCATCGTCCGCGTATAGTAGTGCAGGGACAGATCTTTTTGCTATTATAGGCATGTCCCTGCACTCCTGCAGCAAAGTTCTTCCAAGGTCATTGATGTAGATTGTAAATAAGACGGGAGCAAGGACACATCCTTGCCGCACTCCTCTTGCGATACTAAAGGACCTAGTACACACTCCATTCTTGGCCAAAACGGACTGACGCTGAAGCTTCCGCATAGAGCTCCCTAAGAAAATATATAATGTTTCTCTCTACCCCCAAATTCTCCAAGATCAGCCAAAGCTTACTGTGGGTAACCCAATCAAAAGCTGACGTTAAGTCAACAAAAGTTAAAAAGATATGTTCCCCCTTAGCCTTGGTATATTTTTCTAAAATAATGTTCAAATTAAGGCCCTGGTCAATAGTACCAAGGCTCTTCCTAAATCCATATTGTAGATCACTAATTATTGAGTGTTCATCAGCCCAAGTTTGTAGTCTATTTAAAATCACTTGACCCCAAAAATTTTTGATGGAGTCTAATAATGATGTAGGGCGATAGCACGAGCAACTTGTTCTATCTCCCTTTCTAAATATAGGTACGATAATAGACTCAAACCATGATGGAATAAACCCATTGGAACAGGATGCATTAAACAGTTGCGTGAGAAATGTTATCACAAGGGCAGCTTTGTAGTGGTTCTGGGTATGCTCAGTTTTTAGGAATGGAAAACATCTAGTTGACAATCCTATTTATACATCATGATAAAAGGGATCTTTTCCGTAAATTACATCTGACTCGAGACCAATTGCACATTAAAATAGTACCTCGCAGTGCAGTTATGTGAGGCATCTCTGTACATTTTCCAACGAGGTTTAAATATTACCATCAGCCACTGTCTGTTGTACTTTTTCAATTCTGAACACTTAGTACAATAGATGTGGATACCCCGTCTCTCTAAATGGGTCTCCAACCTTGTCTATACATAGAACTACTTCTCCTCAAGGAAAATCCTCTGTTTACATTACACTAGTGACTACCTAAACATTTCAGGCAGGAATTGCAGCAGAAATGACAGGAAAAGCGTCCACATGACTAAGGAAATAAGAGCCTAATCTACTTGTGCCCTCTGGCAAAAGCTACATAACCACACCTCCGACTTAGCTTGAATTACCATTCAACTTTAAATATGTTTCATAAATGCAACCATTTTGCTTTCATCTGAATATTGGTGTAAACATATTTTCTATCATATACCTCTTCTTTTATATAAATACCTCTTAACCACAGGTTCCATACCTAGTGAACATTCTCCCCGAATCAGATTGGGTCTGGAAAATTTAAAGTAGTACTCCTGCATGACTGTAGGTGGCATTTTGTTGGGCCACACCAATGCACTTCCACTCTAGAAATGACGAGTGTAGCAACATATAAGCACCACCCATGCAGGTTAACGGCAGTTCCTTTATTTTTTTCCTTCCAGTTATTTTATTTTGATCTCTCACCCCCCCTCTTTTTGTTTCTCCTCTAAATTCTAAACGGGGAAGGGGAGGAATGTCACCCCCTAAAACAACCAGTTTCAAGCCACAAGGGGACTGTTGTAAACAGAGGTCTGTGATGGATCCTCAAGAAGTATGCTTCTGGTGCCTGTGATAGCAGCATGATTCCAAGGTCTGCGAAAACTGTACCCATATGAATCTGAAGGCCATATGGGACCACCAGGCAAAGTGGTATGTCGTCAAACATCGGAAAACTCAATGCTGTGACCGTCTAAGTTGAAACAAAAGTTTTGTTCCCCTGGATTATCATTGTTGGGGTCAAAGTCTTTGGGTAACTTCAAGAAGAAGCTTAATAAATCAAAGTGGGAATAGGTCCCTTCCTGCCAAATGTGAATTCTAGAGAAGGCGCAAGTACGTGCCTCATGGTCTCGCTCCCAAGCTCCATTGGAGCCGATTTAGATTCTAGTCCTGATGCACCCCAACGTTTTAGAGAGACCGTGCTGCGCATTTTCAGCACTATACAGGTTCTCTCTGGCGTGCTTTTGGGCCCCAAGTATCTGCAGGTGTCTCGGTGCCCCTTAAACCTGCACCAGGTTGTGTTCCGGTCTGGTGCCACCTGCTACACCATTCCACTTTGCATCAACTCCGGAGTAGGATTTACAACTCATTCCACTTTCCAACTCGGAGCAAAGTCTGCCATGACCTTGACCAACCCCACAGCAAGTTCTTACCGAAGCGCAGCCTGCGGGCAATCTTTTGGATTCTGATACTTAGCACTTAACACACAGTAGGATCAAAACTTTGCACAATCTTTTTGGTACTGATTCAGACAATGACAGTTTTGATAAGGGGGTGAATTTGTCACTCAATATGATTTAGACAACTGATATGAAGAACGGAGAGGCCAGTGGCCCTAATACCTCTCCGGATAGTGGTCTTGTTTCACCTACTGACCATGCCACTAAGGAAAGTCCCACCTTTGACATTGTTATGCAAAGGGCAGCAGAAGTACTCGACCTACAGTTTTCCACTAAGGAGGTGACGACCGATGTTTTGGCAGAGGTGCTCCCGCCTGGTCAAGCACCTGCAGAACCTTCATTGCCAATTAATGAAGCCCTTGCGTATACCCATTTAGGCGAAACAATGTTCGGGACCATCAGTTAATTGGCAGATGGCCTTTGTCCAGCACCAGGCAACACTGCTATTCTTACACAACACCGTACACCACAAAGTTTACTAGTATTGGCATCCATCAGTAATGTAAATCCCAATGCCTCTCCCACCCCTCTACCTCGTCGCAAGTCAAAAAGAATTGAAACTTTTGGCAAAGTATTTTTCTTCTTCGATCCTTGGTTGTGTTCAGTAAATGCCAGTTGTCTTCTATACTGCTACACTGATGCCCTAAGGGGCACAGTGGCTCAAGTATTATCTGCAGTCCCGGCTACCTCCTGGCATCCCTGACCCAAGCTATACAGGAAGGCTACGAAACTGCACCATGCCAGGATGCCATGTGTGGTCTTCTCTGGATATGTCCAGGCATCTTTGATAGACCTTCCCATTGGATGGCTCTCACCTTTTCGATGACCAGGCAGACTCTGATCTGGAATGCTTTAAGGAAAGCAGGGACAAAGCCATTCCTTTGGGCGTTTCTGCCCCTACCAGACAATTCCAACAAGTTTGCCCCCTTCATGGTTATGGCAGGGGGTTTGTTTCGCTAATTGCTGGCTTCTCCCAGCTCAGCAGGCTTTTCAGCCCTTTCGTGGCTAAGATCCCGGTTCACAAAGAGAATGCCCAAGGAAGCAGGGACAAAGAGCAGCTCAGTACCTCCCAAGGACTGTGTTGTATCCCTACATGATGTCACTTCTGGAATTATTGGATGTCATGTAGAATGCATGTGTCAGCGGATCATTCTTCTGTTGGATCTTGCTGTTGCAACTACTATCTGCCGCCTGTGGATGTCTTAAGTTGTCATCCTTCTTCATTAAATCTACTTGCTACATTCCCACGTGTGGATTCCTTACTACATAATTCTGCTGTAAAACTACATAGTATGTCTTTGCCAGCACATAGTTGGTCCTTTCGGAGGCAGGATCGCCCATTTACTCCAGAGGTTGCAAGCCATCACTTCTGACAAGTGGTTCCTTCAGATTGTACATTGGGGCGACACCGTTTCTTTTTTTCCCACCCTGCCGCACGTTTCATCACCATCTGGGTGGCTAATAGAGGACCCCCTGTACGTCTACAGCAGGACGTGCAGGCCCTATTGGCTAAAGGAGCCATGAAGAGGTTCCTTGCATTGGAAGTACAAACTGAGTGTTACTCCTGCTACTTCCTGGTGGTGATGAAGGCACCTGGTCTTTTCGCTCTCTGTGCCTTCCTACAGAAGGACAAATTCAGGATGGTCACTAAGACCATGTCCTATCTGTCATAGACCCGGAGACTGGATGACATTTTAATATTTTGTCATTGCTCTGAGCAAACAATCAAGCGTGTTGAGTGTATGGCGCTAGATTTTAACCAGGTCTCTTGGGTATAAAATCAAGCCCCCTAAAACTCAATTCTCCCTAAAATGTTGTATCTTTTTCTGTTATCTTTGTACGGTCCTTTTAGGTATTTAAAAATGATATACTCTATTATAACATGATTCACATGGCAGAAAAAGAAAGTGGAGATATTAAAAAAAATGCTAAAACATCCAATAGCTTTTCTTTTCTTTTTATTTTAAAACTTTATTCGGTTTAAGAAAAAGTACAAGTTATGCATTTATGTACAGTTTTTTTATCAAGGCACCTCATTTATGGATGTGCAAGTATCAACAGATGGCAAGATACACATGTCAACATGTACAAATTCTGAGCGTAGAAACAACATTAAGGGTTGATCTATCCAAAGTTCACTGTGTCACACTTACATAGGGGTTCAGATTATTACTTTCCATGTCCGCTAGATCATTTTGTAATGGTGTGAGCTGCAGTATTGTCGGAATTTTTGTTGACCCATCAGTCCGCTGTAGATAAATCACCAGGGGGACCCATATGTCGTGTGGTCTACTTGCAAGAGGCATTAGACTCCAGTATTTACTTAAGTGGGTCTGGCAGTATGCTGCGTCTACCAGCCAGGCTTTGGAGGCTGGTGCCAGTTTCCGTCCCCAGTGCATTTCCACCCTGTGGCAAGCTAGAATCCACAGCATCGCAACCAGTATCTTTGACATATCCTAAGAGACACATCATGGGATCTAGTACAAGAATGTCAGAGGTGATGTCACCTTTAATGTGGAATATGTTGCACCAGAAGGCTGCGATCCTGGGGCATATCCATGCAAGGTGCACAAATGATACGTTGGGAGCGGAGCATCTTACGCAGTTAGCATCTTCAGTCAGTCCCATTCAATAAAGAGCTGCAGGAGTGCAGTACAATCTATGTAAGTATTTGTAATGTATAAGGCGTAAACAATAGTTGGGGGAACTTTTTTGAGATTGGTTGCAGCAGTATTGCTACTGTTCTGGTGTGTGCTCGTCTACTAAATCGGTTGTCCAGGCGAGGCGTGCCCATTCAGTGTTGACTGGGGAAGCTGCGACAGTCAGTGTGTATAATCTAATTGGCAATTTGCGTGGAGAGGTGGCAGTGGGAATATATTCTAGTGCAGCATTTGGTGGTGGGAGGTTGGGAATGGAGTCATTCATGTTCCTGCACGTAGCTCTAATCTGATAATATAGTAATTTATCTAGTGGAGTTGCATTGTCTGGGAGAGAGCTAAATTGTCCGTTGGGATATAAATCGGCATTGGTACTGATGCTTAGCACAGCAGCACGACGTACCATGCCAATTGTCTACAGCGTGGGGGAACGAAGGGGTGTTTGCCAGTTGCATCACCAGAGCATATAGTCTTAACTCCTGTGTGTCTGTGAATCCCCTCCCAGGCCCAGCGCACACATTCTACAGTGTCTATTTCACCACTTGGGGCCGTGTAAGGTAGGAACAAAGCTGTCTGCAGTGGCCAGAGTCAGGCGAGGTCCGTCTCAACCGCAACGTGTTTGGAAAGGTTGCGGAATGTAGCCAAAAGTGGAGAAAGCTGGCCTGAGCAGAGTATGCGTGAAGTTTGAATTCTGATGGATACATCTGCCTGTGGATTCCTCACCTTTTGAATACCCCCTGCGCCAGCATTTCTGCAGAAATTCTTTTCCTAGCTCTCCAATGTCGACGAGGACATCATAACAGCGCGGCTCCGCTCGCGAGTCCTTTTGACGTCATTGGAGCCATAAGAAGATCTCGTCGGCGTGCTAACGTCTGTTCCCTTTTTTCCATGCCGTCGATACTTAACAGTTTTTTCTGAGACTTTCCATTTTTTATCGAGATTACTTTGTTTCTTCATATCTTATCAGAGTTTCTGTAGAAATGGCTTTTTTGAAGAAGTCTGATTTCTAGCCCTGCAGGGAGTGTGGCGTCATATGTCAATGACAGACCCTCACGATAACTGTCTCTGGTGTGTTTCTTCAGACCACGACGTCGAAGGGTGTTCATGTTTTAGAAAGATGAATCCTGAGGTGTTAAAGGAGCATGAAGCAAAACTCTTCATGGTGAAGGCGAAGAAATAAAAGAGGGGTCGTAAGCGCTCGAAGTAGTCTACCTTGCATACGTCGAAGAAGAGACACAGTTCTGTAGTAGGGGATCTCTGTGTATAGTCCTAATCTAATGAATAGTCCCGCCCATGTGCGTGGACCCCGGAGCAATCAAAAATAATCTCTTAAGGTGTCAAAAAAATGCTGAACTGCACAGACACTTAAGAGAGAATTAAAGACAGATAATGCAGCCTATATAACCAGGCTACACTGTCCAGTACTTCAACTAGAAATTCCACCAAAAATCCACAAACGGCAAAGTCTGTCCGGATTTCCCTTGCTTCAGCAGCAAAAACCCTCTGGAATGATAGAGAGAAAGACATGGACACACAAGCCCCATAGGCTGCCATTATGTGGCTCAAAACAGGATACTGTGCCTTTAAGAGAACTTTCCAGAACTTCACAGTATCCCAGAATGCACTGCAGATCCCTTTTACTTTCAGTTCTTTTTCCGGCTCCTGCAAACAGGACCCTGGAGCATTGAGCTCTCCCTTGTCAAGGGTTTATTGGTGATTTTTCACTTTTGTTCAAGTCTTTGAGTGCTTTTCTAAAGTACTTTGGTGCCTTTCTTCTTGTTAATCCTTTGGTGCACTCTTTGATTGTCAATATGCCTGCATTATTTGACAAATGTCCAGAGTGCTCCAGGAAGAAGGCCAAATCGGATCCTCATGAGGTGTGTATCCTCTGCCTTCCCATGTCCCAGAGGAGTGTGTCATTTGTCAGGGCTTCTCTGGCAGGACCCTGAAAGATAGAAAGAAGATCAGGCTTCAGGGCCTTGAGGAAAGAAGGCTGAAGGCGCAAGGTGGGTCTGAAGGGGCTTCCTCTGCCCGTGCTGAGGCCTCTGGGGGGGGCTCCCCAGGGGCAGGAAGACCAGCAAGCGTCCCCATTCTCCGTCTGGGTCGATTGCACCGACTACAGCGTCGAGATGGATGACTGCAGTCTGTTCCCCATCTCCCCAGGGCTCTGGGTCGAAGCGACGCTCGACGTCGAGGGAACTGAACAGACCGCCGTCGAGGTCTCCTGTGATGATTTCGTCGGAGTCGTCGTCGAGTGATCGGCGTCGAGAGGCTCGGCGTCGGTGCTCGCTGTCGAGGCGACACCGCCGTTCGCCGTCTGTGAAAAGGAGAAGGTCGTCGTCAAGGGGATCCTCAACGCCGAAGAGAAGATCGCCGTCAAGGCGAAGGAGGTCTTCGAGGCGAAGAAGGTCGCCGTCTAGGAGAAGACTCGCGCCGTCGAGCAGAAGACGCTCGCCGTCGAGGGACCGACGCTCGCCGTCCGGTCGCCGTTCTTCGACGCCGAAGAGACGTGGTAGGAGGTCTGGCGCCTGGTGACTCTCTAGCAGGCGCCAGATACCTATGGGAGGTTCGCCAACGTCCCAGGCTGGAAAGGAAGGCGGATCACCGGGTTCGGTGTACTCCATGGTGTATACCCCGCCGCAGAGGCCGGTTACGCCCCCGCCTCCATTACAGAGGGGGCTCCCTCCGCGGGCCCCTACTCCTCCTCCGCTACCACCACTTCCACCGCGTCCTCAGTCTCTACCTCAACCTCAGCTGCCAGCAGACAAGCCTCCTCCTATCCCTCCGAGGTCGGTCTCACTGCCCCGATATCCGACTCCTCCCAAGGGGACCCCTCAGCCGAGGGCCCCGGCCAAACCAAAGTCGCCCGCCCCTGTGGAACCGGCGGATCGACCAAAGCCAAGGAGGTCACGATCACGCTCCGGACGGAGGGGGAGATCGAGGAGTCGGCATAGGTCCTCCACCAGGTCAAGACGGCGCCATAGGAGGTGCGGATCGCAGTCCCGCACGGACTCCTCCAGCACCAGGACTTATTCACCGACCTTGTCGGAATCCCCGGGGACAAGGGTGTCTCCGGTGGACGACATCAGCACATTCCAGGATGCTCTCCTGAGGGGGGCAGCGAAATTGGGAATCACGGTGACTGCTCCAACACCCACGACGTCCGTGATATTTGAGACGCTTCACAAGAAGCATTTGTCTCGCCCTTTGCTACCGCTAGTACCTGTGTTGGTAGAGCCCGCGGAGGAGCTGTTCCTCACGCCAGAAATGGCGAAGGCTGCTCCCTCCCGACTTCTGAAGAAGTACAGGGTCCCGGATTCGGACCCGGCTTTTCTACGGATAGACCCGGTTCCGGACTCTGTTATAGTGACCGCCAGGAAGCTACATTCTACTTCCCAGTCTTCAACCGTACCGCCTGATAAGGAGAGCCGATGGATCGACTCAGCTGGCAGGAAGGCTTGTGGGACGGTATCCACAGCCATGAAGGCCTCCAGCGATGCGGCTTTGCTAGGGCGGTATGGCCATGCCCTGTGGGAATCCCTTCAACAGTTCACGGAACTCCTGCTACGAGATAAGAGGGAGGACTTCCAGGAGATCCTCCAGGAGGGGATGCTGGTTTCTAACCAGGTCATCAGCGTGGCTGCGGATGTCCCTCTTTTGGCTTCCCATGGGTACTGTCATGGGATCAACCAGCGACGCCATGCTTGGCTCAGGCTCACATCACTCAAGCCGGAGGCCCAGCAGCGGGTGGATAATGTGCCCTTCTCGGGGGAAACCCTGTACGGCAAGCATGCTGACGATGAGATGGCCCACATGAAGGCGGAGGCAGAGACCCTGACGGCTGTGGGCTTGGAGAAGCCCAAAGAATAGAAGGCCTACCGCCCGTTCCAGAGACGGTTCGGTGCACGGGGCAGAGGGCGAGGACAGACTTCGGGACAGCAGCAGTTCCGGAGACCCTTCCAGAAGCGCCAGAAGGGTAGAGGGGGCCAGCAGTCCTCTACAGCGAACAAGGGCCCGGCTGGGTCTCGACCCTGAACAGTAACTTCCCCTACATCTGTTACCCGCTCCGGTGGGGGGAAGCGTTCAATTTTTTCTGGCAGAGTGGAGAAAAATTACTCAGGACAAGTGGGTGCTGAATATTGTTTTCAATGGATATAGTCTTCGGTTCACCAGCCCGCCTCCATCAAGTCCTCCGATCAGCTCGCAGTTTCAGCTGCGCGAGCTCCAGGCGGAGGCCGATATCCTGTTAAGGAAAAGGGCGATAGAAGACGTACCTCTGTCTCAAAGAGGAAGAGGGCTGTACTCCCGGTTCTTCCTGGTTCGCAAGAAAGGCAAAAACGAGTTCAGGCCCATTGTGGATTTGCAACAGGCAAACAAGTGGATTTGCAGAGAGAAGTTTCGCATGCTGTCGTTGCATCAGATTTATCCTCCGTTGCAGCAGGGAGACTGGCTATGTGCTATAGACCTACAAGATGCGTACTTCCATGTGCCCATTGCACACAAACACAGGAAGTTCCTGCGATTCAAAGTCGGCGCCAATCATTATCAGTACACAGTACTGCAGTTCGGACTGAAGTCTGCGCCCAGAATATTCTCGAAGTGCATGGCAGTGGTAGCAGCACACCTAAGGAAGAACAAGGTGTTTGTCTACCCGTACCTGGATGATTGGTTGATCAAGGCCTCCTCCTTCTCGGAAGCTCAAGCACACTTCCAGAAGACGTGAGTTCTCTTGAACTAGCTGGGGTTGCACATCAACATGTCCAAGTCTGTCCGACTCCGGTCCAGTGCATTCAGTACTTGGGAGCCACCATCAATACGCTGTCAGCAAGCGTGTCTCCGGAGGAGCGGCTATTATCACTCCTTCGGAAGGTTCAGGGTCTTATGACCACTCCATCTACAACAGTGATAACGGTGTCTTCTCTACTGGGATCGATGGCCTCTTGCATCTTCCTAACGCCACACGCACGACTGCACATTAGACCGTTGCAGGAGTGCTTGGAGGATCAGTGGGATCAGAGGAAAGGGTCTTGGGACGACAAGATACGACTGTCCTCTGCGTGCTCTTCAGTCTCTGAAGTAGTGGTGTTCAGCGGAGAATCTCCTCAGAGGGGTTCCCTTCCACAAGGACATTCCCACTCAGACTATCGTGACGGATGCTTCTCTCCACGGCTGGGGGGCGCATTCCGGAGACTTACGGATTCAAAGAACGTGGTCCCCGACGGAGTCCACGTATCCCATCAATTTTCTGGAACTCAGAGCTGTTCACTTGGCACTGAAGGCCTTTCATCCGTCCTTCCAGACCAACTCTCTGCTTGTACAGACGGACAATACGACCACGGTGTATTACCTCAACAAGCAGGGGGGCTCGAGATCACACACTGTCGCAGGAGGCGCAGGCGATCTGGCGATGGCTTCTGGCCAGAGGACTGACTATAACGGCAACCCATCTACCAGGTGTGCAGAATGTTCAGGCGGACGCACTGAGCAGAATGATTCAGGAAAACCACGAATGGGTCATAAACGACGAAGTACTAGGAGAAGTCTTCGCAAGGTGGGGACTCCAGACATAGATCCGTTCGCCACCGCCGAAAACAGCAAATGCCGAGACTTTGCCTCCAGGTACTACCAGCAGGGGACGCTGGGGAATGCGCTATGGATAAACTGGTCGAACAGCTTTCTGTACGCTTTTCCACCCATTCCCCTGATTCCGGCGGTGCTCATCAAGCTGTCCCAGTCCAGGGCGTGGATGTTCCTGATTGCCCCGGAATGGCCCAGGCAGTGGTGGTTCACCGACCTACTTCCTCACATAGGCTGCCGTGCAGGCCGGACCTTCTCGCGAAGTTCGGGAGGCAGATGTTGCACCCCAACCTCTCGTCTTTGAGTTTGGGGGCATGGCTCCTGAGATAGTGTATATGGCCATTTGAATCTACCTGAAGATTGCATGGACATACTGAAGGAGGCTAAACGACCTTCCACTCAGACTTCCTATGCTTACAAGTGGAAGAGGTTTTGCATCTGGTGCAAGTCCAAGAATTTTGACCCGACGACGTGTAAGGAAGATGTCATCCTTCAGTATCTTCTGCATCTGGCGCGATCTGGCCTTAATGTCCATTCCATTAAGGTTCATCTTGCTGCGCTTACTGCCTACAGGAAATGCCCTTCACAGACTTCCTTCTTTCAGATCCCTGTGATCGAACATTTTTTAGAAGGCTTGAAGAAAGTGTTCCCTCCTGTCCGGCTTCCTTCGCCTTCATGGGAATTAAATGTGGTGCTGTCCAGATTGATGAAGGAGCCTTTTGAACCTATTCATAAGGCTTCATTGCAGCACCTGTCCTGGAAGGCGGCGTTCCTTGTGGCCATCACATCGGCCCGCAGGGTCAGTGAAATTCAGGCGTTGTGTTGCCAAGAACCTTATACTGTATTTCATGCTGCTAAGGTTGTTATGCGTACTCACCCTAAATTTCTTCCCAAGGTTATTTCTGATTTTCATGTCAACCAGACCATAATTTTGCCTACGTTTTTTCAGAATCCTTCATCTCAAGCGGAAAGGTCTCTACATTCCCCGAATGTTAGAAATGTGTTGAAATTTTATCTGGATAAAACCAAAGATATTCGTAGGTCAGACCAATTGTTTATCAATTATGGATCAGTCAGGACCGGTCTTGCTACCTCCTAACAGTCCATTTCTAGGTGGATTGTGTCCTGTATACAATTGTTACCAAAAAGCTAATAAGACCTTAGGAGGTAAACCTAAGGCTCATTCCACCAGGGGCAAAGCTGCCACGACTGCTTTGCTACGTAATGTTCCAATTGCAGAAATCTGCAAGGCGGCCACTTGGAAGTCGGTCCATACCTTTGCTAAGCATTACTGTCTGGACACGGATGCCAGGACAGATGCTCAGGTTGGGCAGGCTTCGCTGCGAAATCTTTTCGCATAGTAGTGGTGTTATTTCTCTTTTCTCCACCGCCGCTTTGGTGTGGGGATGGGCTTGCCATTCTACTCACTAGATTATGACTATACACAGAGATCCCCTACTACAGAAGGAGTAGTTTGTCCTGTAACTCCAGTTCTGTAGTTGGGGTATCTCTGTTATAGTCATAAGTGCCCGCCCTCCTCCCCGGTGGAGAGAGAGATTCATATAAGGAATGCTACAGTTCTGGCATGTTACGCCTTCAAAAAGAACTGAAAGTAAAAGGGACCTGCAGTGCATTCTGGGATACTGTGAAGTTCTGGAAAGTTCTCTTAAAGGCACAGTATCCTGTTTTGAGCCACATAATGGCAGCCTATGGGGCTTGTCTGTCCATGTCTTCCTCTCTATCATTCCAGAGGGTTTTTGCTGCTGAAGCAAGGGAAATCTGGACACACTTTGCGGTTTATGGATTTTTGGTGGAATTTCTAGTTGAAGTACTGGACAGTGTAGCCTGGTTATATAGGCTGCATTATGTAAATGTAAATGTAAATGTATTGCGATTTATATAGCGCACGTATCACCCGAAGGCATCAAGGCGCTTGCCTTGGGAACCCGTCCTGGTATTCCCCTGTGAGATAACCCCGGCAGGGTATCCACAAGGTGAAAGCCAGGCATCCCGCCGCGAGGGGCCGTAGTGGAGATTAAGCAAGCTATTGCCCAGAGTCGCAGAGTGTGAACCCGTGAGTCGAGTAGGCACCGGAATGAGAATTATCGAGTCCGTGGAATTTTTGAGCCCAAGACCCGCCGAGGCGGGGAATTGAACCCTGGTCCAGGACCGATCTCAGCTTCCGGGTCTGCCGCCTCTAACCCCTGAGCCACACTTAATTCTCTCTTAAGTGTCTGTGCAGTTCTGCATTTTTCGACATCTTAAGAGATTATTTTTGATTGCTCCGGGGTCCACGCACATGGGTGGGACTATTCACTAGATTATGACTATAACAGAGATACCCCTACTACAGAACTGGAGTTACAGGACAAACTACTCCTTCTCGATGTCGCTCTTCGAAGAGCAAGGCTTTGAGGTCGGCTTCAGCTGTTCTGCGACGCCGGAGAAAGGACTTTGTTTCTCCGTCGCCTTCTTCTCCTTCCTTCCTTCCCTCCCTTTACTAGTCAGTCATGCAAAGAATCAATCACACTTCCTATTACTGACCTATAGCGTTATACACACAACGGATCACTTATTTCAAACAGAAACAAACACATAATTACTCTTATGCAATCACTGATACAAGTACACACTCATCTATACAACCACTCTCACAATCACTGACTCACATATAGTCATTTATATACTCCAACTCTCACATACATTGCCTTTTACACATGTAGTTACTTGGACATGTACCACTGAGACATCCATTCACTCAGTAACACACCCATACACACACTGACTCACACATACAGCTGCTTCCACATGCACTATTGAACCCATACAGCCAGTGAATCAATCACTCAAACATGCATGCACAGTCACATACCTCCCACACACACTCAGGCACCCATACAAATACTTTGGCAGCCAATCAATAACCCATATAGACACTCGTGTAGCTACTAACCAACCCATTGGGCCAGCTTATACAACAGCAGACAGACTGATGCAGACATTCACACAGTTTAGTCACTAACCCATGCATTCAATAAGACACATTTAATAACTCACTTAAACAGTCAGTGACTCTCCTACTAAATCCTCCCTCCAGACACTTATACACCCACTCATTCTTCAATACACCTTGGCATATATATATATATTATGCATATTTAAACTTTATAGAAACACACAATCACTGGATGATGTCATCAGGGATGTCATCAGTAATGTCACTGACTATGTCATGAATGATGTAATATGTGACGTCCTCAGCAGTGCATTGCGGGGGCGTGAGTTATAGTTAGCTGAACTAACTATAACGGGGAATTTCTATGGTTTTGTGAGTGGAATGTCCAACTAACTACAACGTTCCTGAAACCTATGGCATTTTCAGTGAATTTCTAAGGCTTTTTAAATGCTAATTTCTAACTATAACGTGCCTGAAACCTATGTTTTTTTTCAGTGAATGTGTGTGTATATATATATATATATGTGTGTGTATATATATATATATATATATATATATATGTGTGTGTATATGTATATATATATGTGTGTATATATATATATATATATATATATATATATATATATATATATATTGTATACTTGTGAAAATGTCGGTCCACCCGTTTGTTTCGCGAGCACGGACAAAAAGGGTGGAACTGACGTCAGCACGCCGACGAGGTCTTCTTATGGCTCCGATGTCATACGGAGTCGCGATGAGAGCAGTTCTATTATGAAGTCCTTGTCAACGTGGGAGAGCTAGGAAAAGAATTTCCGCGGAAATGCTGGCGCAGGGGGTATTCAAAAGGTGAGGAATCCACAGCCAGATACTGTATCCACCAGAAAAAGCGTTACCTAAAGTAAGTAACTTGTTCGTTCGGCGCGCCCATCCCGCCGCGTGAAAAAGGCAATGTGAGTGTTTCATATGCAATTCGTGTTTGCCTGCATGCCCAAAAGAACGTGATCATATTGGAGCGCAGCCTCTGAAAAAAGTGATATGTGAGCGGCATCAGGATATTTAAAAGCATATAGAGAAACTTGGGCAGGATCACCATTTTGGCTATTGGAATTTTACCCGCTCTCCCTAGCGGGAGGGTTTTCCAAGTAAGAATTTTGGATTTGAGCCAATCCATGGCTTTGCCATAGTTAGTTCTCCACAGCTCTTCTGTGTCCCTCGTGAGCCAGACGCCCAAGTATTTGATCAGAGCAGCTGCCCACTGTATCTGGTATTCCATAGGGAAGGGATGGGTTGAGTCCGTTAAAGGAAACTGGATTGATTTCGACCAGTTGATCTGTACCTCGGAGTATCCTCCGAACCTGATAACCTCTCTGGTCATGGGGGCCAAGTTGTCTTGAGGCTCGCAGATAGATTGCCACATCGCCTGCGTACATAGACGGTGCCAAGCCGCAGGATGAGAACCCGATGCCCCGCTGCATGTGATGTTGCCTCAGTCGTTCCGCAAGCAGCTCCATAGCGATGGCAAGAAGCATAGGAGACAAAGGGCAACCCTGCATGGTGTCTCTTGTGATGTGTATAGGTTCAGTAAGTTGACCATTAATGCGGATGCGTGCCGCTGGCAGCGTGTATAATAGCTTAATTTTTCTGATGAAGGCGGGGCTGAGCCCCAAGTGGCCTAGCAGGGTAAAGAGAAAAGGCCATTCTAAAGAGTCGAATGCCTTGGTGGCATCCAGCAAGACCGCAACTTCTGGCCGGTCTGTATTGATCTGATGTATAATGGAAAAAATGGTGCGCAAATTGTGCAAGGTGGCATGGCCGAGGATAAAACCAGATTGATCCGGACTAGCGATAAGACATGAGGGAAAGAAGGCGGTTGGCTAGTAGTTTTGCATAAATCTTGTTATCCGTATTGATTAATGAGAGTGGGCGATATGAATCGCATGACTCGGGAGGTTTGTCAAGCTTGAGCAGGAGAGCGATTAGTGCCTCACGAAGAGTGATTGGGAATTGGCCAACCATGACGGACACATTGTACATTTCGGCAAGATGAGGATGGACGTATATTCTTTATAATAGGTGGCCTTCAGCCCATCTGATCCAGGCGTTTTGTCTTCGGGGAGGCTTGAGATCACCTGCGTAATCTCCTCAGAAGTGAAGGGTTCATCTAAGTATTCACGATGTGCATTGCTGAGCCATAGAAGCTCAATATTGTCAAAATATTGTGTAAGGACTTCTAGGGGCGTCTCTGCACCGGCAGTGTATACGTTGGAATAAAATGTAGGGATCTTGTTGAGTATGCCTTGAGGGGGAAATGATTCTGCCCCCAGTATCGTCATGTAGTTCTGTTATGCAGGAGGAATCGTGTGAGTTTCTTAGCAAATGTGCGAGGGTCCTGCCCGGGCTGTCTCCCTTGCCATACCGGCGCGTCTGCGTTTTGCAGCCAAGGTGCGTGAACTCGCTCTTGGTTTCCGACTGATATTCAGTCATTTTTAGGCGTGTGTCGGCCAGTAAAGCTGAAGAAGGGTTGCTTATATAGCTTAGATCTAGTTGTTTAAGTTCCGCCTCCAGTCTTTCCAGAGTGCCCCTGATGGATCTAAGGACCCCTAGATTGCCTTGCTATACATGCACTCCTGATCACAACTTTAGAAGTTTCCCACAAGGTGGAGGGGGAGTCCACCGAGCCAGTATTCAACGAAAAAAATTTGACCATGGCTCCACGGAGCTCCTCTTGAAACACAGCGTCACGGAGCGCATGGGGGTAAAGGCGCCATGCAAACGTATGTTTAGGCGTGTGTGGGAGCCGGATAGCCAGGCGCACCTGTGAGTGGTCCAAAAGTGTGCGTGCTAGGTGTGAAGTGGAGGTGATCCAGCCCAGTACATCTCGGATGACTAACCACAGGTCGATGTGGGACCAGGAGTTGCGAGTGGTGGAAATGCAAGTGCCCTTGCGCTTCTCCGGGTGGTAGTTCCTCCAACTGTCTGTCAAGCAGTGATCCTGTACTATACTGCACAATGTGGCGGTGGCCTGCGGATGTAGTTTGCGTTGGCCTGATCGATCCAAAATGTTGTGTGGGGCAATGTTGAAGTCTCTGCCCCATAGCAATGGGAGCGGGCCAAAGGAGGAGATGAGTTTCTAGATATCGATGGCTTTACTTCTTCCTATTTTGGTGTTTGGTCACAACTGGTAATCAAGCGGCTAGGTGACCCGATGGAAGACTCTGGGCTTAAATCTTCCATAGACCTACTTGCGGAATTCTTCATACACCGTTGCAATTTATTTAAAATATATCCATATTCGCACTTTCTTACTGTCTTTTGGCCACTATTAGTCCCAGATCTAAAAATCTGGACGTGACTCATGTTGGGTGTCCTGCAAAATGTATGCAACAAATATGTGGGCCAATCAAACGGCAACTCCTGACCAGTACAAGCATGCAGTAATGTGGCCACTTCACCCCAGTATGCACCCACCCTGCTACAGCTGCAGAACATATGTATAAAGTCAGCCCCAGTCTCCTCACACCTCTGGCACGTGGCATCTCCCCGATTAAAATACTGGTTAATTTTCGCAAGCATCAGATATGCAGCATGTACTATGTATAACTGTATCTGCCAAAGCGCATGTTCCTAGGGATGCATGTCAGGCTCTTGAGCACCTGGACCCATCCTTATCTGTGAATCGGTGACTCAGGTATTGTTCCTACTTGACTGCTGCAAGAGTCCTGAGTGAGGCTGCAAACCAGTGTGTCAGGTGCCTACCCTGCCCATGACATGTAAGTACTGCATAGTAAGATGCGTCGGTGGCTCTGTAGTGATATCCCTCCATTTTGATGTAAGTGAGGCCACCAGCTCACGATGAATGAGAAATTTCCCAGGTGGGAGTCCCTCTTCATCTACGAGCGTGGTGTATGATGTAAGCGCCCCCTCATGGTATAGGTCTCCGAGAGTGTGGTTGCCTATTTCTTGCCACTCCCTGAGTGCAAGTGTTGCCAGTACCGCTTGCCCAGTGGGAGTTTCCTCTAAGGGTATCGCCGGCGCATAGGGGGTTGCACTGCGCGTTATGTTTAGACTCCTACGGAAGCATTTGACGGTTACATCAAGTAGCAAAGATTCTGGTGATTTTGGTCGTGGCCCCGGGTGGAAAAGCTTGGCTATATGTTCCAGAAGGTAGGGCGGCTGCGTAGTTGTAGTGTCTGCACAATGCCGATCTGCCAGCTACCGCGCAATCCATTGTATTTGAGAGGCTAGGTAGTAGTGCTCAAAACAAAGTGCCGCCAGCCTGCCTTTGTCTGTCGGCATGTACAGTTTTTTCAGTGCCATCCTATGTCTGGCATTGCCCCAGATGAAGTCCCTGATCTGTTTCTCAACGTCTGTGAACAAGGAAGCTGGCACGTACAGTGGCAAATTAGTAAAATAGTACAGGAGCTGCAGGAGTATCACCTTTTTAGTGAGTGCTATCCTACCCAGCCATGGCAGCGGGCTCCAGAATCGCATCTGCGACTTGGTGGACATCACCACTCTCCCCAGGTTCCCATCGAAAAGATCATTCGACTGGCGGTAGATCTGGATTCCTAGGTAGCGGAATGTGTCGGGCTGCCACTGCACCATCTCATGGAAAGGCCTGGGTCACGCAGCCCCTCTTGAAACCAGTATTTTTATTTTATTTTACCGAGTTTAATAAAGCGTGAACTTGGCCCGAATCTGGTATCAGAATGCTTTACATAGCACCAGTTGCATTACATAAGGGCATATTCATTTTTGTTCGGCACAGGGAGATTAAGTGATTTGCCCAGAGGCAGGATTTATCCACATTTACTTTTAATCCAGAGAGCATAGCAAAACCCTCCAGTAACTGGGCCAGTTGGGCAGGAACATGGTTAATATCCCGACGTAAATAAGGAGGTCATCCGCGTAGAGCGACAGCTGATGCGTATCATCCCTCAGGGGTATCCCATCACCCAGCGCAGCGCTTCCGCCAGTGGCTCCATTGCGAACGCAAACAGGAGCGGGGACAAAGGGCACCCCTGACATGTACCCCGCTGTATAGGGAGGGAGTCGGAGATGTAGGGTCCCGCTTTGATCCTGACGGTTGGGCCAGTGTAGAGAAGGGGTGTCCGTTGTATAAAGGTTGGGCCAAGGTCAATCTTCTTAAGTACTGCAAACCGATATGGCCACTCTAAAGAATCGAAGGCCTTTTCTAGGTCCAGTACAAGTCACTCCGCTCTTGGCCATTCCCCTACCGCATATGTGAACACCCTGTAAAAACGCCTTAGATTGAGCGAGGTATTGCGGGCTGGCACGAAGCCATTCTGATTTGTATGAGCAAACCCTGGAACTACCTGCGCCAACCTGTCTGCCAACACTTTCGCAAGTATTTTATAATCCGTGTTGAGCAGGACCAGGGGTCTCTAGGAGCCCATCTCCACCGGGTCTTTGCCTGGCTTCAACAATGACACCAGGTTTGCCTCGCGCATGGAGTTAGGGAGCCACTGAGAGTCCAGCATAGTGGCGAGTACACTACCCAGGTGAGTGAGACGCAGTACGCCTTATAATACTCGCTGGTAACCAGTCTGGTCCTGGGGTCTTCCCGAACACCAAGGATTGTATGGCTTCGCCAATCTCTTCCAGCAAGATCGGTTCGTCAAGCAGCTCCCTGTGATTCCCCCGTCAATTTGGGTAGTTGCAGGCTGTCTAGAAACTCCATTAGATCTTGCTCATTGCAGCTACAACGGGACTGGTATAAGTGTATAGTATTGCGTCAGGGCTTCATGTATGTCGATTTGCGTGGCTAACATCTGTCCCATGTGTGCCCGTAATGTTCCAATCTGGGCATGGGTGTGTTCCTGTCGAATCAGCCAGGCACTGCTCCTATCTGCCACAGTGTGTGTATGGGCTGTGTGCGCAGCGTAATTGTGACAACAAAGTTGTTCCATGTATTCTGCGTGTTCTGAGCGCATTGCCTCCAGGCGCTGCAAATCTCTGCCCACCCCCTCTCCCTCACGCTCAAATCGCAGCAGTTGGGACTCGATCCACGTCAGGGAGTCAGTGTTTTGCGAACATTCCACGTGGCCCCCAGGCAGTGACCTCTGATTGACACTTTCAGTGCTTCTGCATCGCTGGCAGTGCCCTCATTCAGCTCAAAATACGCTAAGATTGCTGTCCCCAGTGACGACCGGAACGCCGGGCCCTCCAGGGCGCTAGGTTGGAGACACCACGTGGGTACTGGAGGGCGATGTGCCTCCCATCTGAGCAGTAGCAAGAGAGGATTATGATCAAAGTGGGTCCGCCCTAGGTAGTCAGCACCCTGGACCAGTGGGAGCAAGGCCTGTGAGGCCACCAGCCTGTCTAGGCGCACATGTAGTCCATGCACTGCCGAATAATGAGAATATATGCGAGCAGTGGGGTTGAGGATTCACCACACATCATGCAGGGCCCGATGGGCCAGCCAGCCAGAAAGGGCCTGTGTGTTGGATGCAGGGAGGGTTCTTTTGATGGGCGGGAATGACCTGTCTAGGTCTACATTCAGCACAGAGTTAAAATCTCCCCCCCCCCCCATAAGCTAGGGGATCCCGCTCCATCAGGCTACCAGCTCAAATATGCGCGCAAGAAAGGAGGCCTGATCTGAATTTGGGGTATAGAGGGAGCCTAATAATACCTCTTGGCCATTTAGGCGCCCTTTTGCAAAAGTGTACCTGTCATCTGCGTTGCTTGTGCCCTCCTCGCCAACAAACGGGATTCAGCTCTGACCCATATCAAAGTGCCCCTCGCACGCGCTGCATATGTGGTGCTGAATATCTGGCACCTCCACCTCCTGTGCAAGCGCTCCAACTCAACCCTTGACATGTGTGTTTCTTGGAGTAACGCTATTCCCGCCTTGTGGTGCTGTTCCTCTGATGCCATCTGCTGTCAGCTGCATGATGTCTGGCAGTGGCATTCCGTCCAGGTCTTCAGGCTTAGGGGTAGATGAGCAGCTGACAGTGGCAGATCCAGAGGAGCTTAGGTCTCGGGTCTCACGATATGTCTGTGTCCCCAGTGTCGCTGCCACCTCCAAGGCGTTGCGGCGCTCCAGTCATTGTAGACGTGCTTCCCACTGTCTTCCGTTGCCCACGATGATGGGTCCTCTTGTTGTTGAGCCTGGGTGTCTCTGCATTTGAGCGCTCGACCCCGACCACAGACCGGAGTCCTCCAGCCAGTCCCATGCCTCTGCAGATGAGTCGAAGAAACGGGCCACTCAGTTGGCCACCACCCTAGGTCTAGCAGGGAACAGCAGGGAATATGGGAGGTCCAAGTCTCGCAGTTGGCACTTCACCGCAGCGTAGGTGCTTCTCCGCCTGCGCCTCTGCACCTTTGCTGTATAGTCCTAGAATAGTATGACTGGATTCCTGCCGACCTGGAGGTCTGAGGTCTTGCTAGTTTCGCACAAGACTGCATCTCGGTCTCTGTAGTTTAAGAGTTTGAAGAGGAATGGCCTCGGGCAGGCTACTGGAGGAGGCTTGTGGGCAGGGCCCACAACGGTGCACCCTCTCTACTACAAAATGCGACGACTGGGACTCTGGGGGTAGGAGATCCTTAAGCCAGCATTCCACATAGAGTTCTGGGGTCTGGCCCTCCTCTCCCTCCGGAAGGCCTACCACCCGGACATTGTTGCGCAAGAGCGTCCTTGACTCTGCCCTCCAGCACGTGCATGCGGTCTAGGATGTCTTACAAACCCGCTGCTTGGCTTTAGGTGACCGGTTTAATCTCTGACAGAGAGTGATTGTGTGATTGGACTTTCTCCTCCAGTTTATGGTGGTAGTCGTGCCATAGAGTAAAGTCTGTGGTGACCTCGTCAATCCGAGATTCAAGGGATGTTCTAGTTTGGTCCAGCGTGCCCCGATCCTTTCCACTGCAGCCAGTACCGAGCTGCAAGTGTGGTACTTGAAGTGTCAACCGTAGTGCCATCACTCGTGTGTGCCGAGTCCTGAATGCTGGCCCTCGCAGGATTTTGCTGCGCATCTGTACTGAGACGTCCCATGACTAGCTGCTGGGCAGACAACATTCTTCCTCAAGAGGAAGCAGGCACGTGACACTGTGTTAGACCTGGCACCTTGGAGTGGGTCTTCCTTCCATTTTTTTTTTGCTGTTGCCTCATGTGTTTTTGCTGGTTATAGATGCTTTGGGCACTGTGACACTGCTGTCCAGTGTCGCAGTGCAAGTGCTCCCTATGGTCAATTGATGTATGGATTAGTGACTCCATGATTGGCTGTTTTGGTTTACTTGTCAGACCCTAGTACAGTGCACTGAGTGTGCCCAGGGCTTGTAAACCAAATGCTGCTGGTGGGTTTGCAGCACAGGTTGTGCCACCCACAGAAGCAACCTGTAAAAGTGTGTCTCTGGTCTGGTATTTCAGAGCCTGTGTGCAGTCTGGTACTGCCATGCTGACTTGGCAAGTGCACCCACTTGCCAGTTCCTAACCCTTCCCTTTTCTGCATATTAGTCACCCCTTATGGTAGGCCCAAGGGCATGGTGCATTATAGGTAAAAGGTAGGGCAAGCCCTGATGTGTGTGGCATGTCCTAATAAAGAGAGAATTACAGCCATTTTCGTGCAAGGTTATCTGTTCCCAATAAGCCAGAATGGGCTGATTGATTATTACACCTTATAATACTACTGATTCCGGGAACCAGGTAGAAATTCGAGTTTAGTATGCCTGAACTCAGAATGATAAAATACATCTTTTAGTGAAGTTGGTTTTAACATTCTGTGTTTGAAAATACCACTCTTAGAAAGTAGGTATTTTCTTGTCTAACCATCCAAGCCTGCCTCTCCTAGGTTGTGTATTCCTTGTCTGGAGTTTGAGTGACGGGGGCTGGGGGATTCCAGGTGACTGGGTGAGTCAGCACAGGGCTGAATAGAGAGATTTGCATGTAGATGGGAGGTAAGAGTTCTACCTGGGACCTGAATAGGGCTGTGCCTTCCCTCCAGAATTCTGGCTCCACCTCCTGTGGTGCGTCTGATGTCCCTGGCCTACACTATGAAAGGAAAGTAGTCTTGTCAACAAATTGCTCCAGGACTGACCAGAACTGGTTTGGACTAGGCAAATGCCTCTCCGCCTTCAGAGAACAAAGGGAAAATGAGTATAAAAGAGGGGACCCAAACCCCAGAACTTTAGATCACTTTTGGGAAACAAGAAGAAACGTTTGCTGAGGAGAGGAACTGAGGAAGAGACAATCCCTAAGCTGAGTGCTGTCTGGAGGATTGGCCTACAGAGGTTGCCTGACTGTCAAAGAAAGGAGAAAGGACTTAGTGCTACTTTCATTCAACATGTGAAGGATCTCCAAGGGCTTGAGATAGAGCTTGCCTCCTGCTGAAGTCTCAGGGACAACAGACTTCACCCACCAGCTCCCCAAGAGTTCTTTGGAAGTGCCTGCAGTTGATTTGGGCTTTCTGAGGGACTGTGTGTCGCAAGGAGCTGGAAGCACAACTCACGAAGAAGCCGGTCTCAGCCGCTGTTGTCGCATCACTGAAGAAGGATGTCGCCGCTTCACCTCACAGAAGCGCCTCGCATCGCCGGAGAAGAGTGTCACCGTCGCATCAGACGCCGTTGCATCATCGGGAAGCGTATCGCCGCCGCTGTCGTCGCATCACTGAAGAAGGGTGTCACCGCTGCCGCTGTCGCATTGCTTCAACGAAGCGTCTTGCATCCCCGGAGAAGAGTGTCGCCATCGCATCAGACGCCGTCGCATCACCCGAGAAGCGTATCGCACGGCCTGTCACGGCTCAGAAGAATCGTTGAGTCGCCGCACGGCCGTCGGGCATGCATGCATCGTGTCGCATCACAGAGTAGGAGCCATTTTTGTTTATTGCACCGGATCTTCATCACATCACGGCACCTCTGGTCGCATCGCCACGGAAGCGCAGTAAGAAACAGACGCATCACCTCCCCACGCCAAGAAGAACAGACGCATCACTTTAGTTGTGTAGTGTTACGCATCCAAAGGTACATTGAACTTAGTGTAGCATTATACATCTAAAGAGAACTAAGCTAATTTCACCATTTTTGAAGTACAGTATTGTGGATTTTTGTCGTTTGTGGTCTTGTGTTAAGTCTATATAAAAATAATAAATTTTATACTACAACTTGTGTGGTGTCCATCTGTAGTGTTGTCACTGGGTTACTGTATGTGTTCACAAATGCATTACACACTGCCTCTGAGATAAGCCTGTCTGCTCGTGCCAAGCTACCAAGGGGATGAGCGGGGGTTATTTTAGGAGTGTACCCCCTTACCCTGACTAGACTCAAGGGTCTCTACTTGGTCAAAGATACCTACCTCTGCCAACTAGAGACCCTCAAATCTAACATTGGTGGTCAGCGGTGAGGATTTGGACTTGCATTTGTGATTCATATGCAGTGATTGGTGAACACTACTAGTGAGTGCAGACCGAACACGACCACGTACTTCTGGTAGACTTGTTTTCCTGGGATTTTCTATTTTTGCCAAGAACTGCCAAGTTAACCATCATGGAGAAAGCAGCATACATACCATCTGATGATTTTAATTGGGAAGAGGAGAAACTAGGATGCTACAACGTGAGACCGCTAAAGCACTTCTGCAGGAATTTTAAAGTTGAAATGACCGGTCTCACCAAGAAGGATGAGTTCCAAAAGGCGCTGAGGGCCTGGATTGAAGCCAGGGATACCCCTGAAAATGAAGAGAGGTCTGAGAATGCAGATGAGCAGCTGGATGGGCCATTGGGTCCAGGGGGGAGGAGAGCAACCTTCCCAGTAGGTAGCAGTGTTTCTGCCAAAGGCCTATCCCCAGAGGAGTTGGAGGACAGGAAGGAGTGTAGGATGCTTCAGATGGAGCTGGCCAAGCTCAAGTTAAGTGGGCAGGTTGAATTTGAATTGCAAACTAGGAAATTGGCCCTAGAGGAAAAGAGGATGCAATTGGAGCATGAGAAACGTTTGAGGGAGATGGATTTGAAAGCTCGAAGCTTAGAGATTACTCCCTCTGGTGGGAGCACACCGTCCATGCCTGTGGAAGCTAGGGTGTATATTCCTAAAGATGTGGTAAAAGAGTTTTTTAAGAATGATGACATTTAGCAGTGGTTTAAAGCCTATGAGGTAGCCATGTCTTCCCACAGGGTCCCTGAGAAGGATTGGGGAGCGGGGTGGTGGGGCGGTTCCTTAGTGAGAGGCGGGATACACTGTTAGACTTGCCCTCTCAAGTCCATAATTCTTATAGCCACATGAAAGATGCATTGATGTCCAGGTATGGGTTGACTCCTGAATTGTATAGACCGGTTTAGAAATTGCAAAAAGTTGGAGTCAAGCACATGGGTAGAATATGTAACTTTCTTTTGCAGAGCGTTGGATGGTTGGGTGAAGGGTAGCAAAGTTAATGATTTTGAGGGGCTCTTTGATTTAATTGCATGGGAGCAGTTGTCAAGTATTTGTTTTCCAGAGCTACGCCAGCACCTGATTGATAGCAGGCTGACTAACCCTAGGAAGCTTGCTGAGGAGGTGGACCGCTGGGTGAGTATCCGGGTCCACAAGGGTCACGTGGGAGACTCAGTCAAGAGTGGGCAAGGTCCCCAGCAGAAGATTGGGGGGAACAAGGGTAAACAGAGGGAAATCCTCAAAGGGCCCCAAATTAATTCCCAAGGGAAAGGTTCCCAGCCTTCCCCTGAGAAGCAAGGGGACCCCTGAGGTGCTTCACATGTGGTGAAGTGGGCCATAAATCTGTTGATCCCCGGTTCCTACAGTATGGAAAGACAGCACCCACTGGTGCTCCACCCCTGCAGATGGCAAGTGTAACCCTGGGGGAGGAGATGGGTGTCCAAGGGGGTGGGGTCCCGCAGAGCTGTCCCTTGTCTCTTTAGGAGACTGTGAGGTGGTCCCCAGGACCCAACTGCCTGATAACACTAAGAAGTAGAGGCTGTGGGTGACCATCAATGGCCATAGAGTGGAGGCTGTTTGAGACACAGGAGCCAGTGTGACAGCTGTCAAGTGTCACGTGGTGTCTGAAGAGCAGGTTGTCCCCAATGCATTTTTCCCAGTTGTTCCTGCGGGCAACACAGAGAGCCACTCCAAGGTGGCTCAGGTTCCCTTTGAGTGGTGGGGGTTCTTGGGGGGGGGCTCTCTGGTACTCTTCAAGTAGCTGTGAGGCCAGCCATGCCTGTTGACTGTTTGTTGGGGAACAATTTGAAGAGCTCACCTTGGGCTAAGGTGGAGCGAAGTGCTCTTTTGGAGATGTTGGGTCTGCCTGACTGGGCGTGTGTGACCACACGGTCCATGGCAGCCAGTAAGGGTGTTCAAGAGTACCTGGAGCCTGAGAGGGGGGCCCAGGTGCCTGTCTTAAAGAGAAGAGGCAGGGGGCGTGGGAAACTGGCCCGAAGTTCCCACGGTCCAGGAGGAGGCAGACCTTGAGGGGGCTGCCCTGGAGCCTATAGGGAAACAGGTAGCTGAATTGGGGGACCTACCTGGGCTGACCCATTGGCAGCAGGAAGGAGGAACCTTCAGCGAAGAGTTCTGCAAGGAGCAGAAGGAGTGCCCTTCTCTTGTGGGTCTGTGGCACCAGGTGATCAGTCTGGATCATATTGGATCTACTGGGAGAATGATCTCCTGTATACTCAGCCTAAGGTTGCTTAGCCTGGGTCAGCCCGTGTGCTGGTGGTACCCCAGCGCTTCAGAGCCCTCCTTCTGGGGCTGGCTCCTGATGTGCCTTTAGCAGGACATTTGGGGCAGGACAAGCCCTTTGAGAGGCTTGTCACCCACTTTTATTGGCCCCAAATGCGCTAGAGTTCAGACACTCAATGCAGGATCTGTCAGACTTGCCAGGCAAGAGGAAAGAGTGGGAGGAAGCAAAAGGCTCCTCTCCAGCCATTCCCTGTGGTCAGCACCCCTTTGAACAGGTGGGTATTGACATTGTGGGGCCACTGGACCCCAAGACAGCCATGGGAAACAGGTTTATCCTGGTCTTGGTGGACCATGACTATAAAGCTGGTATATTATGGATCTATTTATCTTCAAATGCTGCTGCTAGGCACTTAGCTCTATAATCACGATATATGTTGTTGCAAAAATCTTACAGGTTTCTGCTTATCTAGGCTTGGTACTATTTAGCTTTTAGACATACTATCATTTTCAGATCCTGTCATTTGATGTCCGTGGAGTCTCCCTACATATTCATCTCAGCTTAAGTGTTAAGCAGCTTGCTTTTGCCTTATAGCTTTGCCACAATTAAAGAATGCTATGTTCTAAGGTCACTATACAGAATATGTTCGGGAAACTGATCAAGTTATGGATGTTCTCAGAATTGACCAACATGTTTCTCTCATTACTTTTTGAATAAATGATTTCGGGGTTTAGCAAAATTGTCATGTATATTAGATAACGCCATTCGTTAATGTCACTATATAGAATATGCTTGTGAAAGTGATCAAGTCAAGTGATGTTCTCCTAATTTACTGATATGTTTCTCGTATGAATTGAGAAAGCATTTGTCTGGTACAAGTATGTTACAATTAGAGAATGTCATCCAATACCCACTTTTGGAGAATAGGAGTTCAGATCCTACTGCAATTGTCATATCTAATAAATGTTCATTCATTCATTTTTTGATATACAGATCATGTAATCATGTGAATATGTAAATAGAAAGACAATATTCAAAATGGTGCTAAAATTCAATGTTGATGCAATAGATCTATATTTGAAAGACATACTCGTTAAATAATGCTCTTACCTTGCTGCTCATATGAAGACACATAGCTGAATAAGTGTATATATTATGTGTATATATTTAAGTCCACTGTATATAATATGTCTGTCATATATGATATGATATGTTTTTTTTTACAATTTATAGAGCAATAGACGGTAACCTGAAGAAGGCTCAAGAGCCTAAACGAGCGTTGTGACATCTACCACTTTGCCTTCAACATTTTGTTCAGTCTCATGTCTATTGGTTATGTATTTTTCTAGTATGCTTTTAACTGATTTTTGTTATATTGAAAAACAACTATAAGAAAAGAAAAGAAAACAGAAGAGAAAAACACAAAAATAATATAAAATATGTAAATCTTAAAAGAATTGATAAATATATATAACATTTACCAATAAAATCAAATGAGAATATTTCATTGTTTGAGATTATCTATATATAGTTGGACTTTCCATTCTCAATCTTATATGTAGGCTATATCAACCATGATCTCCATATAAACATATTTTGATTATGTCACTTGGCTATAGACCTTCCTTAACTCAGTTTGTTCCCTATGTATAGCAGGCGCAACAGTAATATATAGGGGTCCCCTTTTTTCAAAATATATAACTACATGCTGGCCTTAAGTAACCAGACTAAGCGTTTCAGGCAACTCGCTGAGGCTAATCTGGAAGCCAGCCAGGAGGAGATCAAGTGGTGGTACGACCAGAATGCCACTCTGGTAGAGCTTCAGCCTGGCCAGAAAGTGTGAGTCATTGCCCCAGTGGAGCCCTGCGTGCTCCAAGATAAGTGGACCGGACCATTTGAGGTGGTGGAGCGCAAACGTCCTGTTACCTACTTGGTGGACTTGCGGTCTCCCAGGAACCCCTTGCGGGTCCTGCATGTCAACCGCCTGAAGCCCCACTTGGAGATGTCCGAAGTGGCCATGCTCTTAGTGACAGATGCTGGAATGGAGGAGGAGACTGAGCCTCTTCCTGACTGAGACAGAGCGAGATGGGTCAGTGGATGGTGTGAACCTCGCTTCCACTCTGACCCCTGAGCAACAGAAAGACTGCCGCTAGTTGCTGGGACAGTTTCCTGATCTGTTCTCCCTGATTCCCAGTGTCACTGATTGGTGCATCCATGACATGGGCACTGGAGACAGCCCGCCTGTGAAGCACAAAACTTACAGGGTCACTTACCGTGTGAGAGCTTGCATCATGGAGGAGTTCTCCAAGATGCTTGCGTTAGGGGTGATTGAGTCCTCTAACAGTACTTGGGCCGGCCCAGTGGTCTTGGTCCCAAAGGCTGCCGCACCGGGTGCCACGCCAGAACTCTGGTTCTGTGTGGACTTCCGAGGCTCAATTCAGTCACGAGGGCTGATGGGCACCCCATCCCCAGAGCTGATTAGCTCATCGATTGGTTAGGGGCTGCCCGGTACCTCGGCACGTTTGATCTAACGTCTTGGTACTGGCAGATCGCCTTGAATGATGGAACAAGAGAGAGGTCGGCATTCTCCACACCAGATGGGCACGCCAGTTCAGGGTTATGCCCTTTGGGGTGAAGAATGCACCTGCCATCTTTCAGGGGTTGGTCAACCAGGTGTTAGTTGGACTGGAAGAATACAGTGCCGCCTGCCTGGATAACATATTTAGTGTTCAGCACCAGTTGGGAAGAACATCTGTTCCACCTCTGGGAAGTGTGATGGTGCTGCGGAGGGCAGGCCTTCCGATCAAGGCGAGTAAGTGCCAGATCGGGCAGGGTTCCGTGGTGTACTTATGACACCAGGTTGGGAGCTGCCAGGTGGCGCCTCTACAGCCCAAGATTGAGACCATCCTGGCTTGGGAGCCCCCCAAGACCCAGACAGAGGTGAGAGCCTTATTAGGACTCACTGGGTATTACAGGAGGTTTGTCAAGAGGTATGGCAGCATTGTTGCACCCTTGACAGAGCTGATTTCCAGGAAGCAGCCCAAGAAAGTGATTTGGACTGACACCTGTCAGAAAGCTTTTGAGGCCTTGAAAACTGCCATATGCCTGGCGCCCGTGCTCCTGGCACCCAACTTCTCAAAAGAGATTAGCGTTCAGACAGTCGCTCCAGAGCATGGTGTGGGGGCTGTTTTGCCACAGATAAATGAGGAGGGTCTAGATCAACCCATAGCCTTTATCAGTAGGAGGCTACTTCCATGGGAACAGAGGTGGAGTGCTATTGAGCGTGAGGCATTTGCTGTGGTCTGGGCACTGAAGAAGTTGAGACTATATACCTGTTTGGGACTCACTTCCGGGTTCACACAGACCACAGGGTGAGAATCCAAAGATGTTGAGGTGGTCCATTTCCCTACAGGGGATGAATTCACGGTGGAACACCGCCCTGGTACAGAACACGCCAATGCTGAAAGTCTGTCCAGATTTTTCTGCCTTAGTGATGAGAACTCCCAGGAGGTAGGGTAGTTATCCCCACAGTTCAGCTGGAGGGGACACGTGTTAGACCTGGCACCTTGGCTTGTGTCTCCCTTCCATTTTTAGTTCTCGCTGAAGCCATCCCGTTAGGGATGCTTTGGCGAGATTAAAGTAAGGGCTTTCAAAAGTGCACCCAAAGTGCGGATCGGGTACCATGCATGTGAGCACAACCACGCGCATTGTGCACAGCTTCCATTTGCCACCAGACACTTCGCGCGCGCTCCGCCTCTGCTGCCACACTCATTCAGCTCACCAGGCTGCACACCCCCTCACCCCCCATATGCTCGCTCGCCAACGTCCCTCCCACCCTTCCTTTGATCTCTGCCGCGAGTTCGCACAGGCTCCTCTCTGCCCCCATCCTTTAATAGCCATCCCCCAGTTTCTGCTTGGTATTCTAACCTACGTCACATGCATTCTTTCCCCGCTTCTACGCTCTCCCCAATAGCTGTCACCATACCTTTAATTCCCATATGTTCACCACTATTCTATTACAGCACCCTCCATTATCCAGCCGGTCTACCATATATCCTGTTGCCTCTTTTGCATCAGACTGCCCTCTGTCCTCAATTCCCTCATTGACTGTCTCTCTCGAGACCCCACTCTCCTCAATACGTTCTCATGCTGTGCTGCTCCTTCCTCTGCAGACACTCTCCCTTCTCTTTTTTGCACTGTTGCACATCTGTTTGTTTGGCCTCTCTCTCCTCCCTACACTGTAATGTTATGTTAAAAATGTTTTATAAAGCGCTCGTTCACCGATTGGCTTCTCGGCGCTGGATCTAGGAGGTGCTAGTGCTGAAACAGTAATGGTTATTCATAGTCCTGGGTGTACAGCCAGGTTTTGAGGGATTTTCTTAATTTCAGTAACTCGGAACTAAACCTATTTTCTAAGGGGATGGAATTCCACAACCTGGGTGCAAGCGTTGCAAACCTACTTCCCCCTTGTCGCTTCAGCTTGAAGGTAGGGACTGCCAGGAGATGAAGGTGAGCTGAGCGAAGATTACGGGAGGGGGGAGTACCGTGTGATCAGGTTGTCTATGAATCCAGGGCCTTTGCCTTGCAGGGACTTAAACACAAGACAACCAACCTTGAAGGCGCAGCGTTGAGGAATGGGAAGCCAATGTAGCTTCCTAAGAAGGGGAGAGGCGTGATTCCACTTAGGTTGATGACAAATCAAACTGGCTGCTTGGGTCTGAACAATCTGCAACAGTTTTGTGAGTCCAAGTGGAAGGCCCAGGTAGATAGCATTCGAGTAATCCAGGCGGGAAACAACCATGGCTATCACAACCTGTGTCAGACCGCTTGGTTAAGTAACCTGCTTATTTTTCTAATCCTACGCAGCTGAAAAAAGCAGGAAGAGATCACTGAGCCTACGTGAGTTTTCAGGGATAGATCCTTAGATATTGTAACGCCAAGGCTCTTGGCCGATGCAGAGTGGGTAGGAGAGGGTCCTAGTTCAGTTGGCCAGTAGTGTGGGCCCCAGAATTTCTGACTTCCACCTGCCAAAACTAGTTCAGTCTTTCCTGGATTTAATTTTAGATGATTACAATCAATCCAGTAAGATATAAACTGCATAGTCGACTGGAGATGAGAGACAGATTGGGGCGAGTTGTCGATTGTAAAGAGCAGCTGCAGGTCGTCTGCGTAGTTGAAAGTGACCACTTTCTTTTCCTTTAGAGATCTGATCAGTGGGAGAAGGTAGCGGTTGAACAAATGTGGGGAAAGCGAGGAGCCCTGTGGCACCCCACATGTGGATTTTAGCTTGGGGGCCATAAACTGGCCCAGACGGACTGCCTGGGAACGATTATCCAGGAATGAGCAAACCCAGTCAAAAGCTACGCCCTGAATGCCAGCATCCCTGACACGGTCCACCAGGATATCTTGGTCGACCGTGTCAAAGGCGGCCGATAGATCTAACACCACCAGGGCTTGGGGAGTGCCTTGTCGGCCTTCTCCCGTAGGGAGTCCAGTACAGCTGTGATTACTGACTCTGTGGAATGGGCTGGGCGAAAACCCGCTTGGTGTGGGTCAAGGAATTGTGTTTGTTCCATATGGTTGGACAGACATTTTGCCACATGGGCCTCTAATACCTTGGCCAGGTATGGGAGCAAGGAAATGGGTTGGTAATTTGACAGAGTCTGAGGGTCCGCTCCAGGCTTCTTCAGGAGGGAAATCACCACTGCCTCTTTGAAGGCCTTAGGTACACAACCTTGGGATAAGGAGTTGTTCAGGAAGGCAAGGGCTGCTTCCGGTAGCGCAGTAAAGATTTCTTTTAAAATGTGTGGAGGGCAGCAGTCCCTGGGGGAACCAGATCTAACTTTGGACAACAGGGTGTGAAAAGTCTGAATGTCGATAGCCGGGCAGAACAAGAGAACAAGAGTTCCTGAACCTTGAGGGGGTATAACCCTGAGTAGTGGATTCAGGGATACTGGCTTTAATAGAGGATATTTTTTCTATGAAAAAACTATTCAGTGATTTGCAGAGAGCTTGAGGAGTGGGCCTAATTAAGACTCTGTCAGGTTGGACAGTTCGTCGACAATTGTAAAGATTTCCTTGGTTTGATTATTAGTGGTTAGGATTCTGGAGGAGAAATGGACAGCTTTCGTGTTTAGAATGCATTTTTTGTATTCCCTCATGGCCTTTAAGTAAGTGAGTTTTATCTTTGGGTAAGTAGTTCTGCCTCCATTTCCTTTTTAATTGTCGAAGGGCACGCTTCTGTAATTGTAATTCAGGGGAGAACCACCTCTGAGCCTCGAGGGGGTGAGTCAGCCTTATTTTTTTCAGTAGGGCATGTTTATTGCTGGCCTCGAGTAGCCAGGCTGAGATGGATTCCTCCTGAAGGTTAGTATCAGTGTACAGTTAGAGACCGTGATTGCCAGTGACGTAAAAAAATCGGTTTTGTCAATGGCATTCCATTTCCTGATCCAACCCCCCCCTATTAGTAGGTGGATTGCCTGTGTTAGGATTCTGTAAGGTGAATTTTATCAGATGGTCTGACCAGATACATTGTAGAATTGACAGTGTAGGTACTACCAAATTAATGCTCCAGATTTGGTCCAGAATGTGTCCTTTTATGTGTGTAGCTGAGGAGACCTGTTGAACAAAGTTCAAGTTGCTTAATAGTTCGGTCATCTCAGTAGAGTGTGGCCCACCCTGTACACTCTCTCTGTTCTCATATACCCTCTCTCCTCATACCCCATGTCTTCTCACTGCTACCAGTTTCTCTTCTCTATGAAACTTTCTCTCCTCATTACCGTCTCTCTCCTCTCTTTGTTGCCTCTTCACACTCGGATCCGCTTGCTTATCTCCCCTGTGGTGACCCTACTCCTCTGAGCCCCTCACTCATCTTTGCACTTTTTATCCTTTCTTCTGCCCTGCATACCCTAGAACAACCTCTTCTAAGATAACTACCCTCCATTCTGCTACACAGTCTCTCCTTAGACGATCTGTCCACTCTCTTCTCTCACTGCCATCGGTCTTTATTCCAGTCCTTTCTCTTCATCCACCGTAGCACATATGTTCTGTACCATCTCTCTCCACAGACGCCCTCTCCTTATCCCAGTTCCTTTCAATCAGTTTGGACATGGGTCGGGATACAGCCCCCCCCCCCCCCAATCTGCTTACAAGACCGGTTTCTCTTCATTTTTTGAAAAGAAAATGCAAACCATGTCTGCTCTGTAGTTCACTGTGAGCAGCAATTCTCAAAGAAAGTGGCTCAGTAGTATTTTGCTAAACTGGGGCCCTTTCAACAAAAACAAAATCCAATTCCTACGTGTTTTTTTAAATTACTTATATGTGATTGATGCAATTGTGCCTGCCTGTTTTGTCTCCTGGAAATTTCTAAAGAAACATTTGGTTTCGTTGTTCGTCTGCAGTTCCTTGTGTTTCCTAACGCTGACGTCCCTGAAGATTCCTGTACAGGTGCCGGCATTCACATATTGCCTTTTCCCTTCCCACATGTACAGGAGCTGTTGCGGAGTGTAATTTGCATTCTATAACTGCTTTTGAAATTCGAATTAAAGGTCTTACATTTGCCAGCATGCTTACTTTTGTGAAAAGCAAGGAATGGCTGAAGGAATGCAAAAACAACAGTTGATGGACAGAATGCAGAACAATGTCATACATTCACCCCAGTACAGAGATGTGGGCCTGAATCCTGAAGGACGCCACATGACAACTGTGCCATGGGTTTTCAATGGAGGAAAGAAAAAATAGTATGCATTGAAATAAGTTTGCAGTGTTATGTGGGAACAGTTGAACCAAACCTGCAGCGTGGGTGAGAAAATAATTGTTTAGAAGGGGCATTTCGAGAACAAAGGGCAGCAACAACTAATCACTCCTGACATGGGACATAGTGAGAACACTATTTCACTCTGACAGCACCAATAACTTTAAATCTGCCTCGCATCTGCCTCGCTTCTTTGTTCAAAAATGTAATTCACTCTTCAAGCCTATTTGCACGAACCTATAGGCAATCTAAATCCAGCTAGGAATATACCAAAAAGATAACGTTTTGGGCGTGCATATCTTTATGTGCTTTTTAGCTACTTGAGGAAGGGTGGGAGCTAACTGTAGTGGGAGAGATGGCGCTGGTGAACCCGTTGACCTGCAGATTTTGAAACTAGAGAGCCTGAAACCTGAATCCAGTTCACAATCTGGAACAAAGGCATATTTTGGGGCACAAAAAACTCTATGGGACAACACATAGGTAAGGACACAAGCGCTGCACTGTTATATACATGTATTCAAGCCTATACAGCCAAGCGGTTTGGATAATTTGCGCTCTAAGTGGTTCACATGGTTTGATCCATCGAGAAGAATTTGATTCTTTTTGAGTTTTTAATGATTGCATTTTTTAAATACGCCATACACTTTGTTTATGTACAAATGGCGGTAGGCTGTGTTTGATCTCTTGGCTAACAGGCCAGAGAAATGTGCTGAGTTACTGTAAATAGAACATCTTTATATTTGTATTTGCTGTATCATAAATATTCAAGTGTTTGATTGGTTCAGATGCTCCGTCCATCACCACCCCCTTTTGTACCACTTTGTTCGCTATAAGTTGGCAGGGTATGCTCAGACGTGAGTCCCTTGTTCACCTTGCCACTGCATTCAAGCAAGCCTGGCTGAACACGGCTGTAATGCCAGATACCGGTCCTAGGAAGTTTATTTCCGGTCCAGGGAAGGCATGGCTTGGCAGTTCGGGCTGGACTGTTCCCATGAGGCACAGGGTCAGACTGATTTGCATATGACCATGTCTGAACTGGGGTGGCAGAGTGGGCTAAAGAACGGTGATGGGTTAAACCCAGATCTGTTGACTGGGTGTGAGTGTTTGATAGGTTCAGATGCTCCGTCCATCACCACCCCCTTTTGTACAGCATAAATATTCAAAGCAGAGCACCCCTCGTACAGATTTGGAGGCTTACAGCCACATAAAGGCATGACTATAGGTCATCCTGGATTGTGTGAAAAAGTATGTCATGACGTGCAGGCAGGAACTTTCAAGAACCATGTGTTGCTATCTTTTCCCTCTTGCAAATATTTCTATCACTCATATACACCATACCTTCACCCTGTGATTTGCACCATGTCAAACGTGATCTTTTACTAGCACACACTTCACTCTAGTACACCACACACCTCGCTCTCCATCATATGCAATCATGCGCAGTTACAGAAGCGGAGGAAAGCTTACACTGCTGCTGCCTGTGATGTATAAGTGCGTAATCTTGTTAACCATTTGCGTTCTCATTTTGGTGGTCTTTCATGGTGCCAATTTGTGTATTTCACTATTTGTTCACATTCTGCACGCTTTTCTTTGTTCAGTGTTTTTTATTTCCAGTGGGTAGCTACCAAAGAGTGTTTATCTATCTCTATCTATCTATCTATCTATCTATCTATCTATCTATCTATCTATCTATCAATCACCCTCACTCTATCTGTCGCCCTCACTCTATCTATCTGTCGCCCTCACTCTATCTATCTGTCGCCTTCACTCGATCTGTCGCCCTCACTCGATCTGTCGCCCTCACTCTATCTGTCGCCCTCACTCTATCTATCGCCCTCACTCCATCTATCTCTATCACCCTCACTCTATCTATCTATCTATCACCCTCACTCTATCGCATCACTCAGCACCACCACAGCATCACTCAGAGGTACCACAACATCACTATGCGCTACCACAGCATCACTGAACGCCACAGCATCACTCGGCGCCACCACAGCATCAATCTGTGCAACCATTCAACAACAACTGGTTCAAATATGTTCTCTCAATGTTTCAAGCTTTATTACAAATGTCACAAAAAGATGTTAAAATTTCACTTCTGTTCTTGGATGTTCGTCACAATAAAATACACTGAACAAAATCTTCACAAAAGTTATTTACAATAGTTTAAGCTATTGCTGTAATCTTGTTAACCATTTGCGTTCTCATTTTGGTGGTCTTTCATGGTGCCAATTTGTGTATTTCACTGTTTGTTCACATTCTGCACGCTTTTCTTTGTTCAGTGTCTTTTATTTCCAGTGGGTAGCTACCAAAGAGTGTTTATCTATCGCCCTCACTCTATCTATCGCCCTCACTCTGTCGCCCTCAAAGCTATTGCCATTATAAATTACAATAACTTTTATTTAAGTATTAATTATTTAAAAAAATTAAAAGCCATTGTTATATGTAAGATCAATACATCTAAGTCACGTAAATACAACACATATTGCATTACAAATGCTATAGGTGTCACATTTGCGAAAGGTATAACTATTTGCATTGTAAATGACAAAGCTATTAATTTCGCTATTTTCAAAAGCAACACAAATAAAAAATGTGTCATTTACAATACCAATAGGTCAACCTTTCCTAATGCGAGACCTATTGCATTGCAAATGCTTGTTTTTGCTGTTGCCTCATGTGATTTTGCTGGTTGTAAATGCTTTGGGCACTGTGCCACTGCTGTCCAGTGCCACAGTGCAAGAGCTCCCTATGGTAAATTGATGTATGGATTAGTGACTCTATGATTGGCTGGTTTGGTTTACTTGTCAGACCCTAGTACAGTGCACTGAGTGTGCCCAGTGCTTGTAAACCAAATGCTGCTGGTGGACTTGCAGCACTGGTTGTGCCACCCACAGAAGCAGCCTGTAAAACTGTGTCTCAGGTCTGCCATTGCAGAGCCTGTGTGCAAACTGGTACTTCCATGCTGACTGGGCAAGTGCACCCACTTGCCATTCCCGAAACCTTCAATTTTCTGCATATTAGTCACCCCTATGGCAGGCACAAGGGCAGGGTGCATTGTAGGTAAAAGGTAGGACAAGCCCTGATGTGTGTGGCATGTCCTAATAGTGAATTACAGCCGTTTTCGTTTTTCACTATTGCAAGGCTACCTGTTCCCCATAGGCCAGAATGGGCAGATTGATTATTACACCTTATAATCCTAACTGACTCAAGGAACTAGGTAGAAATTTGAGTTTAGTATGCCTGAACTCAGGATGATAAAATGCATCTTTTAGTGAAGTTGGTTTCAACAGTCTCTTTGAAAATACCACTTTTAGAAAGTAGGTATTTTCTCGTCTAACCATCCAACCCTGCCTCTGCTAGGTTGTGTATTCCTTGTCTGGAGTTTGAGTGACAAGGACTGGGGGATTCCAGGAGACTGGGTGAGCCAGCACAGGCCTGAATAAGAGAGCTGCATGTAGATGGAAGGGAGGAGTTGCACCTGGGACTTGAATAGGGCTGTGCCTTCCCTCCACAATGCTGGCTCCACCTCCTGTGGTGCGTCCGATGTCCCTGGCCTACCCTGTGAAAGGAAAGAAGGAGTCTTGTCAACAAAGTGCACCAGGACTGACCAGAACTGGTTTGGACCAGGCAAAGTCCTCTCTGCCTTTAGAGAACAAAGGGAAAATGAGTATAAAAGAGGAGACCCGAACCCCAGAACTTTAGATCACTTTTGGGAAACAAGAAGAAACCTTTGCTGAGGAGAGGAACCAGAGGAACTAAAGAAGAGACTATCCCTAAGCTGAGTGAGGTCCGGGAGATTGGCCTGCAGTGGTTTCCTGATTGCCAAAGAAAGGAGAAAGGACTTTCATTCAACTTGTGAAGGATCTTCAAGTGCTTGAGATAGAGCTTGTCTCCTGCTTAAGTCTCCGGGACAACAGACTTCACCCACCAGCTCCCCAAGAGTTCTTTGGAAGTGCCTGCAGTTGTGTTGGGCTTTCTGAGGGACTGTGTGTCACAAGGAGCTGGAAGCACGACTCACGAAGAAGCGTGTCGCCGCAGCAGGCGCTGTCGGCGCATCACTGAAGAAGGGTGTCGCTGCTGCCGCTTCACCTCTCAGAAGTGCCTCGCATTGCTGGAGAATAGAGTCGCCGTCGCATCACCAGAGAAGCGTGTTGCAGGGCCTGTCGCGGCTCAGAAGAATTGTTGTCGCTGCACGGCCGTCTGGCTTGCACGCAACGTGTCGCATCAAGGAGAAGACGCCATTTTTTTTGATTGCACTGGATCTTCATCGCATCACAGCGCTGCTGGTCGCATCACTACGGAAGCGCAGTAAGAAACAGACGCATCACCTCCCCACACCAAGAAGAACTGACGCATTCCATATGCATCAGTAGGGACCAAACGCATCACAATTGTTGAATCTAAGGAACCAACGCATCACTTTCCCTGCAACACTTTCATTGTATAGTGTTACGCATCCAAAGGTACATTGAACTTAGTGTCGCATTTTACATCTAAAGAGAACTAAGCTAATTCTACCATTTTTGAAGTACAGTATTGTGGATTTTTGTTGTTTGTGGTCTTGTGTTAAGTCTATATAAAAATACTTTATTTTATACTACAACTTGTGTGGTGTCCATCTGTAGTGTTGTCACTGGGTTTTTCTGTATGTGTTCACAAATGCTTTACACACTGCCTCTAAGATAAGCCTGTCTGCCCGTGCCAAGCTACCAAGGGCGTGAGCAGGGGTTATTTTAGGAGTGCACCCCCTTACCCTGACTAGACTCAAGGGTCTCTACTTGGCCAAAGGTACCTACTCCTGCCAACTAGAGACCACCAAATCTAATACACAGTATTCCACGTTTTCGTTATGAGCTTGAGAACGTCTCCGTTGTTTGGTTGTGTGAGAATAGGGACACCGCTGGGGACTGCCGGCGCCACGTGTTACTGATGACGTCTTGCTGTGGGCTCAATGCGGTCAGGCCCCCACCCCCATATCATAGCCTCTCCAAAGCAGTTGCAAATGATGTGGATTCCCATAAGAGGATGAGGAGGGGTTGTCACTCACAGTAGGGTGCAAAGTATTTCTGCTAGTCTCGTGGTAGCAGAGACTCGGCTGGGAGGACAGTTTTGGTGAACAGGTCCAACCAGTGTCCAGGTGTGATGTCCATCACCACTACGGTGTGTCTGACAGATGACTGCCTGCTAGTCTAGCGCCCTGTTCATCGCATTTCCGCCGCACTGCCCCACCCAGTCGTAAACTATGGTCTGCTGCACTCTGGATTCCCTGCGGGTGCATATCACATTGCAGATGCACTTGCCCGCAATGGGAAACTTAGCAAATAGTGTCTCTGGTCCACAATGTGGCGCCCGACTCCTTTCTCTACAACGTGGCGGGTGACGCAGGCCGCCCTGCTCAGCGGCTGCTGTCGCGAGTCGAAGGACTGCAGTTGTGCGCCCCCTGGGCTCCACGCCTGTGGGATCTGCAGTCTTCTCCGCATGGGCGCCAGCCTACGTAAGTAGCGTTACCCGCACCATCCAGGAGCCCTTGCCTCAGGGGGATATGGCCCTCAGGCGGTGTCCGCAGCGTGCACAACCCCAAGCCCTCAGCGACGGCAGAGGTACTCACTTGTCCATTGCTGCAGCCCAGCAGGGATTTCCAATGTCCACTGCCAGTTACTCATGGGACGCAGACGTTTACACCCTTCCTATGTACGCACACGTGGGTCAGAGTCTCTGGGTGTGCAGGTCAGCTAGCCAGGTCGCAAGGTGTAGCTCTCTTCCTGTTTCACGCCGCCGATTAGGTGCGGCTAAAGGTTTGGCATGCATTTAATTTCAGCGGGGGCTCCACCGGAGCGCCCGCAGGGGCAGCTATGTGTCTGTAGGCCTGGACACACGGCGGACAGTCCACAGATGGGCGAGGCCTCCCAGTCTCGCTCCAGTAATGGGCAGCAGGGCAGGACAGAGAAATCACGGGGCACAGCCCTCACACAGCCCTGGCGGCAGAAGGGCACATACCTCTGTGCGTTGTGTATCTGATATGACCACCAGGCCTAGCAGTACCTCAGGAGTTTTCGATGGTCTCCGCTTCAATGTGAGGCCATCCGAGGCCCGCTGGTGTGCCAGTCAGCCCCTGGGCAGCCGCACGTCACAGCACCTCACTTCATGGCGCCTGTATTCATCTTAATTCCATGCAGCCACTGGTTCAGCAGCTGGGCCTGCCGGGCCCTGGGGCAGACCCCAAGTAACTCCAAGCCGCCGTCTCCGGTGCATCAGCAACAGCCACCAGTGAGTGCCCTGCTCACAGGGATCTGGGGGAACCACTGGTCGTGGAGTCGCCTGAGCTCACTATCTGGACGGTCGCTGACTTCTTGCAGATGATACCAAGCCAGGCAGGCCCCGTGGTTCTCCCTGTCGGCGACCCGTCCAGGATATGCTTAAGTGGGCAGTCAGGGGGTCTCCGGTACGAGGATCTCGGCGGCCGCCGAACTGATGCCCACGGTCAGCGCTCCATCAACTCTGACTCTGCAGCCACGTCGTAGATTGCGGACGATCTCAGCGAGTACAGTCACAGCTCGATGGTTCGCTCACAGTCGCCTCTGCCCTCACTAGTTCTCAGCAGATGCCATAAGTCGGCCGCGCTCGTCGCACGGCTGAATAGGCCTCAGGTTTCAATCCGCCAGTATCGTAGGTTGCAGTGGTACTCCACGCCGAGCAAGAGCCTCAGCGGGGACCACAGAGTGGCGCCAGCAAATGGCGCCTTCTATATGTGCGGAAGGGTCGGATTCAGGACCACTGTCAGGAGAATTGAGGGATTCGTATCGGAACTCTAACAACTCGCTTCCGCCATGTTGGCTCGCTGGCCACGCCCCTCTTGGAACTCCTATTTGGTACTTATTCATTTAGCGTTTCGGAAAATATAGCTGTTTGATCCAGTACTCTTTCAATGATTTGAAACTTGGGCTGATGAATGAACCAGTAGCTTAAATGAGGGTATTTTGGTTAAAGAACTCCAACATTCTCGTGCGATACCGCAAAGTTGTCACCTCTCCTAGACTAAGAGGCCAGATTTATCGCACAATGTTCTATTTTTACATTAGTCCTTCCAAATCATCTAAACTGTATAATAGATCATACAGCTGCCCACGTTGTGCTCTTGAAGCAGTTGATCACTCCAAAATATTTTCTACTTGTCCGAAACTGATTCCATTTAGGTTTTTGATACTACAGAAGATATCTCTAGTACAACCTCATGCAGGGATACTTACTTCAAAAATGATCCTGCTAAGCATAGGGGCTACTGATTGGGTTATTTGTATTTTTTCCATAGCTAGACTTAACATTGCAAGAAATTAGAAATCTGTATCTTTGCCAAAGCATGAGTAGTGGTGGAAAGAAATAATGGAGGTTTGTGAATTAGAATTTAAGGTAGCGAAGGCCAGAGTATTCATTGTATTTGGGGGAATCTGAAAGATTATTTGATGTCGAATTAGAGATTTTTGATTATTCTAATTTGTTTAACAAACAAAAAATCCCTATCTCGAATGATTTACTCTAATTTTGTGAAGTAATAATAAAATATATGATTGTTTTCCTGATTTATGCATTATTATGATGTCTTGGTACGTGGTTGCTTGCACTCTTGACAATACATTTTTTTTTTTAAACAAAAGACAGGTGTGGTGGGGACGTGGCCAGGCGCCAGCGGAGATGACCGCCTAAGACCAGAGCTCCGCCGGGACCGCAGCTGTCCCTGCAATAATCTGTCCGAAATCCTTACCAGGGCGCTCTCCCATTGGCGCCCTGGCCCCCTGAGACGTGGCGCCCTCAGGCCATCCCGAGTCTGGAGCTTCGTGACCTGATGTGGCCGAGTCGCTGCCGTCTGAAAGTGGAGGCGGACCTGGGCCTTACATCCTGGATCCCCTGGCCGGGCAGCCACTAAACTAGAGGCCCCAGCTTGGGTCCTGCTGATCTCGCCGGGCCTGTGAGGGGCCGACCTCTGATCCGAGGCCTCTGTTCGACTTGACGCCTGGTTTGCGCTTCTGTCGGCCTACAGGAGGCCCCCCCTCCCCGGGGGCATAGTTTATTACATTTGTGGCGCCGTTTTGCGGCTCCACGGAAGGGCCGGCCTGGAGGCTGAAGAAGATAGGACTTGCCTGGTGGGGCGCGCGAGGCCCAACGCGCACACTGCTTGGGGGGGTGTAACCCCCAGAATGGCATCCTAACAGGGGGTTGGCTGCATCAGTGGAGGAGCCGGACTGGCCATACAGAAAGGCACCAACCAGGTCCTACAAGAGCACCCCGGGGGGACAGAGCCCCTACAGCACACGACTGGGGTGGACAGCCTTGGACTCAGGCGCATTGCTGCCTCAGGAGGTGAGACAGTCTGGAATAAAGTAAAGGGCCTGCATTGGTGCCGTGCGGGTTTGGAGCGGCGGTGCGGACTGGAGCCTGTGGGAGGTCGTTCCCAGGGGAGGCGACTGGTTACACCTTTGCAGGATTGGTGGGAGCCTGGTGGGACCAGGAGTGGACACCTGTGCTTGAGGACTACCTCTGGGCCTAGGGGTGCTGCAGACGCTGCTGCGGGTCCGTGAGCAGGTGGTGGGTGAGGCCTTCCCTGCAGCAAGGAGCTACTGACCGCACGTGGGGAGTCTGAGGCGACGGGTACTTCTGCCATTGTCCGGATATCATTCGTGTTCGGTGGAGGTACTGCGGAGGCGCTGCCTGTTCATTATGAGACCCAAAGGAGGGGCGTCCACCCAGCCGAACAAACTGGACAAGTATGCTGTGCCACTGCCTCGGGGACAGGCGGGAGCGGCGGCTCGGGACCAGGCGGGCCAAGCGGAACCCTCCCTAACTTCCATAATGGCGGCGATCCAGGCGTTGGGTACCAACCTGGAAACAAAAATGGACAAGATCTCCATTGAGGTGAATCTGCTCCGCACTGATCTGGGCAAAACCACTGCGAGATCGAAGTCAAACGCGACGGACGTTAAAGCGCTGCAGGCCTTGGAAAAGCGTCTTGAGGGTCGCATTAATGAGCTCGTCCACCAGCATCGTCAAATGACCCTCCGACTCGAAGATCAGGAAGGGAGGGCCCGAAGGAGCAACATACGCTTTGTGGGGGTGCCGGAAGGAATGGAGGGGCAAAGTGTGGAGCTATTTCTCGATGACCTAATCCTCCAGCACCTGAAACCCACCAGGCTGTCCAAAATCTTTACGCTTGACCGGGCCCACCGCGCGCCGGTCCCCACGCCCAAGCCGGGAGCTCCGCCCAGGACGATCATCACCAAAATACTGAACTTTAGAGTTCAAGATGCTATCCTCCAGGTGGCACGGCAACAGGGAGGCCTGCAATACGAAGGAGCCACTATCCGGTTCTTCCCCGACTTCACCCTACAGGTCCAGCAGGAGCGGTGCTTATTCATGGGAGTCAAAGCGGCGCTACGTGACCGGGGCATCAAGTATATGACATTCTTCCCAGCCAAATTGAAGATCATTGTGGAGGGCCGATCCATGTTCTTCACCACGCCGGCGGTGGTCCAGGAGTGGCTTGACACGGCAGCGCCGGACGACCGGGCGCGACAGGAACATGGAGCATGGAGAGAGAACCGGGCCCAGTCCCCCGGGTCCATTGCAGACAAATCAGAAGGGGACGGACGGAGCCAGCGATCGTGGCACTAAAGATCGGCCAGTCCCCGATAAGACACTATCTGGGCTGCGGCTGCGCTCTGAGGACTCTTGCTGCGGGACCATGCCCTACTGAACTGTAACGTATACTGTATTGTGCTGTGTTAATGGTTTGATGCGAATGTGGGTATGGTAATGACATTTGCCCAAAGACTCTGGGGGAGCCCGGTCGGCGCTCCGCAAAGGTTAGGGGTATCAAGTCTGGGGGCAGCGCAGGTATGGCGGCTGGAGTTGGGGCCGGCGCACGTTTCCCCTACCAGAGTTAACCCGGGAGGGGTCTTCCCTCACTCCTGGGTAGGGGCTGGGCGAAAGGCGCTCTGCCAATTGGGGTAGTGGGTAGTTTGGAACCTACAGAGCAGGGAGGAGGGTGGGGGGGTTGTTCCAGGGGGGGGAGTAATGAATCCAGTTTGGTCACGATGGGAAGGAGAAGTGCAGTAGTTTGAGTGCAGAAGTGGGAGGGGGGAGGTGACGCGGTGGGGGGTGGACTGGGGATGGTAGGACCTGAAGGGGGTGAGGAGTTGTGGGGAGTTGGGGAGGGGGAAGCGTTACTTGTTTGGACACACTTGAGAGGCAATGGCGGGATCCGTCGGCGTGCAAGGGTCTTAAGGTCTACGCAGGACATCAGTTGTAAATATGGCTAAGAAATGGGACAAAAGCCTCAAGATACTGAGTTTGAATGTGAACTGGCTGGGGGACAAGCTTAAACGCACCATGGTACTGCAGTTCCTCAAGCGTCACCAGCCTGACGTTGTGCTACTACAAGAAACTCATCTGCTGGGCAACAACTGCCATGCCCTGTCTAGGTACGGTTATGTACTAGCAGTCCATTCTAGTTTCACCACGGGGTGGGTGCTTTGCTTCGGCGCGCCTTTCCCTTCCTTCCTGATCACACGGATGCTGACCCGCTGGGACCTTTGCGACAGTTTTGGGTAAATGGGAGGGGTGCAGACTAACCCTAGTGTCCACATACGTCCTGCCAGGCCTACAGTCCCAGGCGTACACTAATCTTGGTTAAGTCCTTCTGTCCCTCCCAGACGGGCAGCTATTCATAGGGGGGGGGCTTTAATGCGGTAGTCTCCGGTATGTTAGACAGGCACCCGCCCAGAGATACGCCCCGGGGCAGAGATGGTTGGGAGACTTCCTTGAAACATTTGGCCTTACAGACATATGGCGCCTAGCACACCCCACGGACAAGCAGTACACCTTCTTCTCGGGCCACACCACTCCTTCTCCCGCCTGGATCATATACTTACTCCTTTGCTCCGAGACACAGTTGTGCGTGAAGCAACGCATCTGGCGAGAGGCATCTCTCACCACTCGCCGGTCGTGGCCCACCTGACCATGGGCAACAGAAGGGAGCCCATCAATGCCTGGTATCTCCATACTGAGGACCTCCTCAAGGCACTGATCCTCTCCATAACCAACTACTTCGACAGGAATGACGGTTCAGTAGATTCGTCAATTACACTATGGGAGGCTTTTAAAACAGTCCTTAGAGGAGAGGCCCTCTTGGCAATCGCTGGTAGATGCAAAGAAATGGAGGCACAGATGATTGCATTAGAGAATGACCTGGGTATATTGGAGGAGGCAGTGCGAACTGAGGATACGCCGGCGGCGCGTCATCGACTGTCATTAAAAACTGCAGAATATCATGCGATGGTAGCGGAGGCGGCAAAGCGGATGACTGCCACCAGGGAGGGTGGGATATATGACCAGGGAGACCTGGCGGGTAGGCTCCTGGCACGGCTCGACAAGAAGCAGCAGGCAAGTAAGGTGGAGGCTGAGATTCAGAGGGCAGACGGCACTGTCATCACAGAACCGCGGGACATAGTTACCGAATTTGCCCACCACTTCCAAGAAGTCAATAGTCGGGATATGACCGTCCTGAGGAGGACTCGGTCGCACTGCTTACTGATCTTAGGATGCCGGCCCTCTCTGACGTGGAGCCCGATCTCTTGGAGGCGCCGCTCTTAGTACATCGGAGATAGAGCATGCGATCGGAGATCTTCGTTCCGGTAGGGTGCTTGGACCGAACGGCTTGCCAATTGAGCTATACAAGCTCAAGCCTGATAGCGTTAGCCCCTATCTTAAGCGTATGTTCGATGAAAGCAAGACCAAGGGTGTGCTGCCACGGGACCAAAGACTAGCAACTATTGTAGCGATCCACAAGGAGGGGAAGCCTAGGGAGCAGTGTTGCTCGTACAGACCCATCTCCCTGTTGAACGCAGAGCCTAAGATTTTAGCAAAAATCTTGGCTAACAGACTCCAACCGGTCCTCTCTACACTGGTCCACCCGGACCAATCAGGCTTCATGCCCCATCGCAATACGGCGCTTAATCTTTGCCGATTGAACGGGGTGTTGGGGAGATGTCACACGCTCAGAGAAGATGCAGTGGTGGTGTCGCTTGACGCCGCAATGGCCTTCGACACCCTCGAATGGCCGTATATGATGGCGGTCCTTCGCAAACTGGGTTTCGGCCCGAACTTCATCTCTTGGATACGACGCCTCTACTCAGAACCGCTAACCCAGGTTGTCGTGAACAATAAGGTCTCAGAGGCATTTACCCTGGAGAGGGGGACACGCCAGGGATGTCCGCTTTCACCCCTTCTGTTTGCCCTCTCCCTTGAACCGCTGGCCACCTGGATCAGGCAGGACGTCTCCTTGAAGGGGCTTCGATGGACTGACAGTTGGGAGGACAGAGTCTCCTTATACGCCGATGATATCCTCCTATACCTCTCGCGGACCCGTAAATCGCTAATCGTAGCCCTTGACATCTTCACCAGCTTTGGTAAGAACTCCGGGTCCAGTATCAATTGGAGTAAGTCCATTCTCTATGTTCTGCACGGTCCCAACCCTATACTCTCACGCGACTGTCCCATGAAAGTCGCCACTGATGGGTTTACATACCTAGGGATTTTTCTGTCTAAGGACAAGACCGCCATGTATGAAAGAAACTTGCTCCTGCCCCTCCAGAGGCTCAAGAGCGACTCCGCAGCCTGGCAAAAACTTCCGGTTTCCCTGTTGGGCCGGGCAGCCCTATTTAAAATGATGGCGCTGCCCCGGTTCCTCTATGGCCTGCAGAACTACCCCGACCTAGTCCCATCCTCGTACTTTAATGCGATCGAAACGATGCTGAGAAACCTCCTGTGGTCCGGTTCTCCCCGAATAGCTCTGCAGAAATTGACTCTGGGGTGGTATGACGGAGGTATAGCCTTGCCGGGCATCCGCAGATATTACTGGGCAGCACATCTCTCAGCGGTTAATCATGGTACATATAGCGACGGCAATGAACCGGGCTACGGCATGGATAGGTGGCTCCTACCTGGGGGGAACTACGAAGCAGCGCTATATTCACGGCTAGGCGGACACGAACTGACAGGGCCAACCCTTCACACGGTACAACTGTGGCACATCGCCCAACGCAACATAGGCTGGCACAATGTTCTCACCATGGCTACCCTGTTCTGGGTATCCGAAAGTCTGGGTTACCTGGGTCGCTCTAAGGGATTCCAAAAGTGGGACCTCATCGGTATCTCCCGAATAGGAGACCTCTGGGGGCACTGGCTGAGTCGGGTCCTTCCCTTACCTGCAAACCACATACGTACTGGCGGACACTGAGTACTTCAGATACCTCCAAGTCCGCCACTCTCTACAGAAAAATATCCCACATGGTACGGTGCCCCCTCCAGCATCCCCCCTGGAAGATAGACTTTTGGACGAACATATACCGGACCACGCAATCTCCCTTACCTATAAGAAACTGATAAATAACCTTCCTGGCTTACTCCTGGGCCTCAGAGGGAGGTGGGAGGTGGATGGTCTGGAAATTGATGAGGAGGAGTGGAGGAGTGCGCTGGCCTCACCTAAGGAGGTGGCTATCTCCTCTAGGTTGCGGCTCATCCAACTTAAAATTCTACATAGGGTGTACTTTTCAATCACTAGACTGCAAAAGATGGGCAGGAGTGAAGGTGACGGGTGCAGGAGGGGATGTGGAATGGCTGGTTCCTTCTTTCATATGCTGTGGGAATGCCCAATACTGCAGATATACTGGGTGAAGGTGGTGCGATGCATGCGGGAGGTGTGGGAGGTGGAGTTGCGCCCAGAGGCAAAGCGTTGCATACTGAATATATGGGAGCCAACAGACCTACCAGCTAGGGGCAGGCTGTGGGTGACACTCGGCCAGATGGTAGCTAAACGCAACATTGCAAGACTATGGGGAGCAGTCACACCTCCACGAATCACTGAATGGAAACGAGACATGGACTGGTGCATGTTACAAGAGAAGGTGGTGTATGTGGCTCGGGGGTGCCCTCAAAAGTGGGAGGAGATATGGGGTAAATGGAATGACTACAGAGGAGGCATGTGTGAACCCCCTCAGCACCGCCGTCCAGTGCTTGAGGTAAACGTCTAATTGTCTCTACAGAATCCAGTCTTGTTGCCATGCTTTTACTGTAAACTGTACCCAATGTGAGACCTATTGTACGCCTATGTAGCCTTCTGTGTGTCCACGATGGCCACTGTTTGGTCTTCACTTTAAATAAAAAGAGTTTAAAACAAAAAAAAAACAAAAAAAAAGACCGGAGGTGGCATTGGACCTGCAGGACACCAATTTTCATGTTCCTGGCCTGCAGGCATTACTGGTGTTTCATAATTGGCCAGAAGCCTTTTCAGTTCGCTCTGCCCCCTTTTCAGTTCGCTCTGCCCCCTTTTAGCCTCACAAGTGGCCCACGGCTGTTGATAACAATTATTGTGGTGTTCACAGTACACCTTTAGAGGTACCTTTCTTCCCTCAACTTGATGACTGGCTACTGATGACAGACTCACCCCAGGCATTTGTCAACCACCTCTAGATGATGGTGAACCTGCTCACATTGTTGGGATTGTTGGCATCCCTCATCCTGCTGGTGAAACATGTAGGATGGCATATGCGGGCTGTACACTTGACACATCACCAGGGAACTCCGTTTGTTCGTATCCATAATTCATAGAAGACTGCAAAAGACCTGCAGCGGTAGCTTCTGAACTGCATTTGGGTCAGTGGCAGGCTCTTCACTCTATCCCACCCAGATTTGACTGTATTGATGATGCATCGCTTCTGGGTTGAGGAGGCAATCTGGGAAAGGTGGAGATCAGAAACATCAGTTTGTTAAAGTAGGGAGCCTTCCTGCGTGCCATCAGTAGAAGGCTGGTTTAGCTACTCAAGGAAAACAACACCTCCATGTGGTACTGCAACAAGTAGCATGTGGTAGGGTCTTGGTTACTATGACCAGAGGCTCTATGCTTCTGGAAATGGCTGGTCTACCAGGGAATTTCTCTGGTATCCAATCTCATGGCAGGATCTCTAAACACCAGAGCAAACAAACCTAGCTGCTGGCTCTTAGCAGGCTGCGAATGGCATTTACTCCTGTAGGATTGCACAGGGTGTTTTCTATCACTGGGGAGTACCTGGACTCCATCTTCTTGCCACCCCTGTGTCACACTTTTGCACAGTGGATTGCCCATGAACGCATTCTCTCTGAGACTTATTCTGCCTAGAGTGGAGCTCCGAACTCATCTGCCTTCCCACCCTGCCTTTCCTGGCCTGAGTTATAAAGAAGATCAGGAACAAGCAGGTCCAAGTTATCTATGGCACTGGATAGAGCCAGAATAGTGTGGTGCCCAGAACTCCTGGGCATGAGCATCTGTCCTCCATTCAATCTGCCACTTTCTTAGGATCTTCTGTCAAAGAGGCAGGGCAGGGCTTGCATCTGGGCCTGTACAGTTTAGATCTCCATGCTTTGAGGCTGAGCAGTGACATCTGACCTCCTTCCTCCTAAAGTCTTTGATGTCATCTTGGCGGCAAGGGCTTCCTTTACAAAATTGGTGTATGCCAGTTGTTGGGACAGATTCGTGGCTTGCTGTGGCACCTTTCAAATTTGCCTACCTGAAGGCAAGTTGTCTGAAGTGTTGCTGTTAGTTTTGTCCAGAGCCCAGCAAGAACTTGCTTTGGGTAATGTTCAGGGCTAGATGTCAGCTCTTTTGGCTTTTTTTTACCTCTCAGTTGCTTGATCAGCCTTCTTTATTTAAATTACCTGTTGTAATGAGATTTTGTTTATTAAGGTTTGCAATATGACTTTTCACCAACACCCTTCTTATTCTGAACGGTCCCCCACGTTGGGGGTGCTTGACCCGATCTGGGGTCCTATGCCCTTTTGATTCATACCAGCACCCTACCCTGTTGTGGTTCAGAATTCTTTTTTTTTTATTTATTTTTTTTACTTTCAGCCCACCTTATTCAACGTTCGTCCCAGATAAGTCGATGTTGAGGACTTGAACTTCCTTTTTGCTGAAAGTGGTCACTCTGTTTCACGTCATTCCGGTTATCTGTGTTCCAGCATTCTTTGTCCTACCTACCCCATCTAAAGAGGAAGAGAGAAATTATTGTTTGGATCCGAAGAAGGCTCTCAATCTTTATACAGATCGCATCAAAGACCATCGGGTGGATGACCAGCTCTTTGTATGGTGCTCTGGGGCAAAGAAGGGCAAGGCTATGTAAAAATGGACCGTCTTCCAATTGTTTTTATCTTCATATAGATCTGCTGGCTAAGAAGCAGTCCCTAGAAGACTTAGAGGCTCATTCCACCAGAGCCAAATCCGCTACCACTGTGTGTGGGGGTGCCCATTTTGGATATTTGTAACATGGCTATGTGGACGTCTGTGCGTATGTTCACAAAGCACTACTGCCTCGACAGTCTGGTCTTAGAGATGCGTTCTGCTCACTCAGGCATGACGTTTTAGTCTGAGCTGTTTCACAGACCCACTGCCTGGAGAGGTACTTCTATGTTATCAATTCACAAGGTGAAGAATCTGTGTTTACAAGTATCCATCAGAAGAAGTTAGTTACTTTCAGTAACGATTGTCCTGATTGATACTCTTTCTGACTAACTGCAGATTCGTCACTGACCCTCCCTCCTCTCTGTGAACTGGACTATTTTCCATTTTAACAGGTCGCATTTCAGAACCAATGGGCTGTGTTGTAGGGTACAGGCAGCCTAAGAAAGCAATTTACATCAGTGTGAATGTTACTCCTCTTTGTGGGTCTTCTCATCAATTGTGGAGCTTAATGATACATGCGCAGAGCCCCATGATGCCACCTACCGTCCAGGAGTACTGCTTTGAATTTTCCGCATTGTCTGACTCCTGGTGAGAATTCACAAAGTGAGGATTCTTTCCACCAGAAAGATTGTTACCGAAGCTAAGCAGCAGGTACATTTTGACCAAGCAATCTAGATTTGACCAATTTTACTTTTTGAAAAAAAACATACGTTTTGCCTTCAAAATACCAGGTTTTATTTTTAGTAGTTCAGCAGTACCCTCACAATTATTTTTATCAAGTACTTCTATGTACAAATGTTTCAGGTGGACAGAATGTTCTAAAAATGTGCCGGCTTTATGATCACTCGACATGGATGCTTGACATCATACAAAGAATGCCTCTAATGTGGCAATTGTTACCGGCATTATCAGAGGAACCACTGTTGGACATCGTAACCACCAGGATGCTCACAATATATCAGTCATGGCAATTATCATGCCAGTGTGGCCAAAAGTAGGTCAGTCATGCTCACAGTATGTCAATGATAGTTGGCAGTATTCAAAGCTATACCAAGAATACCCACAATACAACAGTTACTATGCTAGGGACACGACTATTCCAGGAATGGACACAATTGTGTCAAAGATGAACTTCGTTTGACGGAGAGCCAAATATACTTTTGATGGTCCTTAACACCAGACCTAGCTTCCAGGGGAGAACCCGGATTATCAGGAAGCCAGAACAATGCCGAACACCCACGCAGATACCGTGATAGTATCAGTGTATCACAGCTCTGGACCTAACCTCTTCAATCCCATGCTGATCATGCATCCACATTTCAGACGTTTTTGGCTCATGACAACCCGCACATAGGTGACTCGGCTTTAGCTCTTGCACTACTTGCTACTTCTAGCACTGTTCGTTTTTGGCCTGTTGTTCACACACATTGTATGACTGATTGGGTGTGGCCCCACCACATGTCCAGTTTCCTTATGACTTTACTAAATTGAATCTTTCTACAGATGGTCACATTGCAGGCCAACACAGTGTGTCTGTGTGTTAGCACGAGGGCTGCTATTGGTTTGGCTGCCAGCCACTCTAAGGATCTTGTGATGAGCGGTGCTGTCGTCTTTAATGTCATAAAACCTCTGAATAATGTACTGCACTGACCTTCATTTTGGAGCGCTGCTTACAGGGTGTTTTGTACACAAAGGAGTTAGGTCCTTGTCGGGACGGAGGGTGGGCTGGACCGTTATAACTAGAACAAAAACCGCAACTGCCCACACACTCTTTGTTTCTACTACAGTTATTTTAAAGACCAAATAAAAAATTAACTAAATCTGGGCAGGTACGTTTATTTATACCCATCACTTCTGTTTTTAGTCGCACATTTTTGGGGGGTTATTCTTTTTGGCAAAAAAAGAGGGATATATATATATATATATATATATATATATATATATATATATATATATATATATATATACAATTACATTACAAACATGGCAAACTTTACAAAATTCACACAGAGCAAAAAATACATCCAAATGACAATAAACATGAAACATTACAATTTCATCTTATCACTTTTGATAAATCAATTTCTTATTCCAAAAAACAAACAAAGCTAACGTCTAATGACAAGAGCAAAATAGCATGTGTCTATTTTCTTGTAGCAATTGATGAAATAGTTAGCTCTTGAGCTTGTAATGTTTAATGTTTATTGCCATTTGGATGTATTTTTTGCTTTGTGTGAATTTTGTAAAGGTTGCCCAGTTTGTAATGTAATTGGTTATATATATATGTATCCCTCTTTTTTGCCAAAAAGAATAACCCCCAAAAAATGTGCGACTAAAAACAGAAGTGATGGGTACAAATAAAAGTACTTGACCAGATTTAATGAACAAAGAGTGTGTGGACAGTTGCGGTTTTTGTTCTGCTTACAGGGTGTTGGCAATCTGCCAGTAGCTTTGGGTAGGTACTCGTTGATCTAAACTATTTGTTGATATGTCCAAACCAGGGTACTGTGATGACATTCAAGACTAAGATAGTCCTATAAAACAGCGGTTGTTAATCTTTTGTCTTCTGTGGACCCCTTTCTGGAATCTAGGGACCCCAAAAGAGTCATTATTGGAAGCCAGACCTCCGCCTAAGCAATTTCTGATTTGGACCTCAAAATAAGTATACACCAAACAAATGCTTCAGTATTTGAATACTTTGTGTAATTCACAATAACATATAAAAAAATTAAAATGTCAATGTTGCTTGTTTATTTGTATTTTCTTTATGAATTTTATTTGATTAGTTTTAATATTTTATTTTGTGAAATAGTCGTGGACCACTTAGTAGTCCTTGGGAACCCCATGGGTCCTGGGACTACAGGATAAGAACCACTGCTCTAAAATATTGTGATTCAACAGTTACAGGGTTTGTCCAAATGAAGAGCAAACCAGTAAGAGCAGCAACTTTAGCCCGTGATGAAAATACTAGACTGCCCTATTTCCTCCTGTACTGAGAAAGGAGAATGGAGTAGGGCAAGCCAAAAGGCCATCTCTCAGAAGCAGTTTTCCACCACCTCTAGGGACGGGCCATTATTAGAACCCCAGACCTCTGTTCAGTGAAACATCAAACATTATTGCCAAATATGAGAAAGCATACACTTTCTTCAGGATTGCATCTCTGCAATGTATTTGCTTTTAGTCTTTGTATTTTCTGGTCCTAATCCATAATTAAACGTTTGGCTGACTTAGTGCTATGGTCAAGACATAAAAAAAAACTACATATCACTTGAACAGACCGTGAAGGCCATAAGGAGTTTTTAACATTGAAATAGAATAAATCAGTCTCAACTAGTAATGAAACCTGATTGAACCCGTGATCAAGGGTTTCTTCAGCTTCGGAGTGCATCCAATCCAAAGAGAATAGTTACAAGATTTTACTGAAATGGTATTGGACTTCCAAATGACTTTGTTCTACGTTTGGGACCAACGAGATTTGCTTGAGCGAATGTGGAGAGAGATTGTGTTGCGTATGTGGTGGCTCTGCAGCAAGGTAAAACTTTTTTAGAAAGGCGTTTTGTTGCAACTCATTCAGAAGAGCTCTGAAACTCGACTCCCTTATCTTAATATTTGGGGACACCGGCTAAAATTCGGAATAGGCACTTACCACCATAACAGGGGCACCTTTCACTTGTATGCTCTTAGAAATGAGACTCTGGATTGTACACGAGTGGAAGCTAACAACCCCCCCCCCCCAACACACACACACCCCCCAAATGAATGTGTGTGGACCGTTTTTAATGGAAAAGTTGTTCTTTCTCTGGACAGATTTTGATAAATTATAGAGTGTATGGGCAACTTTTTGCACATACATGAGATATACTGATCACATGGAACAGGTTCTGGACATAAGTCTATGGTGTTACATAGATAACGTGCATGCTAACCTAGCATATCTTTTGAATCAGTCTGAAGAGTAAATGAATACAGGACTACTTAGATCAACTCGAGGACGAACCTCCTACATGAAAACCTAAGCTGATGAAACATGAAAGGGTGGAAGAAGAATGAATCCTGATCATGTGATAAATTATGCTTGCAAAATATTACCTGTATTAGAAAATTGTTGATTACTGAAGGCAGTGTCTCACTATGCTTAATGTTTACACTTCTGTGCCTACAAAAGGTTCAATACATTATGGGATTCTGTGGCAGAACGTTTGCTGGCAGTCCCTGAGGAGTTCAGGGGCCAATTTAGCACAGACCCTTCAGGATGCAAGAACATCATCCGGTAAGGACTGGAAACTGACTCCCTGGGCAGAGCAGTCGATACTACAGTGGTGTTAAAGGAGGCTATGCTTTGCATCTTCAGCACCTTACCAGTTCCCTCTGGCGTGCCTTCCGGCCCAGCGAATCCATGGAGGCCACAGCCCACTTACTGCCAACAGTTATGTCATTCATGATGGATGTGCCTTCTGAACCTGTGATCAGCTCTGACGCCAGAGCAAATGCCACACGTGGTGCCATGATTGATGCCACTTACTACTACTTCCACACTGAATTTGAGCGCACAGTCGGTCAGACTCCGAACTGAATCTTTCCCAACTTCCAATAAAGCTGTGTATTAATTCAGTCCCATTTTCCTTCTCATTCAGACAACACAATGATTTTGCCTATAGGCTGCCTTCCAATGATTCAACAACACTAGGTTGGATTCTGATCAGAGCCAACCTGCTTTTGCTGATGGTGGTCAGTATGAATTTTCTCACACTACGATGATTACCATTTTTAAATGGACCTACAAGAGTACAATTGGGCTGGCTACTTCCCCTCACACCGGGATGGTGTTGCCCAACCCCGACCCTTAAACAATCGACTCTATTGGTTTCCCATGGTTATCAGAAGGTTGTCCGAAGTCTTAGATTTGCAACTGTCTTACATCGCAGTAAAGATTAAGGTAATCCTCAGAGAAGTTGTGCAACCTGGACAGTCTTTCTCTGATCCTCTATCATTTAATGAAGACCATATGGATACACTTTGACAAAGCCCACTGGTAAATAAATGACACATATCTACATTCCAACATCTAGTGTCCCTGTCTTTCTTACGCTATAACATATCTCTGAGAGTTTTTGATAGGGTTGACTGTTCTGGTGGAAGTCTCTAACTCCTTCCCTATGATCCTGCCGTATCGGGAGTCTGAGAAGGATGCCTTTGTGAAGAGGATGATTTCCTTTGCCAGGCTTGCCTTCAGGTACGTTGATGCCAGATTTATGCTGGGATGCTGCTCCCATGCATCTGTAGCTGAAATTTTGCTGGCAGTCCCAGAAGAGGTCAGGGGACAATTTAGCACAGACCATTCCGAAAGGACAGAATGTAGCGAAGATATTCATCTGGCCAGTACTTAAAAAGCACTGCTTGGGCAGAGCGGTTGATACCATTTTAGTGCTTCAATGCCAAGTGTGGATGAGATCCACAGCATTTTCTAGATACATCCAGACGGTGATCATGGGTGTACCTTTCGATAGGTACTTCCTCTTTGGAGAGAAGGCTGAGACTGCCATCAGGCACTTTAAAGAAATCAGAGCAACTGCACACTCCCTTGGCCTTTCTATACTTGTATGGCAGTATTCATTTATTTTGAGGCATAGCTGGGGGTTTCCCCTTCAGGCAATGTGAAGGGCCACCATCCTAACAGCAGGTACTACAGCCCTTTCGAGGACACGGGAGGCTATCTGGCAGGCACCACCTGGGCGAGCAGGGGCAATGAAGTTCTCAGTCCCCATCCCCTCAGACAGCAGCTGGCAAGCCGCTTCAGTTTCCTCTCAGCAGTACATGACCAACCTGTGGGAGGCAGGATCACTTTTTCTCTACAGTTGCTAAGCAATATCTTCCAGCAGGTGGATCCTACAAATAGTCCCAAAAGGCTAAACCCTGTTGTCTCTTTCCACCCATCTGCTGTAGGGAGTCCAGGCTCTTTTGGAGAAAGGAGCCATCCCAGATTTGGAAATTAGAACTGGGTGCTACTTTCGCAATTTCCTATGGCCGAAGAAGGGCAGAGGCCTTGCCCTATTTTAGACTTTTTACCTTTCAACCTATTCCTGCAGAGGAACAAATTCAAGATGCTCACATCTCTTCAGGGTTTTTTTATGGCCATTATTGAGAAAGGTGTATATATTTTTGTTCACACTTTGAGCATTATTGAGATATTGATCCATGCTTTTGCTTGAAATTTAAGGAACGGATTATATTGCCCATTAGTGATCCATTGCAAAGTCAGTTTTAGGAGCTGCTCTGCTTAAAGCCATGAGTGGCTGATAGGTTAAAAGGAGTTCCACAGCCTGAGATTTCACTGATCAATGGTGATATGAGAGCCTGACAGTAAGTATGATGAAGAACTATTAGTGCTCGCCGACCTTTTTCCCCAGCACCTCTCCACCCCAGGGTCGGCAATCTGAGCCACAAGCTCTAGCAACGCCTCTGCAGCAAATCTTCTTACATTCTTGGGGTTTACGATCAATGTGCTGAAGTCACACCTGACGCCTCCTTAGAGGCTCCCTTTCATCACTGACATCCCAGATAAGGTGCATTTTCCTTGTTTTCCCCAAAAGTTTTTATTAACATTCTAAACAAAGAAACCTTGGATATATGAGATATACAGGGTACGGAGCATCATCAGTTCACAGATGAGTGTGGTGACGATAACTCCAACTAAAAAAGTGAATGAATCATTCTTTTTACAGTTACCAGTCTTGAGGGTTACATATATACCTAATTTGTCTGTCTTGGGGAATCGCAACTCCAGTTTACCTGGGCTCTGTCCCCAGACCCTCTCTAGTCAGACACACATAGTTTTCCATCCATTCAAGGTCCAGCCCATAATAGCCAATCAAGGGAGTCCAGATCTTTCTGAATTTGAGCGGACACCCCCTGGCTGTATATGTTACATGTTCTGCTACCATGTATAGGTCCAAGCATGCCTTCCATTCCTTAAGTGTAGGGGGTTTCGATGTCCCCCAGTAGCGGGCGGACTACTACTAGTCCCAAATTGGCTAACATCAGTGTATGTTGCCTGAGGTTGATTTCCGTAGGGATGCCCAAAAGTACATATATAGCCTCGAGCTCGAGTTGAGCCCCCAGTATGTTTTTCAGTTTCCCCACTATCTGGGCCCAGTATGTTTTGATTTTATTGCAGTCCCACATTCTGTGTATAAATGTACCATGCTTAGTTTGACATCGTAAGCAGTCTGGGGATTCTGCTCGTCCCATGGTGTAAAGTCGTGCTCTGTCAAAATAGACCCTTTGTAGGATCTTCTATTGTATGAGATGTAAACTCTGTTTGATTGCCACTTCCCGTGGGTGCATGAGCGCTGCCTCCCAGTCAGTGTCTTCCATCGGTCCCGTGGTCAGTTCCCATTTGGCTCTCAGCGGCCCCAATTTGACAGACATATTGTTAATTAGGGTTCTGTACGTCCATGAGATGGCCTTATTTGGGATCTCTTCTTGCAAGAGTCGGCCCTCTAGGGAGGAGAATTCCGGGAGATCGGTTGCGCCTAATCCTTCAGTCTTCCAGGCATGTTTCAGTCTGAGATATGCATACCTTTGGGTATTTGTTAGTTGATAAGTGGCCTGGAATGTGTCAAAGGGTGCAAGGGTACCTTTCTCTAGTATGTCCCCCAGTTTGGAGATGGATAAGGTGCATTTTCAAGCCTTTCTTCCCAATGAATCCATAAAATTCAGGCTATGATCTCAATGTTTTAGCCTCGGTCCTGGTTCTCAGTGGGGATGGCTCTAAAGCTATTGGCCTCCTGCATCCTGCTAGTCCATCATGCCAGGTAGAATGTGGGGGTCTGTCGTGGAATTTGAAGCCCCCAAACAGGTTTCGGAGGAGACTGCAAAAGATCTGCAGTGGTGGGTGCTGAATTGCAATTGAACAAGCGGTAGACACTTCTCTCTGTATCACCTGGCTGGATTTTTAAATGCAGGGCAGATGAAATCAGCCACTGACACAGAGCAGATCACATATGGCAGTTGCATTCAGAGCTGTTCCCGGAGGGGGCGCAGTCGGGAGAGCACAGGCTTGATCACTTTGCCACCATCAAGAACATGCAGTGCCAACACTTTTGCACACTGGAGCTCCTAAGAGTCTCAGAGATGCGTTCTGCTTAGAGTGGCGCCTGGGTTCCCTGTATCCCCTTTTGTAACTACCGCTCCTACTCAGATTTCTGAAGAAATTACCCCGCCCAAATCATCCTTTGGCTCTGGATTGGGCCAGGATCGAGTGGTATATGGAACTTCTGGTATGAGCATCTGTCCTCCAATCGGGCTGCTGATTTGGTAGGATCTTCTGCCAAGCAGGAGGTCGTGGACTTGCGCCTGGCAATCTACACCTCCATGCATGGAGACTGAGTTGTGGCAGTTGACTGCATTCAATCTACTACCCGAAATAGTATGTCATCCTGGCCTCCAGGAGCCCTTCTACAGAATCAATTTATCCCACCACTGTAGCTCAGGAACACCCATCAGCCTGGTGAGGGGCCATCTGGAAATGCAGGGCACACCTCAGCTCCATTTGTGTGTCACAGTCTATAGTGAATTCACAATGCCCAACTGTGTCATCCAACCCAGAATTGTATTCTAGGGACAGGCAGAGGCACCAAATGATCAAAGTAAGAAAATGCCAACTTTCTAAAGGTGCATACTAAAGGGGTTGGCCCTAATACTGCCAGCCAAACTGAGCCTCTGCAAATTTGTATAAATAACAGTGATAAATGGCTGTGATTATTCAAAAACACTTATACTAGAAACCCCAAGTCAAATTAATGTATTACATTGATCTGTGTGTGTATTTCACAATCAATTCTGCAAATTTGAACAAATTCACTTGATAAGTCTTAATATGTCATACAAAACAACTTCTATTCGAGGAAGACCTTTTTTTTGGGGGGGGGAATTAACAGGTGCGTTAACATGATCTGGTGTGCTCAATAAAAGTACAAAACAATAATAAATAAATAATGAATCTACATAGAAAAAATTAATTATGACAAAATAAAATTAATGAGTGGTTACATCCATTCATTCATAACGGTGTGAACATGATTTGAACCAACATAGTTCAGTGCATAAACAACCTTATAAAGGTAATTTGTGACTAACCTAACATTACGAGTCCTGCAAGATTAAGAAACCAGCTTTGGACCTAGTTTGAAAAAGGCCTATAACTAGACATACAAATCAATTGGGTATAAATATCTAGAAGCCCACTATACACAAAGTATCACTGACTACTCAAATCCATATTTGTTCAGGATTGATTTTTTTGTTTTTGTGAAAAATATATATTTTTTGATTATTATAGATAAATATTTTAAGGATACATTTTGATACATTTCAAGATCAATTGGAGTTTTTCATTCAAATATACTAGGACATATATATATATATAACTGGACATAAAACAAGAAAGAGAAACATGATGCAGGAAAAGCGGTAGATGCACTACGCGTGTTTCGGCTTGGGAGCCTTCATCAGGTGACCCGTCTTTGACTTAAAACAGCTCGAGATGTGTAGAGGAGCTGATTGAAAATTATACATATATAATTCTTCAGTCTTGTGTACCAAACGTCGTTATAGGTAATGCGTAGATTCAAATTTTTGATAGAAATATGGTGTCCTTCAACATGGGGCCACCAGCCATAGGTCTGGTCAGTTCGACTACTCTCTCGCCCCCCTCACCCCACCCAGCAGCTGCATCTTCCTTTTGTTTGCCCTCAATAGACCACAGGCCCCCAGTGGGTATTAGGATTTGCCATTACCTGCCCCACTGGCAGTCCATAACATCAGACAAGTGGGTTTTAGAAATCGTCCAGAGGGGCTATTCCATCCCCTTTCTGGAAACATCACCCATGCCACTTTCTTACGTTCGCTCATCCTTGCTACATCAGGAAGTGTGGGCCCTTTTGGCCAAAGGGGCCATCGAGAGGGTGCCCGCATCAGAGGTAGGTCATGGTTGCTATTCCCGCTACTTTCTGGTGTCCAAAAAGAATGAAGGATGCTGCCCTATTCTAGAACTGCACCCTCTCATCTTTTTCCTGAAGGAGAATTTCAAAATGCTCCTGTTAGTTCAGGTCCTGTCTGCCCTAGAGAATGGATGGTAGCACTGGACTTGCAGGAGGCATACTTCAACATCCCGATCCATCCTGTCCACAGGTGTTACCTGAGGTTCACGATGGGCCACAAGCACTTTCAGTTGGCTGTGCTCCCCTTTGACCTTACTAGCGCCCCTCGGGTTGCAGCACATCTGCAGAGGTGAGGGGTTTCAGTCTTCCCCCTAACTCCACGATTTGCTGTTGAAGGTGTGCTACACTCAGGCAGGCTTCTCCCATCTCCAGAATACTGCGACCTCCTGCACTCGTTGGCGTTCACTATCAACATGCTGAAGTCAAGAACAAAAGATGGAGGTGACTGGGAGTCACAGCACACACACTTGGTTCTTAGTAAAGTCTGCAATGGCTCAAAATCACTATACAACAATAAGGTGTTGCGTGCTCAGGAACGAAGAGAAGCAACCAATCCTTCTTCTTGTTGGAATGGGTTCAAATCTTCAAATAAGGTTTTCCCAACACTCTCAAATAAACTCAGGTAGCATTACACTGTTAGTCATCAACCTCTTTTATTCTTTTCCAAACAGTATTATGTACTTTTTCGCTGCCTCTGCCAAACGTGTTTTGTCTATGCCGCAGGGTATAGCAGTAGACTTCGTCAAGGCTGATATCAAATTATTTGAGGGTCGGATTTTATCATGGGATCTTAAAGCATCAAATCGCCCAATTCTTACTCATGCAGTCCATCCTACAAGCGTAGGGTATTAATTATACCAGTCAAGTACCTGTGACACTCTATGTGAGATACGTTTGGGAAACCCTCTTCCATGAGACTGGACACTCCATTTGTATACTTTTTATAATTAATACCCTGCGCTTGTATAACGGATTGCATGAATAAGAATTAGGTGATTAGATGCTTGAAGAGCCCACGATTACAACCAGAGCCTTGAATTACTTTTTATTAGCCCTGACAAAGTCTACTGCTATCCCCTGTGGCATAGATGAAACACGAGTTGGGATAGGCAGTGAAAAGTAAATAATACTGTTTGGAAAATAATAAAAAAGATTGGTGACTAACAACATTACTCTAGGTGCATTTATGAGAGTGCTTGGAAAAGTTTATTTCAACTTGCTGTAGTCACACTCTTGACTCCCTATCAGATGTTCCCTTTTGTCAGATCTGTTCTAAATACAATGCAGTTTTGGGCCTGATCTCCCGTACGGAAGTCCAGGATAGTCAGGCTATGATTCTGATGTTTCAGCCTCCATCCTGGAATTTGGTGAGACTGACTCTGAGGTTGTTGGGCCACATGCACCCTACTGTTAACACATGCCAGTTGGCATATGCGGGCTCTGCAGTGGAACATGAAGTCCCAGTTGATGCAGCATCAGGACAATCACTCCAGCATGGTCCAGATCTCAGAGGGGAACTGCAAAAGACCTGCAGCAGTGGTTGACCAATCTCAATTGGGTCAGCAGCAGAGCCCTCTCCCTTCCCCACCCAGAGTTGACTGTAGTGCCAGATGAATCACTCGTGGGTTGGGAAGGGGATCAGGGATAGGTGGACACATGGGACTCTGGTATCTGACAGAGTCCCAGCTCTATATCAGTTTTATGGTGCTGCAGGCGATCCAACTGGTGTTGAAATCATATCTTCCTTCAATCAAGATTTGGCTGGTTCAGGTGTTCATGAACAACACCACCGCCTTGTGGTACTGCAACAAACCGAGTGGAGTGAGGTTGTGGACTGGTTGTCAGGAGGCCTTGCGTCTCTGGACATGGCTGGAACATCAGGGCATTTCCCTGGTTGTTCAACATCTGGCAGGCTCTCTGAAACATTAGAGCAGACTAATTCAGCTGTCGACACCTAGTGGATCATGAAGGGAGTCTCCATCCGGAGGTGGTGCACAGTTTCTTCCTAGACTGGGGCGAACTTTGGTTAGATCGGTTTGCCACCACTGAAAAATGCGCCATGTCAGCAGTTCTGAGCACTAGAGTTACCAAGGTGGCTCTCGCTTGGAGACACTTTTGGTCTTGAGTGAAGTTCAGGCCTACTGCACACCTTTCCGCTGATACTACTACTGTCCAGTGTTATGAAGAAGATCGGGAACGACTGGGCCCAGGAAGTTCATGTGGTTCTGGATTTGACACAGAGAGTTTGGTATCCTGAGCTCCTGAGCATCAGCATCAGCCCTCTGGTTAGGTTGACCCTTCAGAATAATCTTCTGTTGCAGCAGTCAAGCAGGGTCTTTCATCCAATCCTGCACACCCTTTGCCTTCATGCGTAGATATTTAGTGGCGACAGCTGATCACTTTCAACCTTCCTCCCAAAGTCTGTGATGTTATTCTGCCAGCTAGTCGTCCCCCTTATCCCAAATCGTATTATTGATTCTGACTGTGGTCCAGCAGGGCTCTGCTCTGGGCACTGTTGAAGGTTGTCATCCATTTTGGCTTTCTCATGGATACTGGAACAACCTTCTTTATTCAAGTTACCTGTTGTGACTCTTTTTCTTATTGGACTGCAACACCCATTTTTTCCAAAATTATTTATTATGCCCAAATAGGACCTCATCCTGGTCTTAACATTTCTTTCACAGTTGTCCACTCCACTTACTCACCATCAAAACAGCTTTTCTGTTGGCCATAACATCGGCCAAGAGTGTCAGCATACTGCAAGCACTTCCTGAGCACCTTCCCTACTTTACGTTCTATCCAGACAAACTAGTTCTGATAACCCACTCCTCCTTCTTCTTAAGGTGGAGACACTTTTACATGTAGGCGAAAATATCACCTGACCTACTTTCGTTTCTCCGTCTCGCCCTTCTAAAAAAGAGAAGAGACTCCGCTGATAAGACTGAATAAGTGAGTTGTTCTACATTGATCATACTTGAGAGTTCTGGGTTGATGATCGACTGTTACTTGGCTATGTGAGGTCAAAGAAGGAAAAAGCCATGCAGAAACGGACCATCTCATGATGTATAGTGCTCTGCATAAAAAGTTGGTACGCGTTCGCGAAGTAGAAACCCCCTGAGGGCTTGCGTGCACATTACACCACAGCCAAGGCTGCTATCACTACGTTAGCTCATGGATCCCTGTCCTGGACATCCGTTAGGTTGCAACGTGGTCATCATTGCACACGTTCAACAAGCATTACTGCCTGGACATTCGGGTCCATCGTGACGGGCACTTCGACCGTCCTGCAAGACTTTTTAATCTAATCTGTTTGCAGACCCACCTCTGGGGAGGTACTGCTTGGGTATCTATTCTAAGTTAAGGAACCTGCAACTGGAAAAGTTACTTCCTCATCTGGTAGAGACTCTATCCAGCTGCAGATTCCTTACTGATCCTCCCATACTCCCTGTGAGTGATTTTTGGAAGGGGTCACCCTTATGAGACACATAATGCTGTACACCAGTTCTTCAGCATCCTTCGTGGCTCTGCACTTCTGGCATGGCAAGGTTGTGAAAAGAAACTGATCTCAACGCACTGGGTTAGGGTATATATAGGCACCCCACACATTACAGACATTGATGCTGGGTACCGCTCAAGAATTCCCGGATCCAGTTGATACCTAAAGAGAATTCTAAGGTAAGGAATCTTCAGCTAGATAGAGTCTCTACCAGATAAGGTGTTACCGAAGGTAAGTAACTTGGTTGTCAGGGTGTTTGGGTGGTGCCTACAGTTTGTAAAAAATCTCTGAATACAGGTATGGACCATAATAGAGCAAATCCACTCTGGCGAGAATATTAACCAGCGCCTTTTCGAAAAAGAGCAAAGATGGATCTACAGACTTTCTACACATAAGATCGGTCTTAATGATAACATACCCTGGAACTCCATTATGAGATAGTTATCTGCTCTGTAGAATTCCACAGTCTGTCCTATTAGGACTCTTATGAACCCATTCCCTAGCCTGTTTTGGCTTCCCTAACCCGTCACTGAAATGTTGCCATGACCTGTATACCATTCTGGTTCTCTATTTAGTGACCTACTCTGGCCGCATGTTATATCCAACTTAGTTGCCAGATGTTGTTTAAATCCTGTGGCATCTACTGGAGAGCCTGATGCCCCTTGTATCTGTAAGGAACCCTGAACTTTCCTTATGTTTTATGTCCTTTTCCGATTCCTTCCTCTCACTATATGTAGTTACTGTTTACAGGCACTGTACTTAAAAGAAACCCCCCCTAACCTGTGCGGTATGTCTACTATGGCAACTAGAAGTCATTCACTGATGCCCTGGTTGTTTGTAGCTTTTCGATACAGGCACTTCATAATAGCCCCTTAACTGAAGTGGAATGTCTTCTACAGCAACCAGTAGTTTGACACTCACTCCCTTTTTTATCACCCGTACTGCGCTTGCAAAACTCTACTTTATTCAGACTCCCAGCAACGCGCACACCGTTACTATGGCAACCTCTGGTCCCTGTGTCAGCATGCTCGGTGCCTTTCATTGGTTGCTGGAACCCACGTGTCCACACCCCGCCCAACCCGGAAGCCGAATGCCGGTTGAATATCACTGCACCGAGGGCGTGGGTCTCGATCGACGGGGCTCCCTTCAGGTTACCAAGTAGGTGAATTGACCTTCAGGATCAAGCCACAAGTAAGTCCACCCTGCTAGTTTCGCGATCCCGTTTTTCTAAACGGCATCGACGCCCCGTATCTCACTATTTTCCCCTCTGTGTTCCCGCAAAGTAGATCACGTGAGCGATCCGCCACTGGAACCAGGGCGCCCATGAAGCAAACACTTTGATCGCTTCTAGTAAGCTTGTTTCAGAGAGTATGGGAGGGTGTGTGATTGATTGTGACCCACACACAAACACGATGGCCGTTTTGGTTCAGCACGAATGTTTCGTTGGTTTCCTTGGTTCGAGGTGGCATGCAGGTTGTTTCTTATGAATGTGGGCCCCCTGATTTGCCCACCATTGGGAATGTATACACACCCTCTTCCTCCACAACTAGGTAACACCACCTGTTACCTAGAACAGTGGGGTCATATAATCGAGAACTCAGGCACATGTCTGTACATCCCCTGGGAATTGTGTAACCAGGGCTGGTTACTTGATAGTGCACAAATTACGATGCACAGTGAATTAGTAACATCCACCTCACGATCAACTTTACTCAGATGTTACCGCTAAGAGCACGACTGTATGCTGTACGTTCTACACGTGTGAGCTATTGTTGTCTTGGTCCCAACCCCCCTTCCTAAATAATAATTTTTATCCACATGTTTTTTTTTCAGAATCCGGAGGAAGACTACTACACTATTTTTTCGGGAACCACGATTTTGTGGTTCCATTTGACACAGTGATCGAGGGCTGCACACGCCTTAGCATGTGTGTACCTCCCCGTTCACCCATATTGGTCCTGACGAAAACCTATAATACTACCATGGTTGAAACATGTAGACCTAAGTTTTAAACACATAACACACAACGCTATTTTTAATACACTACACGTCTATGTAACACCAAAGCCTACCTAACTAGACAAAGGTGTCTCACTTTACTTTTATCCGGTGTCCAAATACTCCAGAATAGTCTACGAGTAGCTTTGGACACTTTTTAAACCACTTACGTTAATATTCCACTGCACATATAAAAGAAAAAGGCCCGCTCCACTGTAATCAGGTGTCGAAGCACACCTGTTGGCACTCGGCCTTCGGGGTGGGACCCCGATGATAAAGCATGTCACCAACAAGGTTGGTGAGTGAGGGGTCTTCTTAAAGGACTACCTATGTCCCAGGTTGGTTGGGCACTACGTGCACCATAATAATCTGTATTCAGAGATTTTTTACAAAGTCTCACGGAGTTACTCCTCCATTTGTTGTTGATAATATTTACAAGGGGACACATACTTAAATTCCCTTTCTCGCCCTTTTGTTATTAATATGGTGCCTACAGTTGTCAGTTCCAGGGCAGAGTGGATTCGACACAGAGCAACATAACCTCATCTATCTGCATACATGGGCTTTGCTAAAGAATCTTCCGGATCCAGGTTGGTGCCTAGGCATATTCTAAAAGTAAGAAATCTGCGATAAGAGAAAGAGTATCAAGGAGAAATTGCACTACTGAAGATAATTAAAGAGTTCAATTGCTGTTTACTTTCCGCAGACTTCTGAAATTCCACAGTTTTCAACAATTGTTGCTGCCTTTCTGCCTTACAGTGCCAAGGCTCTTCTGAGTATTTGACGTTATCGTATCAAATATTTGTATAGCGCATATCTGTCACCCTACTGGTATCCTGGCGCTTGAACATCAAAAGAATAGTGTGACTAACTGGTCTACCATTACAACCGGGGGACTAGATATTGCCCCTTGGGAACAGCCATGTTTTCAACAGCTTTCTGAAACTGATTAATGTGTGGGACTGTCTAATAGGCTGGGGTAGCTCATTCCAAAGTTGCGATGCTACCACTCCAAAGGCTCTGCCCCCGTCCTAACTCTCCTAAAGCTGATGGTCTTTACCAAATTTGTATTGGAAGAGCGAAGCTGCCTTTCCGGGTTATACCAAGAAAATCTTTCCTGTAAAGGAATAGGGCCCATGCCATGCACCGCTTTGTATTCAATGCATAAAGACTTAAAGTGGATCCTCTCCTTAATAGGCAGCCAATGTAAATCTCTCAAGACTGCAGTTGTTGAGGTCCTCCGTTGCCTATTTAGGCCAATTTGGCTGCCATAGACTGGATTCACTGTAGTCTCCGTATGATATACTGTGGGGCTCCCAGATACAGCGCATTACAGTAATCCAGTCTACTAAGAATTACGCTCTGTACCACGATGGGACGCATGTCCTTAGGCAGGAACTGGAGGATTTGACGTAGCATTCGTAACAACGCAAAGCATACATTAGTCGTTTTGTTGACCTGGGATTCCATCTGGAGATTACCCTCCAATTGTACCCCCAAGTTACGCACCATTTTGGTCGGAATTAAGGGGTCATCCTCTGGGCTGAGCTTGAAGTCTGGCATTAACAATTGGTGCACTCTGGAAGAGGGATATACAAAACTTAAATCAAGGAGATAGAGAAAATAGCTTTCTTTAGTATGTGTCACAACGTGTGACAGAGCACACTCTGATTTGGTCTCGCTCCTTCACTCTATCCTCACCGGTAAGGTAAATCTCCTATTTACAGAAGTAAGCACATTTCCAATGGAATCACTGCAGCTTCTTTTAACTTGACATCCCTGTTTGCTTCTCTCTCGATTTCAAACCACAATAATAGGCTCGAAGAACAAAGAGCTACATTGTCTGTTCACAAGGACTAGTTGCAGCATCAGTTCATTAACGATTCCCTAATTCTAACCATCTTTGCTGGATTTCTAAAGCCATATGGCAAGAGCGAATTTCAGTTAGCCAAGAGATAAGATGGTAATTTCTTTCACAAATTATGAACCTGGGAGTTGAAATGGAGATGCTTATAGTGAAAAATAGATGCAAGACTCGGAACATAGTTCTGCTAACATAAACTTGGATTTGTTGTTCCTGAGGGAATCAAAATTTAAGATAGTAAGGCTTATTTGACCAGTTTTATGGAAAAATATTTGTGCCATTGAAAAGTGGTCTTCACTGTATGACATCCAATGCAGTGTATCATTATTTCCTGCTACAAGACAATTCTGAGCTCTTATTGTATACTGATAACCACCCTCTGTGAATCAACTTTTAGTTTTGCTTCTTCTTTAGAGCTGCCATCTGCGAGGAAGCTTGAGATGTACGAAAATGTATTTTTATTTTGAAAGACTAGGGCTTCTGGGAAGGCCTGGTGTTGCTGAAGGTCAACTGTTCAGACTGCGTGCCTCTTTTCCTTGCTCTTTAAAAATATGTTTATTGAGCACATTAGGTTGCATAAAGAGAGGAGGGGCTGGCGAGATCAGCTACTAAGCAATAGGGCTCCTCTTGGATGATGGGAAGACAGGATAAGGATCAACTCTTGGCAATTGCTGATTTGCAATGTTGAAAAATAATGCAGCTTCACATTCACAAAGTACCATGAAGTGAGTAAGTGCCCCCTTCCCCTTCCAGGTAGACTGATGTGATTGGTTTTTCAGCCCTGAAGTGCACTGTGCCCTGCTGACCAGGTGAATGCCCCCTCAAATGTGTATAAGCAATGTGCTTATTCTTGAGTAGCATATTTAACTTACCTATTAGTCCTAGTGTACGGTTTAAAGTAAATGTTGCTTGTAACCTGCAGCACTTATTGTGCCACCACTACAGTGACTATGTGGAAACATGGCTCTAGATCTGAGACTTCAGCCTAGTCAGGCACCTTTTAAACTGCCAAGCACACTTGGCAAAATAAACCCTATAGCCAAGTCAAAACCTTCCTTTATAATATTTGTAAGTCAATCCTAGGAAAGGCCTTAGTAGCCCACAAGACAGGGTGCTAAATATTAAAAAGAAGGGCATGGGGGCGTGGCCAAGATGGCGACCTAGAAAGCTGCAGGTCCCGTAAGCTCCCCGACACAAAACCCTCCCACGGACCGCTAGGCGTGTGATTCCCCCCCCCCCCCCCCCCCAGAGCTGAACTGGGGGTGGGAGGGCTGGAGGACGCTGCAGGTTCGGTGCGGGGACCACCGGAAGGGAGAGAGACGGCGTAGGAGTGGTGATACGCTCGGTCGCTAATGGCCGTGAAATGGCGCCCACAGAACGAGCCCGGTGAGCAAGGCGGGCGGCGACCTGGCGGAGAAGCCCCTGTGGTCGGGGGGCTCAGCACTCATGCCGGGGGGGGCGCTGACTGCTTCCGTGCCCCCCTCCAGAGGCTCCGGGAGACGCAGCGGGAGGCAGCCGTCAGCCCCGCGGCCCCAGAGTGATGAGTGGGCCCCAGCGTGGAAATCGAGGGCGGGGTCGCAAGGCCCTGCGGCCGGTGACCGTGCCAGGCACCTCCTGGCACAGAAAGGACTCCTGGCGCTCTCCCCCACAGGGTCGCTGCTGGTGACTGGCACCCTAATTGCGGCAGGACAAGGCAGATTGCGAAGAGGTGAGGAGACGGGGGGCTGCTCTGCGAGGGAAGGCAGCCCCCTGAGAGGCCGCAGGCGCCATTTTGAGGAGAGTTTTCAGCGGGAGGTGAGGAGGACAACCAGCGTGGCCCCAGGGAGACGGTACTTTCTTGAAGGCGGTCGGGCACGGCGCTAGTTCCGGGAGTGCCCGGCAGGCCTGGGAGCTTTAGCAGGGCATTGCCGCTGATTCCATAGCGCTGCAGGAGGCGGCCAGCACGGTGGTGGCTGAACAGCGAGGGCCACGAGGCGACCTAGGCATAAACACGCATCGGGGAGGCAAGTGCTCACTTGGGAAAATGGGCCCTAAACCAGGGACCAAACACAAGATACACGGCCAGCTGACCGCACAATCCACGGACCCATGCATCGAGGCAGGAGAGGGCAGGGGCACCTCCTGGACAGGGTGGTTAACCACGGAGGAGGCCCCGGCTGCTGGGCACCCAAGGAAAAAAGCTGGAGTAGAGGGAGATGAGAGATCTGCGAAGGGGGCACCCGAAGTGGTGGAGCGAGAAGACCGGCACTTCACACACTCGAACGGTGGAGCTGTATGCCTCCTCCCAGCTGGGCAGGGGACATCACGGGGGCAAGCACCAGAGGCATTGAGTGACCATCGGGGCGACTGAATTGAAAGGACAGACAGCGGCGAGGGCTGCACGAACAACAGCAGGAGGCACAGCATGGCCGGTCTGAGGAAGAAAGGGGATCGCACCTTCCCTGAGATGCTCAGCAAGGGCCCGCCGAAAGGGGACAAGGGGCTGTCCTCCCCAGGGGCGACAAGGCAACACACTGAGCCCAATGAAGGCGAGGTGCCCTTCACAAAATCCTTTTTGGAGACATTGTTCAACTCCCTCCGCAAAGACTTTCAAGCGCTGAAGCAGGAGGTCGCAGGGGAGGTCCGGGAGATCAGAAAGGATGTGGACGGTCTGGGCGAGCGGCTAGCCGCCATGGAAGAAGCAGACCAGGCCAGAAGCGACGAGATAGAGCAGCTCCAGCAAGAAATCATTTGCCTTAAGGACCAGCAAGTTGATGTGCAGGCGCATGCGGAGGACTTAGAAAACAGGTCCCGACGTAACAACATTCGGGTCCGAGGTGTCCCACTTAAGGAAGAAGGTGCGGATATCACAGACTATCTACAGGCATTGTTTCGAGACATTCATGGGGAAGCTGCGGACTTCGTCGTCAGAATTAATAGAGCTCACAGAGTGGGGTTGGCGAGGTGCACACCTGCGCCCCCCCCAGACATCTTGGCCTTTTTACCAGCCTTTCCGCTTAAAGAAAGAATTCTCAGGGAGGCACGAAAGAAGCAACCCCTTCAGTACCAGGGCCAGCCCGTGGCATTGTACCAGGACCTCTCGGCCATCACGCTCCAGAAATGGAAAGCATTTAAAGTGGCCACAGACTTCTTATGTGACAAGGGGATCCTGTACTCATGGGGACACCCCTTTTGTCTGATTTTCAAGTGGAAAGGCGCCCTACACCAACTACGTTGACTCCACGACACGTGTACCCTGCTGGGCATTGAGCGGATGCTGGCCTCTCACACCATAACACAAGAGAGGGCCAATGCCATCCAGGAGGTTGCCAGAGACACTTCACTGACCGACTGATTTATTATTGTGAGGGGGGGATTCTATAGCACTTCTGCAGTCTAGTTGGATTTGGGGTTAGGGAGGGAGGGGTAGGGGGACGAGAGTTCAGGCAGGGGATGGTAGTTGGTTGGTTTGGGCGGGTAGATTTGGAGGGTTGGGGGAGGGGCTGGGTAGGGGGGTGGGTTCCAGTGTGTCGCACTACAGGGGAGCACGGGCAGAGGATGGGGGGCTTTCGGCTCCCTCGAGCATCTATAGAGATCAACCCGAATCCTCCCATGGCTGATGATGTCTTGAAGGTTATCACCTTAAACGTGAAGGGGCTTAACAACCCTATAAAACGGAGGGCCGTCCTATCTTTCCTGGAGAATTAGGGGGCTTCAATATGTCTGCTGCAAGAAACACACCTGCTCTCCAGGGACTGGCTTTGCATGCGCTCCAGGGCGTTCCCTCAGCAATACTTCTCCTCCACTGCAGAGAAAAAGGCGGGGGTAGCTATTCTCTTTGCTAAGCATTTCAAAGGCCAAGTAGGGGACAAGATTGCCGAAATCAAGGCAGGCTCCTAGCATACAATGTTCAGGTGGGAGGTAGGTCCGTGGCTATCGGGTCGGTGTATGCTCCTAACACCAAGCAAGAATCCTTTCTCACAGGGGCCCTGGCGGATGTCCTTGCTTTTCAAACGAAATATGCACTGGTGGGGTGATATTAATCTGGTGATGGACCAGGATGAGGATAGGTCAGGCCACCGCTATGGCTCCACAGGGGCAGTCTCACAGGAAGGTAAACAGTGGTTGGCCAGCAGAGGGTTCTTAGATCTTTGGCATGAGGCCCACCCCAAGTCTACGGGGTACACATTCTATTCTCATGTACACCATACATACACTCGGTTAGATCACTTTTTTGGGGTCTCCCGACCTAGCTGCCTCAGTCACGGACACAGACATTATCCCGGTGGCACTCTCTGATCACGACGCGGTCACACTTCACATTTTGGTCCCTCACACGAAATAACACAAAGGCAGGTGGTGCCTACGGGAGACACTATTACAACACAAGGGGGTCACACAGCAACTACACAAAAGGATCACGGACTACTTGAGCCTTAATGATAACGCAGAAGTACAAGTGACAGCGGTTTGGGGGGCACTTAAGGCGGTGGTATGTGGAGACCTCATAGCAATAGCAGCATCAGAAGCTCTAGAACGAAAGGATAGGAGGCAGGCGCTATCGGCGCAGGTGTTAGCATTAGAGGGGGTACATAGCAGAACAGGGGCCCCTAGAATTTGGCGCCAGCTGAAAGCAGCTAGGGCACAGCTTGCGAGCCTAGATCATGATCGCACAGAATATGCGGCCCTATGCCTCCGACACACATATTATGTGGGAGGCCATAAAACAGGGCGCTTATTGGCCAGCAAGCTTAGAGCTAGGGTCCACCGCTCAAAAATCCCCGCTATTCAGGGCCTGGGGGGGGGGGGCACATGCTTCTGGAGGACGAGCAGATAGCGGACGCGTTTCGGGGATTTTATGCCTCGCTCTACGCTGCAGACCCAGCCTTAGAACCAGGGGGTGGGGATACCTACCTCATCGGGGCGGCGGTTACGGCCCTTATTGAGGCCAGCGCACTTTCACTAGATGCCCCGATAGGGACGGAGGAAGTGGTATCGGCGATAGCACGCCTCAAACCTCTGAAAGCTCCAGGGCCAGACGGCTTCTCCGCCAGCTTCTACAAAGCCTTTTGCCCATTGCTGGTGCCTGTTCTTACCAAATTGTTTAACTCTTTCCAGTGACCATGCTCCATCCCACCGGACATGCTTGCTGCAGATATTATCGTACCGCCCAAGTCCGGCAAGGACACCTCACAGTGTGCCGCCTACCGGCCCATTTCCTTGCTCAATTTAGACCTCAAAATCTTCAATGGGATTCTGGTGGCTCGACTAGGTCCATGCCTGCCGGGTATCATAGAGCCCGACCAGTCAGGTTTCATCCCCAACAGGCAGTGCAGTGATAATACCAAGCGACTCTTGCACGTTATAGACAAAGCCCATTTTAAATACTCTGACGCGGCTCTCTTATCGGTCGACGCCGAGAAGGTGTTCGACAGGGTGGACTGGAGACACCTGGACAAGATTTTGGCGTGCTTTGGCATTGGGGAACGCTTCCAGACTTGGGTCGCTAGTTGTTCTGTCGCGCCCCAGGCGACAATTCGGGTTAATGGCATAGGCTCGCAACCCTTTGATATCCGGAGAGGCACAAGGCTGGGGTGCCCGCTCTCACCCCTGTTGTTTGCCCTTTATATTGAACCATTTGTGCAAAGAATCCTTGACAATCCAGATATCGCTAGTGTCACGTTTGGAGGCGAGCTGCATACCATTAGCCTGTACGCGGACGAAATACTTGCAGCGGTAGACAACCCCTCACGTTCAGTGCCAGCTTTCCGATCGGAAATGGAGACCTTTGGGAAAGTTTCAGGATTCAAAATGAATATAAGGAAATCCTTGATTCTTCCCCTGGGCTGTAACGCCCGTAAGACCGCTAGCGGTCTGCGGCAGTTTGGGGGGCTTTCCTCCCGCATGTCTCTGCCGTACTTGGGGATCAACCTGACACCCAGCACAAAACAGACGATTGATCAAAATTGCACGGCACTCTTTGCTCAACTTCAAGGGGACCTGAAGAGATGGAGGCAACAACCGCTATCTTAGCTAGGGCGCGTGGCGGCGATAAAAATGTCCCTGCTCCCCAAGGTTCTTTACCTGTTCCAAACCATTCCAGTAACTCCACCGCTCAGGATGCTTCAGAAATTGCAAGATGCAATACAGTAGTTCGTATGGGCGGGTAAGCGTCCGAGACTCCGCAAGGACTTGGCTAGGCGGGCTCCTATAGAAGGTGGCTTGGGCATCCCTGACCTTCTCAGATACTTCCATGCGACACAACTTCGCTATCCCCTGAAGTGGAACCGTCCTGAGTCAGAAAAAAGGTGGCTATTCCAGGACCGGGCGATGGCCCAAATGTCGCTGTGGAAGGTCCCCTTTTTGCACCGCTCAGACAGACCGTCTTATCTCAAGAAATCACCTATTACCCGCTCGCTACTCAAAGTGTAGGATGCGGTGGCGGTCAACCGAGGCCTCACCACTTTCCCCTCGCCTATGACGCCACTACTTGATAATCCGGCCTTTCCTCCCGTGATGGACCCCAGGGCGTTTCACCAGTGGCGACCCTCGGAATGCAGGTCGGCCGGTCATCTGTTCGACTTGGATGGCTTTATTCAGCTTGACACCCTGAAGGAGATGTACACTCTGATAGTGCCACAGCATTTTCAATACTTCCAGATTCTCCACTGGCTCACACAAGGAGACATGTTACCAATGGCGAATCGGCACCTAACAGCATATGAGAAATGGCTCATTACGAAAAAGTCAGTCAGACAAGCAATCACAGACCTTTATAAAATGCTAAGCCCGCCCAAAGTCTAATTCACGCTCTGCTGATCAGAGGCACTGGGAACCGGAGGTCGGAAGTAGTTTTACAGTTAAGGAGTGCCATGACATTTACCATAGGGCCCACCACACTGCCAGGAACGTGGCAAGTAGGGAATCGGCAGTTAAGATCGGATATTACTGGCACCTAACTCCGACAGGGCTACATCAAAGTAACCCAAGCCGCAGTTCCACATGCTGGAGGGGGTGTGGTAAGGTGGGGACACTGACTCATTAGTTATGGGAGTGCAAGGAGGTAACGGATTACTGGAAAGAAGCACTTCACGACATTGACACACACTCCGAGACACAGATTCCCCATTTTCCAGCCTACACATTACTAGGCCTCCCAAATGCCTTAATGTTCCCACTTAAATCGATCAGGGGGAGACAGATGGGGTTGGCAGTAGGGGCGGCGGCACATCATATCCTCTCACTCCGGGGTACTACGAGGAAACCTACACACACGGGCTGGCTTCATAAGCTCTGGTATATCATGGTTATGGAGCGGATCCAGCAGACTCCTTCACCACCATACGGAAACCTTTCATTACTCTTATAGCTGGGGAATTCAATGAACCTACATGTCCGGAATACCTCAGGGTGCTGCGACTCGCGGATGAGTTTGCCAGGGGGCCGGCTCCTCAAGTTAGTACTCACATAAGCACGCTCTTTGTGCTACATCAAGAAGGAAGACGTGACACACCAGAGGGGAGGATAGGGGGGGTTGGGGGAGGGGTATGTTTGTTCTTGGGGTAATTTAATGCATTATTAGTATGGGGACAACCACTACTCGCTCTCATGGACACATTGGGCTACCTTGTGGTATACGCAGTTCCCTAATTGAGGTTGGAGGGTGGTGCGGCACAGGTTCATGAGGGGGCCATCAGGGACCAAGTTTGTCATATTGTATTGTGTTTAATGCACTGGAAATCAATAAAACAATACCCTCCCCCAACACACTATATGTGCTAACCTCCATTTGCAACCACCAAAGATTGTACTATAAGGTATCAAATTAATCATTACAGTAAACCTGACTCATTGATGATGTCCCAGCAACGGGGAACAAAAGGGCTATTGGTGGGAAGAGGTGTAACCTCCTCCAGCAGGATGGCCAGAAGGTGGTGGCCACAGATGGCCCTGCTTCAAAGGGGCTACTGCCTCTAAAAAAGCACATGCACTGTACATCTTAGCTAAACCTTAGCCTGCCGCTCATTAGTGTAGGTAGACAGACTGGCATCGTCTCCAGAGGGGGAAAATCTATTGCAGAATAGGTTTTGCAGGAGAAGTGGCTAATTATACTGGAAACACCTTACGGGTGTGCCCATAGCTCTGACCCAGGGAAGAAGGGTCCAGACAGTTTGGATTTGAGCAGAGATACACTGTTAGATTATTTTGTGCCAACCCCACAGGAGATTGTCAGAAGGGGTAGGGTTGATCCATGGAAATTGCATCCCCTTTGGCTGGGGCATCCTCTCTATCCACATCCTCGAAATTGGCATACAAGTGTCACCCCTGGCTTTCAGCCTCGATACACAGCTGGACTTTGAAATGACAGAAAGACTGCAACTGGTGAACCTGTGGAGCTCAGAAAGAAAGATTGCACCAAGAAAGCCAGCATCTACTGAACCAAAACGGACTTCAAAAATAAGAAGGGCTGCTTCTACTGTTGTCTTCGAGGCAAGAGACCCCAAGGGCTTGACCTTCTCCAGATTGTGCCAAAGACCAGTTAGTAGACTCCAAGAAATAGTGGCTAACCTTGTATTAATCCTCAGGGTCACAAAAGCTAGGTCCTGGACCCTTGGTTCACACTGGAATGTATTGTTTCTCGCCCCAGAACTGCAACCTGCAATCTAAAGGCAAAAATAACAGTTTTTGGTTAGAGTTCAAGGCTTATAGACGATTGCTACTACAGGTTTAAGGGTAGCCTTGAACCAAGACTTCACCAGACCGCTGGACTTTACCTATCTATCAACGTCTAGCCCAGCACCAGCCTCACCATCGATGAGAAAACGAACCAGAAAAGATTCTAAGTGCGAAGGTAAAATGTTGACTGGGACCAATTTGGTGCCCACTTCAGATACAAACGTCCATCGGGGTTGTACTTAAACTTTGACTTTTCCTTGGACCCATTGTTCAAGACTCATAGACTGCCACTAAGAGTGGAAAGCTGTGATTTACACAACTTTCTGGAACTTGTAAACATTTTTAGAGTAAAAAGCAGTGATATATGAAAATATTGCAAAAATCGTAACTCCAGTTCCCTTCATCTGATTTTGTCATTTTGGTATCTATTTAAGGATAATGTATACTATTGTTTTTATAAATTGGAGCTGTAGTTTTAGTGTGTCATGTTTATTAATTGACTGATTAGGTACTGGTAAATTCTTTACACTTGTTTTCCTTTAAGTTAAGGCAGACTGCTCTGTCCCACAGCTACCCCAGGACTGAGTAAGGTTGGATTTAAAGAAACCTAACTAGACCTCATACAAAATAGTGATATTATTACTTGGTGAGGTCTCACAACCACCCCAACTAATAATCCACGTTCTCACGTGTGGAGAAAACTAAAAGGTCAAGTTGCGCCAATGATATAAGAGTACCTATTAAACAAATGCAGAGCATAATTTTGATATGATAATTGCTGTATGTGAGTCAAAGACAAGATCTGATTTTTATGTATGTATGCATGTAGTTTTATGTATGTATGCGTGTTATTTATATACTGCAAACGTAGCCAAAGGCAGGATAGTGCTGTACAGGGTCAAAGTCAAAGATCCAATCAATGGATAATTGGAGTGGAAGATGGGCTCTGAGAGTGGTTATAAATATTTGAACTCGTATAGTTTTATCTCTGAATCATACCTGGAGTGTGAATGGAATATGAAGTAAAGTCTTCATGGTTTATTAATATTTAATTAAGCTGTACTATTGTCTGGGCCACTAAAACTACTCTGCGATGGAGGACCAAACTATGCTGCATAATGGAACACATTTATTTGATTTGCCATAACATACTTGTCACAAGTTCTGCCTCATTTGTGCCAGTTTAACACCTGATCCAGGATAGAGCGATCCTCAACTAAAGGGTCTGCAGGTAACCTTTGCAATGTTCTGCTTCTGCATGGTACCAAAAGTGGCAAATGTTAAGCATCGTTTAATAAGTTTGAGCTAGAAGCAAAATATTTTAGTGTTGAAATCTGCAAATTATGCAGGATGCTTTGTTTTTTTTGGAACGAGAAGTAGTAAATCCACAAGCCTACAGAAAACACCACAGCTGGAGATTGCATAATTCCAATGTCCTGCACAACAATGTATTCTTATTACAAGAGATGCATTTAGACTGTGAATGGTCTCTAATTCTAACTGGATCACAGGTATATGGGCCAGGTCAACTATGCAACCAAGTCATGGCGAATGCAGTCAAAGTTTTCTAGTCAATTCAAATACAATTCATTAAAAAGGGCCACTACATCACAAATGGCAGCTACATCACAAGTGGTACTAGAAGTATTATTGCAGGGCAAGAAAGAGTGAGTGCATCAATAATTAATCATAGTCAACTGGCACTTACTGATCTTTACATTGAAATGCCTCAGTTTTCCCCACTGCACTGAAGGCCACCTGCCAGCAAGATGGCTGAATTAAAATCATTGACCTGGCTATGATATGAGACAAGAATACAACTTAAAATTACTTGCATGACTCACAAAGTCATACACTACAGCACAAGATAATTGGCACAAACATTTGAATTATCTGGTGGAGGCAGATCCTCTTGAAGCACCAGCACCTTGTTGCTAAAACCAAAGATTTTCCACAAAACCTTGCAACAGAGCCTTCTCATGCATTGCCCTGTAAATTTGGAACTCTGACTCTCCAGAAATCAAACTGACACCTTCTACTGCACCCTTCAACGAAGAAGTTAATCACTACTTATAAACACATTTATGCTCTAGGTTTACACTTTTTGACTCTTGATCTTCACCCATGATTATTATTCGTCTATTGAATCATGTATATTTTCTTTTTGACTTATCCGATGGAGGCTACTTTCCTCAATTTGCTATTTTACATAGTTGTACCTTTCTAATGTATGTGGCTGTTCTCTTGTTTCTTACTTGTTACTTATTTCACCTATAACCTGCTATGATACGATCGCGGGTCATGTTCATGCTATCTAAAACTTTATAAATAAATGAGCACTAGCTGCTGGCACCTTCGTGAGAAGTACAGGTTATAACTTTGAGTACAGGCATGTTCAGCTGAGCCCCCCGACTTTCTAAGGGTCATAAATATAGTCCAAGTACAGTGGTATGAACTCAGATAACTTTAGTAAGCATTGGATGAGGAAACATTAAGTCGGGGAACTGAGTAGATTACAAGTATCTTGAAGACCGGGGTGGTGACAGAATGAGATGTGTTTTCCCTGTGATTTGGAATCCTGCAAATTAGGCACCCTCTGTGGTTGGAACACTCGTGGAATACTCACTCGCATGCACTTCTCACTGTAGAGATTAAAGAGACTCTCACAATGAAAATAAAGACAACCGAAAGCTGAGTCCCCATAGAGTTTATTAATAATTAAATAGCCCCACTTTCACAGGGAAAAAAATAAGTGCATTTGCTCTTACTCTTGTATTCCCTACCATTGAATGGGAGCTCCATGTCCCGTTAGAGGGTCAAAGGAAACATACATTATTTGGGAGTGAACTAGCTCAATAAAGGACATTTGACCCTCCTCATTCAGGGTGAAGGGGATGTGAAAAGTACCTTTCTCCTAATTAAACATGTCCTAGGCTGACTGGTTCATTTACATTGCCTTGACTGCTAAGGGATTGAGTGGGGGAGAGCTCCAAGGCTACACTGTAAACCTGTGGAAACCTGACCAAGTGAAGTTAAAGAAAATGATTTGCCAGAAAGTAGGTAGTTGTCATTTAAATATATTTTAAATACATTTTCCATAGTGTACAAATATGTGCAGGAAACGGCTTGAATATATTACCATTCTGTAGTAGGGGATCTCTGTGTATAGTCCTAATCTAGTGAATAGTCCCGCCCATGTGCGTGGACCCCGTAGCAATCAAAAATAATCTCTTAAAATGTCTTCTTTGTAGTCCTGCATAGACACTTAAGAGAAAATCAAGACAAATAATGCAGCCTAACACTTCCAAGGCTACAAAGGCCACCACTTAATCTAAACAGTGAAAAGGATAGCCAACAATGTCCGATTTTACACATTTTACCAAGTTTCCTTCAAAGAGAAAACTCCCCTTCACCAAAATCCTTGAAATGATAGAGATGAAGAGTTGGACAGACAAGCCCCCATAGGCTGCTATTCTGTGTCTGGAAAAAGGATACTGTGCCTTCAAGGAACTCTCTGTATCCCAGGATGTACAGCCAAAGTCCTTTTACTTTCAGTTCTTTTTTCCGGCTCCTGCTAGCAGGACCCTAGAGCATTGAGCTCTCCTTTTTGGGTATTTCTTCAATTTTTGGCACTTTTCAAGTGTTTTGAGTGTTTCACTCGACGTCTGTGGTCTTCCTCTTCCTTTTGCTGTGTTTTTTAGTCAATTTTGCCCACTCTTTCTGTCGAATATGCCAGCTTTATTCGACAAGTGCCCTGTGTGCGCCAGGAAGAAGGGTAAATCTGACCCCCACAGAGTATGTATACTCTGTCTCCCTTCCGCCCAAGTCCCTGAAGCCTGTGAGATTTGTCAATCCTTCTCCAGGAGGACCCTGCATGACAGGGAGATTCGTCTCCAAGGCCTGGAGCAGAGGAGACATCAGGAACCAGGTGGGTCTGGGCATGGAGGGACTCAGTCATCATCCTCCGCCCGTGCTTCGGCCTCTGGGGGGATCCCCAGTCAAGAAAAGGCCCAGAAAAGGCACCAGCCCGGTCGACGTCGATGGCTTCGGCGTCGAGAGACATGACCAGGGCTCTGGGTCGAAGCGTCGTCGAGGGGAAGGACGTCGAGACCTCGGACGAGGTCGACGTCGAGGACTTCACCGGCGTCGACATATCATCGACGTCGAGAGGAGTCTAGGAGGCACCGGCGCTCACCGTCGAGGCGACACGGCCATTCATCGGCGAGGTCGACTCGACGTTTGACGATGAGGAAAGACAAGTCGACGTTGAAGAGAAGAGAGTCGACGTTGAGGAGTTCATCGACGTCTAGATGATAGACGTCGAGAAGCAGAAAGGCGAAGAGATCGACGTCGAGGAGGGGTTCAAGGGCCAGGACGGCGTCCTCTGCCTCAGTAGTCAGCCTGTCTTCTGCATCGACGCGTCCCCGCTCACGGCGGCGCCGGCGCTCGGCTGAAAAGAGGTCTGCCTCCAGGGTATCCTCTTCAAGACCTGCGCAGAAGAAGAGGAGAGTGGTTAGGACTTCGAAATCCGAATATTTTCTGACTTATTCGCCTTCTAGGCCCAGGACGCCTACGCCTCCACCAGTGGCTCCGCCATTGCCTCCGAGGAAGCCTCCTCCGCTACCTCCTTTGCCTCCTCCTCTGACTTCTCCACCTCCGCCTCTTCCTCCGCTTTCACAACTGCCTCCTCCATCTCTGCCGCAACTTCCCTCACTGCCTACGAGGCCTCCACAGCCTAGGACTCCGGTTCTGCCTCCGCAGCTCCCGCCTCCCATACGGCCAGTGGAATGCCCGAGGCCTAGGAGGTCTAGATCACGGTCCAGAAGGAGACATCGAACGCGGAGTGACCATCTGTGCTCGACACGGTCCCGTCATCGTCACCGGAGGGATAGGTCACGGTCCCGTCATACGGACTCTTCCAGTGGCCGGTTATATTCTCCCACCTTATCAGATTACCCCATACGAGGGTGTCACCGGTGGATGACATTGTTACATTTCAGGAGGTGCTATTGAGAGGGGCAACGAAGTTGGGATCACTTTAACGGTACCCACACCTTCTACATTGGTGATATTTGAAACCTTACACAAGCGGCATTCGTCTCGACCCTTGAGAGTGCCACCGCGCTCTTGGGTTGCTATGACCGCTCCTTGTGGGTGTCCCTGCAGCAATTCCTTGAGCTACTCCCAAGGGATAGGAGAGAGGACTTCCTGGAGATTTTGAATGAGGGCATGATGGTCTCCAATCAGGTCCTCAGCTCTGCGGCGGACGCCTCTCTCCTGGCAGCTCATGGTTACTGCCATGGCATCAATTTACGACAACATGCCTGGTTGCGCCTTACATCTCTCAAACCGGAGGCGCAAAAGAGAGTCGCTAATTTACCATTCTCTGGATCGACTCTCTTTGGGTCACATGTGGACGAGGAGATGGCCCGCATGAAGGCAGAGGTAGAGACACTTAAAGCCGTTGGTTTGGAGAAACCAAAAGAGTAGAAGTCCTTCCGCCCATTCCAGAGGCGGTATGGTTCTTAAAGACGAGGGCAGGGTCGTCAAGCTGGTCAACAGCAACAACAGCAGCAGTACCAGCGGCAACCATTCCAGAAGCGTCAGAGGGGCAGAGACGGACAGCAATCCTCCTCAGCAAACAAGGGCCCGGCCAGTTCTAAGCCCTGAGGTGCTACTTCCCCCTCTTCCGTTACCCGCTCCGGTGGGGGGAAGCATACAGAATTACTTGGCAGAGTGGAAAAAAATTACTCAGGACAAGTGGGTGCTAAATATTGTTTGCCCTCCTCCAGTGATTCCACCGGTTTGCTCGCAGTTCCAGTTGCTCGAGCTCCAAGCGGAGGCCGCTACCCTGTTAAGAAAAAGGGCGATAGAACACGTTCCTTTGTCTCAAAGGGGAAAGGGTCTTTACTACCGGTTCTTTCTGGTGCGCAAACAAATGGATTAGCAGGGAGAAGTTTTGCATGCTGTCTCTGCACCAGATTTATCCTCAGCTGCAAAGAGGCGACTGGCTTTGCGCAATAGACCAGCAAGATGCGTACTTCCATGTGCCCATTGCACAGAAACATCAGAAGTTCCTGCGATTTAAGGTCGGCACAAATCACTATCAGTACACCGTACTACCGTTTGGACTGAAGTCTGCGCCCAGGACTTTTTCAAAGTGCATGGCAGTGGTGGCGGCTCACCTTAGAAAGAACAAGGTGTTTGTCTACCAGTACCTGGTCGACTGGTTGATCAAGGCCTCCACCTTCCAGGAAGCGCAATTGCACTTCAACAGGGCGGCTGTTCTGTTGAGCCAGCTGGGGTTGCACATAAACATGTCCAAGTCTGTTCCGACTCCTGTCCAGTGCCTACAGTACTTGGGAACCTCCGCCGATACTCTTTCAGCAAGCGTGTCTCCTCCGGAGGAGCGACGCTTATCGATCCTTCGAAAGGCTCAGATTCTCATGGCGGTTCCATCTACGACAGTGAGGACGGTGTCTTCTCTACCTGGGTCGATGACCTCTTGCATCTTCCTCACGCCACACGCATGCCTCCACATGAGGCCGCTGTAGGAATGTCTGGAGTAAGCATGGGCGAATTTTGCGAATCTGGCGTTCGCGAATTTTGCGAATTTGCGAACTCGCAATCCGCAAAATCCGCGAATTCTCGCAAATTTGCGGATTTTTTAATTTTTTTGTGTTCGCAAGGATTTCTGCCAGTTCGCAAGGATTTCTGCCAGTTCGCGAGTGTTTTGTACCAGTTCGCAATTGCGAACTTACATGTCGGCTCAAAAAGGTCGCAATTATGTTGTTTCTACGTCTGGTTTATCATCACAGGTTTCCAGCACCCTCTGTTTCACCCCTGCCACCCTCTGTTTCACCCATGCCACCCTCTGGTACATCAATGCCACCCTCTGGTTCAGCATCACTGTAGATTATGGGGGGAAAAAGCAAGCACCCCTGCCTGCTTCAACTGACATGAATTAATTTTGGGTTGATTTATTAATGTGTCACTGTTTTAAAATTCCAGTCTGGCACCTGCTTCCTTATCTGTAACTTGCTTTCTGTTGCAGTGCAATTTTTTTTTCCCGGACCTTTGTGGCCTACATGTAGCTATTCTATGAGCCTGCTGTGAGGGTCAGAGCAGGGTCATACAATTGTTGCAACTAGCAACTGAACTCTGGAGGGGCCGTTGTCAGGAAGCACTTCAGGGAATGGTTACTAATGATGAGTTTGAACTTTTGAACCTGCTGAATGCTTTCACTTTTGCAAAACTCGTTTTTCTGCAGAGCAGCATTACAGCAACTGTAATGCCCCAAACAAGCTTATATGAGAAAGTTGATTTCTAATCCAAAAGTTATCCAAATAAAATCAAAAGGCCTCAAATCCAAAAAAGTGCAGGCAAATGTCAACCTGAGGAGTTATTCTGATAAAAATCATCATTTTCAGAAGGTCTATGCTGCTTGCTAGTAGATTTCTTGTGCAGAATTGCAATTTTTGTAATTTCGCGAGTGCGAGATTGTTGCTGCCCGCCGCACCTACATGTTCGCAATTGCGAACTTACACCGCACGCCGCAAAATTGTATCACCAAGAAAAAAAAATCTGCTGCGTGCGAATTCGCGGATTTTCGGTAAATTCGCGAGCGTTCGCGGATTGCGGATTTACCGAAAATCCGCAAAATCCGCGAGCGGAACGGATTTTCCGCCCATGCTTAGTCTGGAGGATCAGTGGGACCAGAAGTGAGGGAGCTGGGACGACAGGATCCGGCTGTCCCTTCACGCTCAACAGTCCCTGAAATGGTGGTGCTCAGCAGAGAATCTCCTCAAAGGGGTTCCATTCCACAAGGACATTCCCATTCAGACTATCTTCACAGATGCTTCTCTCCAAGGCTGGGGAGCGCATTCAGACCATCTACAGATCCAGGGAACGTATCACATCACTTTCCTGGAACTCAGAGCTGTCCACTTGGCACTGAAGGCCTTTCATCCGTCCTTTCAGACCAACTCCTTGCTTGTGCAGACGGATAATACGACCACGATGTATTATCTCAACAAGCAGGGGGGCTCGAGATCGGGCACACTGTCACAAGAAGCGCAGGCGATCTGGCACTGGCTGCTAGCCAGAGGATAACAGCTACCCATCTGCCAGGTGTGCAGAATTCTCAGGCGGATGCACTCAGCAAGATGGTGCATGAAAACCATGAGTGGGTTCTGAACGACTAAGTGCCAGGAGACATCTTTGACAGGTCGGGCACTCCAGATGTAGATCTATTCGCCACCGCCGAAAACAGAAAATGCAGAGACTTCGCCTCCAGGTATTACCAACTGGGGACTCTGGGGCATGCTCTATGGATCAGATGGTCGAACAGCTTTCTGTACGCTTTTCCACCCATTCCCCTGATTCCGGCGGTGCTCATCAAGCTGTCCCGGTCCAGAGCACAGATGATCCTCATTGCTCTGGAGTGGTCCCGACAGTGGTGGTTCACGGATCTGCTCCACCGGTCTCTCCAACCTCACCTGCGGCTGCCGTGTCGGTCGGACCTTCTCACGAAGTTTAGGGGCAGATGGTGCACCCCATCCTCTCATCGCTGTGTTTGGCGGCAAGGCTCCTGAGATAGTGCAATATGGACACCTGAATCTGCCTGAGGATTGCATGAATATTCTCAAGGAGGCTAAGCGGCCTTCCACTAGGATGTCCTATGCCTACAAGTGGAAGAGGTTCTTCATCTGGTGCCCTTCCAAGAACTATGATCCGACGACCTGCAAGGAAGATGTTGTCCTTCCATATCTCTTACATTTGGCTCAGTCTGGCCTTAATTTAAAATCTATTAAGGTTCACCTCGCAGCGTTAACTGCGTACAGGAAATGTCCTTCACAGACTTCCTTCTTCCAGATCACTGCGATTAAGGATTTTTTGGAAGGACTGAAGAAAGTGTTCCCTCCTATTCAGAGTCCTTCGCCTTCCTGGAGTTGAATGTGGTGCTGTCCAGATTGATGAAGGAACCTTTTGAACCCGTTCATAAGGCTTCATTGCAGCACTTGTCATGGAAGGCGGCTTTCCTCGTGGCCACTACATCGGCCCGCAGGGTGAGTGAGATTCAGGCATTGTGTTGTCAAGAACCTTATACTGTATTTCATGCTTCTAAGGTTGTAATGCGTACTCACCCTAAGTTCCTTTCTAAGGTGATTTCTGATTTCCATGTCAATCAGACTATAACTTTGCCTACGTTTTTCCAAAATCCTTCCACTCCAGCGGAAAGGTCTTTACATTCCCTGGATGTCAGAAGGGTGTTGAAACTCTACTTGGATAAGACCAAGGACATTCGTAGGTCAGACCAATTGTTTGTCAAGGGTCGGTCAGGACTGGTCTTGCCACCTCTTAAACAGTCCATCTCGAGGTGGATTGTGTCCTGTATCCAGTTATGTTATCAGAAGGCTAACAAGACCTTAGGGGGAAAGCCTAAGGCTCATTCTACCAGAGGCAAAGCAGCTACAACAGCTTTGCTTCGTAATGTTCCCATTGGAGAAATCTGCAGGGCTGCCACTTGGAAGTCGGTCCACACCTTTTCTAAGCATTACTGTCTGGACTCTGACACCAGAGTTGATGCTCAGGTTGGGCAGGCTTCATTGAGAAATCTATTTGCACATTCGAGGTGTTGTCTGTTTTTTCTCCACCGCCGGGTTGGTTGTTTGGGATGGGCTTGCCATTCTATTCACTAGATTATGACTATACACAGAGATCCCCTACATGAGAAGGAGTAGTTTCTTTTCTGAAACTCCAGTTCTGTAGTAGGGGTATCTCTGGTATAGTCATAAGGGCCCGCCCTCCTCCCCGGTGGAGAAAATGGTACTGTAATGTATGCTACAGGCCTTGCTTTATACACCTTCAAAAAGAACTGAAAGTAAAAGGACTTTGGCTGTGCATCCTGGGATACCGAGGGTCTCTGGAGAGTTCCTTAAAGGCACGGTATCCCTTTTCCAGACACATAATGGCAGCCTATGGGGGCTTGTCTGTCCAACTCTTCATCTCTATCATTTCAAGGATTTTGGTGAAGGGGAGTTTTCTCTTTGAAGGAAGCTTGGTAAAATGTGTCAAATCTGACATTGTTGGCTATCCTTTTCACTGTTTAGATGAAGTGGTGGCCCTTGTAGCCATTGAAGTGTTAGGCTGGATTATGTGTCTTGATTTTCTCTTAAGTGTCTATGCAGGACGGCAAAGAAGACATCTTAAGAAATTATTTTTGATTGCTCCGGGGTCCACGCACATGGGCAGGACTATTCACTAGATTATGACTATAACAGAAAAGAAACTACTCCATGCATTGGTTAAATTATTTCAAGAGACATACAAAATGTTAATTTTGCATGTAAGTCAAGGCAAACAATTGTTAAGATTTAATGTAATGTAACTCACTGACCAGTAAAAAGTTACATAAGACAGGAACTCTGAGGAGTACAGTGGTGGGTATTACTTGAATTTTGAAAAATGCCCATGCTGAGCAAGAGTAACAACATGAATGTGTCGTGTCTGCTGCACTCCTGGATTCGGATGCTTAAAAGACCTCCTCTTATGGCAGAAGATTGCTCAGCATTCACGTTTGTAGTCTTCTGCCATAGGATCACTTACCTTCTAATTCTGGGTCACATGCATGTGGTGTTCGACGCCTTCGGCGGTGTTGCTGTCCATCAACTTTCCCCTCAGTTGTAGTGCTAGAGGCACTCTTGTGGTCGGACACACTGTGATGACCTTTGACTACCATTATTTTAACTGACTTTGGTGTGTTACTTTATCCTAGCCTGAATGTACAGCGTCTTGCATTTGCATGTGTCTCTTAAAAGTTTCTTTCTTGTACTCCTGCAGTCTTTCAGTGGGTGCTGTCATGGAGTAGGACAGCCTTGCCAAGAACAGAAGGTGTGGGATGTGCATTTGAAAGCATGAGAGGGAGAGAGAGGTGTGGAATGTACTTTTTGGTCTCGAAGTGCAGTGTAGAGAGCAGTGATGCACAGATGTGCTCAGTGTTTTACATTGAGTGATGAAGTATGTGATGCTATAGGACATTGGGAGATGAAGTATGTGAATCTATAAGCAGTGTGTGCACAAATGTGCATTATGTTATTAAATTAATGAGAATTATGAAGTTCTTACTATTGGCTTTGACATGGCCTCATGTCATCCTAAATTCTGACTTTGCCTTGCTTGAGCTTTATCTGCGTGCACCGCAGCGCTTGCAAGTTGTTTGGGTTAATCACATTCAAGGTCTTTTTGTTTTTGTCAGGGATGATTTAATGTACTTTTGTGAGCTTCATCAAGATAAAGGCTGGAACAAGCGAGGGAACGTGAGAACTCCTTCCTGTCATGGAATGCTTGCCTGGAAGCTGGCCAGTTTCAGGAGGGTTCCTGGCGCGGAGTGAAAACTCTTGAACCTTCTAGTGTGTGTTTTGTGATCATAAAGCTGAGGGTTGTTGACATAGAAACTGGGAGTTTGGAATCCGAACGGGGACTGACGCATCTACTTCCGAGCGTAGAAACCTGGTTGCTGAGGATCTCAACCACGGCTTGTAACTTCCCCAGTCAGGAGTGGGCTGAGATGCAGTGTTTGCACCAGGTGAAGTATGGAGTTTTGACTAGCGGCATTGTGCGTGGTTCCAGTGGCTGTGGTCATTTGAAGTGTTGAGATTTGGTTATTGCCATTGTGATGTTTGGCCAGTGGCTCTGATCATTTGAGGCACGTTCTTTATGATGTGTGAGTGAGTTGAGGTGCACATCCAAAGTAATCATTTGATGTATATATATCTTATGATTTCTTGTCTAGTATATTTGCTTGCGTCTTATTTCGTATTATTTTCTGCTTGTTTATTCATCAGTATTATTCATGCATTCATACCAAGTGTGTTATTATTCCTTGCATATAAACATATATATCTCTTTGTGTATTTGAATGCATTTTGCATCTGGGAAAGCCTTTCTGTTAGAAAGCATTGTGTAAAATAAAACCCCAAGCCTTATTCTAAAAGAGGGAGTCCTTGCATTTTGTAAAAAAAAAAAAACCTTTTCTAAAGGTGTTGTTTGTTTTGTGTTATGTCTTTTGCTTCCCCGAGTGTTGAGCCATCGTGTGGGAGCTGTATTATCTGAGAGGCGAAAGCAAGACACTCCTTTCAGGGCATCTTCAGATTCCTGCAACCTGCTCTAGCTCTGTTCACAAGGATCCCCTGCATAACTCTCCAAGAAAAAAATATTCAAAGACTTAACGTTTACAAATGGTGGTAACCCATGCTGCACCAACGTAATGATGTTGATCGTAAATGAAATACTAATCTGATATGCTCATTTGCATGCCCTACTCTGCTTTGTTTCACAATGGTGACTTTACTGAAATAGACGATTCGGCAAGAAATATGAGTTCCTTATTACTGACGTTATAAGAAATAAGTATTTATATTTTATAAGGCTCTACACAATTTTTGTATGCTGTTTTCGATCTTATTCTTTTTCCAGAAATATATACAAGATGTGTGTGTGTGTGTAGATGTGTATATATATATATATATATATATTATACACACCCGCTAAGGCGTGCTCAAACCTCTTTGTCGCGGCAGGCGCTCGGCGGGGTCGCTGCCCCCTCCAAATACACAACTCCTGGTATTAAAATTTCACAAAAACCAGAGCCGAGGCCCAAATAGTGCTCAGTGCAAGATTTTATTGGCACACGAATGCCAATAAAATCTTGCACTGAGCACTATTTGGGCCTTGGCTCTGGTTTTTGTGAAATTGTAATACCAGGAGTTGTGAATATATATATGTGAATATATATATATATATATATATATATATATATATATATATATATATATATATATATATATAATATTCTGGATATTTTTTGCAGCAGTTCTAGCCTACTGTTGAGCATTTCTTTGTCTCTTTGCTACATGCAACCTTAGATATGCATACAATCACGCACATATAATAAGAGTGATGGTCTTCTAGATACTGACCCAGGACCATCTCGCCTTCAGGAGACAACTCAAGACCTGGTTGTTCGAGCAATAGCAGATCCCCCTTCCCCCAAGCGCCTTGAGACCCTCCGGGTGAGTAGTGCGCTATACAAATGCTATGATTGATTGATTGATTGACTGTCCTTATTTAAACCTGTTCTTGTCCTTATTTTTCATAGATCGTATACTACTCCTGTGTATGCAGTCATTTATTTATTTACTTAAATTCACGGCTCTAAGTACATTTATGAATGTGAATATGTGCTTGTGTAAGTCGAGCCTAGCTCAGCGAGCTGCTTTAGGAAAAACGACCTCTTGGAATGGCTCTGGACTTCGGGCCTATGGCTGCAGTTACGAGCAGCGGCACGCGTGAATGTAAGACATTGATCTACATTCTGTCCATTAAATTGTTTTTTGTAATTTTCTCCCTGAGTGTACTGGGGTAGCTCAGACGTGGGTCCCAGAGCCTCCACACCACTGGAGTCAAGCTAGCCGGGCTGATGAGAGGTGTTACCTCGAAACCGGTCCGGTCCTCGGATGCTTGATTCCGGTCTGGGAAAGATATGGCTGTTGTAGTTCGGACTGGACTGTTCCCATGGGGCACAGGGTCAAAGCTGATTTGCATAAAGCCATTATCTGACCCAGGGTGGTGTGGAGTGCAAAAAACGATGGATTTAGGCCCAGATCCTTGTACTGGGGTGAATGTAAGACATTGATCTACATTCTGTCCATCAAATTGTTTTTTGCAGTTACGAGCAGCGGCACGCGTGCACTACTCGCTCTTGGAATCGCTTTGGACTGCCGGCCTATGGCTGATGTTAACGAGCAGCGGCGCACGTGCGCACCACTCGCGGGACGCTGCAGCTGCTTTCTGCTCTATTAACATCCGCCCCCTGCACTCTCACACCCCGTGCCTGCACTTTTGAATGTTCCCTGCCTTAACGCCTACAGTGTGCACTAGCAAACACCTCCGTCCAACACTACTACACACCCGAGCCTTCATCGTTCCACCCTGTGGCTGTACCAGATATCCCAGTCTTGTGCCAGGCCCCAACCTGCACGAACATCTGGTGTCTATGTTATGTCACAAACAACTCTTCGCAACCATCCTGCCCTGGCACAGAGCAGGAATGGGCCGGCAGCATGCCCAGCTGCTGCACATCTGCTGGGTGCTACACACACACGTGTTCTCTCAGGGCGTGTGACCCCCATCCCTTACCGCATGCGGAAGTCATGTTTACAGGATGGCTAGGCTTGGTACACGTATTATGAAGGCTCAGTAGCAGCGGGGAGCCCTGGCTACACTCGCTGCAAAGTTAAGCAGCTCGGTTTGTTTAATTTCTTCGCCATTTTTAAAGTGCCCGCGGGGACCTTGAGCACGGCGTGTTTGTTCAGTTATTGGCTCACAGTGGGGTGATTGCTGTTTGAAGGTGTTGTAACTTTTCATATATACATAAATATAAAATATCCTTCTACCAAAGTATATGTATCATGATATGGAGATTTCCCTGGCTGTTAGGACTATGTTTTATACTATGGTGACTTGTTAGCACCAAACGAAATAGTTTTGGGCAGAGAGTTTTTGCCTGTTATATTACTAATTGCTGTGTTTACCTTGTTCTTTCTACCAGCTATCAGATTCAGGGCCCCCCTTCTGTGACCGTGTCTAGTTGAAACTTTCCAGTACAGTTCCTGCTCCATGAACTAGTCCAGTCTGCATTGTCAAAGGCAATTTTTTTTAAATCCTATTAACACATCACTCCGTCAGAATGTATAATTGTATACGTGATTTGGAATATGCGTAGCTCTTTTACCCCTGAAATGTAAGCGGTCTCCCATCACGCGTACTATTTTTAGATTTTGTGTAACACATCATCTAGGATACGTGTACCCTTACATGTTGTATAAATTCCCCTCTTATGGAGTGATTTGCGTTCTAAACTCGATTTAACGTTATAACGCCTGAATTAAGGTTTAATCCTTCAAAAAGATTTTATGCCTAAAAACTACATCAAACTGCCTCTAACACTTTAATGAGAGCCATTACTTCACTACGCTCTAGCATTTCCTTCTGGACGTCCCTGCCGCTATCCGTAATGGGGGGGAAAGCCATCTCCAAGATGGTGATGCTTCCACGCCTATTATATTTCTTTGTTAATCTGCCTCTGATGGTACCTCACCCACATTTCGCACTCTGGATGCATTATTATTGGAACTTCTATGAGGCAATAGCAGGCACAGAGTGAGCATCAATAATTTAGAATTAGCAAAACAGAAGCATTGGACAATGCTTCTGTTTTCCAAACTCCCATAGGAGGGAGGCTCAATATGGGATCTGCCTCCAGTAGTATACCGGATGCGCAGGGTGGAGGTAGTTTCTTTTCCTTAGCTGAGGAATCGGATATAGGAAGCACCACGGACTCCGAAATGAAGAGGTTATCTCGGGTGAAGAGAGTGGGAGTCCCCCAACTACTGCGGATACTCGGAAAAGGGCCACACCTTGTTACAATAAAACCAGGAAGATACCATTGGCTAGCTTAAAAAGACGCGAGAGTGGTGGCTCTGAGACCAGCAATAACTTACAGTGGGACTATTCCGTAGCCACAACTAGCCTTGCAGGCTCGGGAGGGTTAAGAGAGCAGGAAGCGGCCAGGGGGGGTCCTGGTGATGAAACCAACTTACCTCCTTCAAATACCCTGATCTACACCATGCTCAAATCCATACAAAATGAAGCACGACAAGAGCATAAGAGAGCCGAGTTGGCTATTATGAAAATACAAGGGGCTATCCGAAAAAATACTATGGTGTGTTCAGAGGTCATAGCCAGGACAGCTGCCCTGGAGAAATGAATCGTCGGGCTGGAGGCTGGACTTGAAAACACAGAAATAAAAACTACGGCTAACGACGAAAGGCTTTCGGATATAATGTGGAAGTTGGAGGACTCTAAAAACCGGCTCCGTAGGAACAATTTACGTCTTCTAGGGATTGAAGAAAAAACGGAGGGGGAGGCTTTAGAGGGTTCGTATTGAGGCTATTCAAATCTGCATTTCCGGAGCTTTCTCATTGGTGTTGGGAAACCGAGATACAGAGAGTGCACCGATTTCCTCTAACAATGAAAAAAAATCCAGGCTCTGAAGCTAAACCCTGTGCAATATTGATTTTTTTGGGTAATTTTTTGTTGAGACAAGCCATTTTGAAAAGGCACGACCGGATGCAAGAAAATCCGCAGAGGGCCAGACTTTCTTTGTTTTGGGTCGATTTTTGCCACACAACAGTGGAAAGGAGGTGGCGGCTTTGCCAGCTGATCACCCCTTTCCAAAAAAAAGGGTGTGAGGTCTTCTTGATGAATCCTGCACGGTTAAAGGTTATTTTTCAAGGCAAGATTCAGGTATTCTCTTCAGAAGTTCAAGCTAAAAATTACTTAAAGGAACTAACTGATTGTTAAGGGACTTTAGTCTCAGCCTGGCATGAGCTTGCATAGTTTGTGTTATTTTCCCTCAAGAAGTTTTTTGTTTTTTCTATCTCTCTCTTCATGGTGTCTATACGGTCAGGGAGTGACCAGGTGACACTCCGGAACGTGGGAGGTATTGCAAGGGTCTGAGGACCTTTTTTGCCTGTTTGTTGGGGAATGGGGGTAGGGTGGGTTGGGGGTCCAGGGTGGGGGAGGAACTACAAGGAAGGGTTTGGTTTGGGGCTTGCTTTTGGGAAGAGGGTAGCTCAGATAGAGAGGGCACAATCTTCTGTTAGATCTATTTTTGGAATGATTCCTCATTTGTGATGGCTAATATTAGGATAGCATCTATTAATATCTGCGAGTTAAATGTCCCAGCTAAACGGCATAGGATTTGAGAAGATGTCCGATTCTTGCGGGCAGATATTATTTGCCTTCAAGAGACGCACATCGAAGACAGCCGTCATAAACTTCTGGAGCTTGAGGGTTTTCAGCTGATCTCCTGGACTAAATTGGAGGCAAAGACTAAAGGGGTAGCTATTTTGGCCCGACGAGGGATGGTGAATATAATTTGATCTTCTGCCAATGTGTGTGGTCGTTGGGTCATTCGACATGGCAATTTTCAAAATAAAGTCTTCACACTCTGTTTGGTTTATGGTCCGATACTTGACGACCCAGAACTATATACCTGGCTAAATCTGGAGCTGGTCGGCTGGCCAGCTCCATTATAGTATGTGGCGATTTTAATATTAATATAGATTGTGAACTTGATAATTGCCCAGATTTAGCGTATCCTGGTCGGAAAGTCTATAGGTCCCTGAGGCAAATGCAAGAATTACACGGTCTGATTAAATGGGGCTTTCTTAAGGAGGAATGACTCTGGGTTTACTTTTTTTTCAGCACCGCACAAAACCCATTCTAGGATAGATTATTTTTTTTATCTCTCCAATCCTGTTACAAGGCTCTAATATAACTAGATATCCGAGAGTAATGTCAGACCACAATCCACTAGTACTTGAGGTTACTATACAGCCCAGGGCTAAAAAACAGACTCATGGACTTTTAATCGGGGTTTGTTAGGAGATAGTGATTATATTGAAGGTACGGCTATATAAATCATAAGATTTCTAAATGAAAATATAGGCAGTACTAACATACAGAATGTATGGAATACACTTAAAGCCGGTATAAGGGGAGAGACAACTCGATTTGGATGGAAAAGCCAGAAAAGGGAAAAAGGAAAGCTACAGGAACTATATAGAGCTCTTGAAGAGGGTGAGATTAATCTGGCCATAGTCTTGTCGGGTGGTGGGGAAGGTGATTCTGCACAAACTCAGATAATAATTGCTAAGTCAGCCATAACAGAAAACTCACAGGCCAAAGCGGCAAGCACATTTTTAGCTTGGCGCTCTAAACTTTATGAGAATAGTGAAAGAGTCGGACATATGCTAGCAATCAGAACTAGAGAAAAACAGTCTGCCACCGTATTGAAAGCATCATGGATCCAAAAGTTGGGTTAGTTACTGAAGAAGGGGCTATAGCTTTAGCTTTTCAGTAATTTTATAAAAAAATTATATAATGAAGATATTAGTGATAATGAGGTGGTTCAGGCTGAAATCCAAGGATATCTTAAGGAAGTTGAGGTAGCGGTTTTATCATCGGAAGAGTTGGATACGCTAGATGTTAAAATTAAAGTTGACGAGTTATGGTTAGCTATAAATTCTCTTCCTAGCGGTAAGGCTCTAGGGCCCGATTTTATACCGGGAGAATTCTATAAGGTCTTTCGATCTCAGCTCACTCCCGTTTTGCTCGAGATGTTCCGATTGGTTAAAATGGCGACAAGCCTCCTGAATTGTTGCGAAGGGCTAGGATTGTTACATTTTTAAAGAAAGGCAAGATACCATCGGACACCGGGTCTTGTAGACCAATTACTTTAATCAACAGCGATATCAAAATGTATTCAAAAATTCTTGCAAATCGGCTGGCTGGGGTAATTTAAAAGCTGGTGTCTCCCCAACGACACGGCTTTGTGCCAGGCCGTGAAACTATCGAACATATACGCCGCACAATCTCATTGTTCGATTATACCAAGGTTACAGGAGACCCTATGGCTTTAATTCTGCTGGATGCGGAGAAAGCTTTTGATAAGGTCTCCTGGCCTTTTTTATGGGCTACATTGAGGCATTACGGCCCTGGGGAGAGATTTATTCGTGCTATTCAGAGCATGTATATTCACCCAACAGCTCAAGTATCGGTTAAGGAATTCAATCGGCAACAATAAATATACTCAGAGGAACAAGGCAGGGGTGTCCCTGCTCCCCTTTATTGTTTGCAATGTATCCCTTACTTCAAAATGTTTTTTACGATGTATTAATCCGTCCGGTGCGGGGACACCAAGATCCTCGGCTATGCTGATGATCTAGCCATTTTGACTGATTCCTCGTAGGCGGCGTTGCAAGAAATCCAAACTATTACATCACAGTTTGGGGCAATATCTGGTTATCACTTAAACAAAGCAAAAACTCAAATAATATGTAATGAGAAAATCAATCTGGCTGACCCGCGTGTAGTTAGTAAATCTAAATATTTGGGGATAGAGATTAGTTCTAAACCTGAGGAGGTAGTAGAGATCAACCTGAATCCCTTGATACATAAATTAGAGGGTGATGCTCGCCGAATTAACAATCTACAGTTGACGTTGATGGGTAGATGCAATGTTATGAAAATGATTTTTTTACCCCAAATTTTATATTTCCTTAGAGCACTCACTTTGTTGATCGATCAAACTTGGTTTAAAAAGTTAGATCGGATTACTTCTTGGTTTTTATGGGCCGGTAAACACCCAAGAAGGGCTTTGAAATTTATGACTCTTCCCAGAGAGAGTCAGTACCCAACTTTCAGGTATATTATTGGTCTATAATGCTGAGACAGATTGTTGATTTATTGGATACAGGAGGTGTGGATCGCTCAGACACTTCAATGTATCATTTAATTTACTGGGAAGAGGCTCAGAGACTTTTTTTTTAGACATATTGATTTTGCCTATTTTAAGCGGGTCCTGCTCGGTGCCTTCAAAGTCTGGATGACAGTTCGGAAAATGTTTAATATTGGTAGAATCCACTTATATTCTCCTTTTGCAGGGAATACTCTCCTCCCAGAAATGTATCGGGATGGTTATTTTAAAGAGTTGTTAGCTCAAGGGGTTAATGTAATAGGGGATATTTTCTGTGAGTCCGGGCTTATGACCTTTGAAACTATAAGGCAGAAATTTGAGATAGGCAATTTTTAAATTCTTACAGATCAGAGACTTTTTCTGCAAAAGAACTATCTCTTGGGCTCCTATTCCGTTAGTTGAATCGATCAATGGGAACCAATTGACTATATCCACTATTTATAAATTGGTCAATGCCAAGAGAAGTGATGATTTAACCAAGCATTTTAATTGTTGGCAGGTGGGGTTACATGTGGAACAAGGCATCTGCGAGGATTCTCTAGTCTATAGTCAATCTGCTAATATTTCTGCTAACCTCCAGGTTCAATGGTTTAAGACTTGGCTAAACTTGTATATAACCCCTTCTCGTATTTATCAATGGGGTGGGGCGGTTGGGGTAAACTGTTCCCGATGTGGGGAACTTGGGGCTGACAGTATACATATGTTCGCCACTTGCCTCTCTTTGGCTCCACTGCAATGTAAAATAGAACAGCGTCTGGGACAAGTGTTATGCTATACGGTATTATTGACACCTCAGGTTATTATGTTGGGTATAACCGATCAAAACATGGCCGATTCGGACCGAAAGTTACTTTTTGTCGCTATGGCTGTGTTGAGACTATGACTAGCTACAGTTTGACTGGACCCGGCTCCCCCTACTTCACATGAATGGTTTAGTAAATTTCTAAATGTAAATAAATGGGAAATATCTGTATTTAATAGAAGAGGAGTTAGGGCCCGGATGGAGGGTGAACAGATTTGGGGTTCTTTAACTAATTGGTTGAATTCTGAGCATTAAGGTACAATGTAACCTGATAAAAACTGAATCATGTATGCATATCCTTGTTTTTTTTTCTCATCGAATGGTTTACTCTATTTATTTATAATTGTTCTATCTGCCCTGTAGTGATCCACCTGGGGTGGGTGGGGGGTTGGAGGGGTAAAGTAGGTAGCATATCCATTGGACATGGAATATGTCCCCCAGGCTCCGTAGATGCCTTCAAATAAGAAGGTTTATCCTTTTAAAATAACAGTTGGAAACGTATACTTATGTTCGCTGTATGTTGTTTATTTAATGATCTCGTTGTATTTCACAAGATTTCTTTTGTAATGCATATCAATAATTCATTCTTGAATCACATATCCATTATATCATTTTGTAATTCCCAATGCATTTCAGCATAAGATGCCTTCATCCGGGGATATTTCTAAAGAAAAAACGAGGAATGTTGCTTTAGCACTCTCTTATGAGGAATTAATAAAACTGAAAGTTACATAGGTGCATGGGTATAAGTTAAACGGTGGAAATGGTGCTCCCCGAGATATGTAAATAAGGATAGACAGGACATTATTAAGACTGCGTCAAGAGGTTGTTATCTAAACGCGAAGTGAAATAAACCAGGTAAACGAGTGAGGTATTAAATGGTGATTGTTCGTGCGGACCGCGCATATAAACGGGCCGTGCATATAACCGAGTTCCGAGTTGCAGACAGTGTGCTTTTTTTAAATCCCATAGTTGTGAAGTCTAATCAGAATGCATGCGTAAGCGTTAAGTGAAAAGATTTGCCGGTTATAAAAGCGGAGATTAGCTTACCGCATAGTTCGTTGAGACGTCTGCTCGCGAGTGACCCGGAAGTTGCGTGAATTGCCCCGGAAGTGTAAACCAGCCATAAATACGGATGTGAGGACGTGAAGATCACTGTAAGGACATGAAAATAAATGACGGACTCTATGAGTGAAGCTAATGGAAAAAAGTGGTGGTGATCGATCAATCAAGCTAAGGTGCACAGAAGAGTGACAATCTGAAAATGATCTGTCAACATGTATGGAAAATAAATAACAGTACCGATAATCAAAATATATAACCACGTAGTGAAATATTATGCTAATAATAAACACGTAAAGTGAAATATTCAGATGCTTAAATTATGCCACATTTCGGACAAAGGAAAAAAGTTCATAAATAGCAACTGTATTCCATACGGTCATTGAGACCATGTGGTTTCATGCTGGACAATAGTGATATCCAATAGTTCTCTCTCTGTAATAGAGAGTTATGATTGTCTTTTCCTTCCACCTTAGCAACGTTTTCAAGAACACAGAATCTAATCTGGCTGATATTGTGTCCTGCATCAATGAAGTGTTGGGCCACTGTAGATTTGATTTCTTTTGTTCTGATATTAGATTTGTGTTCATTAAGTCTAGTTTTGATTTTTCGTTCGGTCTGTCCTACGTAAATTTTTCCGCAGGGACATTTCAGCATATATACCAAATTAGATGTGTCACAGGTTGCTGTTGCTCGAATTCTGATCTTATGACCCTTCATAGGGTGATCAATGGTGGTGCCTTTTATTACGCTGTTGCAATGGTTGCAGTTCCAGCAGGGTGAGGTTCCTTTGAATCTAGTGTTGGTTTGATCTTGTTCGGAGTATTTTATGAGTTCTCCTATGTTTTTCGCTCTAGTGTACGCGAAGATTGGTTCTGGATCAAAAATGTGATTAAAGTCTTGCTCTGCTCTGAGAATTTGCCAATGTTTTTTTTATGGTTTTCTTGAAAGTTTTACTCATGGTTGAGAACTTGGATACGATGGTTATGGCTTCCTTGGTTTCTTTCTTTGTGGCCAGTAATAATTCTGTTCGTGTTTTATTAGCACAACGTTGCTTGGCTTGCTCGAGTATATGATTAGGATAACCACGTTGCTGAAATCTCATTAACATGTTGGTTTGTTGTAAGTCTGAGTTCATAGGGTCAGAGACTATTCGTTTGGCTCTTATCAGTTGACTGTATGGCAGGTGTTGTTTGAGTGGTTCCGGGTGAAAGCTGGAGTAATGTAACGTATTGTTTCTATCCGTATCCAAAAAGGTTATTGATTCCGTTTGAATGTCATGAGTGAATTGAATACGCGGATCAATGTTGTTGAGTTTGTTCAGTTCCTCATCCAGTGTCTGTTTGGGTCCATGCCACAACAAGAAAATGTCGTCTATAAATCTCACAAACATTTTCAAATGGTTGATCCACGGTTGTACGGACAGTATGTGGTCCTCCTCAAACCTACTCATAAAGATGTTGGCATAGGCTGGGGCTGCACAATTTCCCATAGAAGTTCCGGTTTTTTGTTGGTACCACTCATCTTTACATTTAAAGTAGCTGTGTAACAGCGTAAATTCCATGAGTTCCATAAGAAATATTTTGAACCCCTCCTGGAGTTCGGTTCTGATCAAACAGTATTCAATGGCCTCAATCCCCATTTGGTGTGGGATTGAGGTGTATAGGGCGTTGACATCTATAGTGCAAAGAAGAATATTGTCATAGTCATCCAGGGAAATGTTGTTCAATTTTTGGAGAAAATCAGTGGTGTCTTTAATGTAGGTTTTTGTAGCTCTGACCGTGGATTGCAAATACTTGTCGAGAAATTTTCCTACGGGTTCGTGTATACTTCCACGTGTAGAAACAATCGGTCTGCAAGGTGGTGCTTTGGGATTTTTATGTATTTTAGGAACCATAAAAAATGTAGGACTTTTGGGATGTGGTTGTGTAAGGTATTTTTTTGTTTTCTCATTGATAATGCCATTATCCTGTGCTTTCTTAAGAATAGTCTCAAGGATTTCCATGAATTGGTTGGTAGGATTGTTTTGCAATTTCATGTACGTTTCTTGATCTGTGAGGTGTAGGGATACCTGAGAATTGTAGTAGGTAGTGTTGAGGATGACGATAGGGCCCCCTTTATCCGCCTTGGTGCAAGTTATGTTTTTGTTGCTTGACATTAGGGTTGGAGGGGTATACATTTGAAAAATAGGACCTATGGCATGGCTGTATGTAAAGTTGATTATGTTTTCTTTTTCTTATGTATGATTTCTGCATATGTCATATCTCCTAATTAAAAAAAAAAAAAAAAAAAGAACTTAGAATTAGCATTGAATAGGGGAGGGCTGGGAGTACCTGATATCCGAGCATATTACTAGGCCTCCCGATTACAATGGCTGTCCTTTTGGACGGCAGGCAGGAATTTGCAAGAAATAGGCTACAACATACGGTTCTTGGACAGGGGTACCTTATTATTATTATTATTAGGGGCATTTGTAGAGCGCCTGGTGTACGCCTGCAGGCGTGTCCCCGCGCTATAATAGTGGGGTAAGCAGTAGGACAGCTAGCGCAGCCAACTACCGTCTGAAAAGGTAGGTCTTAAGTTTAGATCTAAACAGAGGTTCTGATGCCTCCTGGCGTATCTCAGACGGAAGGTCATTCCATTGCTTCGGTGCCAAAAATCTGAACGACCTTCCCCCCATACGCGCTTTTCTGATTTTAGGAATTTTCAAGAGGCCTGTACAGGAGGAGCGCAGAGTTCTAGTGGGCTCATACCTGGTCACCAGGCTCTGTAGCGGGGCAGGGGCTTTGCCACCCAGAATTCGGTGACACGTAGCGAGGGCTTTGAATTCCACCCTGCTCCTCACAGGCAGCCAGTGCAGAGCCTGAAGTGCTGCCCTGGAGGAAGATCTTCTAGGAAGCCTTAAAATAAGGCGAGCGGCGGCATTTTGCAGCACCTGTAGGCGGTTGAGAGCCTTTCCCGTGGCCCCCAGATACAGCACATTGCCATAATCTAGGCGTGAGGTGACTAAGGCATGCACCAACGTCCGACGAGCGGAAGTGGGCAGGAAGTCCAAGACCTTTCTCAGAGTTCTTAGGACTCCAAAGCATGTCCCCACCACACGACCAATCTGGGATTCGAAGTCAAGATTAGTGTCCAACCACATCCCAAGATTCCTGGCTTCCTGGCAAGGAACCGGTGTCTCTCCAAGGCAAGATGGCCACCACGCCGACGTCCACACAGATGGGCATCCCCCCACCACGAGCACCTCGGTTTTGCTGCCATTAAGTTTCAGGCAGTTGGCGGACATCCAGGCTGCCAGTTCTTGCATGCAAGCTCTGAAATTGTCCGCCACCAAACCGGGCGTGCGCAAAAGGGAGATGACCAGCTGCGTGTCGTCGGCGTAGGACACTAGGCGAAGTCCATAACTTTCCACTATGGTCGCCAGCGGGGAGACATACAGATTGAACAGGGTCGGGCTCAGGGACGAGCCTTGCGGCACACCCTGTGCCAACCCAACCTCCCTAGAGTAACACTCTCCCTGGCGGACCTGGAAGCATCTGCCTGTCAGGAAAGATCGGATCCACCCAAGCGCAGCCCCTGAAACTCCTCCATCATTCAGACACTGTAGCAGGATGGAATGAGCTACAGTGTCGAATGCTGCGCTTAGGTCCAAGAGGATCAGAGCCATAGTCTGGCCCTCATCCACTCCTTGCCGTAGAGATTCAACTGCCATCAGCAGTGCTGACTCGGTTGAATGCCGCATACGGAATCCAAACTGCGAGTCATGAAGCAGGGAGGCTTCCTCTACAAAGCTCATTAGCTGAAGGTTAGCGATTTTCTCAGCAACCTTCGCCATGTATGGCAAAAGAGAAATAGGGCAAAGGTTGTCCAGCCTGTCATAACTAATATTGGGCTTATTCTGTAGCGGAAGGACTACCGCTTGCTTCCAGGCCTCAGGGACAGAATGAGTCCCGAAAGAGATGTTCAGAAGATGCCGAATGTACGGCTCTATAGTGGGCAGACTGCCCTTCAGCCGCCTAGGGGTGGTAGGATCCTTCGGGGAGCCTGATTTTATCGAGCCACAGATCTGAATCAGTTTTTCAGTGGGTGGTGCGACAAATGTGGTTAACATCTTATGTCCCACCCTTACCCCACAATCCTCAGCTGTCTTGGAGGAAGTGATGGTTTGACTAGGAAAGGCCGAGTAGATAGTAGCAACTTTATTAGCAAAGAACTCTGCTACTCGGTTGCAGCTATCCACCGTGCAGAATTCCTCAGGGACTGCCGCGGGCTTTCCGACCGAAAGAGATTTATAAATTAAGAACAGTTCCTTTGAGGAATTTTCTGCCTCCATAATCCTAGTATTGAAGTACAGCTTTTTAGCCTTTCTAATCAGACTGTGATAGCTACGCCTGCTTACAAGATAATTCATCCTAGATTGAACGGCAAAGTCCAATCTCCACTGTCTTTCTGCGCGCTTGCATGCGCTCCTAGCCATACGCACCTCATCTGTGTACCAAGATGCCGATTTCCGGGCACGTCCCTCTGATCTAGCCAGGGCAAGCGGGGCAACCTGATCTAAGGCAGCCGTAATGCGTTTGTTCAAATTCTTATTGGCTGTCTCTACATCCTCGCCCCCCGGGTCCCCACCCCTCATGAGTGCCTCATTGAATCTATCTTGGGAGAAGTTAGCCCATCTCCGCCTGGGATGATGTAGTGCTACCAGTTCCGGCGTTCTAGTTCCCGGGATATAGATCGAAAAGGGCACCAGGAAGTGATCGGACCAGAGAATGGGTACGGGGGTGTCAACCTCCACTTGTTCCCAGTTAGCAAAGACAGGATCCAATAAATGACCCCGTGCGTGAGTGGGAAGTGTGCCTAACAACTCAAGTTGAAGCGCACTCATGGCTTTGCAAAGATCCCCGGCTAGCTTATCCACAGGGTCTTCCAGGTGCAGGTTGAGGTCACCCAACACCAGGAGCCTATCCGTGCGTAGGGCAAGCTCTGTGACGCCCTCGACTAAGCTATCAACAAACCCTGTAGCAGAGCCAGGAGGTCTGTAAATCAGAAGGCCCCTTACACAATATGATGCTCCCGGGGACGAGGCTACCCTCACACAGCCCGCCACTATTAAAGACAGCATTACAATGCTGGAAAAGGGCAATACAGTGCACCTCAACCACGACCCCATATGCAAACAACATCCCACTACTAGGGCTACCAGTGCCAGGCGGTCAACTTAAGAGGTCCCGGTTGCAGGATTGGGCAGCTGCGGGAGTGATGGAGTTGGGCTCCTTCGTCGGGGACGGTGTACTCTTAGATCATGCTAAATTTGTGAGGGACACCGGGGCTCCTGACCGTTTTTACCTGCTGCATGCGGCGATAGCGCATTATATCATGACGACATGGGTGCCTCAACACAACGAGCCCCCACAACATGACTTAGTACACCTGCTTTATCACATGGGTAAAGGTGGACACTTAGTTAAGTGGCTCTATACAGGCATCCGAGCACATGCCTCCACTTGCCTTACGGAACTCTGTGTCAAGTGGGCAGAAACTACAGACCTAGTGATAACGGATAAAGCCTGGGACAATATTCTGGAACATCCCAAGAGGGTCTCCTGGAATGCCAAACTTGTTCATACAAACTATGGTGCTCCATAGATCTTATTTAGCTCCGAAGCAGATACAATGCCTGTTTCCAGAAGCACAGAGTTGCTGTCCGAGGTGCAAAGAGGAAGGGGCAGGATTTGTTCAGATGTTATGGGCCTGTCCACATTTTACAGACTACTGGGGACATATCTGAAATATGCTGGGGGAAATTACACATCTCACAATGACAGACAACATACTAGAGTGCCTGCTGGGACTACGCAAGCACACCAAGGCCCAGAAGGTCAACCTACGATTCCTGGATCTATCGCTTATATTGGCGATCAGGGCAATTACTGTGCACTGGAAGTCCCCACGGAACCCCCCACTACACATATGGAGGGAAGAGGTAATTAGATGGGGCAGCGCTGAAAGCGCGGCACTTAGACGAGAGGAGGCAAGGGGACTGAGGAAACGCCCCATTTCTATGGAATGGGACGTTATGTTGGAGGAACTCACACAATTGGATATTCCACTTACATTTCCCGTCCCAATCTTCTGATTACCTCCACCAATTGTCACATGACTAGTGACAACTAGACTAAATTGTGTGGAACAGTCCCTGATACGCCAGAGGTATAGGTTGGAATATATGCTGTCATAGTGTTTCGAGACGGAATGATGATAGAACACGGACTGACCAGGACGAAGGGGGAGGGAGAGGGAGGGGGGCATTTCAATTTAGTTTGGGAAATACCAATACCAATACGTGATAAGATACCTTGGGGACAGTAATAAGTACAATGGATGATTCCACATGTCTCGTTTATTTGCATTATAAATGTTTTTTTTTCTGTTATGTAATTGGTGAATGGGACGATCGTAGTCTGTAACCTTGATTACGGGATAGGTCGAGTTATAGATACCAAAAACTGAAAAATGCCATTGATAATTGATATTATGTAATGTACTCTGACTAAGGCTCAATAAACTTTGTTAAAAAAAAGCGCCTCTAACACTTGATTCAAGCATACCTGATATATGATCCCTTTAAAAAACCAATCCCTTGTATCCAATTAGATACAGGGTACGTGTTATTACCACGTTGTTATTTATTAATTGCTTTACTTCTGATTGGCTAGTGACTGCTCTCTTCTTAGATGCTTCAAATGCAAATAGTCACCCCTTAGTTTATAACAACTTTTGTGTAGAAAGTGTTTCGAACGAGTATTTGTCCCAAAATAGTGTTTCTTTCTGTAAAAAATGAGAATACAACTGAACTGCCAATTTCAAAACGATATACCGAATGATGACAATATACATACATTAAAACGTGCAACATGTTTACAAACAGTGCAAAGGTTGGGCCGGCCTCATGGGGATTTGGAGCCCTTTTTGTTGTTTTTTATGTTTCTCCCTTTCAGGCATTGCCAATTGCATACTTCACTTTGTTATGATTCTGTCTTTGCTGACACGTCTTCGCATTTTCAGTTTAAAGCAGTTAATGGACGTTGATAAGTGTCAAGTGTTAGAATGTCGATTCGCTGTGATGATACATTTGCCACAAACGAATCTTATAACCTAATGGTATTGTCACCTCGGAAATCTACAAGCACTTCTCCTTTCATTTCTTTTTATTTTCTGCATTATGTAGCACGAATGAAGCTATCAAAGCACTTTACATAAGTACTAGTTCCATTACAGAAATGTGCCCGGTGGGTGATAATGTGCTGCATGGCTAAACACTTACAAGGTCCTAAAGGCCAGGCCCATTGGCTATGCCACTGCTTGTTATCATAAGAGATAAATTCATTTTTGTAGTGCACACCTCATCCGAGTCGCCACTACGGCTTGGCCAAGTCATTGTTATAATTTACACATGCTTGGCAGCATTTGTTGAGGTGTTGCACACAGACCATATCAACTTATGACTTGGGATCTATTAGTTCATAAACAGGAGCGCACAAGCTACTAACTTGAGTTTTCATTAACGCTCTAATGACATATATATATATATATCCAGCTACAACAGAGTAGTTTCAGAGGCAGGTTGGCCAGAAGCCAAATGCAGTGCTTTATGTTACAGAGGACTTAAAGACGACTTAAAAAATGTATTGGCTCAGGTTGTTGACTCTCATGAATCAGTGCTCTAATTGATTTAGTAGTGAAACTGGACCACAGATTGAGTGAGCAACGTAGAGAGAAAGGATGTTCAGATAATAGAGTATTTCTATATAAGAAAGAAAAACCTGAGCCAGAAAAAATATAGTAGAAGAGCCAGAACCCATGAGAATTGGCAGTATCCATGAACCCTTAAGTGAGGAGGAGTGTCATATATGCCATGATAAAAATGTGTGCATCTATTGTGGAAAGTAGGGCCATTTTTTTACAATATTGCCCTCTAAAACGTAAGAAAAGAGGAGACTCTGGGAAAGTAGAGCACCCGAAGCCTGCTGAGACGAGTGTTTCAGGTAGTTCTGGTCCAGAGTTTCACAAACCTTTGCACAAGATTCTTTTTTTTCTCAATGTGTACTCCAGTTAAATGGGATGAAAACTCCATAGACTTACAAATAATGATCGATTCAGAAGCAACTTGGAATGTTATGGATTTACAGTGGGTCAAACAATTGGGCATTCCTTTTGTGCCCTAAAAATGGATAGACGAAGAAAAAACTATAGATGCAGCACCATAAAGTCAAGTTCCATTACTCATACCAATGTTGATTTATGTCTCATTATGCAAAATTCTCATATAGAATCTGTCCATTTTGATTTGATTAAATCATCTCAGTTTCAGGCAATACTTGGAATTCCTTGATTTATGACATACATTCCAGATATTGACTGAAGGAATCATACATTTTCCTTTCACTCTGACTGTTGTGATACACATTGTACACAGAAGACCCTAAACCAGAAAGAAATTGTAGTGGTCACTGAATCTCTTACACCCGAAATACCTCCATCTGATCAGGATTCCATGCAGTAGAATGTATTGGCTAAAGGAAAAAGAAAACTTGTTTATTCGGGAATATCTAGAGGAAATGCTCCAAATTGGGTTCCTTAGGCCCTCCCTCTCACCTAGTTCCTCCTCTTTTTTTATCCTGAACAAAAGAGGTCTTCATTGCTGCATTGATTATAGATCCCTCAATGACGTCACAGTAAAAAATAGATCTCCTTTACTAATAATTCAAACTCTTTTTGAACAAGCAAAGGACACTACTGTCTTTATCAAACTGGATTTAAGAGAGTCATACTATTTGGTGCGAGTACAAGAGTGGTACAAATGGTAAAGTTTCACACCAAATTCAGGCTGTATGAGTACCTAGTTATAGCCTTTGGCCTCTGTAATGCGCCGGCAGCATTCCAATTCTTCATTAATGAAGTCTTGAGGGAATACTTAGACATTTGTGTTATTGCTCACATTGACAATATTTTAATCTCTTCTTCTTTTGAACACCCAAAACATGTCAGGGCTTTGCGACAGAAGCTACAAAACAATAAGTTTTATGTGAAATTGGAAAAATGCAAATTCAATGTACCATCAGTTACCTTTTTGGGTGTTTTGTTATTCACAGAAGGAGTAAGCATGGATTCTCAAAAGTTTTCAGCTATTACCCGATGGAACTCGCCCAATTGGGTTAAGGAGGTACAGAGCTTCTTAGGATTTGCCAATAATTTTTACAGGCACTGTATTGATTATTATTCTGCTTTGGCTTCTCCCATTACTAAGCTCCTGCATAAGGGAGTAAATCTTCACTGGTCCGTAGAAGAGGCTCCTCAGAACCTAAATTAGGCTTTTATCTCTGCTACTGTTTTGAAACACCCAGACCCCTCTCAACCCTATATTGTCAAAGCAGACACATCACAAGAAGCGATAGGGGAAGTGCTATCCTAAAGAAACAAGGATTCTGTTTGTTCGCACCCTATTGAGTTTTACTCACATAAACTAAGCCCCACAGAACAGAATTATTCAGTTGGAGACAGAGAGCTGCTTTCTATAAAAAGGGCCTTCCGGGACTGGTGTAAGTATTTATTGGGAGCCTTACACACAGACCATAGGAATCTGCAGTTCCTGAGGACATCCCATGCCTTGTCCTTGAGGCAACTGTGCTGGACTCAATCGTTTAGTGATTTCGACTTTTAATCCAGTTTCGGCAGGCAGGCACGAGACATGGAAAGCCCGATGCCCTCTCACATTTGGGATACGCAGCTCTAGACAATTTCACTGAACATTCGCCCACAACTGCCAGGGAACTTATATTAGGGGCTTTATATTCTGAAGAACAATTCAATCATGAATTCCTGAATGCTCAGCAATCCAAAGAGGTGGGGGGCCTTGCGAAAGCATATAACGGACAGGAAATACAATATTTGCTATACCTACAGGGTAGTTTGTTTATCCCCCACAATACCTCTGCAACAACAGGCTTTGGAATGGTGTCATTCTCCCTGGTCATCCGGGGAACAAAAAGACCATAGAACTCCTTGGAGATATTTTTGGTGGCCTACACTTTCTACTGATGCTAAAAAAAACGTACAAAGATGCCCTTGGTGATAGTTGATGTTAACCAAGATGTCCCATTGTATGCCCATGAAAGGAAAACTGACAGGAAGAATTATCCACCGCGTTTTTGCAATACATTGTGCATCTTCATGGTCTCCCATTGGTTGTCATTTCAGACTGGGGTCCCCAATTTGTTTCTAATTTTTGCAAAGGTTTGAGCGCCATATTGCAGTTTTATATCCATCTAACTTCTAGTCATCATCCCCAGACAGATGGCCAAATTGAGAGGGTGAACCAATGCTTTGAACAATATTTTTGATGTCAGTTATTGCACTCTTCTTCGGACTGAGACACATATTTTTGGGCTGCAGAATTCTCCTTCAATAATGGCATGCATTCCTCTACTACTTTTTCTCCTTTCTATTTAAACTATGGCTTTCATCCTCTCTTTTTGCTTCTGCGCCCTTCATTCACCTCTCCCATTCCTGCAGCACAAGACTTAAGTTGATCACATGCATGAGGTACAATAGACTGCACAAGTCAATTTAGACAAAGACAAAACTGTGTACAAGAGGAATTCAGATCTCCAATGCCGCCCCATTCCTGTCTAATTGATGTTTGATATGGTATAGTTGTCTACACACAATATTGCAGTGAAAGGCACACGGGCATTCACATCTAATTTTATTGGCCCATACAAGATCATTAAGATTATCAATCCTGTTGCCATGAAATTAGAGTTACCTCCTTCGCTGAAGATACAACCTGTCTTTCAAGTTTCTCTGTTCAAAACTGTCTCTGCTAGTAGTTGGTGACCTGCCAAGCCTTTGCCTCTCTTGCTGGACAATGAACCTGAATTTGAGGTTGAAGCTATTTGGACTCTTGGAGGATTTGGTGGAGGCTCCAATACCTGGTTCATTGGAAGGGGTATGTGCCTGAAGATCTTACAGGGGAGTCTGCTGGCCTCATAGGTTCCCCTCGTCTGCGACAACTTTTTCACAGACCGTTCCTTCACAAGCCTAAGCCAATTCGGGGTTCTTGTGAGGGTGGGGGGTTACTGTTGTGCCTGCTGCGCTCCTGGTTTGGGATTCGGCAGGGATGGAGAACGTCAGGTGTAAAAGCCCTCCTCCTATGGCAGAAGATTGCTTAGCATTCTAGCTTTTGTGTCTGCAATCTTCTGCCATAGGATCACTTACCTTACGCTTCCGAATCAGAAACATGTCGTGTCCAACGCTTTCGGCAGTGTTGCTGTCCGTCAGCTTTCTCAGCATCTTTCACAGCATCCTCGGATTCCTGCAACCTGCTCCAGCTCTGCTCACAAAGATCCTTCAAGAAAAAATTAATTAAAGACTTAACGTTTACAAACTGTGGTAACGTGTGCTGCACCAATGTAATGATGTCAACTGTATATGAAATACTTATCTGATATTCTCATTTGCGTGCCAGACTCTACTTTGTTTCACAGTGGTGACTGAAATAGACAATTCAGCAAGAAATATTAGTTCCTTATGTCTGACGTTCTAAGAAATAAGTATTTAGACTTTATAAGGCTCTACAGTATTTTTGTGTGCTATTTTCTGTTTTTGACCTTATCCTTGTTCCAGAAATACATACAAGAGGTGGTGGCGGCGGTGGTGATGGTGATATGTCCCTTACTCTGGATATTTTATGCAGCCGTTCTAGCCTACTATTGAGTCTTTCTTTGTCTCTTGCTACATACAACCTGAGGTACACATGCAATGACACACATATAATAAGATTTATGATTTTTTTTAGATATCCTGCCCTTAGTTAAACCTGTTCTCTTTCTTATTTTTCATAGATTGTATACTACTCCTGTGTATGCAGTCACTTACTTGTATACACGGAAGAGGGGTTTTATTCAGTTATTTTCAAACATGTAAAAAGCTTGTGTTAAAACAGCTATATAACATTTATAAAGATGTACAAATGCATTTATATCAAGGCCTCGGACGTTCATATGTTCAAGGACTGCCCTTACATTGCCCAGTTCTGGGAGGAAGTGAAAGTCACTCTAGAATCTATCTTAAACATTTCCGTGTCCATCACACTAGCACTTATTATCTTTGGCTGGGATTATAGTATAACTGGTCATGCAAGGTCTCTTTTGTTCTATGCAGTTTTGCTGGCCAGGAGACAGATATGTAAAGTCTGGGCAGAAAATACGGCACCATTACACGCAAACTGGTTGTCATCTATGTACGAAACATCTAAGGTGGATATGGCCAGATCTTGCAGTAATCGCAACTTGGCTTTTTGGGACCTTTTGGTTCAGTGGAAATAGTTAGCGGGGGTTCCCACCCCCGGTCCTATGATTATGTCATTCTACTCCAAGGACCAGGGCCCCTTCCCTTCATACCATGGTTGGTCCTACAGGCTATTAATACCAAGATGGAGTAAGTGCAGGCCCCCTCCTGTTTATTCCCTATACCTCTTAAGGTCCATCTACTGCCAATCCTCAGAAATCGTGTCACCAAGTAGGCAACAGTAAACACCTCGTATCTCGGAGTACGACACGCATGGTGGTTGGCGGCTTATTAAGAGGAGGGCAAGGCAAATGAGGACAAAAAAAAAAAGAGAAAAAAAAGAAAAAAAATGCATTTATTCCTCTATTCTCTTATTTAAATTAAGGAGGCGTATAGAGACATTTGGGCGCCTCGCTCCATCCTGCTCTGACTCAGTGGGACATATGTTTTTCCCTTCCCATCCCCTCTTCTTCCAGTTCACCCACATTACCTTTGACATATGTTGGCCAGTTTGGCGGTGGGTGAAGTTAGGAATTCGCTTCATGCCTTTTCTATCACTCCTGCAGAAACCCATGTGAGATTTGAAAGAAGGTATATGCCATAAAAGTAAAAGCCCTTTTCTTTCAAACAGCATTATTTCCATTAACTTCTTAAATAATCAAGTGCCTATTGGTTCAACAACCATTCCAGCTCATACATGGAATTTAATGTGCTTTCTTCAGGACTACAGACATGTTCAGGCTAGTATGTTGGTGCCGCTCGAGTGGTGAACTCTGTCCTGCTGTCCTGCTCGCCATTCTACTGGTTGGGAGCCAACGCTACCTGGGGAAACATCGCTTTGCAGTCCGGCCGCAGTGGAGGTGAGAGGCGCAGGCGAGCGGGACTGCGAGGACCAGCATTCCATCGGTCATCGCCAGCTGGTTCCTCTTCCCGCCGCGCCGCGCCCCCTCCCAGTGCCGCGCCCCCCTGCCTGAACTCGTACTAAACTCCTCGCGGCCCCCGCTCCGCGGGTGCCGCTCGAGTGGTGAACTCTGTCCTGCTGTCCTGCTCGCCATTCTACTGGTTGGGAGCCAACGCTACCTGGGGAAACATCGCTTTGCAGTCCGGCCGCAGTGGAGGTGAGAGGCGCAGGCGAGCGGGACTGCGAGGACCAGCATTCCATCGGTCATCGCCAGCTGGTTCCTCTTCCCGCCGCGCCGCGCCCCCTCCCAGTGCCGCGCCCCCCTGCCTGAACTCGTACTAAACTCCTCGCGGCCCCCGCTCCGCGGGTGCCGCTCGAGTGGTGAACTCTGTCCTGCTGTCCTGCTCGCCATTCTACTGGTTGGGAGCCAACGCTACCTGGGGAAACATCGCTTTGCAGTCCGGCCGCAGTGGAGGTGAGAGGCGCAGGCGAGCGGGACTGCGAGGACCAGCATTCCATCGGTCATCGCCAGCTGGTTCCTCTTCCCGCCGCGCCGCGCCCCCTCCCAGTGCCACGCCCCCTTGTTATATTTAGGTAAACCTGCTCACGCGCATCGCGGGACGCGCGCGGGGCGGCCACCGGGGCGGAGACCGGGCAAAGAGCGGGCCGTTCTAGGCCGTTAGAGGCCGGCAGAGACCGGACCGGGCCACCCCTCTGACGCTCCCGGCCCTGTAGCTCCCCCTACATACTCCATAATGGCGACCAGAACTTCACGGAGTAAGTCCGCCCAGCAAGGTACAAGCACTCTGGAAAACTTTTTCCCAAAGGCGAGTAACTTAGCTAGTAAATGCTCGTCAATCCCAGAGGCGCACCTTGAGATGGGTCCGGAAAGTGTGTTTTTGGATCAGGGGGATACTTTTTCCACAGACGCTAGTACACCGATCCCACTGGATGCCACCCATATGTCACTAATGGACAGTATTGATCAGACGATCGAGTCGGTCCTTCAGCAGTTAAGAACTCCCTTGACGCAGAGGGACAGGAACTCCTCCCGGCTATCTGGGATCTCTGACCATCCTGCCATTCCGGAAAGTAGGGGATCAGTCTTGCAAGATGCAGGCCAGGTCGACCTGCTTACAGACTCTGTAGGCAGCAGAGTGGAACAGCCTCCTAAGAGGAAAAGGTCCAGGAAAGCAAAGAAGGCAGAGAGGGCTAAAGTCGATACAATAGAGCCAAACCAGACTGACAGCATAGACATTTCTGCCTCTCCTGATCTCAACTTATCAGGGTCCAGGTCGAATCACATGGGCTCTCCAGCTCCCGCCTCCCTATCCTTGCACCCGGGCCCTTTTGTTTTTGGTGGGGCAACTTCTACTAGCACTGACTCATTAGTTAATTCACTCACAGACATCATGAAGAATTTGCTAATCCCCATCGCAGCTAAATTGGACGCCATAGAGTCCAGACTGAAGGCTTTGGAATGTAGTCACCTAAGGAAAAGCCCTGGGTCAGCCATAAATGTGACAAATGCCCCTCCAGTCCCCCGGGCTTCTTCGGGGAATAGTCTGCTGTCCGCTGCACCGTCTCAGGGCGCCAATATGGTGCTGCCAGGTACAGACGGTGCGCTTGTTCCCCAGACGCACCCTCTGTTACCTTCGGCACCTAGGCCCCCTGTCCCGGCCCCAAGGAGATCAAAGCAAATTCCTGTGCCACAGATAGGGGGAGTAGTGAACCCTACTAATGGCCCCACTGATGGTCCCGCTCCCCATTTTGACAGGCGCAGGGTGGTGAATCTGCCCCCAGAAGCAGTTCCATACACGGTAATCATGGTGGGAGTACCTGAGTTAACTGGTGATATGAGGGAGCCCCAAGATTCGTTACGTAATAAGGTGATAAGCTGGCTTAGTATCAACAGGCCGCTGCCTCCTAACCTGAAAGGCGAGGTCCTGATGGTCAGGAGGATCCCTTGGATTGGTCATACCCCAAAGAATAGGGCAGGGGATTGCATTATCATAAGCTTCAAAAGCCCCCATGTAGCTAACTACATCTCCAACTGGCTTGTAAGGCCTGACAAGTCCAATATTGAACTTGTCCCCCTCTCATACTTCTACCCAAATGTAAGCAGCAGTGAGGCAGGGGGGGAGAAGGGGTGGACTAGAGTAGGCTTTGCTGTGGATGGCTCACGCTATAGACCAAGGCACCACCCACCACATGCCCAGGCAAACTTCATACATCATAATAGATTTTCCTGCCTAGACCAGGTCGACTGACCACAAACCAGGGAGACCTCTTTCAGCCCTGGGAAGATGGTGGATGACGTTCAAAGTCGGGTGGGAGAGAGTATAGCCCCTGTAACTGAACTTGGCCCGCAGGATAATGCTAAAGTTGAGGTGCAAAATCGGGTGGGAATGGCTGCAGCCCCTGCAACTGAACACGGCCCGCAGGATAACGCCAAAGATCGACCACTTAGTAGTGGTGACAGTCTGGGCTTACAGGGGTCTTATCACAACATCGGGACTGTCCATATCCTGCAACCCGGGGGGGCGGAGTTAGCTGGTCCATCCGCCATCACGGAGTGCACTACTGCTCTGCCAGGAATTCATCCACCCACAGTCCCTGGACAATCCCCTACTGTAGGTCAAGGCCCTTCACCAATAGATCAGGGCTTGAGAATTGTTTCATGGAATGTAGCGGGCATTGCAAACAAGGAAGGCACACCGGAGTGGGACCATTTAGTGGGCAGTAGCGACATCCTCCTTCTCCAGGAAACGTGGGCGAGGGACACCGCAACCAGGAGCGGGTTTGAAGTATTTGAAATCCCTGCCAAATGGGGTGGGAGGGGGAGGCCGTCAGGTGGTCTGGCAATCTGGATCGCGAGCCACGCTGGGTGCCAGGCGGAACAGGTGCACACGTTCTCGCAGGACATCCAGTGTGTTCGGCTCACATGGCCTGGTAAACCATCATGGGCTATTGTGAACGTCTACTCGCGACCGGTTGCCGCGCCAAACGAATCTCCAACCCTAAACGACTTGTCCTCCTTCCTGGGGCAACTCCCGGGAGATCTCAGGGTGGTGCTTGGAGGAGACTTCAACTGCCACTTTGAACCTTTGGAGGGCATGTCGGAGGGTGCCCTCACGGCCGAGGATGACTATTGGGGGGTCCCACCCTCGTCTTCCCCCCATCCCAAAGCCTGGTCCCCCCTTGCAATACAACTTATGTCCCTTACCCTGAACTACGCACTGAGGGCTTGTAATGGTCGCACCCCTTCCGATACTCCCTCAGTGTGTACTTTCAATAGGAGGGGTCACGAGTCGAGGCTAGATTACATCATGTTAGACATTACACTCTGGCCCAAAGTCCTCGACTTTAGGGTAATAAACAGGTCAGATAGTGACCATAATGCCCTTTGTTTAAATATCCAGTGGCCCATCCATTTAGCGGGCAAAGTGGTAGAAAACCCAGGGGGAGACACGGGGGAATTGGTCCTTACAACCAACAGGCGCAGGGTTAAGTGGGGAAAGCTTGTGAGCTCAGAAGAGACCATTAGCAAGCTATACGAGTTGGCACTCCCAAGGTTTATGGAGGTGGACGCACTTCTAAACGCACCAAGAACCCCGGAATACAATGAGAAACTGGGTGATATCCACCAGGATCTTGTAAGAGACTTGGCTGAGGTATTCTACCCGGTGGTGCCCAATAGAAAGAAAAAGACCCATGTTCCCACCTGGTATACCTCCTCTTGTAGGGCAGCAAAGACTGAGCTCATTGCTGCAATAAAAGAGGGGACAAATAAGGCCAAGGTACGTGACCTTAGGAAATACTATAAAGCTGTGATGGCGACTGCCAGGACCGAGTGGGACTGGAATCACTGGCAAGATCTTCATGATGCCCTAAAAGTCAGGGACTCCCGCAAATTCTGGGCCCTTGTTAATAATGGCATAGGGAAACTCAAAAAAGCAGTGGAACCCAATATTGCCCCCGAGGTTTGGGAGGCCCATTTTGGGGAGCTCTATAAAGATACCAACCCCTGCCCTGACACAGCCCTGCTTGCGCCCTGTGGCGCACAGGACTGTGAAATGGAACTATCCCTGGGGGAAGTGGAGGCAGCCCTGAAGCACTTATCATCGGGGAAGGCGCCAGGTCTGGATAGGCTACCTGGGGATCTGTTTAGGCATCACACGGACATCTGGGGCCCATACCTTCTTATTCTTTTCAATGCCATCCTAGGAGGTATGTCAATCCCTGGGTCGTGGCTGGGGGCAGAGATTGTTCCGATCCACAAGAAAGGATCTACTCTGCTCCCCGCCAACTACAGGCCTATTAGCCTAATAGATGTACCCCAAAAGCTCTTTGCGCGCCTCATCCTTAATCACCTCCTGGACTGGGTGGAGGACAATGACATCATGAGCCCCCTTCAGGCTGGCTTCAGAAAGAACACGTCGACCATGGACCAGATCTTCCGCCTTCTTCTCCTATATTGGAAGACTGTAACTATAGAGGGAGGAAGACTGTACATGGTCTTCGTGGATCTGAGGTCAGCCTTTGACCTAGTTCCCAGAGGGAAACTTTGGGAGGTTCTGCAGAAGCTAGGAGTGCCCCCCCACCTCCTTAGCATTATCATCAGGCTGCACGAGAACAACTATGCACAAGTGAGGTGTGGGAGGGATGGTAAGCTCTCGGGCAAATTTTCGGTCCGCCGAGGAGTCAGACAGGGCTGTGTCTTGGCGCCGACCCTGTTCTGCCTTTTCATCAACAGTGTCATTCAACATCTTGACACTGTTGAGGACAATGATGCCCCGGTTTTGGCAGGCAGGAGGGTTCCGGCAATCATGTTTGCTGACGATACCCTCCTGCTTTCCAAATCCCCCATGGGGATCCAGAGGATTGTGAATGGTTTTGGCCTTTTCTGTCGTCAACATGGGTTGGAGGTCAACACAGATAAAACCAAGTTTATTTTTATTTCACAAGAATTTTTTATTGAGAGAGATGAGTAAGCATTACAGGCGTGAGCAGAAATCATGCATGGTTCCGGTATCAACAAGAGCAAGTACGCAAGTGTAACGGGAACAAAGGAGGGGTAAATTAAATTAACATAAGGAACGAAAAACAATAATCAATTTAAACAAAAACAGTAATGTAAAGCACAGGCATTGCATCAGTACATTTACAAAGGTTACAGTCATAGGTGGCGCAAGGTAGTCATATAAGTCAATGAGGATAGTCGCTTGGGCAGGTAGGCAGCCCGAACTATGGGCAGGGTGTATATGTGCATAATCATGGTGGTTTAAATAGGTCGAAGTGAGCGTCCAGCGAGGACCACAGGTTCCTATAGGGGGGGCGCCAAGGTGTAGCTGCCAGCGCAATATTGTCGGCTCCTCTGAGGTTCGATACCCAGTTGAGCCAGTGGGGGAAAGAAGCTTTGCCAGTGTCCTTCCAGTTGTTCAGTATGAGTTTGACCGCTGCTGTCAAAAGTAAGTCAAGTAGGGCTTTATCATTTTCATTGAGGTTAACAGCTTTGGTGAAACCCATGACTAAGGTTGCAAATTCCCTCGGGAGCGAGACATGCAGCACTTTGGTGATAAATTCGAAAATTCTATCCCAGTATTTGGACACACAGGGGCATTTGAATATTAGATGTTCAAGGTCCCCACCCTCTGCCGTGCAGTTCCAGCAGGAGTCATCTTCCTTGATGTTGTGCAGGAAGAGTCTCCTAGGAGTCCAAAAAGCTTTGTGGAGAAGCCAGAATTTAGATTGGGATAATGTAGGGCTGATTTTGTGTCGAGAGGCAGATTCCCATATTCTGGCCCACTCTGCTTCCGAGGTTGGTGTGGAAGAGTATGAGTCCCAGAAGGACTGTGTGGATGTTGTCAGCTTCGTGGACTGTGGGCGGATCAGTTTGTATATTCTGGACACCTGATGACCCAGTCTATTGATCGTGTGTAGGTAGCCAGGAAGGGAGGGGGTGATGTTGGATAAGTCTGTTTTGGAGAGGGCCACTTTGATGTGTAAGAAGTAATAGAAGTCTATGTTCTGGAGTTGAAACTTGTTTTGTAGGTCGTTGAAAGTGAGTGGCAACGGACCATCAAACAGCTGATGAGGGAAGTGTATACCCTTCTCTATCCAAGTAGGATCATTCATTGGTTTCCCTTTGTATAGCAGTCTGGTGTTGTTCCACAGTGATTCCCATCTTGATTTACAAAATTGGTGCGGTAAAAATTTGCTTAAGTGAAGAAGGGCAGCCTTCGTGTTTCTGAAGATGGTACCTGAGGATACAGTGGGTTGTGGTTTGGTAGTGAGGAGGGTGGAGGGGGGAAGGCCACGCAGAATGGATTTTTCCACCATCAGCCAGACTGGGGTGTAGTCTGGGTGGGGAATGAGCCAAAAAGCCCCTTGTCTAGCTAAGAACGCGGTTTGATAGAGCCTAAAGTCGGCCAGATTGACGCCTCCTAGGGATTTATCCAGCCTTAGTTTTTTTATGCTAATTATGGCTTTTTTTTCTTGCCAAAGGAAGGAGGAAATTACTTTATCAAGTTTGGAAAGGAAATCCTTTGAGAATGTGAGGGGCAGCATAGTGCTCAGGTAGTTGATTAGCGGTGATATCATCATTTTTATAGCTTCAATCCTTCCCCACCAAGTGATAAATCGTGGGGACCAGCCGTCAAGGATTCTTTTAACTTTTGTCAATGTCAACGTTTCGTTGTGTGTGAAGGTGCTCATTAATTTGTCGGTAAACTCTATTCCTAGATATTTTATAGCTCCTGTCTGCCAAGCTAGACCTGAGGTACCAAGAACTTCTTTGGTGGTGAAGATGTTTAGTGGTTTAACTTCGGACTTATCTTTGTTTAACTTGTATCCCGACAGGTACGAGTACTTGCTGATTGAGGTCATGAGACCCTCGATCGATTTGGCCGGGTTTTCTGTTGCAATTAATATATCATCAGCATACGCTGCCAATTTTATCTGAGTACCTCCAAAGGAGACTCCCTGAATATCCTCATTCTTTTTGATGTCAGTTAGAAGGGGTTCAAGGGCCAAAAGGAAGAGTGCAGGAGAGAGCGGACAGCCCTGTCTGGTACCTTGGTAGAGGCGAAATGGGTCAGAGAGGGTGCCATTAATTGCTATCCGAGCCGAAGGGGAGGCGTACAGGGCCATCACCATTGTGATGAACGATTGTCCGAGATTGAATGAGCGCATACAGTATTGAAGGAAAGACCACGAAACCTTATCGAAGGCCTTTTCAGCGTCCAGGGTGATCGCAACCATCGGGGATTGGGAATTGTTAGCTTTCTCTAAAATGTGGCACAGAAGTCTGGTGTTGTCATTTGACATCCTATGTTTCAGAAAGCCAACTTGCGACGGGCTTATTAATTTGGGAAGAACAGCGTTTAATCGGTTCGCTAGGATTTTGGCATATATCTTGCAATCAAGATTTATCAAAGAGATGGGGCGGTAGTTTTTGGTGTGGAGCGGGTCTTTTCCCTCTTTAGGGATCACGATTATGTTGGCTTCGCTCATAGAGGGTGAGATACATCCACTGGACGCCGTAGAGTTGAGAACAGTGTGGAGCGTGGGGGTAAGTTGGTTTTCAAAGGCTTTATAAAAAGAAGCAGTGAAGCCATCTGGGCCGGGGGCTTTGTTATTTTTTAGAGATTTGATGGCCTCTGCGATCTCTGTTTTACTGATGGTGGAACCTAATCGTGTTTTGTCAGATTCTGAGAGTTTAGGAAGGTCTAGAGACTCAAGGTATCCGGTGCAAGCTGCTATGTCCAGTGATTTGTCATTCTTGTAAAGCTCTTCGTAGAAGGATTTGAATGTATCAAGGATTTTAGTTTGGTTTGTGTGGGTAGTGTTTGTGGCGTCTTTTATTGATGAAATGGTAGACAGCTTTTGCTTATGTTTGAGATACGAAGCCAGCATTTTACCTGCTTTATTTCCTTCGCAAAGCTTTAGGGCTTTGAAGCGGTTAATCCAAACGCCCGCTCTTTTACTAGTTATGGCATTGTACTCATACTTCTTTTTAGTGAGAAGGTCGAGGGAATTGGGGTCTTGAGGGTTGGCCTTGTGCCGGTCTTCTAGGATTGTGATGTCTCGTTCCAATTGTTCCAGGTCTTTGTTTAATTTTTTATTGGTTTTAGCTCTAATATTTATGATGACTCCACGGATTGTGGCCTTAAGGGCGTCCCATAGAGTGTTAGGCTTGGTATCAGCGGTATCGTTTAGGATTAAGTATTCCTCGATGGCATCCGCTATCTTGAGTTTGTCCTCTATGTTGGTAAGGATTTCGTCGTTAAAACGCCACCTTCTAGGCGGGCGAATTGAGCGGGAGCCTGCAAGTTTGGTGTGAATACATGCATGATCAGACACCAGTTTGGGGGCAATACCAGTTTCTTCAATCAGGTGTGCGAATGAGGTGGATAATAGGATGAAATCAATACGTGAATAGGAGTTATGTGGGGCAGAGTAGAAGGTGTAGTCTCTCCCATCGGGGTTCTGTAGTCGCCAAGAATCTTTGAGACAGTAGCGCTCACAGAGACGGAGAAGGGCCCCATGTGATCGTGAGGGGTGGAATGAGCACTTGGATTGTCGGTCTAGTAAGGGGTCTAGGGGTAGGTTAAAGTCGCCCCCCACTATTAGTAGCTCATCTTGGGAGATATGTTCAATGGACCGAGAGACTGAATCCCAGAATGTGGGATCGTCGGAATTAGGGCCATATATATTCACTACATGTATGGGATCGTCCTCTCTGCGTAGATGAGTCACTAGTAATCTACCATCTGTATCGTGAGTGTGTGATAGCAGTGTCAGATTGGCATTCTTAGACAACAGTGTGATTACACCACCTTTCTTTTTTAACGCAGGAGAGGACAGGACGTGGGATGACCAGTGTATGTTAAGGAATCGCAAGTCCTCCTCAGAAAGTTTTGTTTCCTGTAGAAGAACGATATCTCCTTTCGTTTTTGCTAGATAGTCGAACACTTTCCGCCTTTTCACCGGATGGTTAAGTCCTTTGACATTTAGTGAAATCACTTTAAGATCGTCTTTAATTGAGTTGGAGTTAGCCATCGATGAAATGTGTCATCGCTCGTTGGGAAGCTGGCGGGGTGTTGCGACGAGTTCGGGTGCCGTAATCTGACAAAATCGGATAAATTTCAGTACAACCTTTTTTGACAATATGCATAAATACAAGTGTTGTGGGAATGGCCGCCTAACCTGGAGCTCCGCACTACAGGAGAGCGACCTCGATCCCTTTTCCACAGCTATCGAGTCGCGCATCAACTGATGAACGCGGACTTCGTCGCCTAAACACATGTGGCAAACTCCGGATTCCTGATCGGGGTCGGCTGACCCTTATTTGTGGACATAAAGAGGATTTTCACTCCTCCACGCGCCGACAGCTATGACGGTCAAAATGGCGCCTCAATGTCGCGACGGCTTTGCCTGATGAACCGCAGCGATCTCGAGCCCGACTACCACCGATTAAGACTGAAGTATCCGGAGGAACATGCACCTCTTCAAAGCCTCACAAATCTCCTTTTAAGGTGAGGAGCACCAACTAAGCGCCGCATCATTAATCTGCTCGGCACGTCCTGCCAGACCCCAAAATGGCGGCTCCTCCAGCTACGCGAGCGCCTCCACCGAGAGCTTAAAAACCAGACAAACGCAGGAAATGTGAATTAAACACCTCTCCCTGGCAATATATGTAGCGCTCCCACCAGCGTCTAGCCAAGATTTGTTCTGGGACATTGCACCACTATTATCTCCAGCAGTGGGAATCTCTGCCGACCAAGATCCCACACTACTAAGATCAGGGAGAGTGGGTGAGCGCCTCCATTAGCCCCTGTACCCCTAACAAGGTGGAGAAAATAGAGCCAGGAGGCAGAAACCTCGTCCAGCATAGGTCCTCAGGCCTGCAATTGCTTTCACCACTGCCATCATGGGGAGTGTGCGCTGGGGTGTTGCTAATACTCCCACGTGGAGTCGGTCTCCTACAAGTGAGTTCCATTAGCTCTTTCCTCGTCTGTTGAAGTCACTAGCCAACGCAAACCCAACACTAACAAACGAGATAACCTGCCCACGCTCCTGCGCTTCTGATGACTGACACGTACCAACCTCGCATTCGTGAGTCCTTGGGTTCCTGACCACCAACTCTTGCCCACGCACTGGACACTGACCACTGGCTACTCGCACTCGCCATCTGGCCCCTCTTGAATCAAGCGTCCTATACATAAATCAGCGGGGTTCCTAGTGCCAGCCTACTCTTCCACAATGGCAAACAGATAAAACCAAGTTTATGATCTTCAATCCCCCTGCCAAAACCAGACCCAACCCAAAACTGGGGGAAGTTAGTCTTGAGAGGGTCTCGACCTTTATATATCTGGGGGTAACGCTACAAGAAAACTTAGCTTGGGACTGCCAGATAGCGAGATCAAGGCTGAAACTATCCCAGCTAGCAGGCGCACTCCTGAAGGTGGTAAATAAGTCCACCTTTAAGCCTGTAAGCCCGGCCCTTGAAACATACAGATCCCAAGCGAAGGCAGCAGCCATGTATGGCAGCGAGTTGTGGGGTCACAAAGCAGGGAAGGCACTGGCAGCGGTGGAAAATAGTTTTTTGAGACGCCTACTTGCTCTCCCGCAAGGTACGCCACTCCTCCCCCTAAGATTGGATTTGGGGATACACTCCATTGCTGAAGATCTCCTATCGAAACCCGTGAAGTTTTGGCACCGGATATGGTCTACCGAGGAACTGTACCATTATAGGCAGGACCTTATCCATGTACTGAGGCTGAATGGTAGCAATAATATCCCCTGGCTGGCCTATATTAAATCAGAATTGTTCAGTTTGAACTTGCCAGACCTTTGGGATGATCCAGCTCAGGGTTGCCAAAGGATCACGCGTAAAACTCTTGCCCAGCTCTACAAAAACAAAAATCTGGCTGACATGGATAATGCTCATAGCAGCGGCACCTTGGCGGGACGTTTTATCGAATCCAAAAATTCTTACCTTTTTGAACCTTTTATGGATTTTATCTTTCCTCTTTTGGCGAGGAAACTGTTTCTGCAATGGAGGTTTGGCACACTCCCCACTAAAGTATTCACCCATAAATGGACCATAGGGGGTGATAAACTCTGTCCTTGTTGTAAAACCAAGGATGAAGATGATTTGCACATAATGTTTGTTTGCCACGCGTACCAGAGTCCCAGGAAGCGCTGGATAGCACCGATGTGCCGAAACCTGGGTTTTCGGGAGTATCTACAAGCTTACAGGGTCATGAAAACCAATACCCTGGGACATATTGTCTTTGCTGTTTCAAAATTCCTAATGGCAGCTTGGATAATAAGGAAGAAAATGTCCCCCTGAACTGGTACAACCGTGCACTCCTTACCCCATGCAGACCCTCCAGACTTTTTATATATAAATACTGTGTATTATTTATACTGCATTTTATTGTGTAATATATGTACTGTATTTTATTGCATCTTTTATGGCCTATGTGGCCGAAATAAAGAATTTTTGGAATTGGAATTGGAGTATGTTGGACTTCTGCACATCACAATGTAAAAGTGAAGGGGTTTGAGCACTGTAAAGCGAAATCAGCATTCCTTTTTGCAAAGGTTCTTAGCTTAAAGTGTACTTGTGTTTGTACTCACAGGAGGTACATGGCAAGCTGTTGGGGTTTGCCGAAATATTAGACTACATTGTAATTTCATTAAGTCAGAAGGAATGACTGTCTTAAATTAACGCAAAAGCAGGCTCTATGTTAAACAAGTACTGTAACCACAAGGATAGCAAACTCAAGGCTTACATTTTGCTCAATTTCTCACCTTGGTGACAAAAATCTCTTTATGCAACCAAAGTGTTGTGTAATAATGTTTGTGAGTAAGTGTTCCTCTGAACGTCTGGTAGATTTGCAGCTCTGGACCCTTTGAAAGCACTGTGGTCATTGACCAGGTTATGTCCTCCTTTAATTGTACCACCATCACTCTTAAACCAGCAACCCTTATAAATACTAGTGGTGGGAAGTAAACTCTGCTCAGCCGGCAAAGTTTTGCACAAGCGGAGCATGAGTTTACTGCATAGCTTGCCAGAGCAGAACCCAACTTCCTAATAAGAATGCACTGTCTAAAACACACAATGATATGGATGATATGCCTGCAGCACCATACCATCACAATAATGTATCCCCAATGAGTGCTTCCTTGTCCTGTCCCCAACCTCCTATGAAAATGGAACCAAAAGTAAACACAATAATGTGAATAACATGCCTGCAACTCTGTAAATTAATAATGACAGAGAGACCAGGGGCGGGTAGAAGGCTAGGGTGGGTCACAAGGAAATGGGTAGAGAGAGGGAAAGTAGGTGGAGAGCAGAGGGCCCTGTGCATTGTTCATAATCTGAGGTTTTCTGACTTCTGCCCACAGCAAATACTACCCCACCTACCTACTTGGGCCACATGAGTAAAACGGATAAGCACCAGGCCTGATTCACATTCGAGTCCAAATGAATAACCAGACCATCACAGCATGTGCAATCTGACTCTGAGCAGGAGCTGCCATCACAAACCGCTACTCCATTGGAAAACTCACTGTTAGCTATGCAGCAGAGTCTGCAATCCATTGACGGTAAGATAGACGCAAGATTTAGAAGCTCACTCATGCTGTAGCAATCTTCACATAAACGGCATCTCTGAGTCCACTAAAACAGCCCATCTTGAAAGCTATATGTAGAACATGCAAAATGCCATCTTCGAAGTGAGCAACTCCTCCCGGTGCTGATCGCGGAGCGAACCCACAGAACACTTCAGGTGTCCCTCACCAGGACTGTCCCGCTAAGCTACTAAACTATTGGGATCATGACACAGTTTTGCAGCTCTCAGGGAAAAAGGTGCTATTCAATATCAGGGCAATAACGTCACCTTTTACCCAGGTTTTACTATGACGGAACAGGCTGCCAGGAGGGAATACTCTCAGGTCAAAAAGACACTGCCTGCGGCAGGGGTTCCTTATGCAATGCTCTACCCAGCCTACCTCCGAGTCAACCATGCTGCAACACAGAAAACTTTCACTTCACCGAAAACGGTCATAGACTTTGCCACATCCATCGCCTGATCTCGCCTTGCCTCGACGAAATCTAAACCAACTGATGCAGATATTGGAGACTGATCGAAGTTATGGTGTTCACTAATTGATTTTGCAGATCTGTGAGATATATCTATTAACTCTTGTTCTCTTTACAGCTCTTATTTATTGCTCACTCACACTGCACTGAAACTGTATATCTAATTGCAGTATATACCGTGCCCTTGCTACTCCTATTATGCAATGTAGTATATACACATGTTCTCAGCACACCAGGAAGGGTCTGGATAAGGGTGGTGTCCCAAGGTGTGGCCCCCCTTACAGTTTGCTTTATATGCTGACTGCTTGCAGTCAAATTCCTGGCCACCTCCTGTCCACCTAGGAGATTGATCGGCCTCTAGCTGCCCTATGAAGGTGTACCCCACTGAGCTACATTAAGTACATTGGTTACTTGAATGTGTTCGATATGTTTGATGTTTGTCGCTTTATTGGGATAGCTTTAGCATTTTTCAATGCTGCAGTGTGTGGGGGTTCGTATTTTGTTAAAATGGTTGAGATTCCATGCACAGGCTGGTTGAGATTCCATGCACAGGCTCTAATCTTACAGACCAAGAGCTGTGTCGCTACTCTCCTTTACTCACTCCCGTGTCAGCATATAGATAATCTATTTAAATATGCTCCATCCAGTAGGCCAGCTTAACCTACTCACATGGAATGTGTGGGGACTTAATGGTCCCAAAAAGGTCACACAGGTCCTGGCTTATTTAGATAATCACCAGATACATGTGGCTCTCCTTCAGGAGACCCACCTCACAGGGCAATCGGCTGGTATACTGGGAGCAAGATGGGTGCATGTCCACGTGGCCTCTTCTTACTCTTCCTATTCCAGAGGTGTCCTCCTCCTGATCAAGAAAGGTATACCATTTACAATTATACCCTGAGTCCGATGATCAAGGCAGATATTTTGTCTTACAAGGTAATTGCGGTGGTACTATATTTACCTTTATTAATTTCTATGGATCTAATGTAAACGACCTGGACACTCTTGGTAAGATGTGGAATTTTATACACAAGCTGCATCCTTCTGCTATTTTATGGGGTGGAAATTTCAATATACATTTAAATCCCATATTAGATAAGTCTGCTACTACAAAGTTTCAAAATAAACATTGTGTCCGGATGCTGAGGGAGGAGATGGATTACTGTTGCCTTATAGATATATGGCATACACGACACCCAGAGGAGTGAGGGGGCACTTTTATATAGACTGTACATAATATGTGGTCTTGTTTGGATTATTAGATATTGACTAAAGAAGTAGGCGCATGGGTCGCAGGTGTGCAACACTTGGCCAGAATGCCCTCTGGCCGTTCTCCAGTTCGTCTATCACTTATCCTACCCACTCACACACCTTGGCCTTTTCAATAGAGACTGCAGGCCTCAGCCCTGTTAGATACAGTGTTTGTGCTGATATGTGCATAGAAGTTATGCAATATTTCAATACTAACAAAGGATCTGTGGAGAGTGAGAGTACCATATGGAAGGCATTTAAGGTTACTATTTGTGGGGCATGCATTGGACTTCAGGCTGGAGAACTGAGATCTCTCCGATCTCGCCTTCACCATCTTCAGATCACATTGCACAATTTAGAAAAATCATATGAGGGCAGACCTTACCCTGTGACATTGGCTGCTATCAAAACACACCTTGGAGAAAATACGGATACAGCGGACCAAGACATATGGCATATGTCTAGACGTTGGGTGGCGTGGGCATGCAGAGAGGGTGGGCATCAAACACAGAGCCTGGCGGCTAAGATCAGGGAGCCCCGGGCCTGTGCCCACTTTACCTCTGACAGGGGCGTATATTATGATACCCTGTCTATCCTGATGGAATTTGTAGAGTTCTATGCCCACTCGTCGGCAACAGAGAGTGAGACTGCTTTATATCTTAATGAAATCGTGCTTGCCTGGCTCTCACCTGGGCAGAGGGAATTCCTTGTCCAGCCCATCTCTGAGGAGTAGATTGAAGATGCCATACATACCCTTCCTAACAGAAAGGCCTCTGGGAGTGATGGACTCCCTAATGAGTTTAATAAGATGTATTTTTTCTCTTGGTGCCACATCTAAGAGACTTACCTGGAGGCCTATGACAAGCAAAACTCTACCACCTAGATTAAGGGAAGCTCTACTGATATCTCTTCTGAACCCGGACAAGGTTCCTGAGAGATGTGACTCTTATCATCCGCTATCGCTAACAAACACAGATGTAAAAATTCTTGCCAAGATCCACGCTGCCCGGCTGCAAACTCTGCTGCCTTCACCGGTGCTGCCAGGTCAATCAGATTTTGTCCCTTTTCCGATCCACTGCTCACAATCTGCGCACACTGTTCGCAGTTCTTCATCAATTGGACTCTTCTATTTGGCAGCTGTGTTTTTTCTAAACAAAGCGTTCAATTCCATACAATGGCCGTACATGATTTTGCTTCCGGCCCGCCATTCCACAGAATCAGCCCTCCTTTTTTCGACTGAGGCACTGAGGAAGCACGTGGACGCCGGGCATGTTGCGGCACTAGTGCTCCTGGACCTCAGCGCAGCCTTCGACACTGTGGCACATCATACGTTGCTACAGTGTCTGAAGAAAGGAGGAGTGACAGGCATGGCCTGGTTATGGCTGGAATCTTTTCTCACCAACCGTAGCTTCTCGGTGCAGCAAGGAGGAGCTCGATCCGACACCTTTGACCTCGGTCAAGGAGTGCCGCAGGGATCAAGCCTCAGTCCAACACTTTTTAATTTATATGTCACCCCCGTGGCCACTACTGCGGAACGCTTTGGGGTGGAAGTAGTAACATACGCAGACGACACCCAGCTGGTGGTCGCTCTGACACAACCTGCTGAACAAGCCGCCGCGAACTTCTCAGCATGCCTCCAGGAGATGGCTGGATGGATGGCGAAGAACTGCCTCCGTCTTAACGGTGACAAGACTGAGGTGCTGATTGAAGGAAAACCCCCCTCAGTCTGGTCATCTGCCTGGTGGCCGCAGACCTTGGGGCCCCTCCCTACCCCCAGTGATCAGGTCAAAAATCTTGGAGTATGGGTGAACTCAAAGCTTGACTACGACTACCACACCAGACGGGTAGCTGGTACTTGTTTTTCGATTCTACGGAAACTCCGCAAAACCATCGACCTGCTCCCAGAATCCTCAAGGAAGACCCTGGTCCATGCTCTTGTCACGTCAAGACTGGACTACGGCAATGCCCTGTATCTAGGCGCCAACGCCTCTAGTCGGCGGCGACTGCAGACCATCCAGAATGCTGCCGCTCGCCTGGTCCTCCGGCTGCCCAGAAGAGCCGCCTCAAAAAAATCCCTACAAACATTACATTGGCTCCCGATCAATGAAAGGATCGACTTCAAGGCTCTTTGTATTGGCCACCGGATCGTACACGGCAAGGGCCCGGCCTTCCTTCGGAACCTGCTATGCCCATATACGCCCACCCGTCAACTCCGCTCATTAGGAGCAGGCCTTCTCGCTGTCCCCAGACACAAGAAAGCCAGAATGGGAGGCAGATCCTTTCGTACTTTGGCGGCACACAAATGGAACTCTCTCCCCCTGAGCTTAAGAGTGGAAACATCGGAGCTCATCTTCCGCAGGAAACTTAAAACATTCCTCTTTCCTAAAGATTAGCCCGTCTTGTTCTGACTGACGGAGCAACTGACTCTTCTGACAGCGCGGGGACACACTGACAGTGTAACCAGGCGCTATACAAATTCAGAAATAATAATAATAATAATAATAGTCCTATCCCGGATGGGCATGCCGCAAGCCTTTTTGAGATGGATTTGCCTATTATATACGGACCAAGTGGCGTGCGTCTGCATTAATAGTGTCACATCAAATATACCATGCATATATAGAGGAATGTGACAGGGCTGCCCACTCTCCCACATCTTATTTGCTTTAGCTCTGCGCTTCCGACAGCACCCTCTTGCCATATCGTTATATGCAGATGATATGGTGATCTACATACGAGACCCAAAGATTCATCTAGCACCAGCGATCCGTTAGTATATAAAGTACGAATGGTACTCTGGATTAAACATAACATGGTCCAAGTCGATCATTCAGTCGCGGCTAGCATGACTCATGAGTAGGGAGTGCGGGGGGTCGCGCAGGGGGGGTTTAATTTAAACTTGAGAATGTTTTTAAAAAGTTAACTTAGATTCGCCTTCCCGGTCCTGCATAATCTCTGCTCCTCTCCTGCTTTCCTGCCTCTGGCAGGAACAGGTAGCAGGCAGCAGACAGCCGCCCTCCCCTCCCCTAAGCCAATCACAATGCTGCAATGGCACCGCTGTGATTGGTTGGGATGCAGACCAGTCAGGCGCCTCTGGGGGGAGGCCAGGTTCTCCATGTAGGCTGCATGAGTGCGCATGACTGGTTTGGTCGGTCCTGGAGGGCCGACCAAACAGCGCCCTCAGCAGTGGGCAAGCCACTCCTCCCCTACCCAAGAGTAGCAGCGCCCGCCCGCCCACAAACAAACACTTCTGCTTTCTTGCAGTGAGAGAAGCAGAAACATAAAATGGTAGTTTTACCATTTTATGTTTCTGCTTCTCGCACTGCGAGGAAGCAGTGGGGTATGCCTCCTACGCCCAAGTGGAGCACCCGCCCTTGCAATCATTTTCCTATTAACCCAATCCACGGCGCCACATGCCTTGGAATTCCCCTTGGAATGTTGTACAGATTCAAATAAATATCTGGGGTTATGGGTAAATAACGATCCTGAAGTGGTTATCTGTCAAAATTACGGCACCGCCATCTCAAAACTAGAGGACCAGGTGCCCAGATGGGTGCGTCTCATCCTATCGTCGCAGACAGATTGGCCCTTATGAAAATGATTGATTTACCCAAGTTCTTATATTTCGTTCATAATTATCCCTATTCCTCTGACTCAGCCCTTTTTCAAAAAGCTTAATTCCTGTATGATAACGCTTGCCTGGGCCGGGAAGCAACCCAGGATCCGATGGCAAATACTTACCCCTATTCGCAGGGGAAGTTCGGCGCACCAGACCTGTATCTGTATTATTTATGTGCACAAGCGCACTTTGCACATTATTCGTATTATGCCCAGCATTATACACCGCATACAGCGAATGAAAATGAGTCAGCCTATCATATTCCCCTGAGAGCCGTATTACATCACATGATCACGAACTCCACATCCACGGAAATAAACTCGATCTGCAGCACAATGAAAGCTTGGCACTCTCTTTCAGCGAGTGCAAATAATCTCCGATGTAGGCACCAGCAAAGCCATTATTGCATCACCCAGCTTCATCGGTCACACAAGAACCTAAAGCACTGACCATATTGAACAGAGCAGATCTGAAAACACTGGGTGACTGGTTCGCAGAGGGGACATTTCTTACACTGCAATACCTTCTGGGTACTGCCCATTATACCCACTTTTAGGGTTCTTATACCACCACTTGTGGTCGGCCCGAGAGCTCTTTACCCTTCCTTTCCACAGGAACCAGCAACCCTGGGGTCTCTTCAGATTGTCCTCACTTGTGCAGACTGCAAAAGGCGAATTACTAAACTATATAATACCTCACAGCGCGAGCACTGAGGCCATGAACTTTGCATTGGAAAAATGAAATGTTGTTTTAGGAAAACCCGCTGACTTCCGTGGATGACAAATTCTGTTGTGCAATAGAAAGTAAACTAACGTCCAATTGTAACCCGAGGATTATACATTTTAATTACTTACACCAGGGGCCCGATGTAGGTAAAAGTCATTTACCGATTTTAAAATACCGATTTTTACCGAATCGGTATTCTGAAATCGGAAAATGAGATGTAGAGAAAAAAATTCCGTAAAATTCCGAATCGGTAAAAATCGGTATTGTGTTTCGATACTTACCGAATCGGTAATTACCGATTCGGTAGATACCCAATCGGTAATGTCAATACAACCCTATGGGCCAAAAGGCCCATAGGAATGCATTGGAGAAACCGAATTGGTATTTACCGATTCGGCAAATACCGAATCGGCAAATACCGAATCGGTAAATACCGAATCGGTAAATACCGAATCGGCAAGCAAGTAAAAGTGAAACCAATGAAAACAGCCAATGAGGTGGAACCTCCCTCCCCTACCCGAGCAGGGAGTGGCTACCCAGGCAGGTGCAACTCATTAGAACTTTCTGGAGAGGCAGCCAGAGCTGAGCATTGAGAGGGAGCAGCAGAGAGAGTGGTAGCTGATTTTGCAGACATTGGAAATGGCAAGCAGCTCAGAGAGCCAAAAGGCTGAGAGGAAGCGCAAACTGAAGTTCAGCAGCATGGAGCTGCAAGTACTGGTGGAGGAGGTGGTGAGGGTCCACAGGCAGCTCTTTGGGAGGCTGTCCCTCACAGTCCCAGAGTCTACCAAGAGGAAACTGTGGAGTGCCATCAGTGAGAGGGTCAATGCTGTGGGTGTGACCCCCAGGAGCCTGGAGGACCTCAAGAAGAGGTTTTATGACATCCGTATCCTCACCAAGAGGAAATTGTCAGAGCTCCACAAGCAGGCAGGTCTGACCGGTGGAGGCAGGAACCCCGCGCCCCCCCCCCCTGACTGACCTGGAGGAACTGGTGGGCACAACCATCGAGACGGAGAGTGTGGTGGAAGTTGGGGACATGGACAGCTCAGCCAGAGCTACAGCAAAAGGTAAGAAGCATGCGCAGCATGACACACCCAACCAGACACCTCCCCTTTATCCTCAATGTACAGCCAAACCCCAGTCCAGTACTGCTAACACCATACATGCGCAATGCATTATGGGAAAACTAGTCAGCTAATGTATGAACATTTGTCAGTGCACATTAATTTGCAAGGCACTCTAAAAAATAATCAGAGTAATGAAAGTGACATGTGCAACGAATTTATTGTAGTGACTGTAAGACATTTGCACTCAGTTCACAGATGCTTCTTTATATCTAGGGGCGCCATCAGGCAGTGGAGCATCAGCTGCACAAGCGACAGCTCCAGTGACGGCGGAGAGTGTGGTGGCAGGGTCAAGCACCATGGATGCCTCGCAGGAGGAGGAGGACAGCAGTGCCATGGTCAATGAGGACGACCCAGTACATGCCCTCTTATTTCCCCACTCCCCCCAACTATCCCAATCCCCCCCATTGCAGTTCTCACCTGAGAACTCACGGTCCCAGCCAGCACCTGCCACATCCCCCGCCAGGAGGAGTATTGTGGCCCCAATGACAATCATGCCGGGAGCTGCGGGTCAGGCACCAGCACCCACACCATCAACACCTGTAGCACAGGAGTCCACCCAGCAGGCCAGCACCAATCGCCGCCGCCCACGCACTCCCAGCAGTGCATGTCCATCACGAGAGGGCACAGTCTTCCTAGGCCTTGAGGGGAGCATGGTGCGAATCCAGCGAATGCAGGCAAAATCCATCCTGGCATGCCACCGCCAATTGCGTGCACACAACCTGCAGATGGTAGAAATGGCAAAGGGCTTTGGTGAGTTGGTGGCAAGCAACAAGGAGGTGGCACAAACAAACAGAGACATTGCCACAGGACTGGGACGCATGACAACTGCCATCACACAGCTGTGTGCCAAGATGGAAAATAATGAGCACACTAGGCACAGGGATGCCCGTGTCCAAAACAGGGCGATTAACCGGCTTGCCGCCGCGACGTCCCAGCTATGCCGCCGAGGGGCAAATATGCAGGAGAGTCTGACACAGAACACTGCGGAGGTGACCAGGGGCATGGCCAGGATCACCAGTGCCATGGAGGCCCTCATCATATCTAATACAGTGGCCAATCCTTCCCTGGACGTGGCTGAGGCTGGGGACAGCAGCAGCCGCAGCAGCCCGGCTAGCGCTGTGTCAGAGCCGCGCAGGAGCACCAGGCGCTCCGCAGAGGCAGCAGGCCATGCAGAAGGGGGTGAGCAGCATCCCAGTGGCTCTGCAAAGCGCAGCAGGAAATGACTCTGCCAGTGTGGGTGAGGCAACCCGGGGCATTTCCAGTCCCCACCTTTCATTTCATAATTTAATTTGTTGCACATCAGGGCTTTAACGTTGTGCCAACGTTAATAAAAAAAAATTCACATCCATAACCTGTCTGTGCATCTGTACTCACTCAGAAATAGTTTTCTGTTATCTCCTCACGTCTGTATCTGCCATCACTTGGTGTAGACACCCCAGCAGGTTGTGTTTGTGGCACAGCAATGTCGTCGTCATGGTCCTCGTAGTCTGGCAACTCCACCTCAGTGCCCTTCTTCACCGCAAGGTTGTGCAACATTGCACAGACAGCAATTATCTTACAGCAGGTGATGGGGGTATACTGCCTTGCACCTCCACTCTTGTGCAAGCATCTGAACCTGCTTTTCCAGATGCCAAAGGTCCGTTCTACTACATTCCTTGTGCTTTTGTGGGCCCGGTTATACCTCCTTTGGCTCGGTGTAGAGGGGTTGAGGTAGGGGGGCAGTATGAATGAGCGGAGGGCATATGCACTGTCGCCTAGAAGGAAAAGGGGTAACATTACTCACATGCATACATGTACTTCACAGTGCTATTTTTGTTATGGGGGTCTGATGATGTGTGTCACCTAGGAGGTATCCTTCACCAAATTCCCCTGCCGTCAGCCGTGCATAGATGCTGCTGTTTTGAAATATGTAGGAGTTGTGGGTACTACCTGGGAATTTTGCCACCAGGTCTGTGATGGCGCACTTTGCATTGCAAATCACCTGCACATTGATGGTGTGCGTAGACTTCCTATTGCGGTATATGTATTCTGTGTCAGCAGGGGGGCAAATCGGAATGTGCGTGCCATCAATGCAGCCAATGATGTGGGGAAATCGTGCCATCTGGTAAAAGTCTGCTTTTGTTTGTACCAGTTCCGCATGGGTTGCAGGGAAAGAAATGTATTGGTCCATCCTCTGTATCATGGCGTCAAGGAATTTGTGGAAGAACCTTGACAGGCTGCTCTGGGTCGCCCCTCCTACCGCTGCAACTGCACTTTGATAGCTGCCAGACGCAAGCATAGCACCTGCACGTGCGTTGGATGGCGTGTGCCCTTGGGGTGCGGTGGTCCAACAGTGGTTGTAGGTCCCTGATGAGCTCCAGAATGGTGTCTGAATCCAGCCTGTACCTCTGTAGGATCTCTGCCTCTGTGAGCATGAACAGGGTGATCCTCTGTCTGTAGACCTGCTCGTCTCTTTGCCATTCCCGCTCTCCTTCCTGCTGTAGCCGTAGCCGTCTTGCAATTACATAAAATGCCGCCATCCTGCAAGTTGCATTGCATTTTGGGTCTTATTTTATAGGTTGCAGTTGGTTACCACCTGATTCCAATCCATGGTAAATACCGATTTTCAAATACCGATTTTGAGCCGAAATCGGTATTTCTGTGCTTCCCTACATCTCTATCTGAGTTTTTGCCTGTCCGTTTCGGTATATTTACTGATTCGGTAACTCTACCGAATCGGTAAATGGTCCGATTTGGTATATTTACCGATTCGGTAACTCTGCCGAATCGGTAAATGGTCCGATTTGGTATATTTACCGATTCGGTATGTTAGCGATTCGTTAATTTACCGAATCGGTGTATTTCCGAATCGGTATTTTACCGATTCGGTATCTTTACCGATTCGGTGAAATTACCAATTCGGCCGGATTTCTGGCTCCTACATCCCGATGGCTCGATACCGCTCGGTAACAGCTGAAAATCGGTATTTTCGGCCGTTACCCATCGGTATTGGGCCACCTACATCGGGCCCCAGATGTATTACTCCCCCCTCCAGCTGCAAAAATATGGGTTACGAATGAATGCAATGTGTGTCCGCTATGGCGATCCTGCTGCAGATTTTTTACATCTGGCCTGTCTCTGTGGCCCTATATTTCTGTACTGGACTATGGTCATGCGGGCCATCTCTAGCATGGTGATGGAATGTGTTGTTGCACCCCCTCCCCAAATGTCTCCTGAATCTCGTTAAACCTCTCTGCAGCCAATCGGAAGCTAGTGTCAGTAGCACTGCTGCTTGCCAAGTGGAGGGTGTCCATTTACTGGTTGGAAGATGAGCCCCTAAAACTGCAGAGAGACTTACAGATACCTTTGCAGAAGAACTCCCACGATCCTCAAGACCCCAAAACATTTGGGCCCCTATACCTCTGATGCAGCGGAAAGGGGTTTTGCCAAATTTTACCATCAGTAACCAATTTTAACACCTTGTAGTCCCTTTCACGCTGCGTGAGTTTAAAACATTCTATCAATTTCTATTATCTAGGGGGTCCTTTCTCTCCGAGGACTCTTGTAGAGCTGTCAGGTATTTGCAAAGATAGACAGAATCCTAACCTTATGAGGACCTAAACAAGGAAAAATAATTCATATACTATAACCAATAATAATAATAAGCAACGTTAAGGAGTCAGGATCAGCAGAACAACAGCCAGCCAGTTTAAGAAGGAAACAGCAAAACAGCTTTCTCCTCTAGCAAAGTCTGCCTTCCCAAACTAAAATTCAGTCACTAGTAATTATACCCTGATCCACTAAAGATCCAGCCCCCCATGTATCAAAACACAAAAATCCACACTTTTGATTGGACTAGGTCTGGGGGTGTCTGATCACTCCACTTCCAGTGCACCTGACTCTCAATAGTTCCTTTGTTTTTAGGAAACCAACAGCATCATCCTTTAGCAGAGGAAACTCTGATAATCTCTTCTGTGGCTTGCACCTATTTCTAACTCGCTAATGTATCAATTCTTCTTCGGCACGGTTGTCCACAAGTATACTTTTTTCCGGATGGCAAGGAAATTCATATTTTAACATTCATTACTTCCTCCACACAGCCACAGCCATTGTCAGGAACTCTCGAAGGACAAAATAAATTTCTTTGCAGCCTACGTTTTAGAGAGCAAATTAAACCTAAAAAGACTCTTGAGGCCTTCTCTGCAGAACAATAAAATATTTTTTTTCACTAGGAAAAACAAATACACAAATGATTATCATATCACAACAACACTTTATTATTAATGCTCTGTTAATGCTTTGCATTTCTTCTTCACCTTAAGTAAATATTTTCAAACTGTTAGTGAAAAGGAAAATGTTATGTCTCTTTTTAAAACTCATGGCTTCTATTATTATTTTCTTTAGCTGTTATTTCTGCATTAATCATTCACGTTGGCGGTCTACTTAGAAAACACTGGAAATACTGATTTCTTTCCAGCACGTATCTGTGCAGTTTTATCTCCCCATTTTAGTTCTTCATTGTTAATTTCACATGACTCTTGTTAATAATCCACACATTGGGAAGTTTGATCCGAGCAGGTTTTATTTCGCAAAATCCTGCTCCATCAATCCCCCTTTGATGGCAACTTGAGCCATCATTAAACCCAAAAATCTGATTGTCATCTTATTTCACTGCCTAGAAAGCATTTGTTTTCTTCTGTTTCAACCTAACCCCATCTATGTCTTTAACTATTTCATAGTAATTTCCTCTTCTGTCTTCCATCTCTATTTCTGCTCTCTTTCTTACTCTTCGTTTGGTCTCAAATGTCTGTTTCTTGCACTTACAACATTTATATATTTATACCAGCATTAATATTCTGTAGCAATAGCAATTAAAGGTGTTAGTAATTTTCCTAGCAAGCTATTACCAAAAGCTGAAAACCAGTTACCCACTCAAGAGAAACCCTTACCAAGTTTCTCTCAAGCACCATCAACCTTCAGGTCATTTAAATCTTCCCGTAAATGCATATTATTAGTAATATATCCCTCCAGGTTCCTAATTTTGTCAGGGATATATGTACATCACTGTTAGATTTTCAACATGTTACAAACTCTGTCCTCTTTTGTCAATAATAATTCAAGAGCGAGCCTATTTTGTAAAACTATAGATCTCATAGCCACCATTTAAGTATCAATCATTAAGAACCCACCAGCACCAGCAGGGTCTGTTGATAAACAATCAACCACTGTGGATAATTTTCTAATTTTATGCAAATTCAAAATTACTCTAACTGAAGGTATCAATGCTCCAAAAACATCATCCATAATTTCCTCAGCACTAAATCACCTTTTATTTCGTGTTAGTCCACTCTTCTCTTTATTGGTTCCATGACTTTTATCCATATGATAAACCTTTGGAAAAACAATTCCCACATATCAACATCCATACCAACGTGCAGGCAACCTATAATAGGCATTCTTACCACACACATAATATATCCCAGCAAAAACAGGATCCGTACCACCTTTTATACTCCAACCCCCTGTAATTAGAAAAGTATGGTCACATTCACCAGAACCAATGAAATAATGATTATAATCAGTTTACTGTCTAAGTAAGCAAAGCTTTCCCCTATGATGCCAATCCTGAGTCATTGCAGCATATGCAGCATATGTCTAACCCTTTTTGGAATTTCCTTCTCTAAGAGCCCAAGGAGTTATATGGGACTTTTGCTCAGCAGCTTTTTCCTTAAAACTCTGTCTCCTATCTTTCACTAGATTTATAAATTCAGTCTCTTTCTGATGTAAACTGCAGGTCAAATTATTACGATGTGCATACACAGTATCTATAGTTTTAGTAGTATGGAAAACTCCCTAAAATATTCAGCATTTTTGCCTTGCCCACCATATTCGTATTCTTTCTAATTGGTACTTCAGAAAAAACTCAATCATAATTTAAATAATAATGCTGCAAACATCCTTTTTTCATAGAACAAACTTGTTAGTACACTACACAGAATTCTATACGTTAAAGGTAAGTGATGATAGGTCACTGACACAGACGGCGGTAATTGCATGCACACATAACATTAATATCCACATACTCCTACAACAACTTGGAAAAAATATTTAACATGAAATCATTGATGGAATTATCCTGATGCAAATTATTACCGGTTAATCTCTTAAAATTAGTTTGTGAATCTTCTTTAAGATTTTCCACATCTATTTTCTCACTCACCAACTCATTAGTAATATTATTCTTAGTATGATACATAGAATAAGGCACAATAAGGGCCTGATTCTGATGCAGTTAGGAAATCTTCCCGATCGAATCAGTTTGGAAATGGTTTTTGATCGACTTGGATCGAGAGAGTCCGACCGACCGAGTATGATGCATTCGGATCCTTCCAGATATGACTTGGTTGGACTCCAATTGACTTCTAAGGGAGCCTATGTTCCTAACCGCATAGTAACCTGGCCCTCAATCGGGAAGACAGGTTCCCGATTCGGAAGGAGCAAATGCCGTTAGGAGGCCTTCCTAACCACATGGTAATCGGCCCCTAGCTGGAAATGCTTTCCTAACCGCATCGGAATCAGGCCCTTAGTGTTAACCAAACATCATTAGTAAAATACTTATGAACCAAGCATTAATACATCTAAAGTTAAAACATTGATTTTGATATCCACTCTCTTGTTATTCTGACCGTGCCATTTTCTCCAAGAAGTAAAGAAAAATCAAAAAGTAAAGTAAATAAAAATAAAAAATAAAAATAATAAAAAAAAAAGTGTATAATGTATCCAAACACTTCTTAAGCCTTTTTGCTTCTCCCTTCTCTGTTTTTAGGTCGAGCCTAGCGCAGCGCGCATGCGCTGCTCTAAGAGGTGACCTTTAGAAATCGGTCAGCTCTTTCCAAGCACTCGTGCTTGTGGTGGCATCCACCTTGCGGGAGCGAGCAGAGGCACGCAGGGGCCATCGGTTTGTAATTAGAGTGGCCGTGCGGCAGCGCTTCTTTACATTTGCCTAAGACTTTCCTGCATCTGCATCTTAAATTACAGGCTCCTACGAGCAGTGGCGCGCAGGGGCCATCTGTTTGTAATTAGCATGGCCGCGCTTGTTTATCAGCTTCCGCAAGGTAATGAGAAATGTGTGCTGGTAATTGCAGCTCCTTGGACAGAGCCGGTCTTTCTTCTTGTCAATGTTCCTGCCCCGACAGGCCGCCGCTCACCTCCAGTGCATGGGAAATATGAATATCCGCACACACCGACTCTCCCCGACAGGACAGGGCGCGGCCGGAGTAACTCTGATAAAGGCTCTCAGTCATTGGCTTATGTTCTAGCTGCCCGGTGTGTCTCGTCCCTGTAAGACATAACACCAGGGGGTAAATCCCTTGTATGAGAACATCATTTGACTCTTCCACAACCTACAACTGTTTTTAGCCTGGCCACATGGCCGCGCTTGTTTATCAGCTGCCACGGGTTAATGAGTAAAGAGTGTGTTGGTAATTGCAGCTCCTCAACCAGAGCTGGTATTTCTTCCTGTCAATGTTCCTGCCACCGACAGGCCGCCTCTCACCTCCCGTGCATGGGGAATGTGATTATCCACACACCCACTCTCCCTGACAGGACAAGGAGTGGCTGGAGTAGCTCTGATAAAGGCTCTCTGTCATTGGCTTATATTCTAGCTGCCCGGTGTTTCTCGTCCCTGTAAGACATAACACCTGGGGGTAAATCCCTCGTATAAGAACATCATTTGACTCTGCCACCATCTTCAACTGTTTTAAATTAGGCACCATACCCACATTCCTTGGAGCCATGATCTACTTGGGGACATCCTGGATGGTTGAAAGCAGGGCCATTGAAATTATGCGGCAGGGGAGGGCCGAATTATATGGCAGGGCTGACATTATGCAGCAAGAAAAGGTAAAGTATAATGCAGCATGTTTTGTGCTATTATCATTTCATTAGTTTGTATTGCTTACATTGATGATGACTCCTGTGTTTTTTGAAGAGTGGAATTCTTATGGAAATGGATAGAATGGATTGAAGAACAAAACGGAGTAAAAAGATGAAGATGATGAAGATGATAAATATTGGATTAATGATAAACTGATTACGAATTTGATGCATTAAATTCATTATAATAGGTTGTGCAGCTAAGGGGACAGAATGTTGTTCTTTTTGTGTTTTGACTTAATTGCGACGCAATCGGGTGGAGCGCCAAAAGTTAGCACGCCGACAATGATTAAAATAGACTTCAGAAAACAAATGATGTAATACGAGTAAATGAACAGTTTGTAAAAGTAGGTGTGCATTTCTCCAACCACATTTACATTACATTTGTTACCCCCATCGGGGCATAGGTTGCACCTCACTGGTTAATACTTAAATATAGCAATAAGCAGCAGAAATGTGACTAGTCATCTGTTGCAAAGATGAGCAGGGAAACACGAGTGGCTGCATTTTTAGTAACAATTGAACCGTTTGATCTAGAAACATTTTATTTATTGTTGAAATTTTCAGATTATGCATCAGATGATGGATTATACTTCAAATACGGCAAATCCATCATTATTGGAAAAGCTTTGCGGCCGCACAATCGTAAACTTCCAGTGGCCTTGGCTGAAATGAATTTTGTATGCCTTGGTGGAGAAAACTTTCGCCACCAGCCACCTGTCATCTTGGGACCATATTTCATGGGGCCACCGTCGGTGAACGTATACTCTTACTTACCAGTACTCCAAGTCTGCTCTTCAGCTTCTGGGGTGAGAACCTGAAACGTTGACGTTCTTCATTAGCTTCTGAAGGAACTTTGTAGAATTTGCAGGCTCACAGAATCGGAACGCCTCAGAAATCCTACCTCTTCATAGGACAACGCTGGGTACATTTGCATGGGGCCGGGTGGGTGGCCTGTTCTGTTAGCTGGAGGGGTCTGCACATGCCAAACAAGGTGCTTCATCTTCATAGACATGGCAATGGTTTGGGTGGGAGCTGAGAAGTGACTGCCTAGATGCCCTTTATGAGTGAATATACCCCTGAATGCAGTCAGAGCAGTAGTTGAGAAGTTGCTTAGGCATCTATTCACCAAAATTATAGAGCAGGCACAAGTGATTTGGTGAACCGTTTGCCCCTATGTGACATTGCTGGATTGGCACATGCCCTATTCTTGGCCCTGCAGCATAATACTGTTCATTGCTTTATGGCCATGGTCAAAGCAAACAGGGAAATTACAGAGAGCAAGCCAGGTTCGTTGAGTTTTGTTTCCTTTCTATATTAGCCGAAAAGAGTACCAGGGGAAGCAGAGGGCAAGCAATGGGTGACATCCCCTTCGTCTGGCTCCATTTACTTGATGTCCAAGCGAGTTGGTAGACTTGGCATGCAGCACTTTGTAAGACACCTGCATAGGAATTGAGCCTGCGTAAGATGGTGGAGCTTCGCTTAGGCAGCCATGCTCAGCGTCCCTCCTTTGTGCAGCGCAGGCAAATGCCTGCTAACAACAGCCACAGTGTGGACCATGCGTGGAGGAGCAGAGATGAGGGCAGAGGAGCTAAATACCTTGAGCTGCTCACCTTCTGCTGACTACCTGACCTCCCCAGGTCTGGAGTCCCAAGGGTAAGGGATCCTTTAAGACCAGGCTTCAGTTTATTAGCTTACTCTCTGACGGGAGGGGTGCGCCTCCGCCAGCAGCAGCATTTGTTAATCTTCTAATTGGCAGAAGGGGTAGGTGAGACATCCTATTGATGGCTTGGTCCAGATGATCAATACTGTTGAGCAGAGGGATAGGACAAAGCAGCACAGTTGTGTAATCAAGGGCAGTGTTTGCACATTAATGATTTGAGATGGCGCTTGCTCTCTGTCACCATTCTTGGTGGGGGGGGGCGGCAAGAGACAGTGGCCATCAGCTCAGAGGTCTCCTTGTATTGGATTTATGGAGCAGCTACTGTTTTGCATGAACAATAGTGCAACTTGTTGGCCCAGTACTTACTTGTCTGTTTTGACATGCATGAAAAATAATATAACTCATAGGTTTAACTGGTTCTTAGTTTGCGATAAAAAAAGTATATCATATCAGCCTTATTAGACACCATCCCTCTAATCCATTTATCCAATTCTTCTGAAGATGGCCCTATTGAACATCCTAATGTAGGTGTCACTTCTCTCGCATTCTGCTCTAGCCTCCTTGGTTCTATTTGCACCTTGTGCTTTGTGGTTTCCACTGATCTTTCTGAAGTGATCCTTTCTCACTTGCAGCACCACCACTAGTTCTATTGTTAACAGGCACAGTCAACGCATGCACTTGTGAAATACTCTTACCCTCACTACACAATGGAACTATGGGACCGATAGTCACGGGAACTGATAAAGCATCTGCATTCAAATTCAATTGAGTAACCTTTTTCATTAAATCAACTTTCACCTGGCTCACTACATTTGTATTTTTCATTTGTAAATACTGAGGAACTTCTACTTGAATCAATGGAGCACTTGGGGTAATTCTTTCTTGTTTTTCCTGATATGGTGGAGGTCTATTTAACAATAATTCATCCAACAACTCATCATAAACTTTAATTGGATCTGGACACGAACACTCAACATTTTTTTATTCCCTTTACACTTTCCTCCTTCCTGATTCTCCACGACTACAACTGGATATAACCCTTCACCTACTGCTATCAGATCTCTCTCCCACTTCTTCATTGGAGCATCCCACTTTGCCTTTGAGTATCTACTCACTGTATTTCTGTATTTATTCTCAAACCTGTCTCTTTCAATCCTCATGTTCCCATTCCTCAAGCAATTCATACTGCATAGGTCTAGGATTTGGTCTCAATTCATTCATTTGATGTCTCAAGTTTTCTAAAATCCTCACATTAAAAGTACCATTCTCTGGAAATGCCATATTCCCATCTCCTTCTGTATACTTTACCCAATTCTCCAACCATGTATACGTGTAATATCCCCTTTATAAGGACATAAAAGAAGCAGGTGTAGCCTCGGGAGGAACAGGAATTCCCTCTCGAAGTATAGGCTCATCCTTCCTAAAACAAGTCTTCAACAATTTCAATAACTTCATTTTGTTTTCGTTCGCTACACTAAACTCAGGCAAGAACAGAGAAAAGACTCTTAGGTATTTCCACAAACGCTATTCGTTCACCCTGACCAATACCAGCATGACTCACACCAACCAATCAATGGCAACACAGCCCTCTTTTGTGACGTTTCACACTAGCTGACTAATACAAGCGCGGCTCTCTGTGACGTCAGTATAACTCCCTTTACAAAATACTCTGCAGTCAATTACAAAGGTTTCTTAAAAGACATACAAGATTCGAACAACATATAAACAAACCTGTTTGTCTGCTCCACTAAAAGAAAGAAATAGATTCAATCACTCAAATAATTCTCTCGCTACCAGCAGAATCTCAACCAGCATTATGCTACCCTCAATCAAGTGAAAATTCTCGGGAATTCTTCAGTTGCGCTTTCTAGAGGTAAAAAATAATTCCCCACTACACTAACTTCAAAGTTCCATGTGCAATACTAACAACGCAAATATTGTTCAGTACCGCATTAACAGCAGACAACGCAATACCGTTTAGTGTATCCCACACTAAGACATGTCCCTTAGGCTAAATATCCCAGGATCTTAGGCCACTTCGAACCTGTTACTCCATTAAGTTCAAAGACAGACCACAACATATAACCAAAAAATATACAACAATCTTATTATTAACAAAAATCAATTCTGTCCTAATCAATTGCCAATTTAGTCAATCTAACATCCAGTCTGCTACCAAAAACTGATGCAGCGGAAAGGAGCTTTGCCAAATGTTACCATTAGTAACACATTTTAACACCTTGCAGTCCCTTTCACACTGCTTGAGTTTAAAACATGCTACCAGTTTCTGTTATCTATGTGGTCCTCTCTCTCTCTGATGAATCTTGTAGAGTTGCCAATGATTGGCAAAGACAGACAGAATCCGAACCTTAAGAGGACCTAAACAAAGAAAAATGATTCATACACTACAACCAATGATAATAATATTGACAATTTTATCAACTGTTTAAGAAAATGTGCATACTCATCAGGCTACAATACAGCTTGAATCATAGATCATCTCACAAGTGAAACAAAAATACAGTAATTCATAAAACATCTCTCAACGAGCCTCGAGTGAGTGGATAGGCGAAGAGACAAAAGAATAGGAACATTTGCAAATAAGATATATGCACATTTAGAATATCATTCGAACCTATGAAATAACTACAGCACAGAATGATAATAGTCAGGAAAGCTACTCTCCGGCTGGAAAGTAAGCTGGGGCTCCCTCACGAAGGTATGAGGAGTTAAGTTAAAGAGTCAGAATCAGCAGAACAGACAGTCAGTTTAAGTAGGAAACAGCAACAAGACTCTCTCCTCTAGCAAAGTCTCCCTTCCCAAACTAAAATTCTGTCACTACTAATTATACCCTAATTCACTAAGGATCCAACCTCAAATGCAGACCTGCTCTAACCATTATGTTTGTCATTGGTGTGGGGGAGGGGGGCGGAGTGGGGCGGATGGGGAGCAGAGGACATAAGTGACTCTTCCTCTGTTGTATAATTGGAAATATTGTGTATTGGAATCTTGACTGAAATGTTCTGCTTTGTTGCCATTTTGTATTGAAAAGTCTTTTTTTTTTTTTAAAAGACGTTTTCTGACTGCAGGGTTTGAGCTGTATTCTCCTAGAGAAGGGGCCCTGTGTGCCTCCACCCCTTATCGAAATCTGCCTTGAAGGATATTTGGGTTGGCATCTCTTTAACTCGGGCTGAGAGGGAACTCGGAATGTCTGCCCCTGGGATGGCTTGGAGTGGATCCAGGTGCTGCACCCAGGGCTTTATGTGGGCCGGGTCTCACCGGTGCTGAGCACCGGCAGTTTTTTAACGCAGGTCTTGAAACGGTCCTCTATGGGGCTCTGTTTTGTGCCCTGGCACGGGCGGTCTGTTTTTTCCCGGACTGTAGTGACAGCAAACACATCGATGTGCGCGTGCTCACACTGCTCACTTCTCACTAGTGGGGAAGTTACGGCATGACGTCATGCCAGGTGAGCGCTGTAGGGTAAGGGAAATACTTTAAAGAGAGTCATTTTCTCTCTGGATTTCCCTTCTCTTTTTGAAACTCTGGAGCAGCAACATTGTTATGATGTCACAGGGCTTTAAGTGGAAGCTTTTTCAATAATATACAAGCCATAGTTGCTGCCTATTTATCTTATGCAACTAACAACCATTGACAAAGCCAATAGTCCTGACTTGTTGTAGGTATGATGTTACTAGCTATATCATATATCTAGATGCAATGACAGAAACAGAAAAATACAAGCTAAGCATAGATATTTAGCTTACGTGTTTTAAGCCACGCTCTTATTACATCGGCCACGCCTCTTTGACACCCCCCCCCCCAGTATTTTCATCCCACTTAAAGCCCTGCCTGCACCCCTGGGATCAGACCAACGACTTGGTCATACAGCCTGGGCCAGGGCCCTTTTGGAGAAGGTCGGAGAGAAGGCTCCTTTAGGACCTTCTGGAGGGGCTGCGAGGGTCGTATCAAAGCTCACTCTGTGGTGTCTTGTATTAGGAGCCGTACGCAGTGGAGGCTAGGGAGCAGCATAGTAGCCCAGGTGAACTCACCCACCAACAGCGATGTGGTCCTGTGCCAGGGGAACAGCAGTGGCTGCTGGGAATCCTGTGACCCAGCCTGCACCTCTGGGTGTTTCTCTGCAACCTGTGGGTAGGGTGACCAACTGGCAAAGGTGCAAATTCAGGACGGTAAGTGTAAAAAAACAGGACAAAGGGTCAAAATTCAGGACAAAAATTCGGGACAGAAGGTCAAAATTCTGGGCAAAACTTCGGGACAAAAAGTACGTTTTACAGACACATCAGAGGAAGTTGTGCTACAGTATAAAAGTAAAGAAATAGACAACCACTTAAGTACAAGTCAAAATAAGTTTATATTCGGTTGAAACAATCGTGCACTTCACGGTTTTATGGTATTTGTTCAGCTTTGAGCAACTGTGCAGGTCTTTTTTGTGGGATGTCATATGATAATAATCTAATTATATGGTTACCGCATTAGGTTGTCCAGTCTGATATTTTGTTTACAACTCATGGTCCTGAGCAGGCATGTTTGGTGAGAGAAGTAAGGAAGAGCTGCTCGGATGGACTTAGTTACTAGCATCTCATATCTGTGTGTCATTGTGAGATGTAAAGTGGCACACATAGGTGAACTAACAGGAGGGTTGCTCTGATGAACCCACTATAGGGAACCCATAATGGGTGTTTCAGCAAATGTAACTTAAAATATGGAACCTGACTTTGCTTTAGGGGGCTTCGCAGAGAGTTGCACTAGCTGATGTAAGTCACAAATGTGCTTTTCCCTGCAGCTTTCTTAAATAAGCCACTGTTGACACACTATTACATAGTTTATTTTTGACGCCTTGCCTATTGCTACAAACACAATATACATATAAAGCTCATCTCATGGCACTATGAGACTCTACCTAAAACCTTACACCTAAAACAAAGCATGCAAACCTTTACAATTACTAGTGTAACATTCAAGTCGGAGTTGGGTGTATCTCAAAATGTCATATACATGATGTATAGATCCCACACATAAGCACACAGCAAATACAGAATAGTAACACATAGGCAAGGGAGTAGCCAGAAAATGTTAATTCCTCCCACTTTGAACTAAAGCTCTTATGGCACCAAGAAAGCAAAGTAAGTAATCACAACCCTCCACAGAAGAGCACTCTTGTCCAATGATCTAGCCATTCACCCTTCCATCAACCTCGGATATCCACCATTTCAAATTTACATTCTGTCATCTATTAATTCTTTCATCCATCATTCAGTCTTTCACCATTCATTCTGTCCTTCCATCTGTGTGCATCCATATCCAAACCTTTTCACCCATTTGCAAACCTATCCATCATCTATCCTTCCATCCATCATTTCACTCATCCATCCCTCCATCCTCTCATCCATCCACCCTTTCACCCAATCCATCCTTTTACTCACCCATCCATCCATTCAAGCATTTACACTTTCAACCAAGCCATCCTTTCACTCATCCATCCACTCTTCCACCCATCTATCATTTCACTCATCCATCCAACCATTTACCCTTTCACCCATCCAGCCATCCTTTCACTTACTTATCCATCCACCCAGTCACTCATCTGTCCACCCATTCAACCTTTCACTCATCTATCCATCCTTCCTTCCAGCTCTCCACCCTCCCTTTCACTCATGTATGCATTCTTTCACTCATATATCTTTACATTCTACTTTTCACTCATCCATGCACCCATTCAGACATCCATTTTGCCACATTCATCCGTGCTTTCACAAATTCATCCATCCATCCTCCTTCTCTCTCTCCATTCCTCTTTCACTTAGCCACCTATCCTTCCATCCACCCTTCACCCACCCACCCACTCCTCCATTTACTCATCCGCTCATGAATCTATTCATTGACTATCACTCATCCATTCTTTCACACATCCATCCATCCACCCTTTGTCATTAATCCATCCTTTTGTCCATCTACCCTCCCTTCACTCACTCATCCATCCTTACGTCTACCCTTTCACTCATCCATCCATTCATCCACCCTTTCACACATCAGTTCATCAATCCATCCATCATTTCTCTCATCTACCACCCATTCACTCGCCCATTCTCCACCCTTTCACTCATCCATCCTTTCACTGATCCATCCACCCTTTTACCCATCGATCTACACTTCCACCCATATAGCCATCTATTTACCCTCATCCAAGCTTCCACTCACTTATCCATCCATCCTTTCTCTCATTATCCATCCATTCACCCTTTCACTCATCCATTCATTCTTTCACTAATCCATCCAGCCATTTACCCATTCCTTCACTTACTCACTCACCCACCATTTCAAATTAATTATGAGCTGAGCCTTTGTCTACTGAGTTACAGACAGAAGAGGCCCATCAAGAACTTCACCCTCGCTGTAGTTCCTAAAGCAAGTGGTGGGGTGGGGGAGGGTTCACTATGCCCCTGCACGTAGGCAATCTGAAAACTTGGAAGTCATGAGTCATGCATGATGCACAGTGCCAGAATGTGAGGTGACTGTGACCTAGTGTTGTTTCCAGGGCTTTAAGTGGGATGAAAAAACTGGGGGTCTCTCCAAGGGTTCTGTCTGATGTAATTAAGGATGTGGCTTAAAACACCTAAGCTGAAAATATGTGCTGAGCATAATGTGCCGCCTGAATGGTATTTTGGTGTTTCTATCATTGCATCTAGTAACATTAGACCTGCAACAAGCCATGACTATTGGCTTTGTCAATGGATGTTAGTTGCATAAAATAAATAAAAAAGCTGCAACTATGGCTTTGTTGTATGTAATATTAAAAATACTTCAGCTCTGAAATGATGAGACTGAGTAAGAACTATAACCTCTTCTTGAAGGGCTTTAGAGGGCGTACAGCAAGAGGGCTGCACCATAGTGCAGCTCCGCCGGCCGGTCGTCATTATCTTTCACATATCCTGCTCCCTGAACGCCATCCGAGCCGTCAAATGTAAGGTGGCTCCTCTACAACTGCCACGCATCTCCCTAGAAGTATCCGACCACAGCTAGAGATCTCCACCAGCCACCGGGAGACAGACGCCGATATACCGACTCCGGAGCAAGATGGAGGCTGTGTGAGAGACGGACGGAATTGAACTCCCAGACGCATCCCAGCCAGTTCCTGAGCGCTCATGGGACATAGCGCCAAACTTAGTAGCTGGGGCGGCTGTAGTCTGCGAGCGCCTGCCTGCCTATGCACCCCCGATGTGGTCTGCTGAGGGGGACCGCCGCTCAGAGTTACCGTGGGTGAAGGTACACGCGCAGAGCTGGGATCAGCCCGCTGCGCCCTCCTGCGGCCGGGCGGCTTGCGTTTCTTGCCTGGCTGCCACGTTAGAACTGTGTGCACGCAGCTTCTAGGACCCAGACAACCCATTGTGCGTGTGGTACAGACCAGCGACACACAGAGGAGCACTGCTGCTGATCATGAGCTGGGACCGAGGTGAGGCCTGTACCGGCGACGGCGTGCTTGGGACACCGCGGCGCTCCTTATCCTGGCCGTTCCTGTGACTCCAACAATCCCTGTGAGACAGTCACTACATGTGGGTCCCCTGAAGATAGCGGACCACGTGAGACCAGCGATTCTAACTGCACGGTGGCTGGAGTGCGCAACTGGGGCCAGATTGGGCCTGTTTTGCCCGAACGTGGTATGATTGGTGCAGGTGTCACTCGCGGACTAAGGTCTTCCTCCCTTATTGCTACTGGGCCTCGCCATTTACTATCGCACTCCCCCTGTTAAACTACCACGAGACTCCCCCGACTGCTTTGCACATTGGAGCCCAATCGCGGGACACTGAGGTGCTTGAGCTGCATTGCTTAACGTTGTTCGGGCCACAAAACGCACTATTCTCCCGAATACTTATTGCCTCTGATCTAAGGTTTAAGAGTGGGTGCTCTGGACCTTCGGCAGGTAGCAACGCCAGATAGCTTGGGCTGGCTAGAGTGGTCCAGTCACGACTGTGAGCAGAACTCATCACTGCACGGGGTCCCGGATCGGAGGCTGACAACCGTCCCACACTCCAGGCCTCACTGACATTGGAAGCGGACACTGCTTGGCCTCTCGGTAGCGTGGGTGATGGGGTCTGACACAAATATGTTCCTGGTTGTGCACAGTGTTCTGTCCTGGCTCCTTCCATCCTATAGTGCTTGGGGTACTGGATAAAAAACCTGTGCAGCATTATCACGAGCAAAATAATTAAACAACAAGAGGTGGTGATGGACGGAGTTTCTGAATTAAGCAGAATACTCTCACCCAGTCAAGAGATCAGGGCTAGATCCAACACCGTTTTTTAGCTCACTGCACCATCCCAGCTCAGAACCTGGCTATATGCAAATTAGTCTGTTCCTGTCCCAGTGCATGATGGGAACAAGGCAAACCAAACGACAAAGCCAATTCTTTCACTGGGAAGGAAACAAGCTTCCGGGGACCGGTTTCTGGCATTACAGCCGTCTTCGGCCCGGCTTGCTTGAATCCTGATGGTGATATGAGCAAGGGACTCACATCTGAGTATACCCTTCCACGCTTATGGTGGACAAAATAATTAAACAACAAGGGGTGGTGATGGACGGAGTTTCTGAATTAAGCAGAATACTCTCACCCAGTCAAGAGATCAGGGCTAGATCCAACACCGTTTTTTAGCTCATGGCACCATCCCAGCTCAGAACCTGGCTATATGCAAATTAGTCTGTTCCTGTCCCAGTGCATGATGGGAACAGGGCAAACCAAACTACAAAGCCAATTCTTTCACTGGGAAGGAACAAGCTTCCGGGGACCGGTTTCTGGCATTACAGCCGTCTTCGGCCCGGCTTGCTTGAATCCTGATGGTGCAATGAGCAAGGGACTCACATCTGAGTATACCCTTCCATGCTTATGGTGGACAAAATAATTAAACAACAAGGGGTGGTGATGGACGGAGTTTCTGAATTAAGCAGAATACTCTCACCCAGTCAAGAGATCAGGGCTAGATCCAACACCGTTTTTTAGCTCATGGCACCATCCCAGCTCAGAACCTGGCTATATGCAAATTAGTCTGTTCCTGTCCCAGTGCATGATGGGAACCGGGCAAACCAAACTACAAAGCCAATTCTTTCACTGGGAAGGAAACAAGCTTCCGGGGACCGGTTTCTGGCATTACAGCCGTCTACGGCCCGGCTTGATTGAATCCTGATGGTGCAATGAGCAAGGGACTCACATCTGAGTATACCCTTCCACGCTTATGGTGGACAAAATAATTAAACAACAAGGGGTGGTGATGGACGGATGACGGGAACAGGGCAAACCAAACTACAAAGCCAATTCTTTCACTGGGAAGGAAACAAGCTTCCGGGGACCATCAGGATTCAAGCAAGCCGGGCCGAAGACGGCTGAAATGCCAGAAACCGGTCCCCGGTAGATTGTCTCCTTTCTGGTGAAGAATTGGCTCGGTAGTTTAGTCTGCCCTGTTCCCATGATGCACTGGGCCAGGGACAGACTGATTTGCATATAACCAGGTTCTGAGCTGGTATGGTGCAGTGAGATAAATAACGGTGATGGATCAAGCCCTGATCTTTGGACTGGGTAAGAGTGGTCTGCTTAATTCAGACACTCTGTTCATCACCACCCCCTTTTCTGAATCGTTTTTGGCCACTATAGGTGTGGCAGGGTATACTCAGACATGAGCCCCTTTCTCACTGCACCATCAGGATTCAAGCAAGCCGGGCCGAAGACGGCTGAAATGCCAGAAACCGGTCCCCGGTAGCTTGTCTCCTTTCTGGTGAAGAATTGGCTTGGTAGTTTAGTCTGCCCTGTTCCCATGATGCACTGGGCCAGGGACAGACTGATTTGCATATAGCCAGGTTCTGAGCTGGGATGGTGCAGTGAGATAAATAACGGTGATGGATCAAGCTCTGATCTTTGGACTGGGTAAGAGTGGTCTGCTTAATTCAGACACTCTGTTCATCACCACCCCCTTTTCTGAATCGTTTTTGGCCACTATAGGTGTGGCAGGGTATACTCAGACATGAGTCCCTTTCTCACTGCACCATCAGGATTCAAGCAAGCCGGGCCGAAGACGGCTGAAATGCCAGAAACCGGTCCCCGGTAGCTTATCTCCTTTCTGGTGAAGAATTGGCTTGGTAGTTTAGTCTGCCCTGTTCCCATGATGCACTGGGCCAGGGACAGACTGATTTGCATATAGCCAGGTTCTGAGCTGGGATGGTACAGTGAGATAAATAACGGTGATGGATCAAGCCCTGATCTTTGGACTGGGTAAGAGTGGTCTGCTTAATTCAGACACTCTGTTCATCACCACCCCCTTTTCTGAATCGTTTTTGGCCACTATAGGTGTGGCAGGGTATACTCAGACATGAGTCCCTTTCTCACTGCACCATCAGGATTCAAGCAAGCCGGGCCGAAGACGGCTGAAATGCCAGAAACCGGTCCCCGGTAGCTTGTCTCCTTTCTGGTGAAGAATTGGCTTGGTAGTTTAGTCTGCCCTGTTCCCATGATGCACTGGGCCAGGGACAGACTGATTTGCATATAGCCAGGTTCTGAGCTGGGATGGTACAGTGAGATAAATAACGGTGATGGATCAAGCCCTGATCTTTGGACTGGGTAAGAGTGGTCTGCTTAATTCAGACACTCTGTTCATCACCACCCCCTTTTCTGAATCGTTTTTGGCCACTATAGGTGTGGCAGGGTATACTCAGACATGAGTCCCTTTCTCACTGCACCATCAGGATTCAAGCAAGCCGGGCCGAAGACGGCTGCAATGCCAGAAACCGGTCCCCGGTAGCTTTTCTCCTTTCTGGTGAAGAATTGGATTGGTAGTTTAGTCTGCCCTGTTCCCATGATGCACTGGGCCAGGGACAGACTGATTTGCATATAGCCAGGTTCTGAGCTGGGATGGTGCAGTGAGATAAATAACGGTGATGGATCAAGCCCTGATCTTTGGACTGGGTAAGAGTGGTCTGCTTAATTCAGACACTCTGTTCATCACCACCCCGTTTTCTGAATCGTTTTTGGCCACTATAGGTGTGGCAGGGTATACTCAGACATGAGTCCCTTTCTCACTGCACCATCAGGATTCAAGCAAGCCGGGCCGAAGACGGCTGAAATGCCAGAAACCGGTCCCCTGTAGCTTGTCTCCTTTCTGGTGAAGAATTGGCTTGGTAGTTTAGTCTGCCCTGTTCCCATGATGCACTGGGCCAGGGACAGACTGATTTGCATATAGCCAGGTTCTGAGCTGGGATGGTGCAGTGAGATAAATAACGGTGATGGATCAAGCCCTGATCTTTGGACTGGGTAAGAGTGGTCTGCTTAATTCAGACACTCTGTTCATCACCACCCCCTTTTCTGAATCGCATTATCACGAGCAAGCATGGCTTTGGGATACTGTACTAGACAACGAGCGCCGGTGCCTTTAATTACCTGCTACCATGGGCAAAAGGGACAAAAACCAGCCACTCCTCATCTTTGAATCACGCAAACCAGGGATATCATAACAAACTGCTCCTTCTGATTCAGAACTGGATATCACAACTGAGTCACCGACCGCTCTGGAAAAGACAATGTCAGCTATCCAGTCTAGCCTGCAGTCCAAAGATGGTAAAATCAAGGCCCTTACTGGCCATATGGACCACATATCAGCTAAACTAGACAATCAGGCAGTCAGGATTGGCTAGGCGGAGCAGCGCATTTCAGATGCTGAGGATGGTCAACCATTAAGGCTAGTGGGGTGACCCTCGGGACCTGGGTATTGGCAATACAACAACAATTGGCCCTGTCGGGTATTACAATTGCTTTCTTACGAGTATGTTGATTTTGAAAAAAAACAAATAATTCAATTTTTACTTCAACAAATGTACATTTTCAATTTTCAACGAAGAGATATAAAAGTATTATAATTAGAACACACAGGGAAACCACTTTTGTAAAGAATAACGTTTTTATATACTTTTCATTTCGTTTTTTCGGAGCAGGGCTGTCAAAGATACAATTAAATTGTAGGTAATATGGGGGCGCTAGGTGGCGCCGGACCAAGATGGCTGCACTGCAGTGAGGCTCTCTCCTAGCCGAGCCTGAATCTATCCTTCACACCATCCTGACCGGCGAAAATTGCCCTGCCTGCAACAGGACCTTGTCCACCTTGCTGGGCTGAATGTTCCGATACCAAGATCTCCCGAATACCACACCCGGAACCAGAGAAAATCGCCTTTGATCTGATGAGCGGCGCCTCACGCTCTCCTGTGGTCCTGTCCTTCCACGGAGACGAACTAGGAAACACCGGGGATCTTGATGTGTTTTATCTAGGACCCCGATCAATATTGTGACCTCATGCCCCTATACGGCTATAATCAATACATATCCCTATAATGGCATCACAATCAGAGCCATATTTCAGTACCTCGCCTCTGCAGTCCATGACAGTCCATGACCCAGCAGAAGCCACTTCCTTAGATTCCTAGATAGCACACCGAGTTCTTTCAACATACCAAACCCCCAGCAACCTGGGAAAGCCCCGCTTGCTTTGTTTTGATTAGTAATAGAACTCCTGCGAGCACTGTAAGAATGACCAGTTCTTAGTGACATCTTTATTGATGTCTTATGTACAAAAACTTACGTCAAACTCGGCACCTTTCAGGTATAAATATATCAACGTTGCCTTAAGCAAGCACACGGTGGTGGTGAATACTGGAGCAGAACAGCTGTCCCCTTACAGAGAGCCCAGCAGATGCGAGAAGCCCACGGACGCTGCCCCTCCTTCTTGACATGCTGAGAAAGACGCTGTCTTTTCTCCTGCCGAGAAAATCCAGCTCCGATGTTTCCAGCCTACCCTTGCGGGTGACTGGGATATCGAGTCCTAAGAAGGAGATACCAGACCTCCTACATTCTATTCCAGAGGTACGGTGCTGACTAAACCCTTAGAGAGAATTCTTGAAACAAACTCTTGGCAAAACCAACTTAACTTAAACTGTTACTTACTCCCTCCCTTGTATTAGGCTTAGGTCAGGTACACTGGGGTAGGCGTAGTTAGAAGCACCAGTTGAGGTCGTTAGCTAATGTATATATGAATGTATATATTTTATTCATTTTAACTATCTTATGGCTAAGAAACCATATCAATGCTTTTACAGTATTATTTTGTAATACTCCTTTTACTGTACACACTTTTCATAATAACAAGTCTTGCAATTGTGGAAATTAATTTCTCTTGCATGAGAAGGAAGACTGCTCAATAAATAATATCTTTTATTGAAAACGCCTGTCTCTCTATTCTCTGCACTTTGGTGAAAGTAAAACTGCACAACTGACTGAGTGAAATAGCTGTCTATTGTTTCACACGACTCTAGAGATTGACTCTTATTCTGAGGAGTAAAGTTGTCATGTTTATGTGGTTGTCGGAAGCTGAATCCCTTTTTGTCTGAGCCAGGGAAGCTGATCACTTCCTATTCAGTCAAGAAAGTTTCCAGTGACCTCTGAGCTAGCTGGCGCAAACCTAAAATTAAGTCTAACATAGTCAGTAGAGACCTAGAAGACCGCAGTCCTACGTCTACACTACTGTTTATGTTATTCCAATGCGCAGAGCCTATAGGGAAAATAGGAACTACACTACATGGCGCCCAACGTGGGGCAAGGCAATAAAACTAACGCAAGACGTTAGAGTAACTCAGTCGTGCTTTTTCACACAGACCCTTTCTCCCGTAAATACTCCAATAGACGTCTGGAGTGAGTGAAAGGTTAAAATCCGCCGGAACTTAGTAGGAAGAGATTCCTAAGTAGAGTTTCTGGTTTAGTCAACGTTGAAGGATACAGTGTTCCAAAATATTGTGCACCTAATCTTTGTTTCCTTGGAAGCCTGCTCTGCAAACCTTCATTAATACAATGTCAGAAAATGGCAATAACAACGGAACCAATGAAGTCGCAGTAGACGCGAATCAACTGGGATTAATGAACCGGGTGCGATTATCGTCCTGGCAAACATAAGAAAACCTATAACTTCTAAACTTATAGAAAACTTATAGAAAACGGACTGACATCACGAGGTGGTACAGTACTTTTCGTGATAGAGGCACACGAATATCGGCAGACAGAGGTATTCTATTCTTGGATAAACTTTCCAGCGGCAAACGCTACAACACACGAGTTCCACTATTACAAAATAGAGGAACCACCGGATGAATACGCTCCTTGTGAGGAGATTGAAATCCCATTAAAATACTAAGAGCACCTGCTCTGGTTTGAAGGCGCCCTAAAACATAATGATCACATTACCAGGCTCGGTCCACTAGGTAGACCAGGAGCAAAGTGGCCGGTTCTAGCCAGCTACACACCACATCCAGACATTGATAAAATGTCAAAAGTAAGAACTTTTAGCACAGCTAAAATTACTAATTAAAATACATAGACAGTTAGTCCAATATGTAATGCGGACTGCAACAGTCCAAGCAGCTGTTAATGTTCCACAGCTGACCCCTCATCAGGGGAACACAAATAAAATTACACCACAGAACATACAATCATGTCTTGGAAAAACTCCCGCAAAACGGGAACAAATTCCTTTCTGGTTAGCACAGAAAATTACTCAAATAGAGGCAGTATTCCCGAATACTACCCCTATTGAGAAACACAGAATTCTGACTATCTGCCTTCCAATGGGGGTCGCACCACATGTGGAGGACTGTGACACTTGGGGTACAGTCTTTGCTTCCATTTACACAAAAACACATGGTGTTTCGTCCATGGCGGTAATACCAGATGTGCTAAAACAAATTCAGAATGAATACGGTCCAGAACCTGCTTTAACTCATGGGGCCTCATTTATGAAAAGTGACGCATCGCTGCGTGAAAACAGTGATGCGTCACTTTTCACTGCGCACTCCTTGCGACACCAATGATCCGTCATATTTAATGTACGACGCATCATGTCGCAAGGACTTACAGATACGTCAGTATTTCTGACGCATCTGTAAGTGCAAAAGTGACGCATTGCTGGAGTGTGTCACAAAAGTGACGCAACTCCAGCAATGCGTCCTTTCACATGGGGAAAGCCCCATGTGAAAGGGCTTGCGTCAGTCTTACGCCTGCTGTGAGGCAGGCACAAGATTTTGACGCAACAGCATCCTAAAAGTGACGCAGTGAAATCTCATAGATTTCACTGCGTCACTATTACGAGGCTATTTGCGGGGGAACGCCCCCTCTGCATACATTATACCTGACACAGGTATAATGTGGCGCAGGGGTTTAAAAAGTGACGCATCTAACTAGATGCGTCACTTTTTAAATATGGCGCAACAAGGCGCATTTTGTACGCCGCTGATGCGTCACAAAAAGTGACGCACCGGCGGCGCAAAACTGACGCAAGGCCTCATAAATAAGGGCCTTGGTATGAAATTACTGAAAGACTTCAAGCAGGTCTCGGCTATATTACTAGCCAACATAAAAGGAGAAGCAGCATCTGTGGCGATCCGCCAGAAATTGAAAGAAACAGATATAACAGATCAACCAATTGAGCTTGCCAGAATTATAGAAAAATGCTATGAAGAATTAGGTAGAGATAGTTTGGGTGGGAAACCTGTAAAACCCCAACTACTCGAAAATCCTGAAAAATTATTTATTAAAAATAATCTAAACACTCCTAAAAAGAGCTGGGATGGAAATAAACAATCCACTCCCAAAGAAAAAGTTTTCCAGTCCAGAAGAAGGTCTCCTCGGCGGAGGGAAAGAACTCCGACTCGAGAACACCAGTCTCCCCAGAGGGAACACTCTGAGAAAAGATATAACCTTAGAAATAGGGATAACTTGAAAAAGCCTGATAGATATCAAAGTATTGATACACGTCCCTCTCAATCTTTTTCGCAGAAATCGGAAAGAAGAGGACGGTCAGACCCAAGGGAAGAGCACACCAAGTCCAAAGACAAGGAACCTGCTCAAAGTAAAAAATTACAATTCCCAAGGAAGAAGGTAGCCAGTATTAGAGTATTCGAACATGCCGAGAATACTGAGGACACAGCTGAAAAACGGAGAGTGGGCACAGACAATGCTAGACAGTGCAGCAGAAATCAGCATAGCTCGCAAGATCTTGATGAGTCATCTGGAGAGAGTGGACACAAATGAATACATTCAGGTAGAAACTGCAGACACCAGAGTTAGCGAACCTCATAAGATATACGAAATAACACTGATTATAGAGGGAGATAAGACTAGAAAAATAAGGGTTCTATTTTGGGATAACCTCTCAAAAGGCTATTACATCCTGTTAGCCAAGAAAGATTGGCCCCCAGAGTTTGTCAGGGAGTGCCCTCATGGCGAAGAAATGATTATGCCTGCCTTCTCAAATCACATTCCAATTCACAACAAATATATATATGTGCAAGGAAATGGGCAGTAGCCCAGGCACCCGCATTATATAAGAATCATGTAGGATGGGATGAGGACTCTCCTCTTCACAAAATCCAGTTAAAAAGTCAACCGACTGCACAAAGGCAGTACCCAAATAAGCAAGAAGCTAAAAAACAGGTCAGGGAGATTTTAGATCAACTTGAATTCCAAGGGGTAATTGAAACATGCACCTCTCAAATGAACAATCCTTTGTTTTCTGTCTCCAAACCGGACGATTCGTATCGTCTAGTCTTGGACTACAGACACCTTAACTCATGTTGCAAAACATTTGCGGTACAAAATTCGCACAGTGCGGCACTAATGAATAACATAGTTCGCAAAAAATGCAAAACGACATTAGACTTATCTAATGGGTTCTTTTGCCAAAATATTGCACCAGAAAGCAGGTACTTGACCGCTTTCTCAATAATGGGGTCACAGAAAAATTTCTGTAGGCTCCCACAGGGATTCAAGAACAGCCCAGGACTATTCTCAGCCAGAGTAACAGAGTTACTACAAATATATGATGATGAGGCATTATCTTATGTCGATGACATCTATCTCACTGACGACGACTTGGATACTCACTTGAAAAGAGTGAACACCATAATACTTGGGTTCACAGCAGAGGGTTACAAATTCAACTTTAAAAAGTCAAGAATTGCCCATCTAACAGTCTTATTCTTAGGATACGGATTATCAAGTCAAGGAAAAAGCCTAGCGGACAACTTCTTAGAGAAGTGCGCTGTACTTCAAGCACCGAAAACGCTGAAGAACTTACAATCGATTCTACGCTTCCTGAATTTCGGAAGAACGTACATTTTAAACTATGAAAAAGAATATCCTCTGCCAATCGAAATTCTGCCCCTTGAACAGTACTCTTGTATAATCTATACAGACAGATTTGTACAACATTACAATGTAAAAGATAAATCCTACGATGCAGCCTGCGCGATTGTTAAAGGTCGCTGGCTCTGCGGTAAATTCAGACCGAAAATAACAAAAACTGAATCACTGAGAAAATGTTCGGCTCTGCAAGCTGAAATCAGATCTTTAAAGATGGCGCTTGAAAATGCCGAACGTGAATTCCCGACACTAATCGTGTGCGATTCGCATTTTTGCGTCAATTCTTACAATAATGATTTGCAGAGCTGGGTTAAAAATGATTACAAGGATGACACAGGTGCCACAATCAAGCATAAAATGCTCTGGAAACAGGTAGTTCTTGTTCAGAAAGAACTACAGAAGACTCACGTGATACACACTCTGAGTCATCAACGTGATGGCGTTCACGTTGCAGGGAATTCATTGGCTAATACAGCCACAGCGGAAGCAACTAAACCGGCTTCCGTAGCCACAAAAAAGCGTTCAGAAAAATACATAGACTGGGAAACCATGCTGGCGGTAAAAACGTCTTCAAAAGGCAACTGTGCAGCATTACCTGTGAACTATCCACTCAATTATTCATACGTAATTGATGCAAACTCCGTTCCTTTTGCTCGAATCCCTGGAGTGGTTGATAGGGTAATTCCAAACACGAATCGGAGAATCTTTTTAATAGCAGACGCACATATGGGATTGGGTCCTAGGCACAAACAGATGAAGGAATCTTTGACCGAATTACAATCAGCATACTGGTGGCCGGGGATGAGCCTGCACCATTATAAATTTGGAAAGAACTGTCCAGACTGCGACAGAGACCGCAGTAACGAGTCAAGCGGAGTAATGCCATGGCCATCTATGAAGGTAGCATAGAGCTATCTACACATGCAATCCAGCGTCCTATTAATTGTTTAAGACTACATTTACTTTAAAAATGTGGCCCCAGCGCTCGGCTGACGCCAGAACTGTTATAAAAGATTTGCGAGTCTTTTTCGGCACATACGCAATTGCCATGCTTCATTCTGACCAGGGTCTTGCTTTTAGCTCTCGAGCTTATAGGGAGGCCATGACCAGCATGGGCATTGGATTGCAATTCTCTTGTCCCTTCCATCCTGAGGGAAACAGGGTAGTGGAAAGAAAAAACCGAGACATAAAGCAATCTATAACGGCAAAGGTATTAGGTTCGGGTGATGGGTGGGTCAAGCATTTAATAAGTGTCCAACGTGGTCTTAACAACTTGCCAAGAAATTCTCTAAAAGGTTTCAGCCCAGTACGAACTATTGTTCGGAACTAGAATGCATGTTCAGGACTTAGATAGTCTTGCTTCAGTGGTAGAAGATAAGAATAAAGACTTTGACATCAAAGATCGTTTGGCTGTTTTACAGGACTTAAACGAAACAACAAAAGCCCTGAGCAACATAAAGCTAAAACAACAGCCAACCACCACTGAAGACACACCACCTGTCCCAGCAAGACCTGTCTGGATTCCAAAGATTGAGGATCTGGTCAGAGAGAAAATAGCGGTGATGAAGGAATTTGGGACTTCTTACAGAAAAGCAGTACCTGTCTTAGCGATCAACGGAACAAGATCGGTAGTACTACAGCCCCTTGCTGGTAAAAAGGAGAACAGAGTTGTATCAATCGACCTGGTAAAACCACAATCATGTGGCCTATTATCAATAGCAGGCCCAGTGGACTCCCAAGAAGTAACAGAATACCCAAATTTGCAAGTATCCAAGAGGTTCAAACTGAAAGACTAATCACATTTGATAAACCTGCAGTGAATAAAAAAGGACTATGCAGAAATGCCATGGAACTTGTGCCTCTTGAAACACATATTGAAACAGTTCGTCATGAAACACCTGTCTACAATGATGTAGCATCAGAATGTGCTAATGAAAGGCAAATTGAAAAAACAATTCCAACAATCGACAGATCTGCATCTGGCTACTTCATCAATTTCGACAACTTTTCTGAAGATCAAAGCGACCCTGATGTGACGCCAGAAACAAAGACTTTTAAAGAAAAAGCAACAGAACTCTTTCATCAACTCAAAGAAACCTATCTTATTTCTCCATGGTTAGAATTTTGGATTGGGCTAGGTGTATTTTTCCTCCTGCTTTGGCTCATCATGGTACTTTGTTTGGGAAAATTCTTTGAGGGAAAATACAGTTCAATGGACACAGCAAGTCAGAACATCAACTTAGTTCTGAAGCCTCACAAATCCTTTCACATCGAGAAAAGAGGACTATCATCAGTAAATGTCACAGCCATTCCAATACCCGGCGGGGTAGTTTGGGACAAAACAGACTATGAAATATATGGACTGGTCGAGATCTTGAAATATCCTCACCAGTTTAAGGTTTCATTAAGTGACTTTGTAAAACCAAGTACATTCTCTGATGATTGGGATTTTGAAAGTATAAATAATATGATGTCGGATTTAGTGTTGTCAGCAAAATTTACAGAACATGATTATTTACAAGGTTCATCTAATTATGAACATATGTACTGTTTTTCACATTACGCAGACCACTATTTGCATAAATCTGCTCAACCTAGAAATGTTTTTAAATATAACCAATGGGAACATTGTGCTACTCCACCTAAAAGCAGTTCAAAAACATTCTATGAGAAATTCCAATACTTCTCAGGGTTTAACACAAGTAATGCAGAAACATTTTATTATAAACTGTTGGATAAAACAGGTACGAAAACCATGCTAACAAATACTAAATTGATATATTCAAAAGCATTTTATGAAAAAATGATTACATTTGGTTTTGATTTCTGGAAAAATAACATTGAAACAAAAACCAACTGGGGTACAAAAGATTGGCAGGTACAAGGCCTAGAAGCATTGTTTGGAGCCTGCATGATCCCAGAACAAATAATGTTCTTGAATGACACAATTCAACAAACATGAAATAGAAGGGGGTTCCCCAGGGCTAATGAATGATATAGGCAGGAACGAAGGGGAAAACAAATGCGCAAATAGAAAAAAGCGAATGGACCACCTGTATGAAGTGACTGAATGTGTTAGAGTATGAATGATTTTTTAGATGTGAGTGCCTGTTGAGCCCCCCGTTTTACCCCCCGGAGTGAGTGGAACTCTTTATTTTTCTATATACATTTGTCTATGAATTTACTTCTGTCCAAGAAATGATGAACAGCATTGATGATTTTATGAATTTTTGTATTTACTATTTTTTGAATATCTTGCTAATATGATTAACTGCACTAAATCAAACAAAATAAAAAATATATATTTTCTATAAAGAATGATTTGACTGTGGTCCATTCGCTTTCTTGGTCCAGGGTATTCACTTGATATTGCTCCCTCCCAATCAAAACTGGATCCCACTTGGGACCACTATTCATCGTCCTTGGCAGGGTGATTTTTTCTGTTTGCACAATTCAACAAACAACTTGCCTTGGTCTAGCCAAGATTAAAGACCTTAACAAACCGTCTATTCCAAAGCCAATACCTGATAATGCAACCACAGATATTGAAATAGACGTATCCCAAATTTTAAATGAAAACAGAACACATCCTGATTGGAAAAAGTGGTTGATCTGACCTACAGACACGAATAACTGTCAAGATAGATTCCTGAACAAAATACAGGGGTTAAAAATGACCAGAGCAGATCCTAGATACTCCCAGAGACAACATCCAGGGATAGTAACAACGTACAGTGTAGGGAAACTATGTCTTGAATGGCTACAGACATCACACTGGCACAAATTAAGCAACACTTGTCTGTACTTAAAGATGGTGCTGACTTGCGCGATTTCATTATGGGACCACGCAAACAGCATCAAAAACGTTTCATAGCGGCCAGCATATATGCGGCATACAACGAGGCATGGAAAGAAACTCAAATTGAAACGGCAGAGAAAATACGAGAAATTGATCGTATTAATTTCGAAAAATCACTTTCTGTTGTAGACAATGGGTTAATGACTCTTTCTTCCAGAATATATTCACTGGACAGTATTGTATCATCTGCTATTGATATAATAGACCAGGACCTGCTAATGTTACAACATGGCCAGTCCCAATTGCGTTCTATTGTACAGCTAGGCTGGAAGTTGCAAAATCTCTGTTCGGGCTATGTGCCATGGCGTTTAATCAACACAAAGTCATTGTTTTCTATCTTTAACCTTACTGATAAACAAATCAGTTTGGCACAGAAAGGAGCAGACGATACAATCCTGAGCATCGAAAAACTTGAGAGATTACCATTGACAATATCAGAAAGACCTGTCATTGAATGGATAATACACGGGATTATCACAATTCCGATAACAACTTTCCAATTTAAAAATTACCTTGAGTATATACGTGCAGGCCAGTATGAAAAGTTGGGTAAAGGATACATTAAGTCATCATGGAAATTACCTTATACACACACATGTTATAGTGACAACAACAAAAATGTATTTCTTAGTGGTAATGAGTGTAAACATTCACTAAGCGGTATACTTTTGTGCCAAGGTATTAACTTACATGGGGCCTGTGAGGGTACTTCAAACAACCTTTCATGCGACCAGCATAGCACACCTGCAGCACAAATAGAGCCATTCTTTAGGCAACTTTCTAACGGGAGTTACGTTCTAATAACGGATCACAGCTGTTGTGGCTTGGTGCCAGGGAAAGCATATCTCTTAAGCGTGAGTTCCATGGTCACTTGATATATGCAAGCATTGTATCCGAACGGCCCTGGAGACTCAGTGGCTCCGATTTGGCCTCCTTTGAATATCTCTTCTATACGAATTGATACTTTAAGCAGAATGAAGTCTGTGCTTTTGCAGACAACAGTGCCCATCTCGTCATCAAAAGAGACGTATGATCTCCAAGTTGCAAGGACAACTGCAGAGATACATACACTTTTATCAACAAATTGCCCGGTGCATTTCACAGAAATGCTCAGCCAAATCCTAAATATGTTGAATGCCAGTGGTATCTCGAATGTATTTAAGACAATTTTTCAGGGACTGCTAACACCATTTGAAGCAATCCTGGGTATCTTTCCAAATTTCGTCCATTCGATCTTTGGCGGCCGACCACTACTTTTGGGACTCGTAGCAGGTATTTTATTTTTGACCCTCCTGCTCCGATATGGCAAACCAAAACGCAGACATGACTCCGGCAACGATGGAAGAAACGATCCTAGCAATACGCTACCGGGACCGCATAACTAAAGTCCTTGGATTAGCCCGGCTAAGAGATCTGAATATGACCTGGTTTCTTTCATTCAGACCTATATGGCAGACCTGCATCTTACCTGTGCTTCGATGTATGCTATGCGGAGAGGAATGCGTGTTAGACACCTGTCTTGCAATACCATCAGCAATACCAATGGATGTCGATACTTTGCTAAGTCCAGTAACGGCTCACGCATCGTGTTGTCCCCAGCGGTTACCAATCCTGATGACGGCATTCGTTGAGACTCCTGCGCTACGACTAGGTGGTGGCAGTGAGGCAAGAAATGGAAGCAGCATCACCCAGGTACGACCTTCTGTGAGCATAGCTGATCCTGAAATCGATGATAGCAATCATTTTCACAACTGCCAAGTTACAGCATTATCGAACTTGGTCGAACTGTCACCTGAATATGTAGACCAATTCTTTGCGAGCCTGTCTGAAATGATGTTCTCCCCTGAACAGAAACAATAACTTTTTGGAAAACAATACGGCACACAGCGTTCCCATGAACTCTGAATTTGGCCTTCAGCTTTGATAAACAAAAGCTACTGAAAAGCGTTTTGAACTATTTTTTTCCCCGCTCATCATGAAATTATTTGTTTTCAAAAATTTCCAAAATATTTACCTTTTTTCTGGCTCACGTACTTTGCTTAAAGTAGAACTATTCATAAAGAACAGAGCTTCTATTTTTAGTAGATCTGGAGACAAAATATTACCTCAGCCTCTAGCACATTTTTACAGCAATTGTATTTACTATGTGATGAAATAGTCTTGCCCTTCTTTTCTGTATTTAGAGACTTTTCATGTGTAATTCTTTGCAAAATCGTTCAACTGAATACATATGCAATATTTTTGAATGATTACTATGCTTGATAACGTACAATACCTATTCATTTATATGTATTTCATATACACCATTTCAAATGCAAAATGCATTTTGGGGGGGTAGGAATACACGTGCTTCTTACTGCTTTAGTTTTTAGTAATTTGATGGACATAAATTCGTGGAGTGGGTGATGTGTTTTATCTAGGACCCCGATCAATATTGTGACCTCATGCCCCTATACGGCTATAATCAATACATATCCCTATAATGGCATCACAATCAGAGCCACATTTCAGTAACTCGCCTCTGCAGTCCATGACACAGCAGAAGCCACTTACTTAGATTCCTAGATAACACACCGAGTTCTTTCGACATACCAAACCCCCAGCAACCTGGGAAAGCCCCGCTTGCTTTGTTTTGATTAGTAATAGAACTCCTGCGAGCACTGTAAGAACAACCAGTTCTTAGTGACATCTTTATTGATGTCTTATGTCCAAAAACTTACGTCAAACTCGGCACCTTTCAGGTATAAATATACCAACGTTGCCTTAAGCAAGCACACGGTGGTGGTGAATACTGGAGCAGAACAGCTGTCCCCTTGCAGAGAGCCCAGCAGATGCGAGAAGCCCACGGGCGCTGCCCCTCCTCCTTGACACGCTGAGAAAGACGCTGTCTTTTCTCCTGCCGAGAAAATCCAGCTCCGGCGTTTCCAGCCTACCCTTGCGGGTGACTGGGATATCGGGTCCTAAGAAGGAGATACCAGACCTCCTGCATTCTATTCCAGAGGTACGGTGCTGACTAAACCCCTTTTTTTTGTTGCTTTTTTCTTTTTCTTTCATTTTTTTCTATTTTTTCTTTTTTTTTATATTTGTGTCCTCATATATGCCACCAGTAGATATTAGCTCTAAATGGACGCACTTCAGGCCACTGACACAAACCTTCCTTTACTGTCCTTATGTTTGTGGATAGCCGATGAAGGTTGCCCAGAGGTAGGGTTGTTTCCAGTCCAACTCCCTCTCGCGATGTTACTTGCTACATAGGGAGGACAGGACCACTTAACCTCTGGCATAATCATTGGACTTTTGTTGTTATTTTTCGCACCATGTTTTTAAGGCAGACCAAAGCTTAACATACTTTACCCCTCCACATAGTGTATCTAATCTACTCACCCCTATGATGTTTTTAAGATAGTGGGCAAATTTTGGAGGGAGCTCTGACTTCCACTCTTTACAGATCTCTCTTCTGGCGATGACAACCACATAAAAAATAAACTGTGATATATAGCTGTTAATGTCATAATCAGATAGAAAACCAAAGAAAACTAGTCTGGGGTGCATATGATTGGTAATAACAATACCTCTTCCCGGAAACCACACACCTGTCTCCAATAACTACCTATTTCAGTGCATTTGACGAACATATGAGCATCATCTGCTGCTGGAAGCTTACATCTTGGACAAGAGTACTGTACTGTTGACATTTTTGAAAGTTTCGCCGGGGTCCAATAAGCCCTGTACACTGTAAACAGGTGGTTTCTTCTCAAGTTTGATGGTTTAATAATTTTTTGAGACATTGTGAAATAATCTGTCCACACTTTTATTGTGTCATCTGAAATCTGCACTGTGGAGGTATCCCATAATTTAAGAATTTCAGCCTCTAGATTATCTTTGCTTCCCACTAAGATTCTATACCACTCGGCAATCTCACCCTTCCATCCCTTCTGCCTAATTATTAGTTCAAACGGAAGGCTCTCTTCTTCTGTATTCCAGGTCTGACTTCCCCACCAGGCAGACAGTTGGTAAAACTTGAATCTTGTAATGGTACCCTCTGTTAAGCTTGATAGGGTTTCCCAACTTAATAGTGTTGAAGCGTCACAAAGGTCCCCCCATTTTGTGAGGCCAGCTTTCCTCAATGGAAGAGCTAGTTGATCCATTAAACATTCCGGAGTGCCAGGGGAGTCCCAAATTGGGGCCTGAGGGTGGTAGTAAGGGATGACTAAAATTTTCCCTATCCGTTGCCAATTATCTAGGGCTGTCCGTAAGAGCTTTAGGCGAATTTAAAAAAAAAACTTTTGGTCTCCAAACTTGAACAAAAAAAAATCTGCACTATATGGGAGGTCGAATAACATAGCCTGAAAAAGTCTGCCGTGCGAAGTAGAATCCAACTTGTTAGCTAGAAGTCTAAAGTTTTTGAATTGGAAGAAGTAGGTCTGGAAGTGCCAAACTACCAAGTTTTAATCCTCTGCTCAACTTCTTCCAAGCTATCCTAGGAGACTTTGTAGCCCAAATAAAAGAACCAATCCTACCTTGCAGATTAGAGATATCTTTTTTATTAAAGATTAGGGTAATAGAATTAAATAGAAACGTTACCTTTGGCAAGATTATCATTTTAACTAGGTTCACCCTAGTATAGATGTTTAAAGGTAGAGTGTTCCATCTAGTCAGGAGTTTTCTGACCTCCTTTACAACTATAAGCCAGCTGGTCTTAGGGGTTTCTTCCAGAATTTGGGTGAGATGAATCCCCAGGTATCTGATTTTGGATTTTGCTTCTGGGATAGGGACAGGGTTATTCCAGCTCATTATGTCAGTTTTGTCTCTGTTAATGCTATACCCTGCTAGTGTACCAAAATCCTCGGCCAATTTAAATAATCTTGGTATTGCTTCCTCTGGATTGGATGTATAGAGGAGGAGGTCATCAGCATAGAGAGCTGTCTTGAGTGCTAGATCTCCTATTTTGAATGGTTTAATTTCTGGGTCTTGTCTTAAAGAGCATGCGAAGGGCTCAATATAGATATCAAATAAGAGGGGAGATAGGGGACAACCCTGCCTTATCCCTCTAAAAATACGCAGCCATTCAGACAGACTGCCATTAACCAAAATCTTAGCTCTGGGGCCCCTATACAAAGTTTCAATTCCCTTAACAAAGATCTCTGGGAAGCCAAATTTTATCATTGACTTTCATAAAAAGAGCCAGTTCACTTGATCAAACGCTTTAGCCGCGTCTATCGCTACGATGGTAAGCGGCACCTTTTTTTCAATTGCAATGTCTATTGCTCCAATAACTTGAAAAGTCAGTTCATTCAGTTGGCGGCCTGGTATAAATCCCCTTTGGTCTGGGTGGATATTTGACTTAATCATTTTAGCAAGCCTGGACGCCAAGATACCAGAGTAGATTTTTGAGTCTGAGTTTAAAAGCGAGATAGGTCGATAAGACTCTATCTTTTCTGGGTCTTTGTTTGGTTTGGCTATCAAAGAAATTGTGGCATCTAACCAGGAAGAAGGAATTTGGTCTCCCTGGATAAATATTTTGTTGAAGAGTCTCTGTAATCGCACTAAGATTTCTTCCACGTTATCTTTGTAGACCTCTGTTGGGAGTCCATCGGGGCCAGAGGCCTTGTTTCTGGTCATCTTTTTCAATTGTGACCTAACCTCTCCCTCTGTTATCTCAGCGGCTAAGAAAGCTTTATCTGAATCACTCAACTGTGGCAACTCTCTTGAAGCCCACCAATTATCCAAATCTCCCACCGGCCGATTAATCTTCTCTTGATATAGTTCTTCATAGAAGGTTGTAGCTTCTCTTTTGATCTCTGTGTCCTCTGTTAAGAACAATCCAGTACCACGCTGTATTAAAGATTTAATATTGTTCCTGCTCCTCTCCGTCCTAGCCTTCCAAGCTAACAGAGACCCAGATTTCTCACCGTATTCAAAGTTACGAAGCTTACTTACTTCCCATTTATCTTTAACTATTTTTTCAGCTCTTATTCTGAAGTCTGTTTGTGCTGACTAAACCCTTAGAGAGAATTCTTGAAACAAACTCTTGGCAAAACCAACTTAACTTAAACTGTTACTTACTCCCTCCCTTGTATTAGGCTTAGGTCAGGTACACTGGGGTAGGCGTAGTTAGAAGCACCAGTTGAGGTCGTTAGCTAATGTATATATGAATGTATATATTTTATTCATTTTAACTATCTTATGGCTAAGAAACCATATCAATGCTTTTACAGTATTATTTTGTAATACTCCTTTTACTGTACGCACATTTCATAATAACAAGTCTTGCAATTGTGGCAATTCATTTCTCTTGCATGAGAAGGAAGACTGCTCAATAAATAATATCTTTTATTGAAAACGCCCGTCTCTCTATTCTCTGCACTTTGGTGAAAGTAAAACTGCACAACTGACTGAGTGAAATAGCTGTCTATTGTTTCACACGACTCTAGAGATTGACTCTTATTCTGAGGAGCAAAGTTGTCATGTTTATGCGGTTGTCGGAAGCTGAATCCCTTTTTGTCTGAGCCAGGGAAGCTGATCACTTCCTATTCAGTCAGGAAAGTTTCCAGTCACCTCTGAGCTAGCTGGCGCAAACCTAAAATTAAGTCTAACATAGTCAGTAGAGACCTAGAAGACCGCAGTCCTACGTCTACACTACTGTTTATGTTATTCCAATGCGCAGAGCCTATAGGGAAAATAGGAACTACACTACACTGGACGCGGCTGCCCGAACATCGGACGGTGAGAGCTCCTGGGCCCTCCAGAGGCGGAATCCTGAAGGGGTGAGGGGACCCCCGATCGGCTGCAGCCTTCGCCGGCCACCCCCCCCCCTTCCCTCGCCTGGATACTGACGCCGCACGGCCTACTCCCTTGCTGGATCCTGCTGCAACCATTACCTCCGGCGCGGGGCCCACTGCTGCCTGAAGTACAATCGCGCTGCCTAACTGGACTGCCGCCGCTAGACCTGGGTAGTGCCGTTGCCCTGGAAGCCCCGCACCAACACATTGGCGCGGCCGCTGCCACATCGAGACGGCCATTAGGCGCGAGTGGAGGCCCAGGCGTCCCTTATCCTTGCAGCTTCCACTTTGTCGGGATTTAACTGTTGGCGCGGGACAGACAGCCGGAGGAACCCGCCAGGGCCTAAGTCTCCATCGCACGCCCCCCCTTCCCCCCCCCGCTACAGGACTGTCGAGAGGGAAGCGCAAAGGCCATCATTCTTTCCGCCAAAGCGGCCATTTTCTGGGATCATCGCGGTGGAGGTTCGAGGTGCTGGAACACGCTTTTCAGGCCCGTGACTTCTCCCCCAATTCCTGTCCCGAGATCAACACTAGCCTGGCTGATCCCACGATCCCAAAATCGCGACATTACGAACGCCGAGGCCGAGGCGTGCCATGGGTCGTGGCGACGCCAAATAATCCAAGATCCCATTTGAAGCCAGGAAGACAAACAAAACGATGCCTGGACGGAAGCCCCACCACATCCTCACCGCCAGATGAAGACTGAAAATCCCTACTTTTAGGCATGAAACAAAGCCTCTCCACCATAGATGCCAAAATAGACACCATGAATTCCCGCATGGATGGGATAGTGGCGAAACATGACATACGCATCAAAGAGGCCGAGGACAGAATCTCTGGACTGGAGGACGGAGCCGCCTCTGCGAACCGTCAAGCTACCCAAATGGACAGACTCCTCAAAGTCATTGCGGACAAGAATGAGGACTTGGAAGCCAGGTCCCGCCGAAATAATGTCCGCATTTTAGGCCTGGCGGAATCGACAAACACTGGGAAAATGGAGCCCTTCGTAGAATCCTTGGTTACTGAACTGTTTGGGAAGGAATCCTTCTCCCCGCACCTCATCATTGAAAGGGCGTACAGATCTCTCGCAGCCCGCCCTCCTCCAGGGGCTGCACCCAGGCCCATTATTGCACGTTTCCTGAATTACAGGGACCGGGACGCGGTGCTGCGCCGCGCCCGCGAACTTGGCACAGTGAACTATGGCAATGCCACCTTGTCTTTTTTCCCGGATTTTACCGCCGCAGTGCAAGAAGCCCGGCGTAAATTCGCTGCCGTGAAAAAGAAGTTGCAAGCTCAAGAACTATCCTACGCCATGCTCTACCCTGCGAAACTGAAAATCTCATACCAGGGAAAGCAACACATCTTTGCAAACCCACAGCAAGTCGAAGACTTCCTAAAGCAGCAGAAACGTGATCGCGCCAGGAACGACGAGGAAGGACGCCGCTCCATATCACGCTCGCCGATGGAGCAGCAAGACTGAAATTAACTAGGCATATGCTTGGTGACTGTGACTTGCATGCCTATACATCGCTGCTCAAGGTGCTCTACATTCCCGGTGAGATACTTTTAAAGACTTCCTATATACCGGTCTGAACAATGAGCTGTGCTCGGCAACCCACCTCCATCCCAAGACAGATGACCCGGTTACTGCCTGGCGTCTAATGGGTGTGATCTGTTAGGTGGGAGGCAGGTCGGGCGCCCCTAGACTTGTTTCCCCAATGGGTGATCCCCTTTACAACCTCTTCCTCCTTAGGGAAGAGATAGCTTTGAAATGTTGGTTGATTATAATTTTTTTTTGCGGGCTGTTGGGCGGGATGGGAGGTGCTCTTTACCTGGCGGGTTGGGGTTGCCGGTGTGGGTGGGCTGGGGTTCTGACAACTTATGGTCATAGCTATCGTAACTTTGAAGTGGAACTGGGTCGGGTGGATAGACTGGGATTTGAGCTTTTTCGTTGCACCGATAGTGTGGCTTATTGTATGTATAACTACCTCACGTTTGTTCAATGCACATTTCTGCACTTGTTGAGATGGGTGACGTAGCGGAAGCACAGCCTCTCCAACAACTGCAACTGATTTCGTGGAATGTCCGTGAGCACAACAACCCGAGGAAGAAGAGACAGATTCTTGGTTACTTAGATAGGCAAGGAGTGTCCATCGCCATGCTCCAAGAAACACATTTAATGTCGGGAAATCCTCCACTATTTGCGGCCCGCTGGGCCTCCAGCAGAGTGTTCACATCATACTCCAACTACGCTAGAGGGGTAACAATATTGGTTAGACGTGGAGTGCGCTTCACCCTTGATGGAACCGAAATAGATTCGGCTGGCAGGTTCTGCATGGTATGGGGAAGACTTTACTTACACACAGTTCTTTTCGCATGTTACTATGGGTCTAATACAGATGACCCATCCACACTCCTTACACTATGGGGTAAGGTGCATTCGTTGGGGATTGCTCATGTTGTCTTAGGAGGGGATTTCAACACTGCACTTCGCCCCAACATGGACAGATCCCACCCACAGGCGACACACTATACGCACTATACGCATACTCAACGTGCCCTCTCGGATATTGTCAAAGAATACCGCCTGATTGACGTCTGGAGACACATTCACCCCACACACACACAGGGCACTCACTATTCAGTGGTGCACTCCACCTGGGCGCGATTAGACTACATATTCTGTACCGCGGGGCTCTCCTCTTGGTTAGTTACAGCATCTCACCTCGCTCGCACCCTCTCCGACCATTCCCCAGTATTAGTGACGTTACGTGTCCCACTGGATGTCTCCCCTTACTTAAATTGGTGCCTTACCCCTGCTCACCTGACTGACTCGGCCTTCAAGGCTGAACTAGAGCAGGACATAAAAGATTTCTTTGATCGCAACATATCCTCGGTGTCCAGCATAACAACAGTCTGGGAGGCCTTTAAGGTTACCTTCAGGGGATGGTGCATTGCTAAAGGAGGTGGAGTCCTCAAATCCCTTCGTGGCGAGTTGCGTAAACTTGAATTAGAGCTGAAGCAACTCGAAAAAGACAGAGACAGTACCACACACGGCCATGCAGCCAGAGCACAACCACGTGCGAAACTTAATGAATATACAGAACTATCAGAAAAAGAAAGTAAGTTCCTAGGGAAGCCACACACAGCACGCAGATATGGTGAGGGAGAAAGGCCTGGCAAGGCTGTCGCATCCGCTGTTAACCCCCCTAGATACCACAACTATATCACTACACTGCTGGACGAACACAATACACCCCAGCGTAGTTTACCGGACCAGCTTAGGATACTCGCTGACCATTACTCCACACTCTACACCTCCAAAAGGTCCACTCCAATAAACTTAGAGACCTATCTAGATGACACTTCACTTGCGTGGTTAGGACCATCCCAACAAAAATTCCTACATCACATACTTGAACTGGAGGAAATCACAGACGCCATAATGTCCATGAAATCGGGTAAATCGCAGGGTTCAGGCGGTCTACCAATTGACTTTTACAAGACCTACATGCACATTCATTCTTGCCCCGATATTACAACAAGTGTATTATAGAGCTCTAGAGGAGGGTATCCTACCGACCACTATGCGGGAGGCCCTTATTGCATCGCTGCTGAAGCCGGGCAAACCGCCGGACTCTTGCGACTCATACAGACCCCTTTCCCTGCTAAACTCGGATATAAAAATTCTAGCGAAAGTGCTTGCATCACGCCTTAATCTGCTGATGGAACAGCTGGTGTTACCGGATCAAGTGGGCTTTGTCCTGAATCGCGCTACTTCCCATAACTTGCGCACCCTTCAGGCTGTAATACAGGACATCACCCACTCATATGAAGCGGCCGCCGTTTTTCTGGATGCCACGAAGGCTTTCGATTCGCTAGAGTGGGATTATCTACTTGCGCTACTCGAACGGATGGGATTTCCTTTTAGTTTCTTAGACTGGATTTGACTACTATATTGTCAGCCGATGGCCTCTGTGCTGCTGAATGGCTCCCGCTCTCCCCCCTTCGAGATTCACCGCGGAACACGGCAGGGGTGCCCGCTGTCCCCGGTCTTGTTTATAATAGCGATCGAACCCTTAACGGCCAAACTGCGCCAACACCACAATCACCGCTCCCTCATATATCCGGAAAGAAAATTGCTTATAGCATTATACGCCGACAATATGACCCTTTACATAAACCTCAGGAGAACCTTAACCCTTTTCTACGCGAGATTACAAAATTTGGCAGTTTCGCAGGGATACAAATAAACTGGTCGAAATCAGCCCTGTTCCCACTGACTGACATCACCACGCAATTCCCCCTTGATTATCCTCTAATCTGGGAGGCAGAGGAGATCAAATACCTAGGTATCAACGTGACAAGGCACCGTGATACTCTTATCAGAGCTAATTACGGTACGGTCCTGGACAAACTGACTGAGAAAGTCACCAGGTGCATCCATCTCCCACTATCGATGGCAGGGCGCATTTCCCTGATCAAAATGGTACTGCTACCTAAACTACTGTACCTTTTCACTAACATTCCGTATAACCCGGGCTCCCATTTTTTCAGTGTATTTAACTCACAAATGTCGAGACTGATATGGGGTGGCAAGCAACCTCGGATTGGCATGAAAACGCTAATGCTCCCCTACCACCAGGGGGGGATTCGACGTTCCCAATTTCCGGAGATACTATGATTGTGCGCAAGCCCACTTTGCTGCATACTGGCTGCACCCCCCCCCCCCCCCCCCCTTTATGGCACATCTGGCAGTAGAAGATGGCTACATGAGGCCAACGCAACCATCGGACTACCTCTATTCGGACTCCAAAATTGTAGACCGCGATCCAACTACGGTGGATTGCACGGAGCTTGCCTGGAGGCGTTTAGCGGACGCTATGGGAACACCGTTCCTATACTCACCACTTATGACACTAGCACACGACCCGCGACTCCGTATCACTTGTGAAGAAATAGGCCGCAAAATGCTCACGAGGTTGGCACTCCACACATGGGAGGACCTGTATCTTCAGGCAGTTTCCGAACATCAGCACAATTCTTTGGAGATAACTCCCCCTCAGTCATGGATACGTTTCTATACGTGCGACTAAGGCAGAATGTAAAGGCAGTCACCCCCGCCTTCCCGGACGAACCGGACACAGTACAGCCCCTCCATTCTTTACTCCAATCAGACACACCGAAACATGTTGTCTCTATGCTCTATAAGCACACACAGACAACTCCATCCCCACCCTCCCTTAGAGCAAGACATGACTGGGACTGTGACCTAGATGCCCAAATGTCATATGAACAATGGGAAGAGAGCTGTGCACACACTACGATAGTGAAGGGTAACACACGCCTCAGACTCATACACTACAAATTTTTGCATAGGCTTTACTATACGCCGGCCAAACTGCACCGCTTCCGACTCCGGGAAGATGACAGATGTATGCGCTGTGGGGCCGAGGGAGCGGATTTTTTCCATCTCGCGTGGACGTGCCGTGGAGTGGCGGCTTACTGGGAGGAAGTATTTGTGGCTCTGTCGGACATGGTCGGGGTGAGTGTGTCACCTTTCCCGAAAGTCGCATTGCTGGGGCAAACATTCCCTGCACTGCAGGCGCACCGTAAATTTTTCGCTTTAGGCATTCTTCTTGCGAAGCGGCAGGTGGCATGCCGCTGGGGACGCCAACGAGCACCCAAGTTTAAGGATTGGCTGACTACAATGACCACATGGCAAGATCAACTGCATAATTATGCAGAGCTTCTGCCCCATAAATCGAGGCCCAAAGACGTGTGGGGTCCGCTTACTGCATACCTTCTCCGTCTGCAAGCCAATACACAGCCAGACACAGACGCGCCAGGCCAGGGAGATACCTCTGCAAAACCGCACACTGCACCTCATACCTAATACATAGCGCTTGCGGTACACATTTTAGTCTGTGGGCCACGTCCGCGGCATGTAATGCTAACTACGCCCCTACATGATGGCCCACCTGTGCTATATTCAGTAACGTCCATTTTTCCCATATGGTATAGACCAACTACACTTCATTTCCAATTTATAGGTTGAAAACATGGCAAACCCCGATACTTCACATTGTCTAGCTAGTTCATATGCCCCTTCCGCAACACCCGACGAGTGTAGATTTGACATGACATACTACTGGCCACGTCTCTTCATCTCACTACCTAGTTCTCAGTCCCACCTCCCCGACCCCTCCTCCTCCCCGAGCTACAAAGATTTCTCCACTGGGTATAGTGGAATCAGTGTAGGGCCCTCATAGCCAAGACATGATAAACGCTGTGGGCTCAGTCTTGCGCTTAGGAAGCTCCCCTCCTTTCCTGAATATACGTCGGGGTGGGTACATGGAGGGAAGACCAGACACACAAGACCCACCAGGTTGTCGGACCACATAGTTAAGTTGAAGTTGAATGTTGACAATAAAAAACAAAAAAATCGGAAACCTCATGCATTCCCTGCTTTATGTACGTTGTCATCTCCATCACTACTGAATGCTACCTCACACAACTCCCTATAGTTCTTAACGCGGCCGGCCCTGAGGGGTTGTAGGCGGCTTGCTGTGTCAGAAATTAACCCCCTCAATGAACAATTTGCTTTGCGGAAACTGTAATAGCTGCCGGCCTGACTTTGCAGGATGTAGGCGAAACAGCTGTGTAATTTATAATTGCCTCAATAAAGGTTTTTAAAAAAAAATTGTAGGTAATATGATTGTGACAATAGTGAAAAATTTTGAAAATTTGGTGATTGGTGAAATAGTGGTGCACTATATAGATGGTCTACAGCAGTTCGCCGCTAAAACAACGGACATGGAGAAGATCTTGCCGGTCATTCGGGCTAAAAATTAAGACCTTGAAGCTGGCTCCCAGTGTAATAACTTACGCATAATGGGTCTGCCAGAATCCACAAATGTGGGCAGATTGGAAACCTATGTTGAAAATATACTCCGGGACATTTGTGGGGCAGAAAATCTCTCTGACCTGCTCATTGTGGAGCGGGCCGATCGCTCTTTGGTGATTTGTCCGCCCCCAGGCATCCTACCCAGGTTGATCATCGTCTGTTTATTGAACTTTAGGGAACGGGACGCGTTGCTCCGCATTTCCCGCCAGAAGGGCGCCATCACGTATCTAGGAAATACACTGTCATTTTATCCCGACTTCACAAGTGAAAAAACTCCAGATTACTGAAAATATCCACTATGCCATGCTATATCTGGCTCGACTTCGCATATGTACTGATGATAAAGCCAGGATCTTCACCAACCCCAAGCAGGCCATGGATTTTGCCAAATCTCTCCGACGCAAGAAACAAATTTCTCCTGATGCATCGGATAACGAGGACTAATGCACATGTGTCGAGCCCTTGCCTCCGGACTCTCTGACTGTCATGCGGCACCGGTGCTACCAGGAACACTGTTGATACTATTACACTGAATTCTATGGCATGGAGCCTTTGATGTGCTGGGTTTGGTAATTATACTGTCATAGAACACTCTTGTTGATTGCTGCACTTATGCACCTGTATCCTTTTTCTGTACAACACCATCCTGTGACACTGAGGTTGTAGCACTGTCTTAAATTGCACTGCTGGTTATGTCATGGCATGTTTGCTGGTGCTGGACTAACGGTCTAGGGAGCACATGTTCCTAGTTGGCGGCCACCATGTGCCCCATATCACCTTTTGCATTTGTTTCCACATGTTGGGGTATGTTTTGATTCTAGGGAATGGCTTTGGCAAATTGGGTCGGCTGAAGTGGGTGGAGGTGGAGGGTTCAAATGTTTTTCTGTGGGGATTGTTTGCTGTGATTGTACCAACATGCTGGCCACGCTATTAACACACTACTATATCTGTACACTCCATGATACGCACTTTGCTACAGCCCATTATTTTTAATTTTGCATATGGGCGATAGGTATACATGTCTGACCTGGAACGTCCATGGGCTAAACTCCCCTAAAAACATCCGGCAAGTGTTTGCCTATCTGGACAGACATAGGGTTCACATCGCTCTCCTACAGGAGACGCACCTGACCAAGCTGACAGAGGCCAATATAGCTATCAAATGGGCTGGGTACAAACTGGCCTCATCGTATTCATCGTATGCTAGAGGGGTCCTTATTCTGCTAAAACGAGGTATGCCATTCACTCCACTTAAAACATACATAGACAACGAGGGGCGCTGTGCTATGGTGGACGTAAACTTGGGATGTCGCTGATAACTATTGTCAATGTGTATGGTCCTGTAGTAGATGAACCACAAGTATTTATACGAATGTTCAGTGCTTTACGTGCTTGGCCGGATGCTGCCATTATGTGGGGTGGGGATCTCAATACCCATCTAGATCCCAGTAAGGACAAATCAAGCCCACAGGGCACACGTACCCTTAAGGTGGCCCAATGTATTAGAGATGCCATGCTAGAACTTGGCGACTCCGTAATTCCGAGGCACGAGGGGTACACACGCCACACTGGCACACAACAGCTGGTCCCGCTTGGACTATTGGCTTTTGAGTGAGGGTGCAAATGACTGGGTCACGGATATTGTTCCTCTTCCACGCACATTATCTGATCAAAATCCAGTGAAGCTGGTCTTTGCTATACCTACCAATACACATCACCCATTCACCTGGCATTTTCGCGCCAAGGCCCTGCTAGATCCTACTTATGCTGACACTATTAGGAAAGCCATAGAACAATACTTTGAGTTCAATGTGGGCTTGGTAGATAGCACGGCCCCTCTCTTGGAAGCCTTTAAGGTAACTATTAGGAGGGTCTGCATTAAAACAACAGCAGGCATTCTGAGGAATATTAGAGGGCAACTCACAAGAACAGAGACTGTATTAGTGGAGCTTGAAAAAGAATACACAACCTCACAATGCGCTTCTGCACTCGCCCGTATTCATGAGCTGCTCTTTGAATATGACGCACGGGCGGAAACTGAAACACACTATCTATCACGGAGACATAACGCCCGGGCATATGGTGAGGGAGGCCGACCAGGCTGACAGCTAGCAACTAGACTCAAAGTTCGCACCAGCATCACCATATCACCAAAATAGTGGATACACAGGGTAGGGAACATTTCACGCCTCAGGATATAGTAGACCAATTCAGACACTGCTACGCTAATATGTATATGTCGCGTGGGAGCGCTGGCTCTACAGCTCTTGACAAATACCTGTCTGACATTGCCCGTGCCTGGCTGGCAGATGGCCACCATGAGTATCAAAGCCAACCAATTGAAGAATCCAATATCAAGGTGGCGATACGCTCCCTGCCGAATAAAAAAGGCTCTGTGCCAGAAGGCCTCACAGCCGAATTCTACAAAGAATATGTTGAACTTTGAACGCCCTATTTGCTAGAAATGTACACGGAGGCATATGAAACTGGTATATTACCGCCTTTGCTGCGGCAGGCTCTGATTATTACATTACTTTAAAAAAATCACCATCTCTTTGTGAGTCATACCGCTCCTTATCTTTGATTAATTTGGACGCAAAAATACTTGCAAAAATGTTGGCTACCAAGCTCCAAACCCTAATGCCTTGTTTAGTGTTGCCGGATCAATATGGTTTTATACCGGAAAGAGCCACGTCCCACAACTTAAGAACTATCTTCGCAATGGTTCACGTGTTGAATCCTGAACTTCCCGCAGCTGCTGTTATGTTGGATGCAGCAAATGCACTCGACCCCATTGAATGGAGCTATATGGTTCACATCCTGCAAAGTATGGGAGTTTCCGGGAGTGTTTCTTGGCTGAGTGCGTTTATTGTACTCTGATCCTTCGGCGCGGGTGCGCTTGGGGGGCCTCACCTAGGAGCCATTTCGGATTGAGAGAGGTACTTTGCAGGGTTGCTCTCTCTCGCCACTACTGTCATCATGCTTGAACCTCTGGCATGTGTGATTCGTTAAAGACATAGGGAATCGCCCCTAAACTGTATACATCGCCCTGTCGGCATATTCCTATATGGTGCTTTTCATTCGAGAACCACAGCGATATCCTTTGGGTGAAGAGATGTTCTCCCCTTTTAATATAAAACACCCTAGAAGCCCTGAGTGGACCCCACATGAGCACGTATGTAAATTCATAACTAAATGGCTTAGAAATCCTTCAGAAAAGGAGACTCGCAATCTTTTAAGAGCCGAGTGCACAAGACCTTCAATAGAAGGTAAAGTTTGTCAGACTCCAAACCTCGACCCTGAACTCATTACTTACCTTTTTAAACTCGGAAGAGACCCTCGTAAAATGCCTTGTTTAGTGTTGCCGGATCAATATGGTTTTATACCGGAAAGAGCCACGTCCCACAACTTAAGAACTATCTTCGCAATGGTTCACGTGTTGAATCCTGAACTTCCCGCAGCTGCTGTTATGTTGGATGCAGCAAATGCACTCGACCCCATTGAATGGAGCTATATGGTTCACATCCTGCAAAGTATGGGAGTTTCCGGGAGTGTTTCTTGGCTGAGTGCGTTTATTGTACTCTGATCCTTCGGCGCGGGTGCGCTTGGGGGGCCTCACCTAGGAGCCATTTCGGATTGAGAGAGGTACTTTGCAGGGTTGCTCTCTCTCGCCACTACTGTCATCATGCTTGAACCTCTGGCATGTGTGATTCGTTAAAGACATAGGGAATCGCCCCTAAACTGTATACATCGCCCTGTCGGCATATTCCTATATGGTGCTTTTCATTCGAGAACCACAGCGATATCCTTTGGGTGAAGAGATGTTCTCCCCTTTTAATATAAAACACCCTAGAAGCCCTGAGTGGACCCCACATGAGCACGTATGTAAATTCATAACTAAATGGCTTAGAAATCCTTCAGAAAAGGAGACTCGCAATCTTTTAAGAGCCGAGTGCACAAGACCTTCAATAGAAGGTAAAGTTTGTCAGACTCCAAACCTCGACCCTGAACTCATTACTTACCTTTTTAAACTCGGAAGAGACCCTCGTAAAGGCTTGGAAAGATCCCTTAAGATCGGCCAAGATAAAGTTCTTGACATTCTAGGCCCCTATCCAAGATTATCGCGCAGCAGAAGAAAGTTACCTTAATGGCTGCCCTCTTGATACCCATTCCATCCGGGGCTGGAGCCAAAGGGCCCTTGTCCTTTTAGGCAACACTAATGCGGGACTTAATTCTGAAAGAAGAAGAGTAGTTTTGACGAAAATTAGCCCTAAACTTAACGATTTGGCTGATAAGGAAACCTCCATTAATCCTAAAGGTTTACTTTTTGGAGAAGACCTAATAAAAAGCTTGGGCAAATATGTATCTTCCTTTACCGCTTTAGGTAAAGCGCACCAAAACATGAAGAAAGTTTTTAACTACAACAACAACCTTTTTGGAAGGGCCGGAAGAAGGGGGCAGTCTTCCGGCCGATTCAACCGACGCCCCTTTTCAAGATATAGAGGCAATGCTGGTAGAGGATACCAGCCACCCAACCAACCTCAGTTCTACCCAGCGAGAGGAAGAGGTTTCCGCTCGAGAGGATTCAGAGCAAGAGGAGCTTCTACCGACTCCACCCCTCAAAGTGAGTACTCCTTCCCCTTCCCTTTCTTCGAATCCAAAAGTGGGAGGGAGACTGAAATTGGTGAATGAAACTTATCAAATAAACCCAGTTCACAAAAGGATTCAGAAACATATCTCAACCAAGGTATAGGGAGGCCCCTGTCTAATTGAAGATAGTCTAGTATAACTTCCCCATTTAGGCTGGCCTCATCATTAGTTCAAATATTAAACCAAAGTAAAAGTAGGTTCAACTTAATTTTGTCTGAAATAATAGGTAACTTTAGCTCTGTTAGAAATTAGATTTCTGGATGGCTAAGGCTTGCGCCAAAACCAGGCAGGAACCACCACTCTAGTCAGGGCAAGTGAGTTACATGTCAAAGATAACTCCTGCTCACCCCCTTGGTAGCTTAGCACAAGCAGTCAGGCGTATCCCGGAGGCAATGTGTGAACAATTGCGCAACACACACACAGCAGCAACACACTAGACACACCACACAAGGTTAGATATAAAAATAGCCTTTGTATTATAATAAACACATTAGATCATAATCACACAATGTACACTGTGCCAATGGGTGCCAGGCAGTATTTACAGGGGACTATTTACACACAACAGGGCAAATAGGGCCACTGTCAAAACCATCACAAATCACCAATTGTAAATGTAGCACAAATAGTAAATGTAGCGCACAACCAGTAACTACTGGTAAAGTTAGAAACTTAGCAGGAGATCCTACAACGTAAAGCAGAGGATGCATAAATCACCTTGCGCATGAATCACCTTCGGCACAAAACTACATTAGGCCCAAACCTCATTAGCATCACACATTACGCAATAGCCATTACAGTAGGTATTACAAGCATAAATACATTATGCAATAACTGTAACCATGAGCGCCATCAAATAAAAACATTGAGAATCACATTAGGGCCTTGTGCCCTACCACCATAAGCTGACCCCAGGCCGACTGGCCTTTCACCGGGGCTCAAATGCCCTATGTCCTACAGAGTCAGGGCTGGCTGCGCATGCAGCGAAAGCAAAGAGTGCAAATGTACAACCTAAACTTGGCAGCTGCCCACTACTTGCTGGGCAGCTGTACAAATAAGCACGGGCACCGAGGTGCCCCCTGAGCCCCTCTCTGGGACTCTAAATGACAATATCCCCCAAGGTCGCAGCTGCCGGCACTCTCGCAGGGCAGCTGGAAAAATGCGCAAATACAGGCTGGCACTTCTGTTGCCTCCTGGGCCCCTAATGGGGCTTCTCAACACAATCTGCCCCCACGTTGCATAGGCCCGCAACTGCGGCGCCGCTGTGAAGCCAAAGGAAGAACGGGCAAAACTGTGCCTGGGAGCCCCTCTCGGGGGACTCTTAGAAACAAATGCCCCCAACGTTGAAGTCCCGCTCTCGGACCCGGAAACACAAGATTGCCAGACGTTGCAGCTGCTGGGCAGCTGTGAAGAATTGCGCGGGCAGCAACGGGGCTTGGGGAAGCACCCCTTTGGGGAATTTAACTGAAGAAATGCCCCCACGTTGCAGCAGCCCGCCACGGCAGTGCCGCTGTGAAGATTCACACCACACTGGCACCACCGTGCCACCGCAAGTGCCCCCTCTCACTGGGCTGTTGACCCAGGCTCCTTCGGTGTCTGCTCTGTTTTCCTCTTCCCAGGGCGACGTCTCTGCCTTGTTCCTCCTGGGCCAGCACTGCAGGGCTCTCCTCAGCTCATGGGAGCCCCGCTCTACGTGTACAGGCTTCCGAAGTCCTTTCAGGCCCCGCCCTCAGTCAGGCCGCTCTGGCCAGGCTTCCGGGTCGCCGCAGGCAGACGCGGCGGCCCTCCTTACAGCAATCTCCCGTCTCTCGGGGCCATGCGAGGTGGGCACCCGCTGCTGAATTAAAACTAATGTGGAGTGGGCACCTGCTCTTTCAGGAGGCAGACAACGTGGGGTGGGCTCCTGCTGATGGCGGCAGGCGGGGGGGGCACCCGCTCCGGTAACACAACAAAAGAAATATAAGTACACGGGGTGGGCTCCCGTGATTTAAGTGGCGAAAGTACAGGGTGGGCTCCAGCGAATTAGCACAAATGCACCCGCTCAGGATGCCAAGGATGCACCCGCTTCCCACGCTGTGCAGGGGAATCCCCAGGCCTGGATTCCCACCAGATGTTCTGGCAGCCCAGTGCTGGAGGGCACACACACTCTGCTCCACTCCTCTTCTTCAGGGAAACAAAATACAGCGCCCAGCCTGTCTCCCACCTCACACAAACAGGGAGCAGGCAGCCCTACCTTTCCAGAGGTGCACAAGCAGAAATAACAAGTCCTTCGGGCTGGGGACACCCAAGTAGACTGCAGCTAGGCAGGCCAGCATACAGGGACCCCCCAGAAGCAGCAGCTGGGTCCCGCGGCGGTTCCTCCGGGCCCAGGGTCCCCTCAAAGTCAGCACAAGCACAACATTTTTATGGGGTCACAACCCCTTCTTTTATACACCCTTTTTCCTCTGTCTGTAAGCACAGGGTTTGGGGATACCAGTCAGAACTGGTTTGTGGGGAGCTTTGGAGCACTTTGTTTTGCTCAGCTCCTCTCTCCTTTGTCAGGTGGGGGCTCAGGGATCAGACACACCACAGGGGGCGGAGCCGGCATTGTGGAGGGAAGGCACAACCCTATTCAGGTCCCAGGTGCAACTCCTCCCTTCCATCTAGATGCAGATCTCTCTATTCACCACTGGCTAATCTCACCTTGGCTCCTGGAGCCACCCACGCCATCCAGCCCCTGTCACTCACAAGCCAGACATGCAACAGGCAGCTAGATACATAGCACACAGAAATGCCAACTTCTAAAAGTGGCATTTCTCCACCAGTCACCATAAATCTGCGCACATATACATACCAAACTCACCCCTGCACTCCTCTCTTACCAGGAATTACCAGTGACACACATATCCCCCATGCATTCCTATGGGAGGGCAGGCCAATCTCACCACACGCACTCAGGGCCACAGTGCTAAAGTGTGCAGAGGCCAAAAACTACCAATATCAGGTCACAGAAAACGCAAAACGTTTAGGGGTGAACCTGCCAAAAGAGCCAAGTCCAACAAGCTCCATATGGATAATAATGTGGAAGATTGTAGGAGAAAGATGAAGAAGTCGCCTACAAATACAATTTTCCTCTAACTGTAAGGGTATAATCCCAGATCCCTGCACCATACAAAAGGCTCAGGAACACACTATGTGTTATATATCTTCAGGTACGGTCCGATTGTTCCCTTGCCTACACTCTGAGGAAAGTTAAGAGCACCAGCCGACCTGCTCAATTTCAGACACGCAGAAGTAACCTTCGGCTGCCAGGAACCCAATGATTCAAAAACAACGCTAAGATAACATAAATTACTCACACTGTGCAGGGATTTACTACAAATTTGCATAGAGGGACCCCCTTTCTTACTTGGACCACAAACCATAATATGAGACTACCCAAACTAGTGGTTAAGTCAAGGCTACTCAAAAACGTCACAAATTACTCTACCAGAGTACGCAAAGCTCTCTGGGTCCAGACCAAGAGAACTGCCTTGTCTCCATAAAGTAATGCAGGAACCAACAGATTTACTATTTTCAGAATGTTAGTGGTTGGATTGGCCAAATGCAAACTCTAATTTTTTATATTAATAATAATCAATAAAGGAGCCAAAACACAGCCTTGTCACACCCCTCTGGCAAAGGGGGAAGGTATCTGAAATGTCACTTACGGAACCATAACTCACATTGGCAGTTAGTTTCTCAGGAAGTGTATACAGAAAGTTCACCAATGCAAGCTTGAGCCCCAGGTTCAACAGCATCATCCATAACTTGGTTCTGTTGACACAGTCAAAAGCTGTGGATAGGTCCATAAAGGCCAGGCACAGTGGGCAGTGCCTATCGATGGTATTCTTGCCAACAATCAAGTTCAAATTTAGGCACTGTTCCACCGTACCAGCCCTGAATGGACACCATGTTTGTGGGAACACAGAATTTGATTTTGATTTGCCCAGGTTCTTAAATGGTTAAAAACCACCCTTCTTGCAATCTTAACAGTACTATCTAAAAGAGAGATCGGGCAATATCGTTTAGGCGAGTGTGTTTAATCTACAGTATCCTGTCTCATAGGGCACTCTGTGGTTTCTCCCAGAAATCTTCGCTCTCCCCCTATTGTTCAATTGCTACATATGCCCCCTTTCTCATTTGGTAATCGAGTACCAAGGTAATTTCCAGATGTACTCCAACAACAGCAACATCTGCTACAAAATCTACATCTTCATGAAGAATGCCTTAAACAGCCAAGTTAACGTCACCAACTGCGTTGACCACTGTAGTTCCCGTTCTTTTCAGGTAATATAAAACGGGGTAGTGAAGACAGAAACTGTCCTTTTAATTTTTATTTTTAGAGGCAGGCACAGTAGGGTTACAGAGTGAAAAAAATACATGTTTCTTTTAGGTACTAGTTTTTACTATGTGATTTCTCCTTCTGGCTCCTCGTTCTCTTCTCTCTTCAGATGTTCCTTGGACTGCGGTTGGCTCCCAGGAAGAGAAGACTTGTTGCTGCCCGTCAGAAAGAATCTCAGAGGGAATTCCATAAGTAGGTTGTAAGTAGGCTAAGTCCTTTTTCCTCACCGTTTGTGCCTCAACCACACCTGGGACTGTAAATCAACTCTGGTGCTTTCTTTCTCATTAGTGGCAGTGTGGATCTCCTGCCCGCCACCTTTTAAAGGAAAATAAGTTTATGAAAGGAACTTGCCTGCACCCACGGCCCTCCTGGGTCGTGGCAGACTGGTTACCGGCAGTGTCCTTCTCCTGGAAACCATTGGAGTTGGAAGGGTTGTTGTCTTGCTCTTCGATGGGATTTGTCGTCAGCTCTCCTATCCCCCTGCTGGCGTTCTCACTGTCATCTGCTCTAGTCCGTGTCAGCTGTTGCTTTACGTTTCTCCTTTTCCTTGCTGTCGTGGCTCTCACTCTCTCCTTTACTCAGCTCTCTTTGCAAGGAGGAAGACTTCACTCTATTGCCAACTCCCATCTTTTTTGTGACATGCGCTCGAAAGACTGGTGCCCTGACTTCTGTTCCGTTTATCCTGCCACTGGCCACCATATTGGAATTCTTGAGCGCAGGTGGTGCGGTACTACACTGCTCCCCCATTAGGTATGGACGTTCGGGCCATAATAAAACTGGACACCAGAACAGGTAGTAGACATTAACCTAAAGCTTTCCAGGAATATGGTAAGTCGGAAAGGGGAAAGGTTGTAGGGCTAGGAGCCTATGCATTATTCTAGGGTTAGAATGTATGTTTGTAGCCAACCAGGTTAGATGGGCATGATCAGTCAAAAGAATGAAAGTCTGTCACATTAGATAATACTGTAGAGCTTCCCATTTAATGGCTAGACACTCTTTCTATTGTGGTGAAAGTTTGTTTTCTGGGGAATAGTTTCTGGCTAAAGAACAGAACAGGCCACAAATACCCTTGTTGATCAGGTTGGAACAATAACGCCCCCAATCCACATTCAGACGCATCAGTTTGAAGAATAAAGGTTTTCTCTAAATCATGCCACATGAGTACAGGGTTGTGACATAGAGAACCTTTCAGTATTTTGAAACTACGTTCCTGGTCTTCAGACCACTTGACTCTGTTACTTGTAGGACTGCTAGTCAGTAAATCTGTGATAGGACAGGTCAGCTCGGAGAAGCGAGGAATAAACCGACGGTAATACCCTACCAGACCTAGAAAAGAGCACACCTTTTTCTTTGAGGAGGGTTGTGGAATGTTTTGTATGACCTCAACTTTATTTACCTGTGGTTGAGTGTGACCCTGAGTAATAGAAAATCCCAGGTAGTCTATGTGGTCTGTAGTGAGGGTAGGTTTTTGAAATATGAAACGCTGCAATATCTTCCAAGTAGGCAGCAGCATACTGCTGGTGGGCTCCCAATAATATATCCAGGGGTACCTTTCAGAAGGCTTGAGGGTAGAACTTCGAAATGATATAATCCTGATGTTGTGGATAAGGCGTTTTTTCCCTTGTAACTTTAGTAAGGGGAAGTTGCCAATTCCTCTAGGTAAGGTCTATGGTGGACATCATTTTGGCCCTCCCTACTTTTTCTATTAACTCATCAACCAGAGGCATAGGATAGGAGTCAAATTTAGATATGGCATTCAGTTGTCTGAAGTCGATACAGAAACGAAGACTACCATCAGGTTTAGGTATAAGGACTACAGGGAAAATCCAAGTGCTTTGGAAGGGTTCAATTATGCCTGCTTTTAGCATATCTTTGACTTCCTTGTGCATGGCCTGTCTCCTGGCAGCGGTAATTCGGTACGGTTTAATCTGATGACTTTTCCGCTTCGGTAATAATATTGTGCTCTACTAGAGTAGTGCGTCCTGGAATCTTACACACAACTCTCGGGTATTTGTTTAGCAAGGCCATTACTGTTGTCTTTTGTTTTGAGTCAACATTTCACTGGTGTTGACAGCTTCAAGTGAGACTTCCTCAAATAGTCTAGGAGGTGCTTTGGTGTCCTTGGTGGGGTTATATTCCCTATCGATGTCACCAAATCTTCCTTCTTATCTTGGGATTCTTCCCATTTTTTAAAAAAGGTTTATGTGGTAATGAAAAATTTTCTAGCTAACATAACGGAAAGTTTCAATTCTATTAAGGACTCGGAGGCGAGGATTATGCCTTCTTTCTCCACTTTATTCAACAGCAGCAAAGATATCAAAGACTACATTTCCCATGGTTCCATGGGGACATGTAGTCCAACAAGAAAAAACCAGAAACAACCAGTAAAATGTCCAGACTCAGTGTCCAATCAGGGCCATGGAAGCCTTCACATAGTCCCTCCACAGTGTCTCTTCCTCCTCTTTCTGCTCGCGTAGACAGTCACTCTCATCTCTTCAGGCGTCTTGCTTGGAACCCGAGCCTGAGGGTAAGAGGAAACCATATTATCAGAGGAAGCACAGAGGAACCGCAAACAAAGTCAACACAATGCAGAAAACCAATTAAAACAGGAATAAACCTTTTACTTACTGACATACGGGGAGGGGTCTCCTCCAGGAAGCCCGGGTGGGGTAATCCTCGCCTCCGAGTCCTTAATAGAATTGAACCTTTCTGTTACGTTAGCTAGGACATTTTTCATTCTATGTCAGGACTGGAGGCGAGGTTTATGCTTTTTCAAAGCTTGTTCACAACCAAGTGTGCCATATTGAAGATCGGTTTGAAATAAAACCGCTTGAATGTGGAATCTGAAGACCAGTCTGCCGCGTTGAGAAGCCGCGCACTGAGACTGAAGGCCTTCGAAGCCATGGCACCCCTCATGGAGTGTGCTCCAAACTGGCTAAGGTTGATACCTGCCTCTTGCATCACCCAACGAACCCACCTGGCAATAGTGGGAGAAGAAACCGCTCTAAAGGGCTTTCTCAATGAAATGAGGAGTTGTCTCTCGCCTGGGGGACGGAATTCCTCCGTCACCTCTTCATAAGCCTTAGGACAATTTACCACACAGAGTTTTGGGGATTCCGTGAACTGCGGATAGGAAATAGACCTAGTATGGCACTTTGTGCGCCTGAGCAAAGTAAATGTCACACCCTCCGGAGTGAAAACTCTGCTAGAAATATCCAAAGCACGGACGTCTGACACTCGCCTGCAAGAAATGAGGCACAAGAGCATGGCCAATTTCGCCGACAACTCTTTCCTGGAGAGATATCTATTGTGCTGCCAGGAGAAAAACAAGTTAAGGACAAGATTAACGTCCCAAAGCGCAGAATAGCGTGGCTCCGGAGGCAACGAAAGATGAATGCCCCGTAACAATCGGCAAACCAACGGGTGTTCTCCCACCAGCGCCCCATCCACTGGGAGATGACCAGAAGAGATAGCTGACCTAAAAGTGTTGATAGATCGGTAAGCCAGGCCCTCAGAGGCCAGCTGGGCCAAGAAATTGACTATGTCGACCACATCCGAGACCAAGGGATCGAAACCCCGTCAGAGACACCAACGGGTCCATCGGCACCATGCCGACCTGTATCTCTTGACAGTACTGTCTGCCCTAGCTTTAGAGATAAGGGAATCAGCCTCTCGCGAAAGGCCAGGGGTTTCCCAACAAACCCTGAAATCCGCCAACCTGAGGAAAATTAAATTTTTGGTCATATTATGTTCCCTAGCGCGTACCCCACCGACTCCATGTACCAGCTTAAAGTGCATGTAACTTCCCTCCTGTGCCAGCTATGAAGACGCAAATACATTTGCGTCCAACGTTAACATGTCCTCTTTCAGATCCACCCTGAGTGGATTATGTAGTCCGTTCCTAAGTATGCTATGCCACCGTCTTTTTGTAGTACACTTTACCTATTTTCCTGCTCCAGAGCGGGCCCTGAATTTCTGCCATCGAGCCTCTTTTGTGGCTCCTGACTCTGGCAGCCTCTGCCCAGGCTACCTCTGTACCCGTGAACTCTGACTTACTTTCAGCGCGGCCCCTCGCGCTCAGCTCAAGCCTGCTTTCTGCCAAGACTGACTATAACCTTCGAGTTATCTGTTCCGCTCCTCGAGAATGCATTCCTGCCTACTAGATCCTGTAAACATCCTCCCCAGCTGCAGAGCCAAAGGGCCGACCTGTCTCAATGCAAGTAATTCATAGCCTCTGTTGCCATGCTTCCACGGAAGGCCCCGTGCCCCACGCTTCACATGTAGACACTTAGGCGCTTATACACGCATCCACAGTTAGCATAGAATAGCTTCTGCCCTAGAGACCTTTCCGCCCAGATAGTATAGTTCCTAAACATCAGATATCAGATATGATAGAAGCACAAGTTGATCTGACATGCCAGACTTCTGTCTCTTTCCGTCAGTGTAAATGTCAAGTCCCCTGCACCCCGTCAATCACACGTCATGCAGCTGCGCGCGCATCCAAGTTTCCGATTTCTGCTGACATTGCAACATTCTGTTAGCACCACCCCTTGGTGCCACCCACTTGCGCCACCTATCAGTCACCTATCAGTGACGTTTCTAGCACACACCTCTGATTCACGCCTAGTTTACGCCTCTTGATTACGTACTAGTAACACGTGTATACTGTTATCTTGTCTTCTCTCAGCTGTTACGCCTCTTACATTGATTCTTATGGTATAAATCAAGTATATAAGCTATGTATTGTCAATAAACGAGAGCGCTCTATCCCTTCTGACATCCCTGTGGTGGTCAGAACATGATATCCTGATTCCTTTATGAGGAATAAAACCCTTAGAAACTCTAACACCACGGACTCTGTCTTTTTTCATTCTGATTGAGTTATTATTGATTAAGTACTTACCTGCATAGAAATTAAGAGAGTAAATTAATTATTTACGTCATTTTGGCGCCCGAATAGGGACCCCTCCCCCACCTCACGCGCCGGTTGGTGCGTTGCAAGCTATGTCCCCTGCCATCAGTTAGAAGGAACCTACGCGTACTGGCAGGATTTCCTGCATCTCCCTCTGACCCACGGAGGTGACGAAGACTGCGATCAGTGCCCAGACGAGGCGGTGAGGAGTGCGGAGGATCCCGACCAGAGCCTAGCCGAAAGAAGCAAGGTCCGAGGTGTTAAGAGGCCCACCAGGTTTCCGAAGTTTTCCGAAGTTTTCCGAAGTACCGAGTCGAGTCCAGTCGAGTTTTCCGAGGCCTTCTGTTTCCGTGCTTCCCGGTGAGTACCATTGCTGGGTCGTATCTAGACGGGTTTGGGTACGCAAGTCCGGTCTGCACTGTTTTTAGGCAGTGTATCTGTACTGTTTAGCAGTATATCTAGTATTCCGAATTTCTGCACTGTTACACCAGTGTATCTGTACTGTTGAGCAGTACATCCAGTATAGGGGGGTAGTCATCTATGTCTTCAATGTCCTTATGTGATTAATGTTGTGGTATGAATGTGACTGTTTAAATGTGTATTATTGTGTTCCTCGTATAACCTAGCTGTCAAGAGTACTCAGGTATAAGGATTAAACATTCAGTAATAAGTAAGCAAAATGCAGTTTTTCAACAAGTTAAAGCAGATAGGAACTAGGAAAGGGATACTGGAGGAAGAAATTCCTATTCCCCCTAGGGACACTCCAGGCAATTTTATGTACCAGAAGCATGGCATAGATGCCATATTATATCTAGATTTATGGGCCGATTACACCAAACACCTAGACGAAAGACACAGATGGCCTGTCACCGGAACATGGGATGCCGAGTGCATCATGAGGGTAGAAGAAGCATTATGGAAAAAGAAAGCTAGACAATCTCAGAAGGACGCCATAGAATTTTGGCGTAAGGAATCACGTAAGCGTGCTGACAAAGCACTCCGTAGAGAAGACAGACTTAAAGAATCAGAGAAAGACCAAGAAAACGAATTAGTTACTGAAGGGATCCGAGTCAAAACAGAACAAATAGACCGTGCCCGAAATAATCTTGTAAACGGTATGTATCTTGCAGCAGATGGCACATCTGAAGCCCTATCAGAAATACCGAAAAACTTACCGACACCATTAGTTCCGACTAAAGTAATGCATAAAACTACTAAAGACATATTCCTAAATTCATATTTAGAGGATGTAGCACCAGCTTACACCAATCTGCCTGTTCGCGCCCTGCCTACTGACAGGGATGGGGGTGGCATTACGCCCCCAGATCATGTTCTGCCGGTACCGCGACAGACCTCCCCTGTTCCGCCAGCTCCGCCACTTCCCGCACTCAAGACTGACCTACCGAAACAAGTCCTACCTGATCTTACTAAACGACAAATTCAAGTTCAGATACAGACTCCGCGGAGAGATAATGCCCAAGCATCCGCCTCAGGAGGTGCGACTGCGGGTCCTCAAACCCCGCCATTGATACACAGACTCAATTTAAGGGACACGCAGAATCCTTTCCAGTCTCCCCACTTGTCGCGTCTTGACGCATTCAAAGAAAAGATGTCAGTTTGCAGATATGATCCAGTACCCGGAAGAAACGATCTAATGATATTAGCATCACTACGATTAAGATCTGCCACTGATAGCTTGCTATGCTATGTAGGAATGAAGGAACGTCTCGACAGACTATATGAGTTTATACAGACAGGGAAAGACCCTGACAGTGTCAAAGATGCCATGCATAAACAGAAAGTTGACATTCAAGCACAGATATTACGATTTTTCATAAATTGTGTAATAAGAGAACGAGACAGGCCCGGGACAGATCAAAGTGAATTAGACGCATTAAACAAGTGGGGTCAAAATATAGCCGATGGAAAACATGATAAGGGGACTTGCATAGCCAGTATGTCCCAGAAAATTAGAAAGGCAGTATTAACTGCACACCAGGAAGAGAATGATAAAGCTTCCTCCGAGGAGGAAGAAGAACATGAAGCACCAGGAAGGTCTACAGATACTATAGCGTACGTAGGTAAGGGAAACTACCTTAGGAAAGGTATTCGTCCGGAAAGCAAGAGAGTTCTTTTCTCTGCTTTAACAAATCCGAATTCTTCTGAACATCAGTTCCAGGAAACTGATAAAAGGCTTCGAGACCGAGTGGGGTACCATGTACTCAATTCTATGGATGAACAGGAACTAGCCCGGTCAGCCGTGTTATGGGCCGAAAACCCAGACATATATAATGATGATACGTTAGTGCAGACATTCTTGAACCTTTCCCCAGAAGAACAGAAAATAGCAGGTGTATACATGATTCAGCACCTCCTCATCAAGTTCAGAAACCATCATTCTGATCCAGGTCCCTTACTCGAAACATTAGAAGCACTACTCATGGATAGATGGAGAGGTTTCAGTACCAAATTAATACAAATAATTCTAGAACAACGACATAAATATAACACCTTTATAAGGTCTGAATATGTTCCCGCCCCGCCTCCAGAAAGAAAAACGTACCACATGCAATGCGGTAGTGGCATTGAAAGTCAGAACCCCTTACGAGAAGTACACCCAGTTATGGGTACGGATAACGTCCTGAAACGTGTGTATGTTCACACACCACTGACTAAGTTAGAACTGTTAGAAATTAAGAAATTAGTCCCGTGTCATGATAAAGACCCTGCAGGTTTTCACAGAGAGCTTAAAGACATGTTACTGATGGGAGATTACACGTATGATGATATTATGAAAATGTTAAAAGTACTGTTGCCCACGGGCATTTACGAGAAATTAAAGGAAAAAGATTGGGAGGTGGGAGAGTCTAAGATAGCATGGGCAGAAATAGAAGACGAAGAAAGCAAACGAATCCCAGGAGTAGGCCTTGGGGATAGGACTAAAGCATTACCAGGTTTGATAGTACAGGTTTTGCCAAGATTATTGACAACTAGAAAGGAAGATTGGGACGCAATCTCGTCCTGTAAACAGAAACAAGATGAAGATACTAGTGACTTCTATTCCAGATTCGAGAAATGTTTTATTATAAATAGCGGCCTGCAACCTAGTAGCGAGTCATATCCACACCTTTTTGTATCCAAATTAGTAGAGAATTCCCTACCATTAGTCAAAAATAGAGTGTACAAAGTTGAAAGTACTTGGCAAGCAAATACGCCATCCCAGATGTTACAAATGTTACAATATCACCAGAACAGAATTAGGGAAGAACAAGATCAGGAACAGAAACGTATGAAAGACACGAAAATGAAAATGTTAGTAGCTCAGACGGTCCCAGCCGACGGTCAAAGAAAAGGTGGGGCCCAGACCAATCATTCTGCAGCTCCCGTTAAAGGGACATGTAATTACTGCAAACAGCCAGGTCACTACGTACCTGAATGTCCAGTCCTGAAACATAACATCGCGACAGGTAAAACTAAAGAAAGACCGCATCCGCCTAGACATGAACAGGGTCATCAACAGACCTCACAGAACGAACAGCCAATGCAGAATACACAGCCTATGCATGATCAGTCCCATACAGTACAGACAGTAGCAGTACCGCAGCCACAGCATGCCCAGACACAGCCCATTGCCGCAACTCGGCAAGTCTCACAACAGATGTACCAGTATGCCCAGTCAGCATATCCAGATTACCCCCGATACACATGAAACAGCCTAGAGAGGGAAAGTGATTTGCCTCTTATTGAAATTCCTGTAGATCAAGAAGGTCCTTATGTACACAGTCACGTATTAGGAAAAGACAGAAAGTTTTTAATTGACACAGGGGCAAGTCGCACTACAATCAGTCACAATGAAGTCCCAGGGGCACCCCTCTCAGGCTCACAGAATGTATCCCTTGGTTTTTCAGGACAGCCTATTGTAAACGAAGTATCAGAACCAGTTCCATTAGCTGTGGGTCCATTATCCCGAGTTACAGATTTGTTACTTACGAAATCATGTCCAGAAAATCTGTTAGGAATTAAAACACTGAAGGCTCTAGGAGCTATAATATGCTGTTCCCCGGAGGGAGTCAGACTCTTTCTACGGGATTTCAAGGGTCATTATGTTTTACGAGATTTTGATGTCAGATTGAAAAATGTACCAGATCACTTATGGGCAAAAGGCCCAGCTGATGTAGGTTGTATGCATATCACACCATATCGTGTAACACTCAAGACAGGAGTTGTTCTACCCAGAATCAGACAATACAAGTTACCACCCGATGCTGTAGTGGCTTTACTGAAAATAATTGAAGAGCTTATTGCCCAGGGGGTGGTCGTAGAGACCGACTCCAATATCTGTAATTCACCCATCATTCCAATTCTTAAACGTACAGACCACAATGCACCGCCAGTATATCGGCTGGTGATTGATCTTCGAGAACTGAACAAATGCATTGTACCACAGTATCCTGTGGTCCCCGATATCTCTTCCCTATTGACTGCTATTGATTCAGAAGCAACGTTCTTTACTGTAATTGACCTCAAGAACGCTTTCTTCAGTGTACCTATTGATCCGGAGAGCCAATATCTCTTCGGATTCAGTTTAAATGGACGAAGTTTCAAATTTTCCCGCGCACCTCAAGGATTTACAGAAAGCCCCAGCATCTATAGTCAAGCACTGAAAAGACAACTAGATTGTATTCAAATGCCAGTTAATACCGCTTTACTGCAATACGTCGATGATCTACTGATCACCGCACGAAGTGAGCCCGAATGTGAACAAGCATCGTTAACAGTTTTGCATTTCCTGGCCGACAAGGGACACAAGGTGTCTCCTTCGAAGCTACAATTCTGTGTTCAGCAAGTTGTGTACTTGGGTCACTTGCTGTCCAAAGTGGGGAGACAGCTCACTCCCGATCGCATTCAGTTAATTGTAAATATGCCACGACCACAGACACAAAAGGAAGTGCGGGCCTTCATAGGCCTCACCTCGTACTGCAGACAATGGATTCCTCAATATGCATTTCTAGCTAAACCACTCATCCAGTTAACGACGCAGGAGGTAGCAACTTCCACTGCCCTCCCTTGGACTCAGGAACATACACAAGCCTTTGAGGAATTAAAGAAAGCTTTATGCCAAGCACCAGTTTTAGCGACACCATGTTACAGCAAACCGTTTACACTTTTTGTTACAGAACGTGATGGTACAGCATTGTCTGTCCTCACTCAGGATCAAGCAGGTTCACATAAGCCTTGCGCTTATTTTTCAAGTACATTGGATTCAGTAGCCCAGGCACTCCCTGCGTGCTTAAAGTCAGTAGCAGCAACAGCGTTAGCAATCAGACAGAGCGATTCAATTGTTCTAGGTCATCAGTTAACAGTACAAGTCCCACATTCTGTAGAGGTTCTGTTAAACAGAACCCAGACTCAACACTTGACTATAGCACGACTGACAGGTTACGAATTGACACTATTCCAGCCACACATAGAAATCAGACGCTGCAGTATCCTGAACCCAGCAACACTGTTACCTACAGTTATGACAGATCCAGTTCCGCATGATTGTATAGAGATCATTAATGCAGTAACAAAGCCCCGACGAGATTTAACAGATGTTCCATTGACAAATCCAGACCTGACACTTTATGTAGATGGTTCATGCATGAGAACAAGTACAGGAGAGTTAGTGGCCGCGTATGCCGTGACCACTGAAACTGAAGTTAAAGAAACACATCGTATTGATACACTGTCTGCTCAAGCAGCAGAGCTCATTGCTCTGACCCGAGCCTGTATTCTAGCCAAGAACAGAAATGTCAACATATACACAGACTCCCGTTATGCGTTCGGAGTCGTACACGACTTCGGCATGCTGTGGCAAGAACGAGGTTTTTTGACCTCTCATGGTGCCAAAATCCAACATGGTCCTCTCATTCAAGCACTGTTAGAAGCAATACATCTGCCTTCAGCCATATCCGTCATGAAGTGTAAAGCACATACTAAAGTCACAGATTCTGTTTCCCAGGGTAACGACCTGGCAGACCAGACAGCAAAACATACAGCACTGACTCACACTCAGACAACTGATACGACAAAGGCAACAGATCCGACAAACTGTATGACAGTCAGGGATCCCACACTAGATGTTATTGACATTCAGACACATGCTACTTCAGAAGAAATAAAGAAATGGATTGAACTAGGAGGGATCCAGACAGATCAAGGTTGGATGACGAAGGGAAAATCTACATGGTTTCTCCCTGACTCTATGGTTCAAGTCATGATAAATACAGCACATAGTCCTGCACATCTAGGAGAGAAAGCAATGCTAGACAGTTTACAAAATATCTGGAACAATAAACACTTACGAGCAGCCGCAAAACAGAAAGTGCGTACTTGCATGATCTGTTGTCAGTTCAATCCAGGTAAAAGCGTCCCTGTAGAGCAAGGTGGATTTCATCCTCCCGATCACCCTTTTGAAGTCCTCCAGATGGATTATATCCAGATGGACCGTTGTCGAGGATTTAAATATGTTCTCGTAGTTGTCTGTGCTCTGTCCCGCTGGACCGAAGCATACCCAGTCTCAGATTACACTGCTCCGACCACTGCCAAGCAGTTGGTTCGTGAATTCTTCCCACGATACGGCCTGCCTCGTGTCGTGTACTCAGATAACGGTCAGCCATTCTCATCTGCCTTAATGAAAGAAGTTTCTTTATTACTGGGATACCAGTGGAAGTTCCATTGTGTCCGACATCCAGAAGCCGCAGGCCTTGTTGAGAGGCATAACCAGACATTAAAGATCCGCCTTGCCAAAATATGTCAGGAGAAAGGGGTCGACTGGATAGTCGCCCTGCCAGTGGCACTATTCTATATGAGAATGGTTGCCCATTCGAGATCAGGGCTATCCCCGTACGAGGTGGTCTTTGGAAGACCACCGAATATGTGGGGGACGCCCATTCCAAAAAAGATTACTGATGTTGATTCTAACATGTTGACAGATTACCTTGCCTCCTTGATGTCTGCACTCCAATCATGTCGTTCACAGGTTGCCGCAGCCTTCCCTGACAACACTGATGTAAAGCCACACGACGTCCGTCCTGGTGATACTGTACTCGTCCGAAATTTTGACAGGAAAAGTCCGCTGGAGCCCCGCTGGAAGTCTCCGAAGACCGTTCTTCTAACAACGAGGACCGCAGTGAAACTGGAAGGAAGAAAGGGGTGGGTTCATTCGAGTCATATAAAAAAATTTTCTGGACTGAAACCTGAGCAAGACTCGTCCACCCCCACCAAAGACTGTGTCAAACAAAAGGACTTTACAGAATCTGAACGAGAAAAAACTCCTCAAGAAAACTATCGCATGAAATTACGATCTAGCAAGTCAGACAGTTTAATTGTTTAAGTCCTCCCCTAGGTGAATCGGTTAAATAGTTTCTGACATGTATCCCCTAGATCGAGATAGAGAGAGAGAAGCAAAGAAACGTACATATTGTAAATCACTTCGTAGTCACTGCATAGTGACACTAATAATCATGTTTCTTCTCAGTGTTTTAATTATCATTACTAGCATCCTATTGCCTATCTATTACCCTATTTTCAAGCGTGAACCATCTGCTTACAATGTATCTGCTGAACACACTTTTAGTGAGTTACCTCCTCACGAGCTTTCCTACAGACTTGCGCTGCGCAACAACACATTCATTAGTATGTTACATCATTCTCATCAAACTAACAATGCTACAAATTGCTGGATATGTGGCCGACTCCCTCCCTACCAGAATTACAAGGGAGCTCTGCCTCTCTTTCCGTATCCGTTCACTCACAATGGCTCCTGCGGAGCATGGTTTAAAATAATTAATTCTTTAGATCCCGACATTGCTGTTTTCGATGGGGGCTGGGTTTGGGGAAATCTGAACTTAGTCCTACTAGACGTCTGTTACCCAGATAAGGAGGGACTCCCCACTAGAATAGGAACTGATCTAGAAAATGAAGTATATGGATTAGGTAATTATACAATTAGCCTTATGATTCTCACTGTCGAATCCGAAGCCACACCAGTTCTACCCGTTATGTCAGTACTACCAGTCACTGGTGAATTATGTATCAAGAAGAAAGGTTCAGTACACTTAGGTCATAGTAAATGCACTACCGTGGTCGAATTCAGTGATCATGGAAAATCGTCCTTTAAAGCTATCAGTCACTCCTACTTTGTTTGTGGTCATACCGCATACATTCGTCTACCTCCAGATTGGGATGGTACCTGTTACATTGCATTCCTTCTGCCACCTGTTTTTCTAGCTCCTCCTGATTACCATAGAAATAGCAATCTAGTAAAGAATAGACCCAGAAGAGATATCCCACTTGTCGACTACACAGAAACGGCATGGGAACAGTACACTGACTTTAATAAAGGATTCTTTTTCTTTTTAGGCCCTGTCCAGAATAGTAAATTAATACGCAGATTAACTAGAACACTTGAAGCCGTAGTGAATGAAACTGCCTCCGCCTTAGGTAACTTAACAGAAGAGCAGTCCGCCATGCGGGTTGTTGTCCTTCAGAATCGTCTTGTAATTGACGTCATCTTGGCAGATAGAGGTGGAGCCTGTAAGGTCATCGGGTCAAGTTGCTGTGTTTTCATACCACAAAACGCACCATCTGTATATCAAGCTATCACCCGTCTTCATAAAATTGCAAATCAGATACATCAGAATCCAGGCACCTGGACTTGGTCCGGTTGGTTCTGGACAACGTTAACAGCTTGGGGATGGAAGATCCTATCCTTCCTAGGCATTGGCCTAGTCCTAGTATTCAGTTGCTGCCTGTGCCTGCAGTGTGGGCCAGCGATTTGTGGACTGTGTGCCACCTCTTGTATTGAACACTCCAGTTTTCTCTCAAAACGTAAACGAAAGAAAGAAGAACAAATGATGCTGCAAGAACAGACTGATCGATTCATGAGGATCGATATTTCATGAAGGGTCCGTAGGGAACAAGGAGGGAATGAGGAAAATTAAATTTTTGGTCATATTATGTTCCCTAGCGCGTACCCCACCGACTCCATGTACCAGCTTAAAGTGCATGTAACTTCCCTCCTGTGCCAGCTATGAAGACGCAAATACATTTGCGTCCAACGTTAACATGTCCTCTTTCAGATCCACCCTGAGTGGATTATGTAGTCCGTTCCTAAGTATGCTATGCCACCGTCTTTTTGTAGTACACTTTACCTATTTTCCTGCTCCAGAGCAGGCCCTGAATTTCTGCCATCGAGCCTCTTTTGTGGCTCCTGACTCTGGCAGCCTCTGCCCAGGCTACCTCTGTACCCGTGAACTCTGACTTACTTTCAGCGCGGCCCCTCGCGCTCAGCTCAAGCCTGCTTTCTGCCAAGACTGACTATAACCTTCGAGTTATCTGTTCCGCTCCTCGAGAATGCATTCCTGCCTACTAGATCCTGTAAACATCCTCCCCAGCTGCAGAGCCAAAGGGCCGACCTGTCTCAATGCAAGTAATTCATAGCCTCTGTTGCCATGCTTCCACGGAAGGCCCCGTGCCCCACGCTTCACATGTAGACACTTAGGCGCTTATACACGCATCCACAGTTAGCATAGAATAGCTTCTGCCCTAGAGACCTTTCCGCCCAGATAGTATAGTTCCTAAACATCAGATATCAGATATGATAGAAGCACAAGTTGATCTGACATGCCAGACTTCTGTCTCTTTCCGTCAGTGTAAATGTCAAGTCCCCTGCACCCCGTCAATCACACGTCATGCAGCTGCGCGCGCATCCAAGTTTCCGATTTCTGCTGACATTGCAACATTCTGTTAGCACCACCCCTTGGTGCCACCCACTTGCGCCACCTATCAGTCACCTATCAGTGACGTTTCTAGCACACACCTCTGATTCACGCCTAGTTTACGCCTCTTGATTACGTACTAGTAACACGTGTATACTGTTATCTTGTCTTCTCTCAGCTGTTACGCCTCTTACATTGATTCTTATGGTATAAATCAAGTATATAAGCTATGTATTGTCAATAAACGAGAGCGCTCTATCCCTTCTGACATCCCTGTGGTGGTCAGAACATGATATCCTGATTCCTTTATGAGGAATAAAACCCTTAGAAACTCTAACACCACGGACTCTGTCTTTTTTCATTCTGATTGAGTTATTATTGATTAAGTACTTACCTGCATAGAAATTAAGAGAGTAAATTAATTATTTACGTCAAACCCATAAGCTTCAGCGATCCTGAGGATACTAGAGGGTGAGGAGATCCGCTTGGACTCAGGAGGAAGGAAGGAAACAGGGGGAGTAGGATTGGAAAATCCCAAGAAAGTTCCAGAAGAACTGGAAACCACATACTTGGACTTCCACACCGGGGGAGATCACTACCAGCTCTGCTGCTTGTCTGCGAACTTGCGCCGTCACCCTCGTGATCATGGCAAAGGCAGGGAAAGCATAACCCTGCTCTGCCCTCCAGTCCTGGAGAAACGCATCTGTCGCCGTAGCGAGTGGATCTGGCCTCCAACTGAGGAAAAGAGTCACCTGTTGATCCATCCAACCTGGAAGCAAAAAGGTCCACCGAGAAAGGACCCCAAAGGTCGCTCAGACTCTTGAACACCGACTGGTCCAGATGCCAAAGACTGGAGTCTCGGAAGTGGCGCGACTGGAAGTCTGCCTCCAAATCGTCTCGACCTGGAAGATATTCCGCCGTGACCGAGACCTGGTTGTCGAGGCAATACTGCCAAAAACCTGCCGCCAGATCCGACAGGGCTTTCGACCTGGTGCCCCCCAAATGGTTCACATATCGAACCGCCGAGATGTTTTCCATCTTGAGGATCACACAAGATTGTACTGAATCTTTCGTCCAGCACCGCACTGCGAAAGATCCCGCTAGAAGTTTCAAACAATTTATGTGTAACAATTTATGTGTGACCACAACCCGCCTGTAGAGAGATCTCCGCATCGGGCTCCCCAACCCAGTCTGCTGGCGTCTGATTCTATAATCATGTCCGGGGCAGATTCGAAGATTGCTCTTTCATTCCACGCCTCCATGTGATCTAACCACCATTGGATCTCGGACCGAGCCTCTGCGGACAAGTCGATTTTGTGAGAATACGGATACCCTTTCCGAAGGAAGTACCCTTTGAGGCGTTGGAGGGCTCTGTAATGAAGAGAGCCTGGGAAAATTGCTTGAATGGAGGCGGACAACAGGCCTACCACTTGAGCCAGTTGATGGAGGGAGATCTGGGGTCTGGACAGAAACCGCCGCAACTCGTGATGGATTTTGGTCACCTTCCTGCCTTGAAGACTGAGCGTGGATACCGTGGAGTCTATGGCGAATCCCAAGAATGTAATGGTGTGGGTCGGCTGTAACAGAGATTTCTTCTCGTTGATCACAAATCCGAGGTCCTGAAGGAGTGACACCGCCATCTGCAGGTGTTGCGACAGGCGGCGCGGACAAGCCGCCATCAAGAGAAGATCGTCGAGGTACACGATCATCCTGACACCCCTACACCGCAAAAACTCTACCGCCAGCTTGAGCACCTTGGTGAAGCACCAAGGGGCCGACCAGAGGCCGAAAGGGAGAGGTGTGAACTCATAAGTGTGTGGACCCCAGAGGAACTGAAGAAAAAGCCGATGGAGAGGAAAAATTGGAACCACCAGGTAGGCGTTCTTGAGGTCCAAGCGGGCCATCCAATCCAAAGGCCTGAGGACGTCTCTGAGAAGATGGATTCCTTCCATCTTCAAATGGTGATAACAAGCCATTGATTGAAGTCGGAAAGGTTTATCACCGGTCTCTTCCCCCCATCGGTCTTGTCGACCAGGAAAATGTTGCTCACGAAACCCCGGGGATGCCGAGAGGTGCGGGTAATGGCGCCTTTGAGAGGGAGGGAGGAAAGATCCTCGTCCACCAGAAGGCTGTCCTGAGCCGAGAACTGGATAGGGCGCGGCAAGGAACCTTGCACTGGAGTCCCCTCGAACTCTATGTGAAAACCCCTCACAGTTTGCAGAACCCATGCATCACTCGTGATTGTAAGCCACACTTAAAAACATTGTGCCAACCTCCCTCCTATGTCTTGTGGGGAAGAAGGGAGAACTCTCACCTGGGCTAGAGGCTGCAGCTCCTCCACGGTATCCTCTCCCTTTACCTCTTTTCCCTTGTGTGGGGTAAAAAATTCTGAATCGTGATTGATCCTGGTAGTTTCCGAGCCTTTTTGGTTCGTCTGACGTTGCTGTTAGCGACCGGCCGAGTGGTCCGGTCCTCGGCTGGCCCTGCGAAAAACACGGGGAAACACCTTCTTAATCGTCGATTAAGCACGGTCAAGGGATGTGAAGGTATTCACAAATTTACCGAGCTCCTTCACGAAGGCCTCGCCAAACAGGCCCCCTTGGGCGACAGCGCCCGCCTCTGAATCCGCCACGTCCCCCAGCTTCGGGTCGATTTTGATAAGGAGCGACCGGCGGCGCTCAGTGGACAGGGCACAGTTAGCATTGCTCAAAAAAATAACCACTCATTGCGCCCAGCCTGAAAGGGTTTCTGGGGAAATGATAGACCCAGACTCTTTGGCCTTCTCGCCCATATCTAGGATTTTTGTTAATGGTCCCAAGGCATCCAGGAGCTTATCCTGGCAGGCCCTCCAGGATCTATCGATGCCTTTTTTAGGATCTCTAACAAATTTCTGAAGAAAGGTGCCCATACTAGGGTCAATCTCTGGCGTAAGGGCCGCCTTCCCGTCAAGAGAAGGGCGAGGGCATTCCGCCCGCAAACAGTTGTGAGCTTCTTTTTCAAGAGGGAGTCGGATATGGGCGGCCAAGTAAGCTGCTACCTTATTGGCGGGGGACCACTCCGAGGACCGCGGGTGGACTATGTCGTTGGGATCCAACATATCTGCCGTGCTAGGGGGCTCTTGGGATGTCCCTGGAATGGCTTGAGGGACTGGGGGTGTAGGAACCTGACTGGGAGAGGGAGATGGACCTGGAACCGAGGGGGGGGGGCATTTGGCCTACTGGCCATAAAGGCCTGCCTAAGGCGGTGAAAAGCACCCCGATCCACGCCCGCCTCGTGGGAACGCTTAGGCGGATGGGAGACAAGGGGGTCCTGGGGGGCAGGAGCAGAAGCCTGGGAGGGATTAGGAGCAATGTGCTAGGAAAGCTTTGCAAATGCCTGGTCAATTTGGCGCGTTAACCTATCCTCTAGAGGGGAAATGGCCTGGTCAACCACCCTATAAATGGAGGTATCCACTGGCTCGTAAAAGGCGTTCCCCCAGGGCATGTCAGCGAGGGGGTCTTCTTCCTCCTCCTGATAGTCATCATAGTACTCCATGACGTGACAGTGAGGAGCTGCGCAGTATTTAACAGGGTGGGTACCCCTGACCTAGAGACAGAAAGGATTAGCAAGGGCTGGGTGGCAGCCAAACACTTTAGGTAGCGGAGATCCGCCAAGCAATGGGTCCAAGCCCAGGGACAAACTGGCAACAGGACTTAAGCAACCCTCTTTGTGCAGGGCAACCGGCTGGGTAATGTCCCTTTAACACTTGTGCCCCCTCACAATTCAGACCAAACAGGCGTGAGACAGCTACTGCTGCAAACACAGGATCTGCCCTGGTAGCACAAAAAGAAGAACACCCAGGGCCAGAGCGTGGGGCACAAGAATCGCGGTAAACGCTTTTGAAATACCGCCGATACACCTCAAAGGCGTTCTTCCTCAGCCGGGGCTCCCAACTGACGCGCGCGTGACGTTTGAACCTCCCTGAAGAGAGATCAAACGTCGCGCAGCGCCCGTCTCCACACACGCGCCCTCTAAAGGCGGGAGGACCAGGGAGCAATTGCCAGTATGCGCCGCGTAGGTACGGGGAAAACCCGTAGCCGCGGAGCCACCTCTCCCCGCGGCTCTCCCGCTGCGGGAGAGGGAGAAAAACCAAACGCGGTAGGAAAGAAATACCTGGCACTGAAAACCAAAGCAAAAATCCTGTCACGAAGCACTGAAAACAGCGTGAAGCTAGATTACCTCAAACAATGCAACCAATCATCATAACACAGCGGGAAGCCACAATCAATTATCACAGCGTGAAGTCATAAGTCAAACAAAAGCAGCGCTTTATAAATAGACATGTCAAACACCCTTAAAACGGCTAAAACACAAAGGAAAAGCCTGAAGGGTACTTATCTTGCTGCACAGCAGCGAAGAAAGAGGAGGAAGAGACACTGTGGAGGGACTATGTGAGGGCTTCCAGGGTCCTGATTGGACATTGAGTCTGGACATTTTAAAGGTTGTGTTACCAGGTGTTTCTGTTTTTTTCTTGTTGGACTACATGTCCCCGTGGAACCATGGGAAATGTTGTCTTTGATATCTTTGCTGCTGTTGAATAAAGTCGAGAAAGAAGGCATAATCCTCGCCTCCAGTCCTGACATTGAATCTTGTCCCCTTTGGCCCTCATTAAGTACAGGCACCCTATACGTGACTGGAGTTATTTTGGCTAGCACCAAATGGGGTCCCTGCCAGGTGGCCAAGAGGTCTTTTTTTGGTAGCGGGTAGGAGAATGAGAACCTTCTCACCTATGGCAAATTCTCTTAATTTTTACCCCTTATCATACTCCTTTTTTTTTGTTTTTGCTGAGCTTTCTCCATGTTACGGTGTACAGTTTCTCATAAAGAAGACGTTTCCTTAAGTGAATCACTATAGGTTAATATTGGTTTCCCTTTAACTTCTTCCTCCACCCTCGCTCAAAAGCCATGTCAAGGAGGGTATGAGGTTTCCTTCCAAATAGTAATTCAAATTGGAAGAAACAGGTAGAGTTCTGCTCATGGGTTCGGATAGCAAACAATACCAAGAGAAGTTTTTGATCCTAGGTTTTTCTGGTTTCATTTACAAGTTTTTTCAACATTATATTAATGGTTCCGTTATACCTCGTCACCAGTCCATTGGTCTGAGGATGGTATACTGCTGTGCGTATTTGTTGTATACCTAAAATAGCACATACTTGTTTAATTAAACAGCACATGAAGGGGATTCCCTGGTCTGTTAAGATTTCATGCTGGAAGCCTACTCGGGAAAAGAAGGTTATCCTGGCCTGGGGCGACCGACGAAGATGTCATGCTTGTCAGGGGAAGAGCTTCAGGATAACTGGTGGCCTAATCGACAATAACTAATATATATTAATGCCCTCTACCCGAAGGTGTTTGAGGACTCACCAGATCCATCCCCACCCTCTGAAATGGGATTTCAATAATAGGTAGGGGTCTTAAAGAGGCCTTCCGTACCCAAGTTGGATTATTTAGTTGATACCTAGGGCACAGGGAACAGAATTTGGCTACTTCATGGTATACGCCAGGCCAACAATAACAGCCTAATATGTATTTAAGGGTATGTTCCTGTCCATAGTGGCCCTCACGCACTTTACTATGGGCAGGACACATAATGCTCTCTAAAAGCTAACTGTCCTAACAGTTGCGCAAAAGGTTGATTTACATCTCAGCATATCCTATATAGTAAACCTCGTTTGATACAACAATATGGGCCTACCTGGTTGGGGTTATCCTCCTGTGCTCTCATTTAACCATACTTTAGGATGTTTTCGTCTCTTTGCGCTGTCCGGAAGCTTCTTGGGGGATCTGTCTTTCCATCTGAGGATGAGAAAACTCAAGTGATAGAGGAATGGGATTGCTTTCGATACTCCATGTGTTCCTTTCTTTTTTCCCTACGAGTTTTAGGGACCTTCACTACTGGTGGTTCTATCTCCATCCTAGAAAAAAGGGGCCTCTTGTAACCAACCTATCATACTTGCCTCTTTCGTTACGTCCATTAGATAGTCACTGAAGTGGGGTAATTTGGTCCCTAGTGTCCCCTTTTCTGTTAGGTAGGTAAAAATTCCTACCCTATGTATCTGTGATTGTCCGTCTCTAGAAGTACTTCTGCTACAGGGTAGGTCTTTATATTACCATGTACACAAGACATCGATATGGTCTCCCCATTTTTATTTGGCTTTTGGGTACTAATTCCTGACTAATAACTGGATGACGGCAGCCGGTATACAATAAAGCATCAACTGACCTACCATTTAGGTAATCAGTCTTCTTATAGCTATCTCTACTACCCACTCATTACTAATATTCTTCCCTTTGTGTAGACCACTTCCATCGGTTCACCTCCGTCTGTTTTGTGTGGACAGTTCTGAGATATATGACCCCATTTGCCACAGCAGAAGCATTGGGGGCCCCATGTTGCATAGGGGTTTCTAAATCAGGGTTTGCTGTATTCTTTGTCCTGCCAGGAGTCCGAGTCTATCCTCCCCAAGGAATGGTGCATGGAACCGTTTTGGGCATCCTAATGGGTTTTCTATTGTGATTGGGTGTGAAATTCTGGAGAACATTAGTAGGCACAAGCCAGTTCTATTGCTGACTGCACCGTGAGGTTCGGGTGTTGCTTCACCCAGGAGCGGGTGTTATAAGGCAGCGCTTCTAGGTATTGCTCTAAATATATTTTATTGGTGACATCTTCTGTAGAAGACAATATGGGCTGTAGCCATTGGTTGCCCAAATCCCTTTTCCTGTAGTATAAGGCCCTCGTGGTGTCACCTGTGACCCACTTTGATGCGAAACGGTGTCCGGTAACGTTCTTCGTCACTGCCCAACCATTCAAGAATAGCTTTCTTTATCTCGGGATAAGGCGTTAACCCAGAGGGGTTGGTTGCCTGATATTCGGACTGTAATTCACCGGACAAGAGGGGAGCAATATATAGGCCCCACCTCTTCGGAGGTAGATGCTACTCTCTCAAAGTTCATAAAAAAGTAGTCGGGTCTTCCCCTTCTTGAAACTTTTGTAATATTGAGCCTGGTATATTTGGGTGAACGTAAGCGCTGGAAATGGCATCTGTGAGGCGGAGAATAGCATTATCTTGTATCTGCTGGTTTGAAGTTAACAAAGTTGCTTGTTCTTTTACGGCTGTTTGGAAATCTTTTTTCTCATCCTGCTCAGTTATTGTCTGTTGTTCCAAGACAAATTGCAGGTGTCGCTGACCTTCAGCCAGCTGAGCTGTCATAGCCTCCATGGTGATGGGTTGTGTCATAGTGGTCTAGACACAAATCGCACTTCTGACACGACTGTAGTCCCCCTTCCTTTTAGGGAATATAAAAAGAGGTAGTGAAGAAAGAAACTGTCATTTGACTTTCTTATTTTTAGAGGCAAGCACAGTAGGGTTCCAAAATGAAAAAAACAATAACAACTGTTCCTCTCGGATACAAGTTTTTTCTATGTGGTTTCGTCTTCTGGCTCCTCATTCTCTTCTCTCTTTAGATGTACCTTGGTCTGCGGTCAGCTCCCAGGAAGAGAAGACTTGTTGCAGCCATCAGAAAGAATCAAAGAGGGGATGCCATAAGTAGGTTGTAAGCAAGCTAAGTCCTTTCCCCTCACCGTTTGTGCCTCCACCACAACGGTGACTCTAAATCACCTCTGGTGCTTTCTTTAAAGTAGTGACAATGTTGAGTCTCCTGCCCACTACCTTGTAAAGGAAAATAAGTTTATGAAAGTCACTTGCCTGCAGCCACAACCCTACTGGGTCTTGACAGACTGGGTACCGGTGGTCTCCTTCTCCTGGAAACCATTGAAGTTAGAAGTGTTGTAGTCTTGCTCTTCGATGGGATTTGTCGTCAGCTCTCCTATCCCCCTGCTGGTGTTCTCAATGTTCTGCTCTGCTCCAGTCTGTGTCTGCTGTCACTTACCCGTTCTCCTTTTCCTCGTCGCTGTGGCTCTCACCCTCTCCTTTATTGGACTCTCTTTCCGAAGAGGAAGACGCCGCTCTGTTAGTAACTTTCGTCTTTACTGTGATGCCCGAAAGACTGGTGCGCTAACTTCTGTTCCGTTCATCCCGCTACTGTCAGCCATATTGGAATTCTCAGCTGCGGGTTGCGCGCTACAACAACCACATTAACCACTGGATGGGAGATTGCTTACAAAACTGTTTTTCTTTCTGTGGGGGGGCAGACTTTTATTTAACCAGACTTGTAGTCTAGAGCTTCTCATACTACCTCTCAAAGTTAAGAATCTGGAGATAAGCCTCCCTGACACGTCTCTCAAATCACTGTTGTGGTTTAGGCTGTCACAAGTCTGGAAATGTCTTCCACATATGACTTACTGGAATAAAGATGTTTTTTATGAGATGACTAGACTACTACAGTGCGACGTATGCGGAGCTGCAGACAAATCTTAACTGTCAGATTGCAAAGACTTCAAGAGTTTTGGAAGATAGTAAATGCCCCTTTCCTAAAGAGACTGAAGGTCCCTCGTTAGACACTCATATTGAGGAAGCGGGATGGGTTGCACACTTCCAAAGCATCTTTCAAACCCCGATAGAGACGTTGAGTCCCATTAGTCCACTAGTAGAGGGTGATAATAATCCCCACCTAGAGTTTGAAATGACTGAGATAACGCAAGCATTAGCACACTCTACCTCATTCAAAGCCCTGGCCCAAATGGGTCCCAGTAGATATATTCTTGGAGTCCCATGAACTATGGGCCCCCCTCTTGACGAACAATTTCTATGTAATAGCTAAGCTGGGCCCTCCTAATTCTTGGAAGCACTCAATAATTCTCCCAATATACAAAAAAGGGGGATAAGGGGAACCCAAAAAACTATAAACCAATATCTTTGGTTGACTGATTGGCTAAAACGATGGGACATCTGTTATTAAACAGATTGGCGGACTGGGTAGCGGAGAGAAAAGTTCTGACAACAGCCCAGTATGGTGGTTGGCAAGTATACAGTGGCAAAGAAGGGTCATCTTTACTTGGCATTTATAGACCTCTCTTCCACGTTCGATTGCATGTTCCATAGTAAGCTATGCAAAATCTTGGAGACTATGGGAGTAGATTTAGTGATAATACATTTCCTAAGACAGCTTTAAGCAAGGGCAACAGCATCTGTCAGGTTCGGTAGAGCAGGGGGAAGGCACAAACCCGTTTGGTATTAGGCGAGGAGTGAGACAGGGGTGTGTCCTCGCTCTATTCTTATTCTCACTCTATACAAATAGAGTGGTGTTGGTTTTAGAAAAATGCATCAAGGATGCTCCGCAAATAGGGAAACAAAAATAAAAGCAGTGTTAAGCTTATACACCTCATCTCTGTTAGCAAAATCAGATGTCCAACCCTATCTGGCTTTTGTGCATAATCTGCAGCATAGTTTCATCCTGGTTAGGTTCTGTTTAAATCTCATTCAACTCATGCTGGGATTCCCGGTAAATACCTAAATGCACACAATTTTCCTACATCTCCTTGTGCTGGAGTATCTGCTAAGTCATTTCAGCACATACTCTTCTTATTGCTCATTTTACCCCCAACAAAGGAAAAGAATAATAGTACCATATCTGCGTAGTGCTAATGCTAGTAAATGTAGACAAGCTCTGAAACATTTCCAACAGCTGGAGACCCCTTTGGGGCGCTATGTATTTGCCACTTTCCTTTGGTCAGTGGTGAAGCACAGGAAAGCATTATAGCTCCATGAAACAGGGAATGTGTGATTCATCAAAATCATAAGATAAGGTCCTTTGTGAAGTTGTATATGCTATAGTGACTGTCTAACCCCCTCTCCCCCCTCCCCGCGCTCCACATATGTATATGTGTATGTGTATTTTCCGTTGTCTGCGGCCGTCTCAATCTTCCAGTCCTGGCGCAGTTCGTGTGTGGGTGCCGCTCTACTGCTTATACCCAACTAACCCTAACCCCAACTCGACAACCCCCATCCACCCCCCTCCCTTCCCACCCCCCCAGGCGTGTCACATTTGGAGCATTTACTACTGCCCTTGGAGGCTAATGCCATGAGTGTTCTGTGCAACTGGACCAACGAAAGTGCTATGGGGTCAAGCATCCCACATACGGGCCGAATACAGCTCTGGGCAGATAAGGTAGAGTGTGTTCAAACCGACTGCTTGTTAAGCTGTGGTTGCCTCGGGCCATCCGTTAGGGCATCGTCAGCTGCATCCTCAGGGTTCCAAGACTAGCCTCTCCCAGGCTCTCGCCCTCTCCAACGCATTCTCACTGCCCGTTCTACGTGCAATTTGTTTTTTTGTCAAATCTTTTTTTATTAGCATTTTCAAAAGAGTACGTTACATATCACAGTGGAGGCATTATCAATGCAGGCACAATGGTATAGGCATGTTAGACGTACAAGCGAGAGCACAGCAAGATATTATGCTATGTGTACAATGTTCAAGGCGTGCAACAAGTAAGTCATGGAATATTCGCCCAAAACTGGCTAAACCATGACGCTCTTGTCCAAATGCATACTCTGGGGCTGTGCACGATAACCAGCCCGCTGAATACTTGACCAACCGCGTGAGTCCGGTAAAACCCTCTGGCTTGGGCTACAAACAGATAATGCATTTCAAGAAACAGAAAGAGAAAACTTTAACTGTAGTGGCAAAACCATATTCATACTCTAACACTCCATCAACCCCCTTCCCCCCTCTGTCCCCCACCTCCCAGGCCCTCAACCCCCGCCCCCTTCCCCAGAGCATTCACGTGCCCTCGGGCCTCAGCTATGCTTACGTGTTTGCCCTCGTGCCTCGTAGGAGCAAAAGCTGTACATAGTGAATTACCTCAGCAGGGGAACGACCTGTGGTATGCTCCCATTCCTGTGCGCATCCCCTGTCCCCTCCGTGCCACCTGTGCCTCCCACCTCAACAAGCCACTGCAGTGTAGTAAGCATGTGCTCCCATTGTTCCGCTATGGGCTCCTTCCGGAGCCCCAACGTCTCCTCCCTACATATGGCGGTCCACTCTGCCCGGGCCCACGCCTGGAGGGAGGAAGTCCATGCCCGTACACATGGCGGGTCACGCACCTTCCACCTCCTCGTGAGGAGGCGCTTTGCCACCACCAGCCCCAGGTCTAGGAAGCAGGACGACACCTTGTCTTTGGGGGTTCTCCTGAAGTGATGCAAAATATACTCTGGCCAGTCAAAGGGTATAGTGCGGTTTGTGCATCTTCTTAGCAGCTCGCTAATGGCGCTCCAGTAAGTGCCCAACCCAGGGCAGCTCCACAGTATGTTCAGAAATCCAGCCCCCAACTCATTGCATCTAGGGCAGAACGCATCAGTACGACAGAAGTACTTGTTGATCAACTAAGGTGTAAGGTAAGCCAAGTGGACAATGAAAAGTTGAATCTGGCGGAGTCGCATGTTTCTGGGGCTGCACACCGGGCTTTTAAGGACCCTTTCCCACTCTTTGTTGGTTAGTGGCCTTCCCAGATCCAGCTCCCACTTGCCTCTAAGGGGCCCCAAGTTAGTCGCTGCGTGCGTCCGTAGCGATGCCGTAAACCAGTGAATCAAGTGCTTGCCCCTTCCCATGACATGGAGTTACTGCATAGTTAGATGTTGTTCAGGCTCTGTCACCATTTCCCCCCATTTGGCAGACAGTTTCGCTATCAGTGAACGATGCATTAAGAACCCCCCAGGGGGGAACCCCTCCTCCGTCACCAACATCTCCTACGCCACGAGTGTCCCATCTCTATAGAGATCCCCAAGCGTCTCTATATCAGTCTCCCGCCACTCCGTAAGCATGTGGGATGTGAGCACCCCCTCCCTGCCAGGAGAGCCCTCCAATGGTATAGCAGGCATGTAGGGAATCGTACTACGCGTAAGACGCAAGGCTCTTCGGTAGCACTTATATGCCACCGCCAGCAGAAGCGGAGTAGGACACTCCAGCAGTGCTAATGGATGGAAAAGCCTGGTTATACGTGCTAGGGAGTATGGTGGCATTTCCGTAGCCGTGTCTTTCCTACATCTATCCGCTAGCCAGCAGGCAATCCATTGGAGCTGCACGGCTAGGTAGTAGTGCTCAAAGTAGGGAGCAGCCAGTCCCCCTTTATCTGTTGGGAGGAAGAGTTTGCTAATGCCAACCTGTGCCTGGAGGTGCACCAGATAAAATCCCGCAGCAGCCTGTTGAGCATGGAAAAGAAGGAGGCGGGGATGAACAGAGGTAGGTTGACGAAGTAGTACAGGAGTCGGGGAAGCATGACCATTTTGGCAAGGACCACTCTGCCCGTGTTCGTCAGCGGGAGCGTGGCCCAAAAGCGCATCTGAGACCTGAGCGCTGCAACAGCCCTCCCGAGATTTCCGTCAAATAGGTCGGTCAGGCGACGGTGTATCTGGATCTCCAGATACCGGAAGGTGTCCACTTTCCATTGGACTTGTGTGCCCTCAAGGTGGTATCCTGGGTCTGTGGACCCTTTGCTGAATGTGTAAAGGCAGGATTTACCTACATTTACTCGGAGCCCCGAGACATTGGCAAAGGTGTGTAGCAGCCGGGCCAGTTGGTCTGGTATGCATCCCACATCCTTCACGAACACCAGCAGAATGTCTGCATAAAGCGATACCTGATGGACTGCATCTCCCAGCGGGATGCTATTGCCGAGTGTCTGCCGAATGGCCGCAGCCAGGGGTTCGATAGCCAGCGCAAACAGCAGCGGGGATAAGGGACATCCCTGTCGGGTGCCCCGGCCCACAGCCACCGCCTCTGAGATGTAGGGACCCAGGCGCACTCGAACTACGGGGTTCTTGCATAAAAGATCAACCATTTGGAAAAATTCGAGGCCAAGCTCATAGCGCGTCAGGACAGTCGATAGGTAACCCCACTCTAGGCAATCGAACGCCTTCTCTAGGTCTAATATCAGGCACCCTGCCCTAGGCCACTCCCTCAAGGCCTCAACTGCCACTCTGAAGTATCTCCTGAGATTCAAGGACGTGGATCTCGCTGGTACAAACCCGTTTTGGTCAGTGTGAATTAAATGAGGAACCACCGGCGCCAATCGTTCCACTAGTATCTTAGAGAAGACCTTATAGTCCATGTTAGGCAACAACAGCGGCCGATATGAGCCCATGACTGTAGGGTCTCTATCCGGCTTAGGCAGAGAAACCAAAAACGCCTCCCGCATAGAGGGGGGGAATGTGCCCTCTTCTATCGTCGTAGCGTATACTTTGTTAAGTAGTGGCGTCAGGATTTCCCTGTGTGTTTTATAGTATTCGGCAGGCAGGCCATCTGGCCCCGGGGTCATCCCTGATGCCATAGACCGAATTGCCTCTCGATGGGAAACTCGTGGCGTACGAGATGCTGGTGGCAATCCCGACCATGTGCCGCTACAGATAGGAAAAGATGGAGTAGCGCTTTGATGGCGTGTGCATACCATGAATGTTCCAAGTCACTATGTTAGTGTCCATCATTTTTCCGGGTTTGTTGCACCAGCATGGGGCAGGGGAGCCGCCTAGGGGGGGGGGGGGGACCAGAGGTACAGTCCGGGAAGGGAGTGTCTGTGTGCCGCATTGGAAACATAACAACAACTGCAAACAGTGCAACTAGTGGGGCGAATTCCCAACAGGGCATACGTCCAAACCTCAAGGTGAACCACCTGTGATGAAGTGTTAGTCCAGCGTAGTGGGTAGTGGGGTGCCTGTGATGTCAGCAACTAATCCATGCTATGCCCCTATCTGAGGCTTCCTATGGTCGCAAGAGGTGCATAGTGAAACACAGGCTGGTCAGTCTTGTAGGTTGGGTGTGGACCACAGCCACAAAGGCCCGCAGGTGCAGCATCTGCGCAGCGCGTCCTGTCCTCAGGCCAGCGAGACAAACCTCAGAAATACTCATACATTACATCAGACAATAGATGACGCGCTCAGCATATGTCACAATTCTGCAGCGTGGGCAGCTTAGAGATATACAGTGTACAGAGTGCTCACAGGCATGGGCCCTGAGAGGGCGCCCATGGCACTACTCAATCACATGATCTGGTCAGCTGCTTGGGGTGTCACTTCTGGCATGTTCAAGTCCTCGGAGAACACGGTGGACGGGGATGACGAACCACTTATTCCAGGGTCACTCATGCTGGTGAGGCATCAGAGTTGAAAAGCAGTCCTATGTAATACCGCAAGTGTATTAATGGACGTGTGTCTATGTAGCTTATCATGTCCAGAGTGAGAGGCTCGTGTTGGCGGCAGCGTCCAGCGGGAACTGCCATGGCCATGGCTGTTACTGTAGGTGGTCCTGTATACAAGGCGTCGCACAGTAGTTGTGGTGTGAGCGAGATAGCCGGCATCGTGAACATAGCCCGGATCTATCTGCCCGTCCTCAAGTCATATGTGCAGCGGTCATTCCCCACAGGCCGTGTTGTTATGTTGTCGTGTTTCAGTGGCGCTGGAAAAGAGGGGGCTTGACATGGCGGCCGGATTAAGGTGTCTAAAGTCATTCGCGCAACTCGTACAATGTCTTCGTTTACAAAGTGTAAGCAGCCTAGTCTGCAACCGGGACCAGTGTGTCAATAAACATATAAACCAGAACATAGGGGTATGGGCAAAGGGGGACAAGGTGTGGGTGGTTGTATCTGTGCTGTGGTGGGAATGGGAGGCAGTGTTGCAGCGTCAGTATAGGTCCGGTGGTCAAGGAATGGGATGTATCATGTATTTAGCTTGTTTGCGTAGGGAGGGGGTTCTATCTCGGGGGGGCACTGATGACGTCTATAAAGTGCAGCCAGTGCGGCGGCCACAACCAGGTTGCATGGTGGGGCCCTGACATGTGTAGGAGGAGGTAGGGCGAGAAGCGCTTTATCGCTGAGAGCAGGGCACATGTCTTGTGTATTCCGGGGTGCAGGTGGTTCGCGGGCGAGACGCAGCGTGTTGGTCGCAGTATGGCAGAGATGTAGTGGCGTAGACCCCGATTTGAGTTACCTTGCCAGTGGGGGGTGGGGGCGAGGGATGGGGGGAGCAGTGGGCGCAAGCGCGCATCTCAGTGTTCCTTGTGTAAATGCGAATTACTGATACGGACTCCTTCAAGTGATCCCCTGTTCCAGGCATTTCTGCAGAAAGGACTGAAGGCTTTCATCCCAGTACTGTGCTATGGGGAATTTCCTAAGTCCCGCCGTCTCTTCCCGCTGTAGGACTGTGCTTTCCGCTTGTGCCCAGTTGGTGAGGGACATGCACCAGTGCGGGAGCGCGTTGGCCTTCCACCGCTTGGTGAGCAGTCGTTTGGCCGTGATTAGCCCTAGGTCCCAGAACCGGGCCGGCACCTTGTTTAGCTTTGTGCGTTTGTATAATCCCAAGATGCAGGCCTCCCACGTCTTCGGCACATTTTCGTTGGTGCAGTGTGTAAACAGTGCTGTTATCTCATCCCAATATTGCTGGATATTGGGGCATAGCCAAAGCATGTGCAAGAGGTCCGCACCCACCAGGGAGCAACGTCTGCAGGCAGTATCTGTGACTGAAAAGTATCTGTTTATCTTGTCGGGTGTGAGGTAGGCACGGTGTAATATGTAGAATTGTATTACCTTAAGGTGGGGGTTGCGCGGGATGTTGACCGGCCCACTCAGCACCATCGCCCACTCCTTGTCTGTCCAATCTCTCCCTCTGTCTGTCGCCCATTTCTCTCTCAACTGCGAGGTGGAGGGTTGTGTATGGATCAGGAGGGCTTGCGCTAGCCAATGCACTATGTGGGAACCATTGCCCATAACATGGAGGTATTGCATAAAGTGGTGTGTCGGTAGCTCTTCGGACATGTCGCCCCAGGCGGCAGTCAGCGTACGGACGAGGGACGCGTGCAATAGGAATTGTCCATTCGGGAGGGTCGTACCTTCCGCGAGGTCCGCAAATGAGAGAAGAGTACCGTCAGCGTATAGGTCTCCTAGCGCTTCCACGCCCGCATTGGACCAGCTCTCCAGCATAGCGTCCATCAGTACTCCAGTTATCCTGGGGGTGCCCAGCAGAAGGAGTATTGGGGCATACGGTATCGTCGCTCGGGTGAGTCGTAGGCATCGCAGAAAGCACCTGTGCGCCACTGCTAAGTACAGCTGCGGGGGACGAGGAGTCCGGGTCAGCGGATGAAACAGAGTGTACATTTGTAGCTGAGACCAGGTGGTGACGTCCGTGGCGGTGTCCCCTAGGTTTTTACCACTTAGCCACCCACTGCATCTGCGCCGCTAGATAATACAGCTCCATGTTAGGGACTGCCAGACTCCCCGAGTCAGTGGGCATGTATAACTTCATCAACGCCACTCGTGGTCGGCCTGCATTCCAGACTAAGCCCCGGAGTAGGACCTCGAGGTCCCGGAATACCCTGTTGGGGACATAGGACGGGATATTGGCAAAGTAATACAGGAGTCTCGGTAGGACTATCATTTTGGCCAGTGTTACCCGGCTAGGCACATTCAGGGGTAGAGTCCTCCAGAATCCAATTTGTGCCCGAATGGAGGCAAGCGCCCGCATCAGGTTCCCCTCCAAGATATCCGTAGGGTTACGGTAAATGTGAATTCCCAGATACCTGAACGTCGTGAGATACCATTGCAGTCTTTTGCCACCGATGTATATGTTGCTCTCGGGTGTGCCCGGGTCAAAGGAATAGGCCCCAGACTTAGCCCAGTTGACTCTCAAGCCCAACATCTCAAAGGTGTGGAATATGTCAGCGAGGGATCCCAGGATATTAGTCAGGTCTCTGACATAGAGGAGGAGATCATCTGCGTATAGGGATATCATGTGGAGTCGATCCGCCATCGGTATCCCCCACTCCGTACCCCGGGTCCGGAGGATCGTGGTTAGGGGTTCCATGGCCAAGGAAAACAGCAGGGGCGACAGGGGGCAGCCCTGTCGGGTGCCTCGCCGTACGCGGATAGCATCAGAAAGCAACGTACCAGTGCGGACTCAAACTGTAGGTCTATGGTATAATAAGCCAACCATGGTCTCGTAGCTATCCCCCAGTTCAAGTTTCTCCATGACCGCCCTTAGGTAAGGCCATTCCACCGAGTCAAATGCTTTCTCGAGGTCCAACACCAAGCACCCGGCATGTGGCCAGTGGTGTGTTGCGTACTCCTGTATACGAAATAGGCGGTGGATGTTATAGGAGATGTGGCGTGTTGGTACAAAGCCGTTTTGATCATGGTGTACCAGGGTTGGGACTAGGGGGGCCAGCCTCCGGGCCAGGGTGGAAGTGAGGATTTTATAATCTGTGTTGAGGAGGGCCAAGGGGCGGTACGAACCCAATTGCTCACCTTCCCTGCCGGGCTTGAGTAAGGAGATGAGGTTAGCCTCATTGAGCGTGGGAGGGAGGGAGGAGTCTTCCGCAGCAGCAGCATACATTTTTAGCAGCTTGGGGATGAATATGTCCGAGCCAGCCTTGTAAAGTTCGGCGGGTAAGTCGTCTGGGCCAGGAGATTTGCCATTTGACAGGTTAAAGATGGCCTCACGGAGTTCCTCAGGAGCAAGTGGTTCCCCGAGGTCGTCCTGTTGTGTGGCCGTCAATTGAGGTAGTTGTAGTGGTGAGAGATAGTCTGTTATGTCAGGTTGTGGGTCACGGAGTCGGGAGCAATATAATTCTGCGTAGTGGGTTATGAACGCTTCATGTATGTGGCGTTGTGTGTAGAGCAACCCCCTCCCTTCTACTCGTATCGCCGATATTGGGGTCATGTGGTCATGTGGTCCTCCCGTGCAATCTGCCCTGGCGATGCGTGCGGGCAGAGTGTGCAGCGAAGTTGAGACTGCTCAGGTGTTCTAGGAGTCGTGCATGTTCTGTTTTTGCTTCCGTCAGGGGGTCACTTGCACCTCCCACCGCGTCACGTTCGTGGTCTAGCAGTTCAGTTTCTAATCGTGTCAGGTCGCCCTCTAGTTGTCTCCGCATGTGACCCTGTGTGCCCAAGCAGTGTCCCCAGATTACCACCTTGAATGCGTCCCACTCGATCCGGGGGGAGGACGCCGTATCAGTGTTTTCTTCAAAGTATTGGGCAGTTTGCGTGAGAAGGAGTCTCGGAAAGCCACGTCTAGTAAGAGGTCCGGTTGGAGTCGCCAGGTGGGGATGGGCAGGTGTGGACGCTCCCATGCAATGGTTAGAGTGTGCGGGTTGAGGTCCGAATGTGTGCGGCCCATGTACTGTGTGTCTGCAACCAATGGAAGGAGGTAAGTGGTCACCATGAACCTGTCTAGACGCAGATGTAGATCATTTGCGCCCGACCAGTAGGAATAAGTCCGCGTTGTTGGGTTACGTGTTCGCCATACGTCGTGCAGGACCCACTGTGTAGCCCAGCTAATCAATGTTTTCGCCGCGGCGTGCGTCAGCGCACCAGTCGGGGGTGGGGAAGATCGGTCTAGGGTCGCGTCTAGGACGCAGTTGTAGTCGCCCCCCAGGATCCACGGGACTCCATGCCAGGCCGCTACCACTGCCGAGAGGCAGGTAAAGAAGCTACCCTGGTCAGTGTTCGGTGAATATAGTGAAGCCAGTATTATTGGCTGTCCATCCAGCCTACCTCGGGCTATCACGTACCTGCCATCTGGGTCCACATGTGTGTCCATGACCGTCCATGGGGTTCCAGGGCGGACCCACAGGAGAGCCCCGCGGGCCAAGGAGGAATACTCAGTGGCATAGAGCTGCCCGCGCCATCTACGGTGTAAAGCACGTACCTCCGCCTTGTTTAAATGTGTTTCCTGTAGTAGTGCTACATGGAACTTATGGTGCTTCAAATAAGAGTAAATCTGGTATTGTCTCGATGGTGTATGCATGCCCCTGACATTCCATGTACATATCCTAATTTCAGCCATGATCGTCACTTGTGTAAGATTTACCATTGTCATCCAGCCCCAATTCCCTGAGTGTGGCCCCCCATTGATCTCCCGGCACCTCTCTATTTCCAGACCAGACACAGCTGCATGTACATTAAGGAGCAACCCAAACAGTTCCCAAAAGATGAGGGTATAAAGAAAAACATGGAGCCTAAACGAGGCAATACAGTAAAAAATACCAAAAGGTCGGCTGCGCAACATGCTGCCATCCAAACACTCAAGTGAGTTACAATAAGCTTCTAACTATACAGTTCTAGGGGGGTGGTAGGCAATTGGCACAGTAGCAACACAACAGTATTGTTCTCAAAGAGGGGGGGTGGTGTCCCAACCCGGGCCGGCAGAATATGGGTCATATCATCAAATGCAATGTGGTGGGAGAGTGCCCTGTTCGTTGTAATGATTGGAGGGATGGTCCGCGTGAGGACGCACGTCTTCAGCAAGGTCGGGCTGGAGACCGCCAGACCAGCAGCAAGTGTAGTGGGGGGTGGGAAGGCATCGCAACGCCATAGTTCAAGCATTTGCAATGTCTGTAAGGTGTTACTCACTGCGTTTTGCCGATTCCATCCCATGTGTAGCAAGGGGGAGAGGCCCTCCCCTTACGGCCTCCGTCGCCAAATGGCCCGCACCCCCTGTCGAGCAGGGGATGCAAACGCGTGACAGTCACCACAGCGTGAATGTTCTGAAAATCCCAAGGGAGGTCCCCCTCAGCCGAGCAGTTCCACTGTTTGAGGTGTGACTTCAGGTGGGTCCGTAGATTGTTGAGAATCCGGTTTGCCGTAGATTGCTTCGTCGTCACTGGGAAAAGTTCGGGGACTGGCGTGTGGGGCAGAGGACGGCGCCGGAGAGCTGCTGATTTCCGTAACCCTGCAGAGCACATACTGTTGTTCCTTCAAGACTAAATCCGCTGGCGGTGAGTGGGTCGTTGTTTTCTGCGAGTTGTGAGGAGTAGGTGATTTGCACCTGCGTCTTCTTCGTGATCCCCGGGAGCGCGTCATCGTAGCAGTGCCCCGCGCCTGCCGGGGCGTCTCCTCCACTCCGCCATCCAGCCAGGCTTCGACCTCCTCAGGGCTGGTGAACAAGTGCGTTTTATCCTGCGCCACCACTCGTAGACGCGCCGGAAAGAGGAGTGAGTATTTGAGACCCGCTTGTCGCAGCCTGCGTTTCACCGCTAGAAAGGAGTGTCTTTGTCGCTGCACCTGGATGGTGTAATCCGGGAAAAACATTACTGTGGCATTGTCTATTCGAACTTCCCCTAATTTCCTGGATTCGCGCAGGATGGCGTCGCGGTCTCTGTAGTTAAGGATGCAAAAGATCAGCGGTCTGGGGTTAGATCCCGGGGGGGGGGGGGGGTCTCGTGGGTACCCTGTGGGCACGTTCCACCACAAAGTGCTGCGATAGTGTCCCCTCCGGTAAGAGGTCTCTTAGCCAGTCCTCCACATGGCGCGTAGGGTCTGTCCCCTCCCATCTTTCCGGTATGCCAACCAGTCTGATGTTATTTCTTCGTGCCCACCCTTCTGCGTCCTCAGCACGCTCCTCCAGGAATTCAACCCTGTTGAGGAGGTCACGTATGTGTTTGTCCGCTTGATTCACTCGGGGTCCCAGATCAGTCACCGTGGTTTCCAGCGTGGTGGTGCGGTCTTGTAATTTCTTGTGATCTGCCTTGAGATGGGTCAGATCTATTGCCACACTGTCGATCTTGTTTTCTAGGGAGGTGCGCGCCTGTTGGAGGTACTCCACCAGGCGTTCCATCACAGTTAAGATACTATCCAATTTGGATTTCACATCGGTATCCATTGTGGGTGGTGATTTGGCCTGTTTCCCTTTCGTAGATGCGTTGCCAGTTCCAGTTCGCGTCCTCACCCCTCCAGACATGGGCAAGGCGGTGTGTGTGAGTGGTCACAGTTCACAGAGAAAGCGGGGCCCAGAGGAGAGCCTCCGCCACGGCGCTAGGGCAGGCTGGTCACCAGGCCCCCAGTCTCCAAGCGACAGGAGGGGTCTGCCCCTGCCACAGAGGGAGCGTCGGTCGAGCGCCCACTCGTCCTTGCTCCAGGGAGGTTCCAGCTGCTCCAGGGAGGTTCCAGCTAGTGGTAGTGTCTTGCTCAAATAAAGTCAATAGGTTGGGGTATGCAGGAAGGATGTCCGAAAGGCGCTGCGTCAAGGCGGCTGGCCGTGTAGTGTAGGATGTATGGCGTCAGAGTGCCAACGTTCTGTGGCCCCATGGCAGCAGGACCCACGACGGTGATGTGCTGCGCCCAGCACCCAAAGCGGCAGTATGGACCCTCCGTTTCTCTCTGCTTGGTGCTCTGTTATGTGTAGGGGGCAAAGTCGGTAAGGGCCCAGTAGTTACTGGGGCCGTGGCTCAGGTGTGCCGTAAGGTAGAGCACTCTTGTCAGGGCTGCAGCTCTCCTTGGTGGCGCCTATGTTTCAGGGGGGTCACTTGCAGCCCACGCTCATCAGGTAATCCTTCCCGGCAGCCCAGGCTCCTCACCTCATGGGGGACGTCCCCCCGGCAGTGCACAGGCAGGCGGTCAGTACACGTGCAGCGCTCCACAGTCCCCAAAGCCAAGCGTGTGGGATCGCTTCGTGGTAGCAAGGAGGCAGCTGCTCCCGTGCGCAGATCTCACTGACCCCCGTAGTGTGTCGTGTCTCCTGTCCCTGATACCTCCAGGCACTCGTCCAGTGCCTACGTTGTGGCGTGGTTCGGTGGGGTTCGTCCGGGGTCACTGTGACTTCCACAGCCCTATCAATCAGCAGGGCCCGTCCGGCGTTGCCCCCGCCTTGCCCCAGCAGCGCATCAGCCTCTTGCTGCGTGGGTAGCTGATGGTGTCAGTCCGGAGCGGGGAGAGGGGGGGGAGCCCCACCGCAGCTGATCAACTTGTAGGATGGCGGGAGGCGGTCAGCCCACAGTCGCGGCTTCCAGGCGCGAGAAGAGGGCACCGCCTAGATCACAACTCGGGCCCCAAGCCGCCACTTTCTCCGGGCCCTGCTCAAGCGCGGCTACAGCGGTTGTAGGGGTCTTATCTCTCCGCTGCTGGCTCACAGCCGCTCCCAGGCCGCACCGTCTGTGCGTGGATTCGCCGGCACCCAGCCTCAGCGCCGTGGAGGAGACAGCGTTTCTTCTCGCCAGTCTAGCGATCGCCGACTTTCACCCGTGGCCACCTTCCTCCACCTTCCTCCACCTTCTTTCGAGTGCCCCTCTGGATTTTGTGTTGGCGGGCGAGTGGCACCGCCGGGTGGCAACAGGAGCTGTGTGTTCCGCGATCGTGGGACCAACCCTCCGGGCCCCGCCTCCGGTCGTTGGGCGGTCTCCCCTAGGTCTCTGTGGGCCGCGCCAACAGGCCTAGTATCGGGTTGCAGGCCACGGCCTCTCATGATCATGTACGCCGGCCGGGAAGTTGCTCGTGCGGCCACAGGCTAGCAGGCGGTGCCGGGGCGGTCTGCGGTCATCGTTGTGCCCCAAAGTCGCTGGAGGCAGGGAGCATGGCTAGGTGATGGTCCGTTTCAACTTTTAGCCAAGTTAGGTGGAATGTGCCGGATAATCGGCCCTGGGAAGGGGAGCTCAGGACGGAGCTCTACCCAGTTGCTGCCGCCGCCATTGCGTGCCAAGCCACGCCCCATGAGTCCTGTGCTCTCCATGCCACTGGAATCAAGCTATACTGGCTGATGACGGCTGATAGCCAGAAACCGGTCCTAGGATGCTTGATTCCGGTCCAGGGAAGACATGGCTTGGCAGTTTGGGCTGGACTGTTCCCATGAGGCACAAGGTCAAGACTGATTTGCATGTGGCCATGTCTGAACTGGGGTGGTGTGGTGAGCAAAATAACGATGGATTAAACCCAGATCTGTGACTGGGGGTGAACGTTTTGCCATTGTGCAACATTCCGTCCATCAATTGTTGTTTTTGCAATTGTCACCCCGAATGGGACGGGTATTCTCAGATGTGAGTCCCGTGCTCTCCATGCCACTGGAATCAAGCTATACTGGCAGATGACGGCTGATAGCTAGAAACCGGTCCTAGGATGCTTGATTCCGGTCCAGGGAAGACATGGCTTGGCAGTTCGGGCTGGACTGTTCCCATGAGGCACAGGGTCAAGACTGATTTGCATGTGGCCATGTCTGAACTGGGGTGGTGTGGTGAGCAAAATAACAATGGATTAAACCCAGATATGTGACTGGGGGTGAACGTTTTGCCATTGTGCAACATTCCGTCCATCAATTGTTGTTTTTGCATTTGTCACCCCGAGTGGGACGGGTATGCTCAGACGTGAGTCCCGTGCTCTCCATGCCACTGGAATCAAGCTATACTGGCTGATGACGGCTGATAGCCAGAAACCGGTCCTAGGATGCTTGATTCTGGTCCAGGGAAGACATGGCTTGGCAGTTCGGGCTAGACTGTTCCCATGAGGCACAGGGTCAAGACTGATTTGCATGTGGCCATGTCTGAACTGGGGTGGTGTGGTGAGCAAAAAAACAATGGATTAAACCCAGATCTGTGACTGGGGGTGAACGTTTTGCCATTGTGCAACATTCCGTCCATCAATTGTTGTTTTTTGCATTTGTCACCCTGAGCGGGACGGGTATGCTCAGACGTGAGTCCCGTGCTCCTCATGCCACTGGAATCAAGCTATACTGGCTGATGTCGGCTGATAGCCAGAAACCGGTCCTAGGATGCTTGATTCCGGTCCAGGGAACACATGCCTTGGCAGTTCAGGCTGGACTGTTCCCATGAGACACAGGGTCAAGACTGATTTGCATGTGGCCATGTCTGAACTGGGGTGGTGTGGTGAGCAAAATAACAATGGATTAAACCCAGATCTGTGACTGGGGGTGAACGTTTTGCCATTGTGCAACATTCCGTCCATCAATCGTTGTTTTTGCATTTGTCACCACGAGTGGGAGGGTATGCTCGGACGTGAGTCCCGTGCTCTCTTGCCACTGGAATCAAGCTCTACTGGCTGATGACAGCTGATAGCCAGAAACCGATCCTAGGATGCTTGATTTCGGTCCAGGGAAGACATGGCTTGGCAGTTCGGGCTGGACTGTTCCCATGAGGCACAGGGTCAAGACTGATTTGCATGTGGCCATGTCTGAACTGGGGTGGTGTGGTGAGCAAAATAACAATGGATTAAACCCAGATCTGTGACTGGGGGTGAACGTTTTGCCATTGTGCAACATTCTGTCCATCAATTGTTGTTTTTGCATTTGTCACCACGAGTGGGATGGGTATGCTCGGACGTGAGTCCCGTGCTCTCTTGCCACTGGAATCAAGCTCTACTGGCTGATGACGGCTGATAGCCAGAAACCGATCCTAGGATGCTTGATTCCGGTCCAGGGAAGACATGGCTTGGCAGCTCGGGCTGGACTGTGACCATGAGGCACAGGGTCAAGACTGATTTGCATGTAGCCATGTCTGAACTGGGGTGGTGTGGTGAGTAAAATAACGATGGATTAAACGCAGATCTGTGACTGGGGGTGAACGTTTTGCCATTGTGCAACATTCCGTCCATCAATCGTTGTTTTTGCATTTGTCACCTCGAGTGGGAGGGTATGCTCGGACGTGAGTCCCGTGCTCTCTTGCCACTGGAATCAAGCTCTACTGGCTGATGACAGCTGATAGCCAGAAACCGATCCTAGGATGCTTGATTTCGGTCCAGGGAAGACATGGCTTGGCAGTTCGGGCTGGACTGTTCCCATGAGGCACAGGGTCAAGACTGATTTGCATGTGGCCATGTCTGAACTGGGGTGGTGTGGTGAGCAAAATAACAATGGATTAAACCCAGATCTGTGACTGGGGGTGAACGTTTTGCCATTGTGCAACATTCTGTCCATCAATAGTTGTTTTTGCATTTGTCACCACGAGTGGGATGGGTATGCTCGGACGTGAGTCCCGTGCTCTCTTGCCACTGGAATCAAGCTCTACTGGCTGATGACGGCTGATAGCCAGAAACCGATCCTAGGATGCTTGATTCCGGTCCAGGGAAGACATGGCTTGGCAGCTCGGGCTGGACTGTTACCATGAGGCACAGGGTCAAGACTGATTTGCATGTAGCCATGTCTGAACTGGGGTGGTGTGGTGAGTAAAATAACGATGGATTAAACGCAGATCTGTGACTGGGGGTGAACGTTTTGCCATTGTGCAACATTCCGTCCATCAATTGTGTTTTTGCATTTGTCACCTCGAGTGGGACGGGTATTTTCAGACGTGAGTCCCGTGCTCTCCATGCCACTGGAATCAAGCTATACTGGCTGATGACGGCTGATAGCCAGAAACCGGTCCTAGGATGCTTGATTCCGGTCCAGGGAAGACATGGCTTGGCAGTTCGGGCTGGACTGTTCCCATGAGGCACAAGGTCAAGACTGATTTGCATGTGGCCATGTCTGAACTGGGGTGGTGTGGTGAGCAAAATAACGATGGATTAAACACAGATCTGTGACTGGGGGTGAACGTTTTGCCATTGTGCAACATTCCGTCCATCAATTGTTGTTTTTGCAATTGTCACCCCGAGTGGGACGGGTATTCTCAGATGTGAGTCCCGTGCTCTCCATGCCACTGGAATCAAGCTATACTGGCAGATGACGGCTGATAGCTAGAAACCGGTCCTAGGATGCTTGATTCCGGTCCAGGGAAGACATGGCTTGGCAGTTCGGGCTGGACTGTTCCCATGAGGCACAGGGTCAAGACTGATTTGCATGTGGCCATGTCTGAACTGGGGTGGTGTGGTGAGCAAAATAACGATGGATTAAACCCAGATCTGTGACTGGGGGTGAACGTTTTGCCATTGTGCAACATTCCGTCCATCAATTGTTGTTTTTGCATTTGTCACCCCGAGTGGGACGGGTATGCTCAGACGTGAGTCCCGTGCTCTCCATGCCACTGGAATCAAGCTATACTGGCTGATGACGGCTGATAGCCAGAAACCGGTCCTAGGATGCTTGATTCTGGTCCAGGGAAGACATGGCTTGGCAGTTCGGGCTAGACTGTTCCCATGAGGCACAGGGTCAAGACTGATTTGCATGTGGCCATGTCTGAACTGGGGTGGTGTGGTGAGCAAAAAAACAATGGATTAAACCCAGATCTGTGACTGGGGGTGAACGTTTTGCCATTGTGCAACATTCCGTCCATCAATTGTTGTTTTTTGCATTTGTCACCCTGAGCGGGACGGGTATGCTCAGACGTGAGTCCCGTGCTCCTCATGCCACTGGAATCAAGCTATACTGGCTGATGTCGGCTGATAGCCAGAAACCGGTCCTAGGATGCTTGATTCCGGTCCAGGGAACACATGCCTTGGCAGTTCAGGCTGGACTGTTCCCATGAGGCACAGGGTCAAGACTGATTTGCATGTGGCCATGTCTGAACTGGGGTGGTGTGGTGAGCAAAATAACAATGGATTAAACCCAGATCTGTGACTGGGGGTGAACGTTTTGCCATTGTGCAACATTCCGTCCATCAATCGTTGTTTTTGCATTTGTCACCACGAGTGGGAGGGTATGCTCGGACGTGAGTCCCGTGCTCTCTTGCCACTGGAATCAAGCTCTACTGGCTGAGGACAGCTGATAGCCAGAAACCGATCCTAGGATGCTTGATTTCGGTCCAGGGAAGACATGGCTTGGCAGTTCGGGCTGGACTGTTCCCATGAGGCACAGGGTCAAGACTGATTTGCATGTGGCCATGTCTGAACTGGGGTGGTGTGGTGAGCAAAATAACAATGGATTAAACCCAGATCTGTGACTGGGGGTGAACGTTTTGCCATTGTGCAACATTCTGTCCATCAATTGTTGTTTTTGCATTTGTCACCACGAGTGGGATGGGTATGCTCGGACGTGAGTCCCGTGCTCTCTTGCCACTGGAATCAAGCTCTACTGGCTGATGACGGCTGATAGCCAGAAACCGATCCTAGGATGCTTGATTCCGGTCCAGGGAAGACATGGCTTGGCAGCTCGGGCTGGACTGTTACCATGAGGCACAGGGTCAAGACTGATTTGCATGTAGCCATGTCTGAACTGGGGTGGTGTGGTGAGTAAAATAACAATGGATTAAACGCAGATCTGTGACGGGGGGTGAACGTTTTGCCATTGTGCAACATTCCGTCCATCAATTGTGTTTTTGCATTTGTCACCTCGAGTGGGACGGGTATTTTCAGACGTGAGTCCCGTGCTCTCCATGCCACTGGAATCAAGCTATACTGGCTGATGACGGCTGATAGCCAGAAACCGATCCTAGGATGCTTGATTCCGGTCCAGGGAAGACATGGCTTGGCAGTTCGGGCTGGACTGTTCCCATGAGGCACAGGGTCAAGACTGATTTGCATGTGGCCATGTCTGAACTGGGGTGGTGTTGTGAGCAAAATAACAATGGATTAAACCCAGATCTGTGACTGGGGGTGAACGTTTTGCCATTGTGCAACATTCCGTCCATCAATTGTTGTTTTTGCATTTGTCACACCTAGTGGGACGGGTATGCTCAGACGTGAGTCCCGTGCTCCCCATGCCACTGGAATCAAGCTATACTGGCTGATGACGGCTGATAGCCAGAAACCAGTCCTAGGTTGCTTGATTCCGGTCCAGGGAAGACATGGCTTGGCAGTTCGGGCTGGACTGTTCCCATGAGGCACAGGGTCAAGACTGATTTGCATGTGGCCATGTCTGAACTGGGGTGGTGTGATGAGCAAAATTACGATGGATTAAACCCAGATCTGTGACGGGGGTGAACGTTTTGCCATTGTGCAACATTCCGTCCATCAATTGTTGTTTTTGCATTGGAAATAAAATAAATACATTTATGTTTAAAAAAAAAAATTCTGTTAATATTTGCTACTTTTAGATAATGATTGTTTATAAATGTATTCAATAATTTATTTTATATATAATATTTGTAGGTTCTTTTTATATGTAATTAATAGTATAATATTTGTTCTTTTAATATGTTTAATATATAATTTTATATATTTAAAATATTCTTTATTTGTATGATTTTGAAAATGTTGTAATATTTGTAGTTGTTTTTTCAATTGTTTAAGTGTTACTAGTAATGTTTATTTCTCTGCTATCCGACACTTTCCCTAATGTTGCACTCACTGGAGTGGTAGTAGTAATTTTTACCCTTCCGCAGTCCAGCACCTTACCTAATGTTGCACTCACTGGAATGGTAATAGTAATTTTCACCCCTCTGCTATTCAAAGATGCCCCTACTGTTGCACTCACAGAAGTTGGAATAGTAAATGTAATACCTCTGCTACCCAACACTTACCCTACTTATGCACTAACTGGAGTGGGAATAATAATTTTTACCCCTCCACTATTCAACACTTTCCCTACTGTTGCACTCACTGGAGTGGGAATAGTAAATTTTACCCTCCGCTATTCAACACTTTCCTTACTGTTGCACTCTTTGGAGGGGGAATAGTAATTTTTACCTCTCCACTATCCAACACTTTCCCTACTGTTGCACTCTTTGGAGTGGGAATTGTCATTTTACCCCTCCGCTATCCAACACTTTCCCTACTGTTGCACTCTTTGGAATGGGAATAGTAATTTATTTCCCTTCGCTATCCAACACTTTCCCTTCTGTTGCTATCACTGGAGTGGAAATAGTAATTTTTACCCTTCTGGTATCCAACACTTACCCTACTTTTGCACTCACTGGAGTGGGAAAACTAATTTTTTTCCCCTCCGCTATCCAACACTTTCCCTACTGTTTCTATCACTGGAGTGGGAATAGTAAATTTAATTCCTTCGCTATCCAACACTTACCCTTCTTTTGCACTCACTGGAATGGGAATAGTAAATGTTACCCCTCCGCTATCCAACACTTTCCTTACTGTTGCACTCTTTGGAGTGGGAATAGCAAATTTTCCCCTCCGCTATCCAACACTTTCCCATCTGTTGCTATCACAGGATTGGGAATAGTAAGTTTAATTCCTCAGGTATCCAACACTTGCTATTTTTGCACTCACTGGAGTGGGAATAGTCATTTTTACCCCTCCACTATCCAACATTTTCCCTACTGTTGCACCTTTTGGAGTGGGAATAGTCATTTTTACAACTCCTCTATCCAGCACCTACCCTACTGTTGCACTCTTTGGAGTGGGAATAGTAATTTCTGCCCCTCCGCTATCCAACACTTTCCCTACTGTTGCACTCTTTGGAGTGGGAATAGCAAATTTTCCCCTCCGCTATCCAACACTTTCCCATCTGTTGCTATCACAGGAGTGGGAATAGTAAGTTTAATTCCTCAGGTATCCAACACTTGCTATTTTTGCACTCACTGGAGTGGGAATAGTAATTTTTACCCCTCCACTATCCAACATTTTCCCTACTGTTGCACCTTTTGGAGTGGGAATAGTCATTTTTACAACTCCTCTATCCAGCACCTACCCTACTGTTGCACTCTTTGGAGTGGGAATAGTAATTTCTGCCCCTCCGCTATCCAACACTTTCCCTACTGTTGCATTCACTGGAGTTGGAATAGTAAATTAAAATATTCTGCTAACCAACACTTACCCTACTGTTGCACTTATTGTATTGAGAAATGTAAGTTTATTTTATTTAATAGTTTAATATTTTAATTTTTTATAGAATGTTTAAAAAAAAATTATATATATATTATTTTCATACATTTTAAAGTTCAAAAAGTAAATAAAGATGATAGTTGACAAATAATTTATAAGTAAATGTATGTATATGTATTCATTTGTGTTTGTGTTTATATTTTTTTTATTACGTTTATGTGTTATATTTAGTTAAAATGTATATCAAATTTAATTAATTTTGTTAAAATTAATATCAATATTTAATATATTTACTATATATTATTTTATTATATATATTTTTAAATCTCTATTTTTAGCTCGATATTTTTGATTCAATATTTTTGTACTTACCTTTTAAAGTATTCGAGTTGATATTTTTGCAGTCGATATTTTTTTTCCGATATTTAGAACATCAATGTTTGTTACATCGATATTCTATCAGCAAACCCATCCAGATATATCAAATACAACAAGTAACATTATACCTGCAACAAGTCAGGACTATTGGCTTTGCCAATGGTTATTAGGGGCTCATTATGATGGCGGGCAGACATCACTCCGCCCGCCACCATAACGGGGATGGAACCAACCGCCAGACGAGCGGCGGTCCCACCTGCCCAATTAGGATGCGCCCACCATACTGATGGGCCCATCCTGCCCTTTTGCCAATGCGGATCCGCAATAGTAAAAGGGCATGCCTGGCATTTCCCTTCACCACGTGGCAGGCACCACGCGGTGCCTGCCACTTGGTGCAGGCATCTGCAGGGGGGTACCATGGGTACCCCCAAGTGCACTCTCCACCCCCCAGGGGGCCAGCAACAGGCACCCGTAACCAATCCCCGCCAGCCTTTCCTTGGCGACAACCCCGCCATGGAAAGGCCAGTTACCCCACCCATCCTAATATAGATGGCGGTGCCTGGTAGGCACTGCCACCATATTAGTGGTGAAGTACGCCGGCCGGCAATAGTAACGATTGCCAACCGGCAGCAAAGCTGCGGACGGACTTTCCATCTGCCGCGGTACCCCCGCCATGATAATATGGCGGGGAGTAAATCAAGTGGGGATGGCGGGCGGATCGCCACCGCCGGCCCTGCAGTGGCGATCCGCCCGCCATTATAATCACCCCCAAAGTTGCAAAAGATAAATAAGCAACAACTATTTTTTTTTGTATATAATATATAAAATTGAAAATGCTTCAGTTCTGAAAAGATGAGATTGTGAAAGAACTAAAACCAGTCTATTTGAAATTATATCAAAATCTTTGAGCAGTGATGCTGCTATTGAGTTGAGATTTCTTTTCTTCACCCTTAGGGCGAAAATGGAGACTCCGATGGTTGTTAGTTGCATAAGATAAAAAAGCAACAACTATGGCTTTGTTGTATATAATATATAAAATCAACAAAAATGCTTCAGGTCTGAAATGATGAAACTGTCAAAGAACTAAAACAAGCATATTTGGAATTACATCAAAGTCTTTGAGCAGTTGTGCTGATGTTTAGTTGAGGTTTATATTTTTTTTCACCCTGCACGCGAAAATGGAGACCCCAGTGGTTGTTAGTTGCATAAGATAAATAAGCAAAAACTATGGCTTTGTTGTATATAATATTGAAAATGTTTCAGGTCTGAAATGATGAGACTGAAAGAATGAAAACGAATCGATTTGAAATGACAAAGGCTTTTTGAGCAGTGGTGCTGCTGCCGAGTTGAAATATATTTTTTTCACCCTGAAGGTGAAAATGGAGCCCCCCGTTAGCGACCTGTCTCAGCACCTGCTTTTAAGCACCTGGCCCACAAAGCGTCCTACTTGTTAACACGGGGAGAACAACAACTGGTTATTTTGTAAAGCGCTCTGACACCTTCAGGTAATGTTCGCACTATATAAAATCGCTTTAAATAAAATAAAAAACTCCTTGCATAAAATGTTAATTTCAGCTGATGAGAAACTCACAATTGGTCACTCCAAGAATGCAGCAACAGCGCCATCTACTGTCGCATGCACTTAATATGCAAAACCTAACCTCTCGAAATAAATCCAAAAGAAATACATACCTAACTCTTCTGCCCAAGATTTTGACCCCCCCCCCTCGAAAACCCCAAAGGATATCTTTCCCTTTTGTGTGGGTGCTTATAGCACGAGCAAGGAGGTGAGCAACAGAACACTACAAAATATGGGGATCAATAAGGGTGCCACTGGCATACAATTACTACTTTCAGAGGTGAGGTGACGTGACGTGGCAATTGGTGCCCCAGGGTAATGAATTTGAGCTTTGTCTCAGCTGGGCACACACTGTTTCCGCTGGCGCTGTGGTGAGTCCGAGGTAGGTAAGGATAAAGGCTGGTAAAGAAAGGCAGCAACATGCATACCTTCTTTTAACCCTTTCGCTGCGGCGGCTATTCCGCCGCAGCTCTAAAGGGGCGGGGCGGCCGCGCGGCCGCCGCATGCTGGTGAGAGAACCGCTCCGTCACCAGCTACAGTTGAGCTGTGCTGGTGACGGAGCGGTTCCGTCATGACCCGCCCCGCTCATTAAAACTGCCGTGCAGGCGCGAAATCAGCGTCGCGCAGGCGCGGTGGCCGGGCCATGACGGAACCGCTCCGTCATCAGCACAGCTCAACTGTAGCTGATGACGGAGCGGTTCCGTCATCAGCAGGAGAGGGGTTAAAAGCCTCTCCTGCCGCAACGCAAGCATACAACGTCACTGCGGCAGATGAGGGCGAAAGCCGCAGGTGAGCAAGCGAGACACTGATTGTCTGCGCATGCCCATTTGACCTTTTCTCGGCCTATGCTGCCCCTGAGGAATCACAACAGCAGTAATGGTGCCGAGTCCGTGACTGCTGCTGTTTTCCATGGGGGCAATTGCAAACAAAACAGGTGATGGACAGAATGTGGATCAATGTCACACATTCACCCCAGTCCGAAGATCTGGGCCCAAATCCATCGTTTTTTTGCACTCCACACCACCCTGGGTTAGACAATGGCGATATGCAAATCAGCTCTGACCCTGTGCCCCATGGGAACAGTCCAGTCCGAACTACAAAAGCCATGTCCTTCCCAGAACGGAATCAAGCATCCGAGGACCGGACCGGTTTCGAGGTAACACCTCTCATCAGCCCGGCTAGCTTGACTCCAGTGGTGTGGAGTGCCTGGGACCCACGTCTGAGCATCCCCAGCGCACTTATGGCGGCAATTGCAAACAAAACAGGTGATGGACAGAATGTGGATCAATGTCACACATTCACCCCAGTCCGAAGATCTGGGCCCAAATCCATCGTTTTTTTGCACTCTACACCAGCCTGGGCTAGACAATGGCGATATGCAAATCAGCTCTGACCCTGTGCCCCATGGGAACAGTCCAGTCCGAACTACAAAAGCCATGTCCTTCCCAGAACGGAATCAAGCATCCGAGGACCGGACCGGTTTGGAGGTAACACCTCTCACCAGCCCGGCTAGCTTGACTCCAGTGGTGTGGAGTGCCTGGACCCACGTCTGAGCATCCCCAGCGCACTTATGGCGGCAATTGCAAACAAAACAGGTGATGGACAGAATGTGGATCAATGTCACACATTCACCCCAGTCCGAAGATCTGGGCCCAAATCCATCGTTTTTTTGCACTCCACACCACCCTGGGTTAGACAATGGCGATATGCAAATCAGCTCTGACCCTGTGCCCCATGGGAACAGTCCAGTCCGAACTACAAAAGCCATGTCCTTCCCAGAACGGAATCAAGCATCGGAGGACCGGACCGGTTTTGAGGTAACACCTCTCATCAGCCCGGCTAGCTTGACTCCAGTGGTGTGGAGTGCCTGGGACCCACGTCTGAGCATCCCCAGCGCACTTATGGCGGCAATTGCAAAAAACAACAGGTGATGGACAGAATGTGGATCAATGTCACACATTCACCCCAGTCCGAAGATCTGGGCCCAAATCCATCGTTTTTTTGCACTCCACACCACCCTGGGTTAGACAATGGCGATATGCAAATCAGCTCTGACCCTGTGCCTCAAGGGAACAGTCCGGTCCTCGGAAGCTTGTTTCCAGTCCAGGGAAGACATGGCTTAGCAGTTCGGGCTGGACTGTTCCCATGAGGCACAGGGTCAGACTGATTTGCATATAGCCATGTCTGAACTAGGGTGGCAGAGTGGGCTAAAGAACGGTGATGGATTAAACCCAGATCTTTTGACTGGGTGTGAGTGTTTGATTGATTCAGATGCTCCTTCCATCACCACCCCCTTTTGTACCGCTTTTGGCCGCCATAAGTGTGGCAGGGTATGCTCAGACGTGAGTCCCTTGCTCACTTTGCCACTGGATTCAAGCAAGCCGGGCTGAAGACGGCTGGAATGCCAGAAACCGGTCCTCCGAAGCTTGTTTCCGGTCCAGGGAAGACATGGCTTGGCAGTTCAGGCTGGACTGTTCCCATGAGGCACAGGGTCAGACTGATTTGCATATAGCCATGTCTGAACTGGGGTGGCAGAGTGGGCTAAAGAACGGTGATGGATTAAACCCAGATCTTTTGACTGGGTGTGAGTGTTTGATTGATTCAGATGCTCCGTCCATCACCACCCCCTTTTGTACCGCTTTTGGCCGCCATAAGTGTGGCAGGGTATGCTCAGACGTGAGTCCCTTGCTCACTTTGCCACTGGATTCAAGCAAGCCGGGCTGAAGACGGCTGGAATGCCAGAAACCGGTCCTCGGAAGCTTGTTTCCGGTCCAGGGAAGACATGGCTTGGCAGTTCGGACTGGACTGTTCCCATGAGGCACAGGGTCAGACTGATTTGCATATAGCCATGTCTGAACTGGGGTGGCAGAGTGGGCTAAAGAACGTGATGGATTAAACCCAGATCTTTTGACTGGGTGTGAGTGTTTGATTGATTCAGATGCTCCGTCCATCACCACCCCCTTTTGTACCGCTTTTGGCCGCCATAAGTGTGGCAGGGTATGCTCAGACGTGAGTCCCTTGCTCACTTTGCCACTGGATTCAAGCAAGCCGGGCTGAAGACGGCTGGAATGCCAGAAACTGGCCCTCGGAAGCTTGTTTCCGGTCCAGGGAAGACATGGCTTGGCAGTTCGGGCTGGACTGTTCCCATGAGGCACAGGGTCAGACTGATTTGCACATAGCCATGTCTGAACTGGGGTGGCAGAGTGGGCTAAAGAACGGTGATGGATTAAACCCAGATCTTTTGACTGGGTGTGAGTGTTTGATTGATTCAGATGCTCCGTCCATCACCACCCCCTTTTGTACCGCTTTTGGCCGCCATAAGTGTGGCAGGGTATGCTCAGACGTGAGTCCCTTGCTCACTTTGCCACTGGATTCAAGCAAGCCGGGCTGAAGACGGCTGGAATGCCAGAAACCGGTCCTCGGAAGCTTGTTTCCGGTCCAGGGAAGACATGGCTTGGCAGTTCGGGCTGGACTGTTCCCATGAGGCACAGGGTCAGACTGATTTGCACATAGCCATGTCTGAACTGGGGTGGCAGAGTGGGCTAAAGAACGGTGATGGATTAAACCCAGATCTTTTGACTGGGTGTGAGTGTTTGATTGATTCAGATGCTCCGTCCATCACCACCCCCTTTTGTACCTCTTTTGGCCGCCATAAGTGTGGCAGGGTATGCTCAGACGTGAGTCCCTTGCTCACTTTGCCACTGGATTCAAGCAAGCCGGGCTGAAGACGGCTGGAATGCCAGAAACTGGTCCTCGGAAGCTTGTTTCCGGTCCAGGGAAGACATGGCTTGGCAGTTCGGGCTGGACTGTTCCCATGAGGCACAGGGTCAGACTGATTTGCATATAGCCATGTCTGAACTGGGGTGGCAGAGTGGGCTAAAGAACGTGATGGATTAAACCCAGATCTTTTGACTGGGTGTGAGTGTTTGATTGATTCAGATGCTCCGTCCATCACCACCCCCTTTTGTACCGCTTTTGGCCGCCATAAGTGTGGCAGGGTATGCTCAGACGTGAGTCCCTTGCTCACTTTGCCACTGGATTCAAGCAAGCCGGGCTGAAGACGGCTGGAATGCCAGAAACCGGCCCTCGGAAGCTTGTTTCCGGTCCAGGGAAGACATGGCTTGGCAGTTCGGGCTGGACTGTTCCCATGAGGCACAGGGTCAGACTGATTTGCACATAGCCATGTCTGAACTGGGGTGGCAGAGTGGGCTAAAGAACGGTGATTGATTAAACCCAGATCTTTTGACTGGGTGTGAGTGTTTGATTGATTCAGATGCTCCGTCCATCACCACCCCCTTTTGTACCGCTTTTGGCCGCCATAAGTGTGGCAGGGTATGCTCAGACGTGAGTCTCTTGCTCACTTTGCCACTGGATTCAAGCAAGCCGGGCTGAAGACTGCTGGAATGCCAGAAACCGGTCCTCGGAAGCTTGTTTCCGGTCCAGGGAAGACATGGCTTGGCAGTTCGGGCTGGACTGCTCCCATGAGGCACAGGGTCAGACTGATTTGCATATAGCCATGTCTGAACTGGGGTGGCAGAGTGGGCTAAAGAACGGTGATGGATTAAACCCAGATCTTTTGACTGGGTGTGAGTGTTTGATTGATTCAGATGCTCCGTCCATCACCACCCCCTTTTGTACCGCTTTTGGCCGCCATAAGTGTGGCAGGGTATGCTCAGACGTGAGTCCCTTGCTCACTTTGCCACTGGATTCAAGCAAGCCGGGCTGAAGACGGCTGGAATGCCAGAAACCGGTCCTCGGAAGCTTGTTTCCGGTCCAGGGAAGACATGGCTTGGCAGTTCGGGCTGGACTGTTCCCATGAGGCACAGGGTCAGACTGATTTGCATATAGCCATGTCTGAACTGGGGTGGCAGAGTGGGCTAAAGAACGTGATGGATTAAACCCAGATCTTTTGACTGGGTGTGAGTGTTTGATTGATTCAGATGCTCCGTCCATCACCACCCCCTTTTGTACCGCTTTTGGCTGCCATAAGTGTGGCAGGGTATGCTCAGACGTGAGTCCCTTGCTCACTTTGCCACTGGATTCAAGCAAGCCGGGCTGAAGACGGCTGGAATGCCAGAAACCGGCCCTCGGAAGCTTGTTTCCAGTCCAGGGAAGACATGGCTTGGCAGTTCGGGCTGGACTGTTCCCATGAGGCACAGGGTCAGACTGATTTGCACATAGCCATGTCTGAACTGGGGTGGCAGAGTGAGCTAAAGAACGTGATGGATTAAACCCAGATCTTTTTTTTTTTTTTTTTTCCAAAACCTTTATTGCACTTTGCATAGCACACAGCGGAATGCCTACAACCCCGAGGGCCGGCCGCTATCGGAGGATCATTGTATACAGAGATTTTCAGCAAAAAAGGATAATCATACCACAGTATCAATAAAGTTCTTGATGGAGAGAGCTGAAAAAATAAAAGTGCCAGTTGAGCAATTGTTCAATGCAGGAATTGAGGTTTTGATGGAGTTTTTTCGTTTTTTGAAAAATAACAAACTCATAACAACAACAGTTAGGAATGACAGTGTGGTCTGACCCGAATCAGTGCGTTTCAAGTCTCTAGTGTCTCTTGGGAGTATGGGAACCTGACAGCCCTACCCAGTACGCACATGCCTCTACTCTCCCCACCCGCCCCTACCCCCTTGGACCCAACTGTCTAAGCTCTAAGAGCCGACCTCCTGCAGCCGCCCAGGCCCCCCCCACACTCCCTCCTCCCGCCCAGGTTTAGCCCTCCTCGCCCTCATCGTCAGATTCATCCAGATCATCCTCTCGCAAGGGTTCGCAGATGTCCCCCCTGTACTCATTCCATTTCAGCCATATCTTATTCCATTTCCCAGGGCAGGCTCGGTTGATGTACACTGCTCGCTCGGTCAACATCACTCGATCCATGTTCAAGCACCACTGGGACTTGGTTGGGAGTTCTGCTGCCCCCCAGCGCTGTGCTATGTCGCGTTTCGCTACCATTAGCCCCGCCGTGACCCAAAGTTGCTCGTATCGGGTCAAGTCAGTAGGTTCCCATATATTTAGCAAGCACCTCCTCGGGTCAGGTAATATGGAGTGATCTAATGCCTGTGAAAGTGTGCGGAGTACTTGTTTCCAGTATTCCTGGATCTTGGGCAGTCCCATATGGTATGGAAGAACGTGCCCTCCTCCCCACACCCACGCAGACAGTAGGGATGGGGCGCTCTATGTATGCGATGCAGCATTGTCCTTGTATAGTAAACCCTGTGCAGGATCTTAAATTGCACCAGCCGCATGCGTGCCGAGATGCCTATTTCTTTAGGGGACCCAAGAGCTGCGTTCCATTCATGTTCATCCATGTCGTTAACCTCCCCCTCCCATTTCTCTTTTAGGTGTGATGTGGGTTCAGGGCTGTTATTGAGGAGCTTACGATAAGTGAGGGATGTTGCCCGTTCTAACATGCAATCTGTGAGTAGGCGATCTTCCAAGGGTGAGGACTCTGGGATTAATGTGTCTGTTGGAATGGCTGCAAGCAGTGCGTGACGGACCTGAATGTACCTGTAGAGTTCCCTGTCGTTGAGCTCATAGAGTTCTTTTAGTCGGGCAAAGGGGATCACTTCATACCTCTCCCATAGGTCACCCACCACGGAGATGCCTATCGTGTCCCATTGTGCGAACCCTTTGGTGTTCCTCAGGTTGCCCAATGCGCGAGAGTCCCACAGCGGAGTCATCCTTGTGATTCTCCCCTTCCAGCCCAGAGCTGCCGTAGCTGCATGCCATATCTGCACCGTCAACTTGGTGGGGCCGACCAGAGTACGCACCTTGCGGTGATCATATAGTGGACCCAACAGACTATCAGCGCCCAACTGCTCCCTGTCCGAGTGAAATGCTTGCTCGGTATGTGGTGCGTGTATCCATTGATTAATGGGCCTCAATTGTGCAGCCCAATAATACAGTTTCAGATTCGGTAGCGCAATGCCCCCGCTATACCAGTCTCTGTGTAGCTTGGATTGTGCCACTCGCGCCGGGAGGTTGCCCCACAGTAGGTTGGAAACCAGAGCCGCTACTTTCTGGAAGAATTTGGGTGGCACAGGATAGGGTGAATTGTCGAGGATGTACAAGAAGCGCGGTAACGCCATCATCTTGTAAAGCGCCGCCCTGCCGAGGAGTGTTAACGGCAGGCCGGACCAGAACTCCACATCCCGCTTGAGTCTATCCAGGGGCGGCTTCAGATTCTTATCCACGAATTCAGCCGGGTCCTTAGTGATGTGTATGCCTAGATATTTAAAGGACGATCCCGCCAGTCGCAACGGGCAAGTATCGTCGAGGTCCGGAACCGGACCCCGTAGGACATATATCTCTGATTTGGACCAATTTAGCGTGTAGCCGGAAATCCTGCCGTACGTGTCACAAATGCGTAGCAAGGCCGGTATTCCCTCCTCGGGGTCTGTTAGATACAGCAGCATGTCGTCTGCATAGAAGGACAGACGGTCTTCCCAACCCCCGGTCCCTGGTATACCCTTGAGGAGGGGGGAGGCTCGTATGAGAGTCGCAAGTGGTTCCAAGGAGATGGCAAACAACAGGGGTGACAAAGGGCACCCCTGTCGCGTGCCCCGACCCAGCGGGAAAGTGCGGGAAATGTGGCCGTTCGCCACCACATGAGCCATCGGGGCTGTGTACAGCAGTTTAACCCACGCTAGAAAGCGAGGCCCGAACCCCATATGCGTCAGCGTTTCGAAAAGGTACTCCCACTCCACCAGGTCAAATGCCATTTTGGCATCAAGTGCCAGGATTACTGCCGGTGTGGTGATGATGTCAGCTCTGGCCAGGATACCGTGCAGTCGCCGCAAATTCAGCGCTGTGTTCCTGTGCGGCATAAACCCGGACTGATCCGGGTGTATAATCGAGGACAGATGGGGCAGGATCCTCTGTGCCAGAAGCTTGGCCAAGATTTTCACTTCCGCGTTTAATAAGGAAATTGGCCGATAGGAGGAGCAGTCCTCCGGGGGTTTACCCGGCTTGGGGATTGGTATTATAGTAGCCGCCCGCTGGTCCGGTGGAAGGGAACCCCTCTCCAAGCAGTCCTTGAACATCCCCAGCAGATGCGTGCTGAGGGTGTCCGGTATCACTTGATACCATTCTATGGGTATCCCATTCGGTCCCAATGCTTTGCCCGGGTTTAGTGCCTTAATGGCCAGCTGGATTTCGTCGGCTGTGATGTCTGCCTCCAGCTCGCTCGACGCCTCTGGTGAGAGGGTCCGAACCTCAATCGGTGCCAAGAGCGCCCTGGCACTCTCAGATGTAATTGTACGAGCCGGGGTGTACACTCGCTCAAAATGGGACGCAAGTAGTTCTGTTATGCGCCTCGGATCAGTGTGTGTCACTCCCTGTTCATCTTTTAGACGTTGGACCCCCCTGGAGCTATCCTCGCGTTTATCGAGCCACGCCAGCATTTTCCCTGCTTTGTCCCCCACTTCATAGATCCTGTTCTGAGTGTCGGTTAAGAGACCCTTGACCATCAACCGCAGGTGATCATTGTACAGCTGTTGCTGGAGAGTGAGTGCATGCAGGGCAGTGGGAGAAGGGTGAGACTCATGCGTTGCGGTCCGCTCCCTCAACGTAATCTCTAGGTCGGCTAGTTCCTGAGATTGTTGTTTCTTGTGTCCGGTTATAGTGTTAATGGCTTGTCCCCGCAGAACCGTTTTATAGGCCTCCCAGAGCGTTGCCGGGGAGCGCACCGAATGGGTATTTTCAAGAAAGTAGTGTTTCGTGGCGTGTTTGAGTGCTTTGCGAACCTGTGGGATTTTAAAATATGATGCGTGCATGGGGTAAATGCGCTTACGTGCTCTCGTCTGTAGGGAGAGCGTCAGTGTGAGCGGTGAGTGGTCCGAAATACCACGAGGGTGAATCGCCAGGGTATCCACATGACAAAGGGCCTCCCCCAATGACAGGAAATAATCGATGCGAGACAGGCTGCCATGCACCGCGGAGTGAAATGTGTATTGTTTCGTGCCCGGGTGTAAGTGTCTCCAGATGTCTGTCATGCCCATGGCCGAGGTGAATCGTCGAAAGTATGTTTCCCCCCCTGTCTGGTTGGGGGAGGGGTGTTTATCTAGTTGTGGGTCTACGACCGCGTTGAAGTCCCCCCCTAGTATGGTCTCACCCTCGGGGAGAGTTAAAAGGAAGTCCCCTAGTCTTGGGAGGTGGACCGAGTGTAAAGCCGGTGGCACATACACTGATACCAAATTAAAGAGTTTCCCCTCCCACTGTCCCTGCACGGCCGCGAAGCAGCCCTGATCATCCGTTTTAATTGATAGGGGCATGAAACGTGAGTTCTTCTGTATTAGAATGCCGGACCCCCTGGAGCCGGACGTGAAAGCAGAGTGGGCCCACATTTTGTAGCCTCGCCTATCCAAGGCCTTCGTAGCCCCCCCCACCAGGTGTGTCTCTTGCAACAGGGCCACAGTAGGTCGCAGGCGCTTAATAGCCGTCAATACCAATCCCCGCTTAACCTTGTCCCCCAAACCTCTCACATTCCAGGACATCAAGGTCATAGGTGGGCATTGTGTGTCAGAGTGAGTCACCCCCTCTGCCGGTACGGGATTGTTAGCCATCAGGTGGTATTAGGTACATGATGTAGTGCCCCAGAGATGTAACCGGTTTATCGGCTGCGTCGTCGCGCAGCAAAGCGTTCAGAGGCATCATGGGGGCATAACGTCACTGTCCGTTCCCAGCAATGTGTTCTGATTCCCATATGTACTGAAACATTGTCTTCGACCCATTATGCACATTCCTAACATAAACAGTTCAAAACAAACCCCCCTCCCTGCCCCCCTGCTTAACGGACCTCCAACTGCCCGCCACCCCAACTGAGCAGAGTGCTTTACCCATCCCAAAACCAGAGTACTTGCTTGTAGGGGGGAGAGCGTCTCCCCAGGCAGGCGGCTTCCCTGAAGGCTTTTGGGGCAGCCATGCCGGTGTCTACGTGCAGCTGTGGAAATTATAAGTTAGTTCGGCGTTCGGCGACTGCTTAGTGTCCAGAGTCCAAGGTCAGGTTCAGTCTTCCTCGCCTCCCCCTTCAAACCCATGGGATGGTGAGTGTTCTGTTCCCTCCACTCGACCCGATGTTTGCGAGCCCGCTCTGCTGCCTCCTCCACGGTCTCGATCCGGTCTGTGTGTTTTGCGCTGTCGTCCAACGGTGTGCCAACCCTCCAGCCAGTCCCGGGCTGCTCCAGGGGAGTCGAAGATCCACACTTTCTTGTCCGCTACCACCCGCAGTTTAGCCGGGAAGAGCATTGAGTACGGCAGTTCTTTGTCTCTCAAGGTCTTTTTTACTTCCAGGAACGTTTTCCTTCTCCTAGATACCTCAGCCGTATAGTCCGGGAAGAAAGCAATCTTCGAGTTCTGGATTTGGATGGCCGGTGCCACTCTAGCGGCCTGCAGAATGGCGTTCCGATCTCGGAAATTGAACAACCTAGCCAGTATCGGTCGCGGTGCGGCCCCGGACTTGGGTTTTCCTCCCGGAACGCGGTGCGCCCTTTCGACGGAGAAGAAGTTCGAGGGTCCCTTGGGCTTGAGCCGAGTTTTGACCAAGTCCTCCACGTAGAGGTCCATTGCCCCCGTGTCTTCTGATTCCGGCACACCTAAAATTCGGACATTATTGCGTCGGGAGCGCCCTTCCTGGTCGTCCAGTTTGTCCCTAAGCAGTTTGTTATCGGTTTGCAGCCGTTCTACCGCTATTTGCAATTCGGATACATCCTCAACCAGCAACTTAGTGACCACCTCGACCTGTTTGACCCTCTCGTTCATTTTTTGGAGATCCGCTCTTATCAAGGTGACTTCCGTTGCCGTGGCACCCACCGTCGTTTGTACTTGGGCCAGTGCTGCTAGGACATCGTCAAGTGTGGCCTTCTTCGCCCCCTCGGTTTCAGCCGCTTTTCCGGCGGCCTTGCGTTGGTCTTGGGGCGGTGAGTGCCTCTCATATGCGAATTTGTCCAACTTGGCCTGGGTTGAGTTGTTTCTGGGGCCCCTGTGGGACATGGTGCTGCCGTGAATTAAACTGCCTGGTGGGTAGAACGATCGTGCGTGGGTTGCGCAGGGCCGCTTCTTTGCGCTCCGGCGGTAGGCTGCGTCAAAGTATATGGTCACCGCAGTGGGGGGTGGTGTCTCCTTGCCGTTATGTAGTGGTGCGACGCTCTCTTAGAGATTGCGTACAGGCCAGGCGCTGAGTCTCACCCTAGCACTGGGTTCAAAGGGGAGTATGGCGGTGCGTTGTAAGTTGCGACTCACACCGGCCGGGGCTGTCGCGGTATGCCTCTCCTCAATGCCCCCTTGATGTGGGTGCTGCCCAGGCTCTTGCCCCACTGGTGGCGCCGCGTGCGTATGGCCCCCGGTGCTCCCGCTGGAAAGTCCGCAATTTCTGCAACCCACGCCTGCTGTGGCCGCCGTGTACCGTTGCCGGCCGCTGAGTGGCTTTGCCGGCCGCTGCCGGGGTCTGGCGTCTTCCGTCGTTGTGGCCGGGTAATGGCGGCACTGGGTTGAGCCTGCGCCGCTCCCGTCGCGCTGCTGGTGGATGCGTGCGAGACCGGGGAGTGCTGACGGGTTGTCGTGGTGTGCGCCCGTGTGCTTGGGTGGACGGGAGGGAAGCTTTGCGGTGCTGTCGGGGTGATGCGCTCGGAGAGCCGGCGCTTCCTGCCACTCACCCCCGCTTGCTGGTCACTTCCGGACGGATTCGATGGCACCGGTAATCCGCGGCTTCTCGGCTGCAGGCAGGCCCAGCTCCTCCTCCGCCTCTCGAGAGTGAGATTTTGCCCGTTCGGGCCACCGCCGCTCCCAGGAACTTCAGCGCTGCTCGCCGCACGGACACCGGGTCTGGTCCGCCCCTTTCCGCCAGCGAAGATCAGGATTTTGGTGCGGATTATCGCGGAAAGCCGCCTCTGCCCAGGAGCCTCCCTAAGCTGCGGCCGCCATCGTTGGCTGCTAGCCAAAACCCAGATCTTTTGACTGGGTGTGAGTGTTTGATTGATTCAGATGCTCCGTCCATCACCACCCCCTTTTGTACCGCTTTTGGCCGCCATAAGTGTGGCCGGGTATGCTCAGACGTGAGTCCCTTGCTCACTTTGCCACTGGATTCAAGCAAGCCGGGCTGAAGACGGCTGGAATGCCAGAAACCGGCCCTCGGAAGCTTGTTTCCGGTCCAGGGAAGACATGGCTTGGCAGTTCGGGCTGGACTGTTCCCATGAGGCACAGGGTCAGACTGATTTGCACATAGCCATGTCTGAACTGTGGTGGCATAGTGGGCTAAAGAACGGTGATGGATTAAACCCAGATCTTTTGACTGGGTGTGAGTGTTTGATTGATTCAGATGCTCCGTCCATCACCACCCCCTTTTGTACCGCTTTTGGCCGCCATGAGTGTGGCAGGGTATGCTCAGACGTGAGTCCCTTGATCACTTTGCCACTGGATTCAAGCAAGCCGGGCTGAAGACGGCTGGAATGCCAGAAACCGGTCCTCGGAAGCTTGTTTCTGGTCCAGGGAAGACATGGCTTGGCAGTTCGGGCTGGACTGTTCCCATGAGGCACAGGGTCAGACTGATTTGCATATAGCCATGTCTGAACTGGGGTGGCAGAGTGGGCTAAAGAACGGTGATGGATTAAACCCAGATCTTTTGACTGGGTGTGAGTGTTTGATTGATTCAGATGCTCCGTCCATCACCACCCCCTTTTGTACCGCTTTTGGCCGCCATAAGTGTGGCAGGGTATGCTCAGACGTGAGTCCCTTGCTCACTTTGCCACTGGATTCAAGCAAGCCGGACTGAAGACGGCTGGAATGCCAGAAACCGGTCCTCGGAAGCTTGTTTCCGGTCCAGGGAAGACATGGCTTGGCAGTTCGGGCTGGACTGTTCCCATGAGGCACAGGGTCAGACTGATTTGCTTATAGCCATGTCTGAACTGGGGTGGCAGAGTGGGCTAAAGAACGGTAATGGATTAAACCCAGATCTTTTGACTGGGTGTGAGTGTTTGATTGATTCAGATGCTCCGTCCATCACCACCCCCTTTTGTACCGCTTTTGGCCGCCATAAGTGTGGCAGGGTATGCTCAGACGTAAGTCCCTTGCTCACTTTGCCACTGGATTCAAGCAAGCCGGGCTGAAGACGGCTGGAATGCCAGAAACCGGTCCTCGGAAGCTTGTTTCCGGTCCAGGGAAGACATGGCTTGGCAGTTCGGGCTGGACTGTTCCCATGAGGCACAGGGTCAGACTGATTTGCTTATAGCCATGTCTGAACTGGGGTGGCAGAGTGGGCTAAAGAACGGTAATGGATTAAACCCAGATCTTTTGACTGGGTGTGAGTGTTTGATTGATTCAGATGTTCCGTCCATCACCACCCCCTTTTGTACCGCTTTTGGCCGCCATAAGTGTGGCCGGGTATGCTCAGACGTGAGTCCCTTGCTCACTTTGCCACTGGATTCAAGCAAGCCGGGCTGAAGATGGCTGGAATGCCAGAAACCGGCCTTCGGAAGCTTGTTTCCGGTCCAGGGAAGACATGGCTTGGCAGTTCGGGCTGGACTGTTCCCATGAGGCACAGGGTCAGACTGATTTGCACATAGCCATGTCTGAACTGTGGTGGCATAGTGGGCTAAAGAACGGTGATGGATTAAACCCAGATCTTTTGACTGGGTGTGAGTGTTTGATTGATTCAGATGCTCCGTCCATCACCACCCCCTTTTGTACCGCTTTTGGCCGCCATGAGTGTGGCAGGGTATGCTCAGACGTGAGTCCCTTGCTCACTTTGCCACTGGATTCAAGCAAGTCGGGCTGAAGACGACTGGAATGCCAGAAACCGGTCCTCGGAAGCTTGTTTCCGGTCCAGGGAAGACATGGCTTGGCAGTTCGGGCTGGACTGTTCCCATGAGGCACAGGGTCAGACTGATTTGCATATAGCCATGTCTGGACTGGGGTGGCAGAGTGGGCTAAAGAACGGTGATGGATTAAACCCAGATCTTTTGACTGGGTGTGAGTGTTTGATTGATTTAGATGCTCCGTCCATCACCACCCCCTTTTGTACCGCTTTTGGCCGCCATAAGTGTGGCAGGGTATGCTCAGACGTGAGTCCCTTGCTCACTTTGCCACTGGATTCAAGCAAGCCGGGCTGAAGACGGCTGGAATGCCAGAAACCGGTCCTTGGAAGCTTGTTTCCGGTCCAGGGAAGACATGGCTTGGCAGTTCGGGCTGGACTGTTCCCATGAGGCACAGGGTCAGACTGATTTGCATATAGCCATGTCTGAACTGGGGTGGCAGAGTGGGCTAAAGAACGGTGATGGATTAAACCCAGATCTTTTGACTGGGTGTGAGTGTTTGATTGATTCAGATGCTCCGTCCATCACCACCCCCTTTTGTACCGCTTTTGGCCGCCATAAGTGTGGCAGGGTATGCTCAGACGTGAGTCCCTTGCTCACTTTGCCACTGGATTCAAGCAAGCCAGGCTGAAGACGGCTGGAATGCCAGAAACCGGTCCTCGGAAGCTTGTTTCCGGTCCAGGGAAGACATGGCTTGGCAGTTCGGGCTGGACTGTTCCCATGAGGCACAGGGTCAGACTGATTTGCATATAGCCATGTCTGAACTGGGGTGGCAGAGTGGGCTAAAGAACGGTGATGGATTAAACCCAGATCTTTTGACTGGGTGTGAGTGTTTGATTGATTCAGATGCTCCGTCCATCACCACCCCCTTATGTACCGCTTTTGGCAGCCATAAGTGTGGCAGGGTATGCTCAGACGTGAGTCCCTTGCTCACTTTGCCACTGGATTCAAGCAAGCCGGGCTGAAGACGGCTGGAATGCCAGAAACTGGTCCTCGGAAGCTTGTTTCCGGTCCAGGGAAGACATAGCTTGGCAGTTCGGGCTGGACTGTTCCCATGAGGCACAGGGTCAGACTGATTTGCATATAGCCATGTCTGAACTGAGGTGGCAGAGTGGGCTAAAGAACGGTGATGGATTAAACCCAGATATTTTGACTGGGTGTGAGTGTTTGATTGATTCAGATGCTCCATCCATCACCACCCCCTTTTGTACCGCTTTTGGCCGCCATAAGTGTGGCAGGGTATGCTCAGACGTGAGTCCCTTGCTCACTTTGCCACTGGATTCAAGCAAGCCGGGCTGAACACGGCTGGAATGCCAGAAACCGGTCCTCGGAAGCTTGTTTCCGGTCCAGGGAAGACATGGCTTGGCAGTTCGGGCTGGACTGTTCCCATGAGGCGCAGGGTCAGACTGATTTGCATATAGCCATGTCTGAACTGGGGTGGCAGAGTGGGCTAAAGAACGTGATGGATTAAACCCAGATCTTTTGACTTGGTGTGAGTGTTTGATTGATTCAGATGCTCCGTCCATCACCACCCCCTTTTGTACCGCTTTTGGCCGCCATAAGTGTGGCAGGGTATGCTCAGACGTGAGTCCCTTGCTCACTTTGCCACTGGATTCAAGCAAGCCGGGCTGAAGACGGCTGGAATGCCAGAAACCGGCCCTCGGAAGCTTGTTTCCGGTCCAGGGAAGACATGGCTTGGCAGTTCGGGCTGGACTGTTCCCATGAGGCACAGGGTCAGACTGATTTGCACATAGCCTTGTCTGAACTGGGGTGGCAGAGTGGGCTAAAGAACGGTGATGGATTAAACCCAGATCTTTTGACTGGGTGTGAGTGTTTGATTGATTCAGATGCTCCGTCCATCACCACCCCCTTTTGTACCGCTTTTGGCCGCCATAAGTGTGGCAGGGTATGCTTAGACATGAGTCCCTTGCTCACTTTGCCACTGGATTCAAGCAAGCCGGGCTGAAGACGGCTGGAATGCCAGAAACCGGTCCTCGGAAGCTTGTTTCCGGTCCAGGGAAGACATGGCTTGGCAGTTCGGGCTGGACTGTTCCCATGAGGCACAGGGTCAGACTGATTTGCATATAGCCATGTCTGAACTGGGGTGGCAGAGTGGGCTAAAGAACGGTGATGGATTAAACCCAGATCTTTTGACTGGGTGTGAGTGTTTGATTGATTCAGATGCTCCGTCCATCACCACCCCCTTTTGTACCGCTTTTGGCCGCCATAAGTGTGGCAGGGTATGCTCAGACGTGAGTCCCTTGCTCACTTTGCCACTGGATTCAAGCAAGCCGGGCTGAAGACGGCTGGAATGCCAGAAACCGGCCCTCGGAAGCTTGTTTCCGGTCCAGGGAAGACATGGCTTGGCAGTTCGGGCTGGACTGTTCCCATGAGGCACAGGGTCAGACTGATTTACATATAGCCATGTCTGAACTGGGGTGGCAGAGTGGGCTAAAGAACGGTGATGGATTAAACCCAGATCTTTTGACTGGGTGTGAGTGTTTGATTGATTCAGATGCTCCGTCCATCACCACCCCCTTTTGTACCGATTTTGGCCGCCATAAGTGTGGCATGGTATGCTCAGACGTGAGTCCCTTGCTCACTTTGCCACTGGATTCAAGCAAGCCGGGCTGAAGACGGCTGGAATGCCAGAAACCGGTCCTCGGAAGCTTGTTTCCGGTCCAGGGAAGACATGCCTTGGCAGTTCGGGCTGGACTGTTCCCATGAGGCACAGGGTCAGACTGATTTGCATATAGCCATGTCTGAACTGGGGTGGCAGATTGGGCTAAAGAACGGTGATGGATTAAACCCAGATCTTTTGACTGGGTGTGAGTGTTTGATTGATTCAGATGCTCCGTCCATCACCACCCCCTTTTGTACCGCTTTTGGCCGCCATAAGTGTGGCAGGGTATGTATGCTCAGACGTGAGTCCCTTGTTCACTTTGCCACTGGATTCAAGCAAGCCGGGCTGAAGATGGCTGGAATGCCAGAAACCGGTCCTCAGAAGCTTGTTTCCAGTCCAGGGAAGACATGGCTTGGCAGTTCGGGCTGGACTGTTCCCATGAGGCACAGGGTCAGACTGATTTGCTTATAGCCATGTCTGAACTGGGGTGGCAGAGTGGGCTAAAGAACGGTAATGTATTAAACCCAGATCTTTTGACTGGGTGTGAGTGTTTGATTGATTCAGATGTTCCGTCCATCACCACCCCCTTTTGTACCGCTTTTGGCCGCCATAAGTGTGGCAGGGTATGCTCAGACGTGAGTCCCTTGCTCACTTTGCCACTGGATTCAAGCAAGCCGGGCTGAAGATGGCTGGAATGCCAGAAACCGGTCCTCGGAAGCTTGTTTCCGGTCCAGGGAAGACATGGCTTGGCAGTTCGGGCTGGACTGTTCCCATGAGGCACAGGGTCAGACTGATTTGCATATAGCCATGTCTGAACTGGGGTGGCAGAGTGGGCTAAAGAACGGTGATGGATTAAACCCAGATCTTTTGACTGGGTGTGAGTGTTTGATTGATTCAGATGCTCCGTCCATCACCACCCCCTTTTGTACTGCTTTTGGCCGCCATAAGTGTGGCAGGGTATGCTCAGACGTGAGTCCCTTGCTCACTTTGCCACTGGATTCAAGCAAGCCGGGCTGAAGACGGCTGGAATGCCAGAAACCGGTCCTCGGAAGCTTGTTTCCGGTCCAGGGAAGACATGGCTTGGCAGTTCAGGCTGGACTGTTCCCATGAGGCACAGGGTCAGACTGATTTGCATATAGCCATGTCTGAACTGGGGTGGCAGAGTGGGCTAAAGAAGGGTGATGGATTAAACCCAGATCTTTTGACTGGGTGTGAGTGTTTGATTGATTCAGATGCTCCGTCCATCACCACCGCCTTTTGTACTGCTTTTGGCCGCCATAAGTGTGGCAGGGTATGCTCAGACGTGAGTCCCTTGCTCACTTTGCCACTGGATTCAAGCAAGCCGGGCTGAAGACGGCTGGAATGCCAGAAACCGGTCCTCGGAAGCTTGTTTCCGGTCCAGGGAAGACATGGCTTGGCAGTTCGGGCTGGACTGTTCCCATGAGGCACAGGGTCAGACTGATTTGCATATAGCCATGTCTGAACTGGGGTGGCAGAGTGGGCTAAAGAACGGTGATGGATTAAACCCAGATCTTTTGACTGGGTGTGAGTGTTTGATTGATTCAGATGCTCCATCCATCACCACCCCCTTTTGTACCGCTTTTGGCCGCCATAAGTGTGGCAGGGTATGCTCAGACGTGAGTCCCTTGCTCACTTTGCCACTGGATTCAAGCAAGCCGGGCTGAACACGGCTGGAATGCCAGAAACCGGTCCTCGGAAGCTTGTTTCCGGTCCAGGGAAGACATGGCTTGGCAGTTCGGGCTGGACTGTTCCCATGAGGCGCAGGGTCAGACTGATTTGCATATAGCCATGTCTGAACTGGGGTGGCAGAGTGGGCTAAAGAACGTGATGGATTAAACCCAGATCTTTTGACTTGGTGTGAGTGTTTGATTGATTCAGATGCTCCGTCCATCACCACCCCCTTTTGTACCGCTTTTGGCCGCCATAAGTGTGGCAGGGTATGCTCAGACGTGAGTCCCTTGCTCACTTTGCCACTGGATTCAAGCAAGCCGGGCTGAAGACGGCTGGAATGCCAGAAACCGGCCCTCGGAAGCTTGTTTCCGGTCCAGGGAAGACATGGCTTGGCAGTTCGGGCTGGACTGTTCCCATGAGGCACAGGGTCAGACTGATTTGCACATAGCCTTGTCTGAACTGGGGTGGCAGAGTGGGCTAAAGAACGGTGATGGATTAAACCCAGATCTTTTGACTGGGTGTGAGTGTTTGATTGATTCAGATGCTCCGTCCATCACCACCCCCTTTTGTACCGCTTTTGGCCGCCATAAGTGTGGCAGGGTATGCTTAGACATGAGTCCCTTGCTCACTTTGCCACTGGATTCAAGCAAGCCGGGCTGAAGACGGCTGGAATGCCAGAAACCGGTCCTCGGAAGCTTGTTTCCGGTCCAGGGAAGACATGGCTTGGCAGTTCGGGCTGGACTGTTCCCATGAGGCACAGGGTCAGACTGATTTGCATATAGCCATGTCTGAACTGGGGTGGCAGAGTGGGCTAAAGAACGGTGATGGATTAAACCCAGATCTTTTGACTGGGTGTGAGTGTTTGATTGATTCAGATGCTCCGTCCATCACCACCCCCTTTTGTACCGCTTTTGGCCGCCATAAGTGTGGCAGGGTATGCTCAGACGTGAGTCCCTTGCTCACTTTGCCACTGGATTCAAGCAAGCCGGGCTGAAGACGGCTGGAATGCCAGAAACCGGCCCTCGGAAGCTTGTTTCCGGTCCAGGGAAGACATGGCTTGGCAGTTCGGGCTGGACTGTTCCCATGAGGCACAGGGTCAGACTGATTTACATATAGCCATGTCTGAACTGGGGTGGCAGAGTGGGCTAAAGAACGGTGATGGATTAAACCCAGATCTTTTGACTGGGTGTGAGTGTTTGATTGATTCAGATGCTCCGTCCATCACCACCCCCTTTTGTACCGATTTTGGCCGCCATAAGTGTGGCAGGGTATGCTCAGACGTGAGTCCCTTGCTCACTTTGCCACTGGATTCAAGCAAGCCGGGCTGAAGACGGCTGGAATGCCAGAAACCGGTCCTCGGAAGCTTGTTTCCGGTCCAGGGAAGACATGCCTTGGCAGTTCGGGCTGGACTGTTCCCATGAGGCACAGGGTCAGACTGATTTGCATATAGCCATGTCTGAACTGGGGTGGCAGATTGGGCTAAAGAACGGTGATGGATTAAACCCAGATCTTTTGACTGGGTGTGAGTGTTTGATTGATTCAGATGCTCCGTCCATCACCACCCCCTTTTGTACCGCTTTTGGCCGCCATAAGTGTGGCAGGGTATGTATGCTCAGACGTGAGTCCCTTGTTCACTTTGCCACTGGATTCAAGCAAGCCGGGCTGAAGATGGCTGGAATGCCAGAAACCGGTCCTCAGAAGCTTGTTTCCAGTCCAGGGAAGACATGGCTTGGCAGTTCGGGCTGGACTGTTCCCATGAGGCACAGGGTCAGACTGATTTGCTTATAGCCATGTCTGAACTGGGGTGGCAGAGTGGGCTAAAGAACGGTAATGTATTAAACCCAGATCTTTTGACTGGGTGTGAGTGTTTGATTGATTCAGATGTTCCGTCCATCACCACCCCCTTTTGTACCGCTTTTGGCCGCCATAAGTGTGGCAGGGTATGCTCAGACGTGAGTCCCTTGCTCACTTTGCCACTGGATTCAAGCAAGCCGGGCTGAAGATGGCTGGAATGCCAGAAACCGGTCCTCGGAAGCTTGTTTCCGGTCCAGGGAAGACATGGCTTGGCAGTTCGGGCTGGACTGTTCCCATGAGGCACAGGGTCAGACTGATTTGCATATAGCCATGTCTGAACTGGGGTGGCAGAGTGGGCTAAAGAACGGTGATGGATTAAACCCAGATCTTTTGACTGGGTGTGAGTGTTTGATTGATTCAGATGCTCCGTCCATCACCACCCCCTTTTGTACCGCTTTTGGCCGCCATAAGTGTGGCAGGGTATGCTCAGACGTGAGTCCCTTGCTCACTTTGCCACTGGATTCAAGCAAGCCGGGCTGAAGACGGCTGGAATGCCAGAAACCGGTCCTCGGAAGCTTGTTTCCGGTCCAGGGAAGACATGGCTTGGCAGTTCAGGCTGGACTGTTCCCATGAGGCACAGGGTCAGACTGATTTGCATATAGCCATGTCTGAACTGGGGTGGCAGAGTGGGCTAAAGAAGGGTGATGGATTAAACCCAGATCTTTTGACTGGGTGTGAGTGTTTGATTGATTCAGATGCTCCGTCCATCACCACCGCCTTTTGTACTGCTTTTGGCCGCCATAAGTGTGGCAGGGTATGCTCAGACGTGAGTCCCTTGCTCACTTTGCCACTGGATTCAAGCAAGCCGGGCTGAAGACGGCTGGAATGCCAGAAACCGGTCCTCGGAAGCTTGTTTCCGGTCCAGGGAAGACATGGCTTGGCAGTTCGGGCTGGACTGTTCCCATGAGGCACAGGGTCAGACTGATTTGCATATAGCCATGTCTGAACTGGGGTGGCAGAGTGGGCTAAAGAACGGTGATGGATTAAACCCAGATCTTTTGACTGGGTGTGAGTGTTTGATTGATTCAGATGCTCCGTCCATCACCACCCCCTTTTGTACCGCTTTTGGCCGCCATAAGTGTGGCAGGGTATGCTCAGACGTGAGTCCCTTGCTCACTTTGCCACTGGATTCAAGCAAGCCAGGCTGAAGACGACTGGAATGCCAGAAACCGGTCCTCGGAAGCTTGTTTCCGGTCCAGGGAAGACATGGCTTGGCAGTTCGGGCTGGACTGTTCCCATGAGGCACAGGGTCAGACTGATTTGCATATAGCCATGTCTGAACTGGGGTGGCAGAGTGGGCTAAAGAACGGTGATGGATTAAACCCAGATCTTTTGACTGGGTGTGAGTGTTTGATTGATTCAGATGCTCCGTCCATCACCACCCCCTTTTGTACCGCTTTTGGCCGCCATAAGTGTGGCAGGGTATGCTCAGACGTGAGTCCCTTGCTCACTTTGCCACTGGATTCAAGCAAGCCAGGCTGAAGACGACTGGAATGCCAGAAACCGGTCCTCGGAAGCTTGTTTCCGGTCCAGGGAAGACATGGCTTGGCAGTTCGGGCTGGACTGTTCCCATGAGGCACAGGGTCAGACTGATTTGCATATAGCCATGTCTGAACTGGGGTGGCAGAGTGGGCTAAAGAACGGTGATGGATTAAACCCAGATCTTTTGACTGGGTGTGAGTGTTTGATTGATTCAGATGCTCCGTCCATCACCACCCCCTTTTGTACCGTTTTCCATGGGGGCCGCAAGGAAAGGTCTGACGGGCCGCAAATGGCCCGCAGGCCATACTTTGAGAACCGCTGGTCTAGCAGGTTCAATGTGGCGATGTTTTCGCTAAGTTGTTGCACACATTTCTCAAGTACTTTCGCTAGTAGAGGAATATTAGATATTGGTCTGAAATTGTCCGGTTCCGCAGGATCAGTGTGGATTTCTTTTAAAATGGGGATTGTAATGTGAGCAGTAAGTTGTGGCCACTAGGACCTCCTCGGCTGAGGAGGCGGGATGAGGGAGGGACAAGGTAAGAGGTGGAGTCCTGCCCGTGAAAGGGCAGTTGTAGTCTAGGAGAAAAAAGTGAAGGACGTGAATAAATGAATCGAGTGACTCCTGCACCTGAGCCTGTCCTTTGTGGTTAGGACACTACATCTGGCGACGAGTGGTGGCCACGACCCATGTGGTGTGGGTTTATTGCCGTGCGACCGCTGGAAGCACTGTACGAGTGCGTGGAGCGCCTGGCGAGGGTCTGCTTGGCGCGGTTCGGGAGCCTATCCCGACTGCGTTCCCTCTGGAGCACCGCGATCCAGGTGCCTACCCTGGTCGCATCTGGTCCGCTGAGGGAGAAAGGGTGTTGAGAGCCCCCCTGACGTTGGAGTGGCGTGGGAAGAGTGTGGAGCACCAGTGAAACCCCCCACCCGACGTCGCAGCATCGCGGAGGTCCCGCGTTGCCACGTGTGCCGGAGCAATCTGGGACCCCACCCCAGTCGCGTGTCACTGAAGCCACATACCTGTGGGTGAGTGTCTTTGTTTCCTTCTCCGGTTGCTGGGGAGGTCCGGTTGCTGAAGGAGCTGCTGCTGGTGTGCAAAAGGCCAAATCTCGTGGGGCACGAGAGTTCGTGGCGGCCATCTTTAAGTCAGGCGCCTGCACCAATCCCCTGCGAGGAAGTCCCGGCGGCAATCTAGAAGTCAAGCAGAGTGCCTAACAGCATCAAGCATTGGTAAAAATAACGGAAGTGTCTTTAATACATCAAGCATTGGCACATTCGAGAGGAAAACCATCAAGCATTGGAATACTCAATTGAAACATTGGAAAACCATCAAGCACTGGCACATTCAATTGAAATATTGGAAAATCATCAAGCATTGACTAACTCAACTGAAATATTGGAAAGTCATCAAGCATTGACAAACTCTATTGAAATATCAGAAAATCATCAAGCATTGATAAATTCAATTGAAATACTGGAAAATCACCAAGCACCGGCAAATTCAATTGAATTAGTGGAAAATCATCAAGCATTGACACACTCAATTAAAATATTGGAAAATCATCAAGCATTGGTGAACTCAATTGAATTATTGGAAAATCATCAAGCATTGGCGAATTCAACTGGAATATCGGAAATCATCAAGTATTGGCAAATTCAAACGGGAAATGTTCAGACGCAGCTAGGGTGTGTCCTCCGGTGTACTGGTTGATTCAAGCCCTTGTAAGTTCAAGTTCGGTACGTACAGCGGGGAGTTCGAGTGCGCTTCGTCAGAAGCAACAGAATGAGCCATCGCCACAGTCGGTGGGCAGACTTGATAGAAGGCCGCCTCATCACCATGTCTACCTCACCACATCGTCAAGCGGGTCTGGCGCAAGCCAATGCTGGACAGATGGGGTGTTTGGAGTGTTGTTTCTGCATCCACCAGAACCTCTAGTTCTCAAAACAGGAGGAGGGATGGGTCTTCGTTGGAAGGAGTGGCTTGAAGACTTGGAAGAAGAAGTGGAGAAGTGTGGCTCACTGGTTAGAGCAGGCATACCCTGAAGCAGAGGTCAGACCCGGGACCAGGGTTCAATTCCGGACGCGGCAGGGTCTTAAGCTCAAATGTCCATGGACTCGATAATTCTCGCTTCGGTGCCTGACCTAATCATGGGTTCACACTCTGCAACTCTGGGCATTAAGCTTGCTTAATCTCCACAACGGCCCCCCCGCGGCGGGATGCCTGGCTTTCACCTTTGGGATACCCTGTAGGGGCTATCTCACAGGGAAAAGCCAGGACGGGTTTCCAAGGCAAGCGCAGAGATACCCCTTCGGGGGTCGATTCAGGCGCTATATAAGAAACATAATAATAATAAGACTTTGAAGATTTCATGAAGGGTTCGCACGTGACGGAAGCCGGTCAACAGCTGATAGCACTACAGAATTTAATAGGAAAATATGTCAGCCAAGTTATAAAGGAATTACTTACAGCCGATGCAGCATCTTATGCTGATGTGTGTGAAGCGCTGACCCGAAAATTCTTGCACAAAAGGAACATTGACTATGAGAGATACACGTTTAACCTGGCTGCTCAAGAAAAAGAAGAGCCCATATGCGCCTTCATCACACGTCTCAGACGATTGGCACGCTATTGCGCGTTTGATTCCTTCTCGACTGAGGATGCCCTTCGTCTGAGGGTCATCGAAGGCTGTCAGTCTGAATCACTGCGGCGGAAGCTGTTAAAGAAAAGCTACTCGCTGGACGAGATCGAGGAGATGACACGGATGCATGATCAGGCAGAAGAACATGCCAAGAAGATGGAAGCCGGGAGAAGTGAAAATCGTGAACAAGCTTTTAGTCTTCAATCTCACAACACACGCTGGTGCTCCTCGGAGAAACCGAGGTCATCCCGGTCCAAACAGCAACAGCAACCTTCGAACCGACGACATCGTAGCTCCAGTCGAAACAACAGACGGCAGGAGCGCCATCTCAAACGATACCGCCAGGCTATGACTTTCCTCACACAGACGGGCGCCCTACCATGGGTCAAAATTGCAGGAAGTGTAGTGGAGAGAAACACTTTGAAAACGTATGTGGAACTTACAGGAAGTGCAAAAACCACAGTTGATGGACAGAATGCAGAACAATGTCATACATTCACCCCAGTACAGAGATCTGGGCCTAAATCCATCGTTTTTTTGCACTCCGCACCACCCCAGTTCAGACATGGCCATATGCAAATCAGCCTTAACCCTGTGCCTCATGGGAACAGTCCAGCCCGAACTGCCAAGCCATGTCTTTCCTGGACCAGAATCAAGTATCCTAGGACCGGTTTCTGGCTATCAGCCGTCTTCAGCCAGGATAGCTTGACTCCAGTGGTGTGGAGAGCATGGAACTCATGTCTGAGCATACCCATCCCACTCGGGGTGACAAATGCAAAAACCACAGTTGATGGACAGAATGAGGAACAATGTCATACATTCACCCCAGTACAGAGATCTGGGCCTAAATCCATCGTTTTTTTGCACTCCACACCACCTCAGTTCAGACATGGCCATATGCAAATCAGCCTTGACCCTGTGCCTCATGGAAACAGTCCAGCCCGAACTGCCAAGCCATGTCTTTCCTGGACCGGAATCAAGCATCCTAGGACCGGTTTCTGGCTATCAACCGTCTTCAGCCAGGATAGCTTGACTCCAGTGGTGTGGAGAGCATTGGACTCAAGTCTGAGCATACCCATCCCACTCGGGGTGACAAATGCAAAACAACAGTTGATGGACAGGATGCAGAACAATGTCATAAATTCACCCCAGAACAGAGATCTGGGCCTAAATCCATTGTTTTCTTGCACTCCACACCACCCCAGTTCAGATATGGCCATATGCAAATCAGCCTTGCCCCTGTGCCTCATGGGAATAGTCCAGCCCGAACTGCCAAGCCTTGTCTTTCCTTGACCGGAATCAAGCATTATAGGACCGGTTTCTGGCTATCAGCCGTTTTCAGCCACGATAGCTTGACTCCAGTGGTGTGGAGAGCATGGAACTCACGTCTGAGCATACCCATCCCACTTGGGGTGACAAATGCAAAACAACAGTTGATGAACAGAATGCAGAACAACGTCATACATTCACCCCAGTACAGAGATCTGGGCCTAAATCCATCGTTTTTTTGCACTCCACACCACCCCAGTTCAGACATGGCCATATGCAAATCAGCCTTGACCCTGTGCCTCATGGGATTCTGGTCCAGGAAAAAACATGGCTTGGCAGTTCGGGTTGGACTGTTCCCATGAGGCACAGGGTCAAGACTGATTTGCATATGGCCATGTCTGAACTGGGGTGGCTTGGTGAGCAAAATAACGATGGATTAAACCCAGATCTGTGACTGGGGGTGAATGTTTTGCCTTTGTGCAACATTCCGCCCATCATCTTGTGTGTTGAACTTACAGGAAGAACAAACAGAGAGATCAGGAAAGGTCCTTTCAATCATCGAGCACGCGTCACCATGTAAAGGCAGTACGTGATCACAGAGACTCGTCAACTGGATCATCCCGCTCCAGCTGCCAGTCTCGTCGGAGCTACCGATCCCGACGCAACTCTTCTCAAGAATCCGGGTCACTGTCTCCCATCTTGCAGGACAGTGATGAATATATATGTATGGTCGCTGACCCCGACGGACTGAAGAAATACCCTTGACTTAGCATTCAAATTGGCACGCACTGGACCAAGTTTGTGATGGACAGCGGGCCTCCCTCAATTACATACCAGTGGCAGAATATCAGAGGATGAAGTCACCACCGCAACTAAGCCCTGCTCATGTGAGAGTTTACACCTGTATGTCAAAAAAGCCACTCCCCTGCTTGGGGAAAATTTTCAACGCATCTCACGTATCAAGATCGCACCATTCCTGCCTACATCCATGTTATCAAAGGGCCTGAGGCTGACTGCCTCCTGAGTCTTGCGACTGCTGAGCGGCTGAGACTAGTGGACATTTTGTACAAGGTGGATGACGAACTTGATGTGGTTCAGAAATTTCCAAAATTATTTGCTGGCCTGGGAAAGATTGATCATTGTCAGAATCCATTACACATTAACGAACAAATAACTCCAGTGGCCCAACACCATAGACGGATCCCTTTCCATCTCCAACAAGCAGTCAAACAGGAACTACAGGATCTGCTCCAAGCTGACATCATTGAAAGGACGGATGGACCTACACCCTGGGTCTCTCCTGTGGTAGTTGTGCTGAACAAGGGTGAACCTGACAAAGTTCGTCTGTGTGTTGATATGAGGGCGCCCAACACCGCCATTGAAAGAGAAAGACACCCCTGGCCACATATCAGTGACATCATTACATCTCTTAACGGAGCAAAGATATTCTCCAAACTGGATCTTAATAAAGGTTACCACCAACTAGAGTTACACGAGCAGTCGCGTTACATCACAACGTTCTCAACGCATATTGGTCTCTTCAGGTACAAGAGACTCAGCTTTGGCGTGTCCTCTGCCGCCAAAATCTTTCAAGAAGCCATTCAGAAAACAATTTATCACATCCCTAATGCCCTAAATTACAGTGATGATATCCTGGTTTATGGGTCCATGACACAAGAACACGACACCGCCCTAGAACGAGTCTGTCATGCATTAATGGAAGCCAGCCTCACATTAAATAAAGCCAAGTGTGAGTTCCATAAATCTACGCTGAAGTTCTTTGGACATATATTCTCACAGGAGGGCATGAGACCGGATCCAGACAAAGTGGCTTCTTTGAATGATACACCCAGTCCTCGTAATGCGGGGGATGTTCGCTCCTTTTTAGGGATGGCCAGCTACTGTGCCCGGTATATCCAAGACTATGCAACCATCAGCTATCTCCTGAGACAACTCACAAAACAAGGTCACCCGTTCCAGTGGTCGGCAGGCTGTGAGCAGGCATTCAACGAAATTAAAGCGGCAGTGGAGTCAGCTGACAATATGGCTTATTTTGATCCAAAGAAGAAGACAGAAATCACTGTTGACGCCAGTCCCGTAGGGCTGGGAGCTATTCTAGCTCAATATGACTCCGAAAATGAACAACGGTATATAATTGCCTATGCCAGCAGAAGCCTGACTGAGACGGAGAGAGCCTATTCCTGGCCAGACAAAGAAAGCTTGGCTGTTGTGTGGGCTTGTTAGCATTTCCACATTTTTATATATGGAAAACATTTCACACTGATCACCGATCATCAGGCCCTGATTACTATCTTTGGCAACCCTAGACCTAAGATGCCACCGAGAATAGAACGCTGGGGTCTTCGTCTCCAAGAATACACTTATACGATTGTACATAAGCCCGGAAAAGCAGAAAACCCTGCTGATTACATGTCAAGGCATCCCAAAGAGACAACCAAGTGTAGACCATCTATGGCCGAGGAATATGTATGTTTTGTGATAGATCAGGTCCGGCCACCAGCCGTCCCGCTGGAAGCCATCCTGGATGCCACTCTTGAAAATTTCACTCTACAAGACGTCAAGCGTCGCATACATAACAATGACTGGAGACACTTAGATAACAACCTCCCTAATAGTCCAATTGACAGACATGAACTTGCCGCTTTCTAGCACGTGAAAGAGGAACTGTCGGTAACCACCAATGGCCTGCTCCTACGAGACAATCGAATAGTTATCCCAAGACACTTACGGCAAGGCATTATTAATCTGGCACATGAAGACCACAGAGATATCGTAGTCACCAAGAGAGCACTGAGGGAACGGGTCTGTTTCCCTGTATTAGACCAAATGGTAGAGCTCACGTTGAAGGACTGTCCCCAATGTCAACTGGTCAGTCGACCTGATCCTCCTGCACCACTGCAAATGTCCCGATTGCCGGAAGTGTGTGGCAGCATGTTGCTGTAGACTTCTTTGGGCCATTTAAATCTGGACAATATATCCTGGTTATCATGGATGAGTATTCACGTTTTCCTATTGCCCAACTCATGGCGTCTACAAAAGCGTCCAGCACAATACCTGTCTTGGATGAAGTGTTCGCCGCCTGGGGCATTCCCAAAATAGTGAAAACTGATAATGGGCCTCCATTCAACAGTCAAGATTTCACAGATTTTGCCAAGCTTCTCAACTTCAAACATCCCAAAATTACACCTTTATGGCCTCAGGCCAATGGAATGGTAGAGAGATTTATGTCCACATTAAAGAAAGCCATTCAACAGGCCGAACTGTCGCGGAAAGACACTCAAATGGTGTTAAATGAGGTTTTGCGAGCTTACAGAAACACGCCACATTCCACTACCGACAAGTGCCCCGCGACCTTAATGCTGGGCCGGCCGGTGCGCACCAGAATACCCATGATTGACTGGAAGGAAGGAGCAGGGTAACAAGACTCTGATCTAGATGACATAGCTGTCACTGACCGACTCCAGAAGGAAAAGATGAAGACTCATGCAGATCGCCGTCGGCGAGCGGCACCCTCCCTAATTCAAGTAGGTGACTGGGTACTAGTAAAACAAGAACAGCAAAGGAAAACAGACTGTCGTTATCATGAAACTCCACTAGTAGTCACCAAACAAAAAGGAACCATGATCACTGCTGAATCGGATGCCAAGAGAATCACCCGGAATGTGGCGCACTTTCAGAAATGCAGTCCTCAAGTTAAAGAACTGCTTACTGGCCCTGTCAATGGAGAAATGAGGCCTTGTGAGACTGAAGCCAGTGACCATATGTCGAGATTGATCTCTGATGGACGAGAACCTGACGGTCTGGATGTTCAAACCCGTCCCCGCCGAGTCATCAAGAAACCGAGTCGTCTGATCGAAGAACTGTAACTGTGTGACTTTTTCTTTTAGCTCTATGTTAAAAGAAGCTTGGACTAAGCTCATTTTGTTAAGAAAGGGGGAGATGTAATGTGTGCAGTAAGCTGTGGGCACTAGGACCTCCTCGGCTGAGGAGGCGGGATGAGGGAGGGACAAGGGAAGAGGTGGAGTCTTGCCCGGGAAAGGGCAGTTGTAGGCTAGGAGTAAAAAGTGAAGGACGTGAATAAATGAATCAAGTGACTCCTGCACCTGAGTCTGTGTCCTTTGTGGTTAAGACACCACAGGGATGACTTGACTAGCTTGTAGAGAGTCTGGTATGGACCCTTGCGTTCTGGAAGCATTGATTATTATAGTCCAGATGGGTATGATAAATTGGTTGGTTGCGGACAAGCAGTTGTAGGGGCGTGGGTCAATGAAGTGGTTGTTCGGTTTTATGGACAATAGAATTTTTAGAGATGATATGGTCATCATATAACTTAAAAGTAGTCCAGCGAGCTTGTTTTTTGGGTACTGCCTGGCGGGAGTGTGTAGAGACGTTAAATTGATGTGAAAGGACGATAGCAGCGGAATTCAGCTTGTGTCCCAAAGAGTTGATTTTGGTTGAAAAGAAGGATCAGAACTCATCACAGTTTATTAGGGATGTTGTTGCTTCTTTAGAGGTTTTTGTCAGTGTAAACTGTGGAATCAGCACCCATCAACAAAACATTTTTTTGCAATAATAGTTAGTGTCCTTAAATCAATGGTTAGAGTCCATATCAAATGAACAGGTCCGAACTTGATAGTCGTGTATTTTCAATTCTTTATTGTACTTTCAACAGTAGAAAAAATGGTCCAATTCACAGTAGATTTTCTTTTCTTAGCCAGTGTATTTGATTGCTGTTTTACCATTTCAAAGAGCTTATGAGGTCTATTCTTAGCGTTCTCCAGTTCCTTTTTTTTTTTATTGATTTTTAAGTTGCAAACAAAAACATATTAGTTTGATTACAATTTACATGGATAGAATTCATATTAACGAACAAGAAAGAGAAACACAACACCGAAGAAGGCAATAAAAGAAACAAAAAAAAACAAAGAATTTCTATAAACAGCCAATAAAGTGTTGACAAAAGTAAAATCAGGAGGTTATTTAAGTCGTTTCCTCATGGATCCATTGTTGTATCGGAGCCCAGATTTTCATCCCTAATTGTTTCTTCTTTCTTCCTTTTGTTGCATATATAGCACGTTCAAAATTAAATTTGGCTAATAAACGAGCCCTCCACATAGAAAACGAAGGTGGTTCCGAATTGATCCATTCCTGAGTGATACATGCACGAAATTCGGACATCATAATAAAAATCAAGTGTTGTTGTTCTCTTTCTATAGTCTCTATTGATAGTCCAAATAAAATCAATTCTGGTGAAAGAATTATTGTTCTCCCTGTGATTTTTTCGATAAATATTTGAATTTCTGAAATAATACCATGTAATTTGGAACAAGAAAAGAACATATGTATTGCATCTGCTCCAATCAGAGTACATCGATTGCAGGTTATACCAACAGTAGCCCCCCATTTCATGATTTTAGCTGGTGTGTGATAGAGATCAAACATAGCCATATAATGTTGAGTTTGTGATCGCCCTGAAATTAGAATAGAGTTGGCTGTCTTAATTGATTCTTTTATCATAAGGTCGCTTACACCCAGTTTCTCCTCCCATTTGTGTTGGATCAAGGAGAGATCGTCTGCAAGAAAGGTAATAAATAGGTTATAAAAATAACCTATTTTTCTTTTAATATAAAGACTGTCTATCATCAAAAGCGTTTTAAGACCTTGTATATCATTAAGAGAGAGCGAATTTAGAAAGCTAAAGATCTGTAAGTATTTGAAATAATCATGAGCAGGGAGTCTAAATTTATGTTGAAGTTCAGAAAAGGTAGATATAGTGGTAGAGTTGGCCAAGTATAAATCACTCAGGTAACGAATACCATTATAATTCCACCTTTTCATCACCGGATCTCTAAATATAGGGGGAAAATAGTGTGGTGAATTTAAGGGAGTATATCTTACAATCTTTGGAATCCCAGCCAATTTTTTTATAATTCTCCATGTTTTATATGCCGCCGAAATAATCTTAAATTTTGTTTTTTTGTACTAACTTGGTTCTATTATTCTTAAAAATTGATTGTTAGCTACTGTACCTAGAACTAATTCATATATATCGATGGGGAGTGTGCATGTGATATGGGAGTTTTGTTGCCCACAATCAGATGAGATATAAATTGTAACACTGTAGCCAGATAATAGAATAAGAAATATGGAACGGCCAATCCACCTCTATCCTTTGGTAGGATCATTTTTTTGTAAGCTCTCCTGATGCCTTTGTAGCTCCATAAGAATCTTCCTGACATTCTTTGAAGTTGCTTAAAAAAATCAAGCGGGAATTCCAATGGAACTGTTCTAAATAAATATATAAATTTTGGAAGGATCACCATTTTTAGCACGTTATTCCTGCCATGTAATGATAAATGCAAATGATTTATTCTTTCCAGGGTTGAATTGGCTTTCTTCAGAATCGGGGCATAATTAAGATTAGGAATCTTCGAGATAGGTGTTGTTAGTTTAATCCCCAGATAGGTTGCTTCGGAGACTATATTATTAAGAAGCGGAGGATCTTGACCCACGAAAATTATTTGTGTTTTGGATAAATTTAATTTATATCCTGAAAAGGAACCAAAATTCGCTGCTAGTTCTTCGATCCTAGGGAAAGCCCTTTCAATATCCTTGGTAACTACTACTAGATCGTCTGCATAGGCAAGGGCTCTATAGGTAGTACCGCCCACCTCCACCGGAATTATATACTCATCTTGATTTAATTGATTGAGGAAGATGTCAATATAGATAGCAAAAAGGAGAGGAGAAGAAGGACATCCTTTTCGTGTTCCACGTTGAATAGGGAATAAGGCTGATTTTGTAGTCCCAATTTGTACAGCTGAGATTGGATTTTTGTACAAAGCCTTAAAGGCTGTTACAATCCCTGGACCAAAGCCCTTTATAATTAACAGATCCCAGAGAAAGGATTTGGACTATTTGTGCTGTATATGCCCCAAATCTAGACGATCCAACTATACTGAATTCTTTAAATTTAGAATTAGCTAACTAGGCCCCATCGCTAATACTATGCGGAGAGCTCAATCTTCATCTAGACCCTAGTAGGAATATACGTAACACCATGGATTATCAAGGGGCAAAAAAAAAATCATCTAAAGCTCTTCGTTCTTTCATAATGGATCATGGCCTATTTGATGTTGCTCACGAAAAAAAAAAATATCAGTACCCGGGTTTACATTTTTTTCTTTTCCCCATAAAAAGTTTATACGCCTTGATTATTTTTTCATTAAGAACATACTACTATGTGATACTAGATTTGATTTATATCCACAAATAATCTCGGATCATAACCCAATAGTGACTGAAATTAAAACTAACATATCAACTCCCCATGTAAGGACCTGGACATTTGATCGAAAACTATTAGCTGACTCTGAATACTTAGATATGATGGCAAAATGGATAAAATAATTTCTTGATATTAATAGAGGAACGGCCTCGGTCCAGAATATATGGGACGCTTTTAAAGCAGGGGTTAGAGGAGAGTCACTATCGTATGTTATTAAAAAACAAAAAATTATACGAGAAAAGGTAGATCAAGGGTACAAAAATGTTTTACTATGGGAAAAAAAATTATTAACAGCTATTAGTAAAAAACAACCAACATCAGATATTGAAACAAATCTAGCGATTCATAAAGCCGCCTTATATGAATCTTTTGCGTCTAATCTGGCTGAAAAAATAGCAACCTACAGATCTCAATAGTATGAGATGGCTGAAAATGCAGGGAAAATTCTTGCAAAGAGAACCAGACAAAAAGAAGTATTCAATACTATAGACTCAATACAAGACGAAACAGGGCAGATACGTAATAACCCTGAATCAATTTTTCGTCAATTTTATCTTAAATTATATCAATATAAAGATGACTCTTACTCTTCACAACACTGTATGAACTTCGCCAGGGTTAATGCTCTACCATCCCTTTCTAATGACCAAAAAATAGCTCTAGAAACAGAAATTACCTGGGAAGAAATTGAAAATGCATTAACATCGCTAGCAATAGGCAAAGCAACGGGACCTGACGGTATCCCAATGGAATTTCATAAGATCTTCAGGAACATCATAAAACTAGATATACTTATTACTTTCCATGAGGCACAGAGATGTATCTTGTTTTTGATTATTGCCATTGGGATGTGTGAGTGTCTGTGTGCACATTCAGGTCTCCTGTGGCTATACTCATCTGAGGTGTTTTCTTTGAGTATTTATTGACTTTGTGATGTGTGAGTGCCTGTGTGCACATCCAAGTCTGATGTATGTAGTGTATATATCTTTCTGATTTCTTGCAGGACATACAGCATAATCTTCTTGTGTTTCATTCCATATTATTATATGCTTGCGTTTCATTTTATTACTGTTATCTGCTTTATTTTATTTTATGTATATCCCATGTATATATATATATATATATATATATATATATATATATATATATATATATATATATATATATTAACGCTCCAACTTGCCCTTGCTAGAACAGCACACGAACACTGAAGGTAGGTGGCAAGCCTTTATTGTAGGGTACAACGGTCAGTTGCTAGCAGCTTCAATCAGACAGTCAGTTGCGCGGTGACCCTGACGCATTTCAAAGGTTTTCTTTCTTCTTCAGAGGCACTCGCTTGGCTGATTGCGTGCACCTGGGCCCGTTTTCACAATGTTGATGCCACGCCCCTAGATGGGCCTGTCGAATGACAGGGGGCATTGTGGGAACCGCAGTCCAGGTTGATATCGTGTCATATGGTGGCACTAATGTCTGTCACTTTTTCAAGCCCTGAGATTGGCCACCACCAGCAGTGACCAGTCTAGATCCCTCTTCAATGCTCCACATTGCAGCTCGATAACATCCAGCCACGCAGCCCCCGATTATGGGGTAGTGCAAGTTCAGCGGCCGGACCGCCGCCCAAATATCAACGCTCCCACTTGCCCTTGCTAGAACAGCACACGAACACTGAAGGTAGGTGGCAAGCCTTTATTGTAGGGTACAACTGGTCAGTTGCTAGCAGTTTCAATCAGACAGTCAGTTGCGCGGTGAGCCTGACTCGTTTCAAAAGTTTTCTTTCTTCTTCAGAGGCACTCGCTTGGCTGATTGCGTGCACCTGCGCCCGTTTTCACAATGTTGATGCCACACCCCTAGATGGGCCTGTCGAATGACAGGGGGCATTGTGGGAACCGCGGTCCAGGTTGATTTCGTGTCATATGGTGGCACTAATTTCTGTCACTTTTTCAAGCTCTCGAATGGGCCACCGCCAGCAGTGATCAGTCTAGATCCCTCTTCAATGCTCCGCATTGCAGCTCGATAACATCCAGCCACGCAGCCCCCGATTATGGGGTAGAGCAAGTTCGGCGGCCGGACCGCCGCCCAAATATCAACGCTATATATAACTCTCCATATACTTTAGAATGTTGTTCATTTAACATCTGGGAAAGCCTTTCTGTTAGAGAGCATTGCATAAATAAAACCCCATTCCTTATTCTTTGATGTATTTCATTTTATAAAGTGAAATCCCTTTCCAAGTGGTGTTGTGCTGTTTTTATTGCTTCGTCGCATTTGAGCCTTCATGTGGGAGCATGGTATTCTCTATTATCTGGGAGTGTGAAGCAATACAGGGTGGTAGAAGGTGTGCAGTTTAAACAATTGGTTAGAGTCGTTACTTAAGGAGAGTGTGAGATATTTGCAGGAGTCAAGAGGATCAGAGTGAAGCTGGGTAACGGAGAGGTCGGAGCGGGGATGCAAGTGATACCTGCCTGTGAGAAGTTGGCCTGATATATGATGTCTCCAATTCTGGGGGCACCTTGTATCAGTCCAAACAACCCTTATGGTGTCTGGTTGTAAGTCAACCTTATTAGACAAGCTATCCTAATGGTAGCATGGACTAAGCAGCCTTAAAGGCTTAACTCAAGAGGTCGTGTTAAGCGAGCTGTTTTACCAATCACAATCCTGTAATATCAAATGAAAGGACACCACACAAGTTATATATTATAAAAAATATATGTATTTATTACTAAAATAATCCTCTATACTCTTTATGAGTCTAGAGGCACAAGCGTTTAAACAAAAGCACAGTTAAACATATGAAAGTTGGGGGCGTGGCCTAGCGGGCGAAGATGGCGGACGTGGCTTGTTAGAGCTCCCGCCGGCCCCACATTAATCCGCAATAATTATCCTGACCCCCGGACCTGTAAGGCACTACACCTACCTCAACTGGTGGCGGAAGGTGGGGAGAGCACGTCGGTGTGCCGGTTTGGGCTCCTGCGCCGTCCGAGGCTACCCACACAGCTGCAGCCCTTCGGGGCCTGGTCCCGGCGTGTGTAGCCGGGGCCTTGAGTTTGGAGGCGACCGGGACGGGCGCCCCTGACACAGACCCTCGGCGGCGGGCTTTGGTGCCGCCTGGCTCGGAGGCCTTGAAGTCGGAGTGGGGGTCGGGGACCCTAGTGCATTCCAGCTGCCTTCTGCGTGGCCTGCTGCGAGGTGGAGACACGAAGTGGCGACAGAGGCCTCTGTGCAGGCCTTGAGACCGGGGACTGGATTTTCGAGCTTCCCGGCCGCGACGGCTGGGACCTGAGGCCGGTCTACACGGCGACCTGGGCGGCCCGGCTTGCCATATCGGGGCGACGCCGACATCCTAGTGGCGCTCTCTGCCCGGTGACCAACTGTGGGCCCCGCCGGAGTGCCACCTGGACCCCTGGAGGAGCTGTGGGACGGGAGCTGCTGCGATTTGGCCCGAGCTGTGAGTACTGCGGGCCCCAGTGGGGGTGGATGTTAGACCAGGTGGCCGGCATGGGATTGGAACTGTGGTGTGCTGGGACCCCCCCCTGCTGTGGAGCCCCGGACGCGGTGGGCCGCCTCTGGCTAGGATTTTTCCCCAGGGGCCGAAGGAGCCTGGTGTTTGGGTCACTGACTTGCACTGCCCCCTACTGGTGTGTAGTACAGCCTGGGATGCCCTGAGCGTTCTGGGGTTCTGCCTGGCGAGGTGGTGGACCCCCTAGTACCCGGATTGGACGCTTAGGAGGGACCTGCTTTTCGCCAAACTGATGTCAGCCGTGTAGAGGCGCCGGGGAGCTTGCTGCCGCCCTCTGGATGTGCCTTTGGGACTAAGCTGGGGTCCGGTGCGCACCGACTGTTGGTGGAGGGACCCCCCCCTTTTTCTTGGATTGCCCAGCTCTGGTACTGAGCCGATCTCCGACCTGTCTTGCCGCTGCCTGTGAGGAGCCCTGCTGTTTGCCGGAGAGGGACTGCCCTCCCTGTGTGACCCAGCCATGACCAGGGGTGGTGGAGGGAGTGGGTCCACCAAGCAGGGAGCCGTTGACAAATTTACCGGACCAAGTGGGGGGGCTGGTGCTTCCGGGGGGGGGCCAGAGTACTGGGCCCGACAACGCAGCATTGATGGCGGCGATCACCCAGTCTTGAGACATGCTGGACGCTAAAATAGGAGCGGTGGGGGCAAATGTCACTCTGTTGCGACAAGACCTTCGCAATGCTGTTGCCCGCATTACAGAAGCAGAAACTAGGATCACTGGAGTGGAGGGTGATGTGGGGACCCTGAAACAGAAGGTGGCGGCCATGGAGAGACTCCAGAAGGGCTTGGCGCTCCGGGTGGAGGACGCGGAAGGGCGGGCGCGCAGAAACAACCTGCGCTTCGTGGGCTTTCCGGAAGATTGCGAGAAGGGACACATGGAGGGCTTCTTGACACAATGGCTGGAGAGCTGGCTCCCTCCGGATGCCCTGTCACGATGCTTCATGATTGAACGCGCCCACAGAGCCCTGACGCAAGAAACGCCGACCGGAGAAAGACCCCGTCCGGTCATAGCCCGCTTACTGAATTACCACGACAGGGATGTCATTTTACGGGAAGCAAGAGCTAAGGAGACACTCATATTTGAAAACCACAAAATAATGATCTTCCCTGACTATACCAAACTCGTGCAGCAGCAACGCCACTCTTTCATGGCAGCGAAAGCTAAACTGCGTGGTTTGAAGATTCAGTACTCCTTGCTATATCCGGCCCGTCTCCGGGTCATCTTTCAGTCGAAAACTCACTTCTTTGATTCCCCGGAGGAGGTCTTCAGGTGGACCGATGAGACTGTCAGGGTTCGGCCGCATGTCCAGCCGGGCCTGGGCTCTGGCCCGTCACGTGGATCCTCGCAGGAGAAGAGCGACCCTGCTACCAAGAGTAAGCGACATAGGAAGTCCAGGTCACGGAAGCGATCCTTCTCTCGCAATGGCCGGCCCGAGGAGACACAACCTGATACTGACTAGTCTGGTAAAGAAAATTGAATTCTTGGACGTGAGTGTTTCTACAGATCTTGAGGACACACCGAAGGGATGGCTCGAGGATGGTTTGTAACTACCTGGTTAACTGTTCCTTGGGCGCATGGTGCAGCGGCACACCGTGGGTGGCGTCCGGAGCCTACCCTGGCTTGTGACATTGTCGCCAAAACTGTTATGGTGTCATAGACTAATACTGAGGAGGGTGGAGGAGTGGGTCCGGGGTGTTGGACCTATGGGGCTGCCTCATTCCCTACGGGTGGGGGGTGGCCCTGAGGGACAGGTTCCTCGTTTGGGGGAATAGTTGGGATACATTGGTATGGTCGGCCTTGGGCGTTCTGTTTTGGGCCTGAGGTTCCCCATGCCGCGACAGATGCTTCGGAGTTCCGTGGAGCGTAGGGGTGGGGGGTGGGATCCCGGGGTTGGTATGTTGGGGACGGGGTGTTGGGGGGGTCAGGGGGGTCTGCACGTGATTCCTAATGCCGTATCATTACTTGAGTGGAGTGTCTGTACTGGGTGCTGGGGTCCTCCGGGTGATTTCCAACTTGTTAATGACTGATTTACCGCCTTCGGGACTCCCTAGGGAGTCAATGAGAATATTAAACTGGAATGTCAGGGGGATGCTGGACAAAATTAAGAGGGGGGCGGTTTTGCGATGGGGTAAGCGGGAGGCGGCTGATGTTCTGTTGTTGCAGGAGACGCATATGATGGGGACAAAGGTGCTCAGCCTGCAGAGATTTGGTTACCAACAGGTGTTTCACGCCGGGTTCTCCTGGGGTTCGAGGGGGTGGCTATCCTTGTCCATCGCAGACTGGCCTACATTCACGAGCAACAATGGCTGGACCCGCAGGGCCGCTATGTCTTTATCAAGGGTATGATTGGCACTGAATCTGTAGTGTTTGGAAGTGTATATGCTCCTCCCCCGCTGCAGTGGTCCCTGGCTGAACGGCTGTTTGAAGTATGGGCGGACATCCCGGAATCATTGGCTGTGCTGGGCGGTGATTGGAACGATGTTATGGACGTCTGCATGGACCGTATGCGGTTGCAAGGCACGGTGGTGGCGGCTATCCCTACTAGACTGAGTGCGGCGGTTGAGGGACTGGGCTGGGTGGATGTATGGAGACATATGCATGCCACGGTGAGAGAATATACTTATGTATCTGCTGTGCACGGTTCCTTCTCCCGCCTGGACTGCATTTTCATGCCGGGAATATTCCTTGACAGGGTGAGAGACGCCAAAATTCTGCCTAGGGGTCTGTCCGACCATTCTCCCGTTGCAGTACAGATAGAGCTATATAGGAGGCGCCAGCCGTTTCGGTGGAGGATGTCCTCGTGGCATCTTCAACAGGCAGACTATGCTCAACACGTGCGTGGTGCGATTGCCCACTACTGGCAGGAGAACCTGACTGAGGGCGGCGATGCGACATTGGTCTGGGAAGCTATGAAGCCCACATTGAGAGGAGTAGATATCGCGTGGTGCGCGGCCGCTCGTCGCCGTCGTCGGGAGGCCATCGTCGCGGCTGCGGCGCAGGTTGAACGCCTGGAGCGGCAATGCCAAAGAGAGGGGGATGGGGTGGTGGTTCGGCTGCTCCTGCAAGCACAACAAACCTATGCGTCTATCTTGATGGACGAGGCCCGGCAGGCATGGCTGGCCACGTGGAGCAGGGTATACCAGTGGGGAGATAAGTCCTGTACTATGCTACATAGATTGTGTCAAAACGTCATGCAACCTGTTACCTTACCGGGCCTCACGGACGGGGAGGGAGTTTCTATCACGGACCCGGCTGTGTTAGCGGCGAGTTTTGCCCACTATTACGCTGACCAATACGCGCAACGGGATTGTCTCCCAGCTGACGCAATCGATAAATTTATTGCGGATCTGCCCTCCCGGGCTGTATCCGACGACACGAGGAAATCCTTGGACCTTCCCCTCACGGCGGAGGAGCTAGGTGAGGCTTTGTGGCAACTTAACACGGGGAAGGCGCCCGGACCAAGTGGCTTTCCCTGTGAATTCTATAAAAAGTTTCATCTTCAGCTACAGAGAGGCGCTGGAATTGGCGAGGGAGCAGGGTCGCATGCCAGCAGACTGGCGCCACGCTGAAGTGGTGGTCTTTCAGAAGCCTGGTAGGCCCCCGGACCATCACGAGTCGTATCGCCCCATATCCCTACTCAACTTTGAGGCTAAATTACTGGCAAAGGCTCTGGCCAACCGTCTCCTCCCATACGTAACTGATCTCGTACATCCGGATCAAGCGGGCTTCATGCCGCGCAGGGCGACTCGGCACAACATCAGGCGGGCACAGACGGCCATTGACGCCATACGGGCTTCTGGGGAACGGGCGGCCTTATCGCTGGCGGACATAGATAGGGCATTTGACTCGGTCAGCTGGACCTACCTATTCGCCCTCCTGCCACGCCTTAACCTAGGCCCGGTGTTTATTTCTTACAACAAACTACTATACACTGACCTAACTGCTTCCGTGCGGGTGTCCGGAGCGATCTCGGAGAGATTCTCGGTGGCCCGGGGGACCCGGCAGGGTTGCCCACTGTCTCCCTATCTCTTTGCGTTGGCCATGGAGCCCCTGGCCTCTTGGGTACGTATTGATGCACAACTTCGCGGTTTTGTGTGGGGTGGGGGACTTTCCGATAGAATTGCGCTCTATGCAGATGATGTCCTCTTCTTTCTTACTGATCTCAACCGGTCTGGACCCCGCATTTTGGAAATTATGCGCATATTCGGTGAGGTATCGGGGCTCTACCTTAATCCACGTAAATCCACCCTTTGGGTATTGGGCGAGGGTCCCGGTCTCTATCCCTGGGCGTCTGCGTTGCAGGTGGCAGCTGGAGGACTGAAATATCTGGGAGTCTTCCTGTCCGAATCCGCTGACATAGCGTGGGAGCGCAATGTGCTGCCGGTATGGGAGAAGGTTCAGGCAGACATTAAGACGTGGTCTTGGATGCCCCTCACGATCTACGGAAGATCTGCGATTTTCAAAATGGTCGCACTCCCGCGTATGTTATATCAACTGCAGAACCACCCTCATAGGATAGACCCTCAGTGGTTTCGCCGGGTCAACTCGGTGCTGGGCCACTTCCTATGGGCAGGGGGCGCCGCCAGGGGGGCACTGCGGGCATGCTTCCTATCCACTTATTGTGGAGGCCTGGCCTCGTCGGATCTCCTATCCTATTATCAGGCCTCCCATCTCTTAGTTCTTAACGAGTGGTGGTACGGGATAGAGGAGATCCTGCCTATGCCCTCGAGCGCTCGCTGATGGGCGACGTCACACTCCACACATTATTGTACTCGGCCAGGCTGCGGAGGGCATTGCCTCGGGCCACGCAGGTGGTCTTCCTGGTCTGGCGACAAGTGTTGCGCCGCATGGGATGGTGGGGTAAACTGACAGCGGAGACCCCTTTGTGGAGAAACGGACTGCTTCCTGCGCTGTCCTCCTTATCAGGCTTTGGCGGCTGGGATTCCATTGGAATCTCCTCCCTTGGACACGTCCTGATTGGGACTACACTTAAATCCTTCCAGGACCTCAGCTCAGAATTTCAAATGCCCAAATCTCAATTCTTTAAATACTTACAATTCCGCCACGCGCTTGCCCAGAGTTTGGTTGGCCTGGAGCAATTACCAGAATTCAGTCCCGTTGAAGCCAAAATGTTTATGGGAGACCTGGGAGACAAGAAGGTATCCCGAATCTACCAAACCCTAGTCACTCATTGCTCCGCCTCTTTGCTCCCACTCAAAGAGTCCTGGGAAAGGGATGTGGGCCCCCTTGATGAGGACGATTGGAGGGAGGCCTTGGAGTCCCCACGTGGAACAGCAATCGCAGTTCGTCTCCGCCTGATCCAGTTTAAATACCTACACAGGGCATACTATACTCGGGAAAGATTGTGGAGGGCGGGCCTGATTGCATTCCCGGAGTGCCTGCGCTGTGGGACTGAGAGAGGTACGCTGTTGCATACGGTTTGGTCTTGCGTTGGTCTGACCCGGTTCTGGAACGGGGTCTGGAGCTGTCTGTCGGAGGTCCTGGGGTGGGATCTCCCCCGCTCCCCCCGGTTAGGTCTGCTACATGTTCTGGAGAATGTGGGCGGGAATATCTACAAACGCCACCTTCTGCTGCTGGGTCTAGTGGTGGCTAAGCGGGACCTGGCAAGGGCTTGGAAGAGTGACCGGGCTCCGCCACTAGGGGCCTGGAAGGCAGGCCTTGATTATTTTATGGGACTGGAGCGGCCCGTGTTTGAGGCCAGAGGATGCCCACGGAAACACTTTAAAATATGGAAGCGGTGGGCAGACTACAGGGGGTTGACTCTGGAACCTCCAGCTGCCCCGGACGAAGGCTTGCCTACTGTAGAGGACCTTCAGGCCTAGAATGACACTCGAAGACTGCTATATCATGATCTATTGACGGAACTGTTGTGATCACGTGCATGGGGTTAGGGTGGGATAAGGGGTGGGTAGATGGGACACTGGGTAGTTGGGGGGGGACTGGGGTGGTGGGGGGGGTTTGTTTCCCTTTCCCCTTTTCACTTTCCTTTCCTCCAATTGATTGGGTTGTACGTATATTGAAATGTGCTTTGCTACTTGACAGTGTCTTCCAGATTATGGAAAATTGTGATTATCCCTTGCCTAATCAACCAATAAAACCTGTTGTGAAAAGAAAAAAAAACATATGAAAGTTGCACAATTATGGATGAGGCCGGGTGGCCACTCGAACTATATATTAAAAAAGTGGTATAAGAGATACCAATCGAACAGTGGTTAGGCCTAGGGCCTAGGGAATCACTGGGACCAATCGGGACTAGCAATGCTGAAGTCGGGAAAAGCCCGCGGGACTCGGGTGCAGCGTTTAAAGCACACGCATGCACCAATGCAAAGTCAATGGTGCGTAAAAGTTATAAAGTTACTGTTGTAGGAACCTTCCAATTGACCTAGAAGGACAAAACTTAAGACACATACACTAGAGGTGTGTACCAGTGTGGGAACACCGGCGTTGCTGAGTTACCTCACCCACAGGAAGCGGGTGCACAGGTGCGAAGTAGTGCCGGGTTTCGTCACGCAGGTCGATGGTGCCTGAAGATGAAGATGCTACAGGCGTCGGGAAGGAGAAGTGTCCGGTGTGATCCAAGGGTAGATCGAAGTTGTACAGTACCTGAAAGCAGAGGGGACAGAGTCTGGGTCACTCAGCAGTGACCAGGGTGGAACCAGGAAGGAACCAGGCAATGTTGGGCGCAATCAGGTGGTTGTCGAGAAGCTTCTCTCCACTGCCACGTAGACTCTGGGGCACCGAGGATGTCCAGGAGTGGATCACAAGCTGTCCCACAAAGGCTCTTGCTGTCGGCGGTGTCGGCTTCGGGATTGGAGCAAACAACCCTTGGCAAGAGCAATCCATGCAGGACTGGAAGATTGCTTCTTTCTCGGACTAGCAAAGTCAGAGAGGGTGCTCCTTTTCAGGGGAGCGAGGGCCAGTCCAGGGCAACCGGACTGGCAGTGTAAATTTGAAGGTTCGTCGGTTCTAGGGCCACAAGCCAACGGGCAAGTGACCGGACCAAAGCATTGAGCCAAAAGTTGCAGAAGGGCCCCACGCAGCACTCGGTGAGTGGAGAGGGGTAAGCTTTGGTGCAGGAGTGGCTCAGGGCTGGGGCTTCTCAAATCCCAATGCACAGCTTCGAGGATGCCTCAGGAGCTGTACGGTCAGCGCCTCGTGGTCTTTCCAAGATGGCCGGCCCCACACTTCAGGTCGCCTCCACGGGTCTCAGCTTTGCAGGGACTGTGGATCGGGCTGTTAGAAAGCAGGAACTCTGGGTCTAGTTGAACTCTGTCTCTCGAGTTTTGGCGGGAACTGCAACAAAGCAAACGTTGAGGTGCTGGATGGTGCCTGTTTGCACAGGGTGGTCACTCCTTGACCACAAGGGAGATTCTTCAGTCTTCTACGTCGAGTAGGATGTCGAACGTTCCAGAGTTTCGTTTCATAAGTTTCAGTCAGGATAATCTGAATGCTTGGGCATTGCTTCTACTCTTATACCAATCTGGTGGGCTGGATTACCTGCTAGGTCCCTCCTATGGGTGGGACCCAGGAAGGGGGTGGTTACACCCCTTTCCCTTTGTCCAGGCTTGCGCTGGGACTGTGGCTGGTGTGCCCCAGAACCGGTTTGACCGGATTATGCAAGGGGAAGCCTTGTGCTCCTTAGGCACTGTCTGGTTTCTTTCAAACCTCCCTCCTACAATCCACTATGTCCTTTCTGGGGTGGTGTGACACCTCCTCGCGACAGGAAAGCCTTTGTCCAGGCCTCCTCGGCTGAGTGTCGGTCAGCAGCAGGAGGTCAGACTTGTGTCTGTGACAGAAGCGTCCATTTTGTGATGCTGAGGCTCTTTTAAAATCAACTGCGTTTTAGCAAAGTAACATGTCTTCTCCCTCTAGAGTGGTGGAATGCTATCCCCGTCGACAGGACTGTCAAGGGGATAGTATTCCAAATCGTATGACACCTTACACGACATGTTTTGATAAAGCCAAACCAAAGTTAACATATAACTGCGATGGATTATAATGCACTTAATAGTATATGGTATGGCATTATCCCGGAACAGCTAAGGGAATTGGTCCCGACAGCTGCAGACAGGCTCATCGCATGCTAGAGCACCATCTCACATAAAACCAAGCACTCTGCCTCCAGGATTGGTAAGGCCTGCCATAGGAGTGACTTATAGGTGGATATATGATGTTACAACGCGTCCTTTTACAATGCATACCATGACCACGGATCCATTACAACGCAGGTCATGTTACAACGGATCCCTTTACAACGCAATTCACTACAACGCAGGTACTATTACAACGCAATACCATTACATCGTAAGTATAATTACAGGTAAGTAAATAAAATTAATATTTAAAGTAAATAATTATTAATGTATTATTAATTTAAATTATTTATTATTAAAAAAATAAAACATATTTTAATATAATTAATTTAAATTTTTTAAATTGTAAATATATATTAAAAATAACCCTGTACCCCAAAACCCAACCCCAGCCCTTAAACCTAAAAATACCCCTGTACCCCAAAACCCAACCCCAGCCCTTAAACCTAAAAATACCCCTGTACCCCAAAAAACCAAACCCAGCCCTAAAACCTAAAAATACCCCTGTACCCCAAAACCCAAACCCAGCCCTTAAACCTAAAAATACCCCTGTACCCCAAAACCCAAACCCAGCCCTAAAACCTAAAAATACCCCTGTACCCCAAAACCCAAACCCAGCCCTTAAACCTAAAAATACCCCTGTACCCCAAAACCCAAACCCAGCCCTAAAACCTAAAAATACCCCTGTACCCCAAAACCCAAACCCAGCCCTAAAACCTAAAAATACCCCTGTACCCCAAAACCCAAACCCAGCCCTTAAACCTAAAAATACCCCTGTACCCCAAAACCCAAACCCAGCCCTAAAACCTAAAAATACCCCTGTACCCCAAAACCCAAACCCAGCCCTTAAACCAAAAAATACCCCTGTACCCAAAAACCCCAAAAAAGATAAACTTACCTATAATTATACTTACGATGTAATGGTATTGCGTTGTAATAGTACCTGCGTTGTAGTGAATAGCGTTGTAAAAGGATCCGTTGTAACATGACCTGCGTTGTAAAAAATCCGTGGTCATGGAATCCGTTGTAAAAAACTCTGTGGTAACAGTTGTACACCCTTATAGGTATATATGTGTCCAGTTAGGTTTAGATATAGGAATACTATATCTAAGCAAGGGGTGATTACACCAACTTGCCCCAGCTGAGTGATCAGCCAGTTGTGTCGATTTAAGTACCAGCCAGGGGATATGCTGCGGCCCCTGGTAGGCCTTGTTGGCCGAGTGCCGTCAAGGTGTGCTGCAACACCTGGGATACAGTGGAGCGGGTATGTGAGTGATGAATGTAAAGAAAAAGTCAGTGAGTTAAAAATTGTCCTGGTATAACTTATACAAAGATTATTTATTCTAAGACTACTGGACAATGTTAAAAACAGTGTATGTCGATACAGTGAAGGCTTAATTAAGACCAAGTGTATCTGTGATATGTGTTAGGTCTACATGTTTCAAACCAACAAAGGGATTTACCGGTTTTTCTTCAGGACCACAAAATATATAAAGGAATTGGGTGGTCAGGGTACACTAACACCCTGCCATACCTGCAACCCTTTTGGACCCAAATAACAAGTTGCTATGAGGGTGAAAAAATGTAACCCAGAGGTGGTTACTTTTCAAAAAGCTAAAAAACCTGTGAAGAAAGAGAGGATCATAGGTCATCAAAACTAGTTACGTGCCTGCAACGTAGTGAAGTGACGCAGTCTGCTCTTTCTGTGAATCATCCCACATTCATTTAATGCGAATTATCCAAAGTGAGGTGAATCAGCGTTGTTTCTCAGTGGACGTTAAGATTCTAACACAGCACACCTATCAATGTAAGTGTGAGGGTGAACACGCATATATATTTTGTAGCTAGTTCGTTATGAGCTGTATAGTGCATGCCTTAGTCATACTCATAACTTAATGGTGCCAGGGATTACCGACGTGATAATAGTTCAACTTGATCCAAAGTTACATACAAGACAAAACAGACGACACATAAAACACATAATGCCAAAATTTAAAAATGCTCACTCCTCATTAGGGGATTTTTGGCTGCACGGGGATTGAGGGGAGAGGTCACAGTGCACGAAACATATTCTGTAGATTGAAAAAGAGAGGGGAACAAATCAGCTCGAAGTCCGGCAGAATAATCCACAGTGCCATCCTTCCGCTTGAGTGAAAAGAAAAGGAAACAGGCGCATTTCCTATTCTTGCAATCGTCGTCTACTTACAGTTTCAGATGCTATAGATCGACCAACAACCTATTCCGCCCCTCCCCGCACCCGTGAGGAAGCAAGAGCAGCGCCGAAGGTAAAGGCGGCCGCCATTGGGGGCGGGGTGGGCGTGGTTAGCATGGCGTGTTGACGTCACGCGGCCACGTGATCGAGATACGGAAGCCCGTTCAGGCAGAAGGGGGTTACCATAGGGACGGAGGTAAACAAACCTCCGTTTCACATGATTCTGCAGGCGCAAGGGATACCATGATCTATGTTAAATAAACAATTTCAGATACCCATGCAAGGAGTGTTTTTAAAAAGGGAAAAGGTCGGGGCCCAAGGGTCATTCATTGCAATTAAGGACTCCTCGATAAAGAGGGGTCTTGACACCAAAACTGGAATGTGAAGGGTTGGCTAAAAAATAATGGACAAAAGGGATGTGTCCAAAGCAATCTACTCAAAAATGTGCAACAGTAGGTCTGGCAATAGTATGAAGGGATTGTTTTTATAATCTATCCGGGCAAAACAAGAAAACAACAGCAAAGACTGGGTAGAAAGTCCTTAAATATCGACCTCACAAGGGTGTTCAGGAAAGTACATTCGCCCAGGGTATATTATCATTCAGACCATGTTTGTGGGTAGATAGTCTATACACCCATCTCTGCTCCTTCTCATATAGACGTTTCTGCATGTTTGGTCCCGGAGTCACTTGCTCAATGATAGTCCAAAACATATCATTAGGTGTGTGGCCTTTCTCAAGAAAATGGTCGGTAAGTCGGGTTGCATTTTTCTTGCAGCGTATGGTGCTGCGATGTTCGCATATCCTTTGTTTGACCTTTCGAGTCGTCATCCCGATGTACCGTTTCTTGCAGGTGCATTCGATCAAATATACCACATTTTCACTGTTGTAGTTAGTATGTGAAATTTGCCTCCAGGTCTTACCAGTTTCTAGGTCCAGAGTTTTTGTGTTCCTGGTCAGATGGCACACACTGCAGTCTCTGCAGCGATAATGGCCGGTTACATCCGGTAGACCCCAAATTTTGGTAATGGATGGTGTGGTAGGAGCCATCTTTGTTTTTGGTCTGGTGTTGACAAGAGTGTCTTTCAAGCTCTGTGACTTCTTAAAAGAAAACAAAGGTTTCTCCCAGTGTAGATTGCCAGTGTTTATGATAGTCCAATGTTTATTTATACTTCTGGTGACCTGGTTTGATATTGAATTGAATGTAGTCACACATGTTAGAGGTACTTCCTCATTGGTTCTGGTTTTTTCTTCAAGGAGTGCATCTCTGGGCTGGTTTCTGGCCCTCTTTTGGCATTTTTTCACTATCTTATTAGGATATCCACGGTTCCCTAATTTTTCAGATAGGTCCTCTGCTTGTTTCTTATATTCAGATAGTTTGCTGCAGTTTCTGCGCAGTCTTAAAAACTGCCCGTAGGGTAGATTCTCCCTTAGTGGCCGAGGATGGAAACTTTCGAACCTTAGGAGATTGTTTTTTGAGGTAGGTTTGTAGTGAGTTCTTGTCTCCAGATGATATCCTTCTTTGCTGATAACTACGTCGAGAAAGATAATTACCTCTTTGTCGTAGCAATTTGTGAACCTGAGGTTGTTGTCACAAGTGTTTATCCAGGCGATGAATTGATCAAGGAGTTCAACCGGTCCTTGCCAAATGGCAAGGACGTCATCAATATAACGTCTCCAAAAGGTCAGATTTTTACGATATGGATTTGTGTCGTTCAGAACAAATTTGTTTTCAAAGTCATAAACGTACATACCAGCTATGCTGGGGGCAAAAACGCTTCCCATAGACGTGCCCCCGGTTTGTAAGAATAGGGTTCCTTCAAATTCGGAGTAATTAAGGCCAAAGTAGCACATTCCAAAATGAAGGCCTTGGGTGTGTGAAAAGGCCAGTCTGCATTCTCTAGGGTATTCCCCAGGACACGGATGGTATCGTCCTGGCGTATGCTTGTGTACAAGCTTTCAATCTCGAAACTCAGTAACACAGTATTATCATCAACCTCTACATTCTGTAATAGATTTAGTAGGCTCTTGGTATCTTGTAGATAGGTTGTTGATTTTTGAACAATAGTCTTAAGGAAAAAATCACAGAACCTAGAGAGTGGTTCTAGTAAGGAGCCAATGCCAGAAACAATTGGACGTCCTGGGGGGGGGTAACCTACCCTTATGCATCTTGGGTAAGATGTAAAAATAGGGGATTTTTCCTTCAGTAGTACATAAATAATCTGCTTCTTGTTTGGATATTGCCCCATTGGACTCTGCCATTTCGACCAATTGACAAATTTCAGCTTTCAAATCACTTGCGGGATCAGTGTTTAAGATTTGATAGTTTCTAGTGTCGCTAAGGAGTCGGACACATTCCTCGCGGTAGGCAGTCATATCCATAACTACCAGTCCACCACCTTTGTCAGCTGGTTTTATTATAGTGGTTTCACAAGTACGTAGTTCTTTTAATGCTGTCTTTTCTGCATTGCTTAGGTTCTGGAATTGGGAGGATGCCTGCATCTTTTCCACATCATTATAAACAGCCTGTTCAAAAGCCATTAGTTCAACTGGGGTGGTGTGTGGCGGTGGCATAAAGGTGGATTTCAATCTTGGTCCACTCTCATTCTCCACTTCACAGTCTCTTGGTTGGCCTTGCTTCTCAAAAAAGGCCTTCAACCTTAGTTTCCTAAAGAAATTGGCCAATTCGCAGTGTAATTGGAATTTATCCAACCGGGCTGTGGGAATATAACCAAGTCCTTTGTTAAGAACGTTCTCTTCAATAGTTGTTAGAGGTTTTGAGGATATATTGGTGACTAGGGTTTCGCACTGCTCGTGCCTGCCTTGCTCTTCGTTCTGTTGCTCACTGGGTCGTCTTCCTCCCAGTGCACTTGATTGGGTTGTCTGTTTTTTCCTCTTCCCCTTCTGCCCCTGTGAAAAAAGGGGGCCGAAACTGATTTTGATGGAAAGGGGGAGGTTGGAAATGCGGCTGAAATGGAGGTTGCCATCCATACATTTGGAAATTTGCTGTTTGGTTGAAAGGATCTTGGAACATAGGTGGATTAAATCCAGGCCAAAAGTTTCCTTGCCCTCTTCTACCTCCTCTTCCTCGCTGTTTATTAACACTGGTGTTTGACCCACTACTACTGCCTGAAGAATTACTTGATGCATCAGAGTCAGATGTAGACTTTTCAGGTGGTTTATAATCAGGGTCAGAGTAGGGGTATGTTTTGACAAATGAAAATCTTTTCAAATCCTTTTGGAATTTTGTGACATTTTGTTGAGTCAGGTTGTCCTTGTATTCAGTTATTTCCTTATTTATTTCATCAAGTCTTCTTTTGTAACCAGTTATACTCGTCTTGATATGTGTTTCAGTCTTTTGAATTTCGATTTGGATAGTTTCTGACAGTCTTAAGGCTGTCTTTAAAATTAGTACAATCCAATCGTGCGTGCAGTGCCAGGCTATTAGAGCCCAGTCCTTCCTAAATTGGGCATCGTTTAGAAAAATCCGTGGAGCGTTTGTCACCAGAAGGCCCTTTGGGGCCATGTTGTTTGTAACATATTCTTTTAGGATGGTGCCATGTAGTATCGTTCTTATACGTTCCCTTTTCATTTCTGTGAGTTTCTCCCAATCGCCTGTCTGTGATATTGTCTGGGAAATGCTTGCATCTGCAAAACCAGAGATCTCGCCAAAGATGGCATCTATCTCCTCTGTGGAATACGTGAGGCCTTGGTTCTCCCCCATGTTGGACAAAATGTGTGTAAGTGAGGTGTATGTAGTGAATAACTTAGGATCAAAGAAGGACAAAATAGACTCTCGCAGCTGTGCGCTGCCAAGGTATATTATAAACAAAATTGGAGAGCAAAGGGATTTTATCCACCTTGGTGGACGGAAGGGTACTCCCGTTCCCCAGGTTAGGTAACTGTATAACAAAATAAGGAGTACCACCAAAGATAAGGCTGGAGAGCGATATCGGTGGGATGAGACTCTAATGAAGAAAAATAAGAAGTCCTTCTTTGTTTTTAAGGAACCCCTCACTCACCGACCTGGTCGGTGACATGCTTCATCATCGGGGCCACCTTGACAGCCGAGTGCCGTCAAGGTGTGCTGCAACACCTGGGATACAGTGGAGCGGGTATGTGAGTGATGAATGTAAAGAAAAAGTCAGTGAGTTAAAAATTGTCCTGGTATAACTTATACAAAGATTATTTATTCTAAGACTACTGGACAATGTTAAAAACAGTGTATGTCGAGACAGTGAAGGCTTAATTAAGACCAAGTGTATCTGTGATATGTGTTAGGTCTACATGTTTCAAACCAACAAAGGGATTTACCGGTTTTTCTTCAGGACCACAAAATATATAAAGGAATTGGGTGGTCAGGGTACACTAACACCCTGCCATACCTGCAACCCTTTTGGACCCAAATAACAAGTTGCTATGAGGGTGAAAAAATGTAACCCAGAGGTGGTTACTTTTCAAAAAGCTAAAAAACCTGTGAAGAAAGAGAGGATCATAAGTCATCAAAACTAGTTACGTGCCTGCAACGTAGTGAAGTGACGCAGTCTGCTCTTTCTGTGAATCATCCCACATTCATTTAATGCGAATTATCCAAAGTGCGGTGAATCAGCGTTGTTTCTCAGTGGACGTTAAGATTCTAACACAGCACACCTATCAATGTAAGTGTGAGGGTGAACACGCATATATATTTTGTAGCTAGTTCGTTATGAGCTGTATAGTGCGTGCCTTAGTCATACTCATATCTTAATGGTGCCAGGGATTACCGACGTGATAATAGTTCAACTTGATCCAAAGTTACATACAAGACAAAACAGACGACACATAAAACACATAATGCCAAAATTTAAAAATGCTCACTCCTCATTAGGGGATTTTTGGCTGCATGGGGATTGAGGGGAGAGGTCACAGTGCACGAAACATATTCTGTAGATTGAAAAAGAGAGGGGAACAAATCAGCTCGAAGTCCGGCAGAATAATCCACAGTGCCATCCTTCCGCTTGAGTGAAAAGAAAAGGAAACAGGCGCGTTTCCTATTCTTGCAATCGTCGTCTACTTACAGTTTCCGATGCTATACATCGACCATCAACCTATTCCGCCCCTCCGCGCACCCGTGAGGAAGCAAGAGCAGCGCCGAAGGTAAAGGCGGCCGCCATTGGGGGCGGGGTGGGCGTGGTTAGCGTAGCGTGTTGACGTCACGCGGCCACGTGATCGAGATACGGAAGCCCGTTCAGGCAGAAGGGGGTTACCATAGGGACTGAGGTAAACAAACCTCCGTTTCACATGATTCTGCAGGCGCAAGGGATACCATGATCTATGTTAAAAAAACAATTTCAGATACCCATGCAAGGAGTGTTTTTAAAAAGGGAAAAGGTCGGGGCCCAAGGGTCATTCATTGCAATTAAGGACTCCTCGATAAAGAGGGGTCTTGACACCAAAACTGGAATGTGAAGGGTTGGCTAAAAAATAATGGACAAAAGGGATGTGTCCAAAGCAATCTACTCAAAAATGTGCAACAGTAGGTCTGGCAATAGTATGAAGGGATTGTTTTTATAATCTATCCGGGCAAAACAAGAAAACAACAGCAAAGACTGGGTAGAAAGTCCTTAAATATCGACCTCACAAGGGTGTTCAGGAAAGTACATTCGCCCAGGGTATATTATCATTCAGACCATGTTTGTGGGTAGATAGTCTATACACCCATCTCTGCTCCTTCTCATATAGACGTTTCTGCATGTTTGGTCCCGGAGTCACTTGCTCAATGATAGTCTAAAACATATCATTAGGTGTGTGGCCTTTCTCAAGAAAATGGTCGGTAAGTCGGGTTGCATTTTTCTTGCAGCGTATGGTGCTGCGATGTTCGCATATCCTTTGTTTGACCTTTCGAGTCGTCATCCCGATGTACCGTTTCTTGCAGGTGCATTCGATCAAATATACCACATTTTCACTGTTGTAGTTAGTATGTGAAATTTGCCTCCAGGTCTTACCAGTTTCTAGGTCCAGAGTTTTTGTGTTCCTGGTCAGATGGCACACACTGCAGTCTCCGCAGCGATAATGGCCGGTTACATCCGGTAGACCCCAAATTTTGGTAATGGATGGTGTGGTAGGAGCCATCTTTGTTTTTGGTCTGGTGTTGACAAGAGTGTCTTTCAAGCTCTGTGACTTCTTAAAAGAAAACAAAGGTTTCTCCCAGTGTAGATTGCCAGTGTTTATGATAGTCCAATGTTTATTTATACTTCTGGTGACCTGGTTTGATATTGAATTGAATGTAGTCACACATGTTAGAGGTACTTCCTCATTGGTTCTGGTTTTTTCTTCAAGGAGTGCATCTCTGGGCTGGTTTCTGGCCCTCTTTTGGCATTTTTTCACTATCTTATTAGGATATCCACGGTTCCCTAATTTTTCAGATAGGTCCTCTGCTTGTTTCTTATATTCAGATAGTTTGCTGCAGTTTCTGCGCAGTCTTAAAAACTGCCCGTAGGGTAGATTCTCCCTTAGTGGCCGAGGATGGAAACTTTCGAACCTTAGGAGATTGTTTTTTGAGGTAGGTTTGTAGTGAGTTCTTGTCTCCAGATGATTTCCTTCTTTGCTGATAACTACGTCGAGAAAGATAATTTCCTCTTTGTCGTAGCAATTTGTGAACCTGAGGTTGTTGTCACAAGTGTTTATCCAGGCGATGAATTGATCAAGGAGTTCAACCGGTCCTTGCCAAATGGCAAGGACGTCATCAATATAACGTCTCCAAAAGGTCAGATTTTTACGATATGGATTTGTGTCGTTCAGAACAAATTTGTTTTCAAAGTCGTAAACCTACATACCAGCTATGCTGGGGGCAAAAACGCTTCCCATAGACGTGCCCCCGGTTTGTAAGAATAGGGTTCCTTCAAATTCGAAGTAATTGCGTTTTAAGGCCAAAGTAGCACATTCCAAAATGAAGGCCTTGGGTGTGTGAAAAGGCCAGTCTGCATTCTCTAAGGTATTCCCCAGGACACGGATGGTATCGTCCTGGGGTATGCTTGTGTACAAGCTTTCAATATCGAAACTCAGTAACACAGTATTATCATCAACCTCTACATTCTGTAATAGATTTAGTAGGCTCTTGGTATCTTGTAGATAGGTTGTTGATTTTTGAACAATAGTCTTAAGGAAAAAATCACAGAACCTAGAGAGTGGTTCTAGTAAGGAGCCAATGCCAGAAACAATTGGACGTCCTGGGGGGGGTAACCTACCCTTATGCATCTTGGGTAAGATGTAAAAATAGGGGATTTTTCCTTCGGTAGTACATAAATAATCTGCTTCTTGTTTGGATATTGCCCCATTGGACTCTGCCATTTCGACCAATTGACAAATTTCAGCTTTCAAATCACTTGTGGGATCAGTGTTTAAGATTTGATAGTTTCTAGTGTCGCTAAGGAGTCAGGACGATACCATCCGTGTCCTGGGGAATACCCTAGAGAATGCAGACTGGCCTTTTCACACACCCAAGGCCTTCATTTTGGAATGTGCTACTTTGGCCTTAAAACGCAATTACTTCGATTTTGAAGGAACCCTATTCTTACAAACCGGGGGCACGTCTATGGGAAGCGTTTTTGCCCCCAGCATAGCTGGTATGTACGTTTATGACTTTGAAAACAAATTTGTTCTGAACGACACAAATCCATATCGTAAAAATCTGACCTTTTGGAGACGTTATATTGATGACGTCCTTGCCATTTGGCAAGGACCTGTTGAACTCCTTGATCAATTCATCGCCTGGATAAACACTTGTGACAACAACCTCAGGTTCACAAATTGCTACGACAAAGAGGAAATTATCTTTCTCGACGTAGTTATCAGCAAAGAAGGAAATCATCTGGAGACAAGAACTCACTACAAACCTACCTCAAAAAACAATCTCCTAAGGTTCGAAAGTTTCCATCCTCGGCCACTAAGGGAGAATCTACCCTACAGGCAGTTTTCAAGACTGCGCAGAAACTGCAGCAAACTATCTGAATATAAGAAACAAGCAGAGGACCTATCTGAAAAATTAGGGAACCGTGGATATCCTAATAAGATAGTGAAAAAATGCCAAAAGAGGGCCAGAAACCAGCCCAGAGATGCACTCCTTGAAGAAAAAACCAGAACCAATGAGGAAGTACCTCTAACATGTGTGACTACATTCAATTCAATATCAAACCAGGTCACCAGAAGTATAAATAAACATTGGACTATCATAAACACTGGCAATCTACACTGGGAGAAACCTTTGTTTTCTTTTAAGAAGTCACAGAGCTTGAAAGACACTCTTGTCAACACCAGACCAAAAACAAAGATGGCTCCTACCACACCATCCATTACCAAAATTTGGGGTCTACCGGATGTAACCGGCCATTATCGCTGCGGAGACTGCAGTGTGTGCCATCTGACCAGGAACACAAAAACTCTGGACCTAGAAACTGGTAAGACCTGGAGGCAAATTTCACATACTAACTGCAACAGTGAAAATGTGGTATATTTGATCGAATGCACCTGCAAGAAACGGTACATCGGGATGACGACTCGAAAGGTCAAACAAAGGATATGCGAACATCGCAGCACCATACGCTGCAAGAAAAATGCAACCCGACTTACCGACCATTTTCTTGAGAAAGGCCACACACCTAATGATATGTTTTGGACTATCATTGAGCAAGTGACTCCGGGACCAAACATGCAGAAACGTCTATATGAGAAGGAGCAGAGATGGGTGTATAGACTATCTACCCACAAACATGGTCTGAATGATAATATACCCTGGGCGAATGTACTTTCCTGAACACCCTTGTGAGGTCAATATTTAAGTACTTTCTACCCAGTCTTTGCTGTTGTTTTCTTGTTTTGCCCGGATAGATTATAAAAACAATCCCTTCATACTATTGCCAGACCTACTGTTGCACATTTTTGAGTAGATTGCTTTGGACACATCCCTTTTGTCCATTATTTTTTAGCCAACCCTTCACATTCCAGTTTTGGTGTCAAGACCCCTCTTTATCGAGGAGTCCTTAATTGCAATGAATGACCCTTGGGCCCCGACCTTTTCCCTTTTTAAAAACACTCCTTGCATGGGTATCTGAAATTGTTTATTTAACATAGATCATGGTATCCCTTGCGCCTGCAGAATCATGTGAAACGGAGGTTTGTTTACCTCCGTCCCTATGGTAACCCCCTTCTGCCTGAACGGGCTTCCGTATCTCGATCACGTGGCCGCGTGACGTCAACACGCCACGCTAACCACGCCCACCCCGCCCCCAATGGCGGCCGCCTTTACCTTCGGCGCTGCTCTTGCTTCCTCACGGGTGCGCGGAGGGGCGGAATAGGTTGATGGTCGATGTATAGCATCGGAAACTGTAAGTAGACGACGATTGCAAGAATAGGAAACGCGCCTGTTTCCTTTTCTTTTCACTCAAGCGGAAGGATGGCACTGTGGATTATTCTGCCGGACTTCGAGCTGATTTGTTCCCCTCTCTTTTTCAATCTACAGAATATGTTTCGTGCACTGTGACCTCTCCCCTCAATCCCCGTGCAGCCAAAAATCCCCTAATGAGGAGTGAGCATTTTTAAATTTTGGCATTATGTGTTTTATGTGTCGTCTGTTTTGTCTTGTATGTAACTTTGGATCAAGTTGAACTATTATCACGTCGGTAATCCCTGGCACCATTAAGATATGAGTATGACTAAGGCACGCACTATACAGCTCATAACGAACTAGCTACAAAATATATATGCGTGTTCACCCTCACACTTACATTGATAGGTGTGCTGTGTTAAAATCTTAACGTCCACTGAGAAACAACGCTGATTCACCGCACTTTGGATAATTCGCATTAAATGAATGTGCGATGATTCACAGAAAGAGCAGACTGCGTCACTTCACTACGTTGCAGGCACGTAACTAGTTTTGATGACTTATGATCCTCTCTTTCTTCACAGGTTTTTTAGCTTTTTGAAAAGTAACCACCTCTGGGTTACATTTTTTCACCCTCATAGCAACTTGTTATTTGGGTCCAAAAGGGTTGCAGGTATGGCAGGGTGTTAGTGTACCATGACCACCCAATTCCTTTATATATTTTGTGGTCCTGAAGAAAAACCGGTAAATCCCTTTGTTGGTTTGAAACATGTAGACCTAACACATATCACAGATACACTTGGTCTTAATTAAGCCTTCACTGTATCGACATACACTGTTTTTAACATTGTCCAGTAGTCTTAGAATAAATAATCTTTGTATAAGTTATACCAGGTCAATTTTTAACTCACTGACTTTTTCTTTACATTCATCACTCACATACCCGCTCCACTGTATCCCAGGTGTTGCAGCACACCTTGACGGCACTCGGCTGTCAAGGTGGCCCCGATGATGAAGCATGTCACCGACCAGGTCGGTGAGTGAGGGGTTCCTTAAAAACAAAGAAGGACTTCTTCTTTTTCTTCATTAGAATCTCATCCCACCGATATCGCTCTCCAGCCTTATCTTTGGTGGTACTCCTTATTTTGTTATACAGTTACCTAACCTGGGGAACGGGAGTACCCTTCCGTCCACCAAGGTGGATAAAATCCCTTTGCTCTCCAATTTTGTTTATAATAGGCCTTGTTGGCACCTATGCCCTGAGCACCTATAGTGCATGGTACAGGGGCTGACAAGGAGTCCAGTTCCAATTGGGTTATGTACCTATAGTACATGTATGTGAATTTAGAGAGAGAACAGCAGGTTGTGGGTCTGATTAGCAGGCCCACAGCCACATTAAGTCAAAAACCAGTGAAGCAAAAAGCAAAAATTTGGGGTGACCATAGGATAGCAGACCCTACTCTCCTACACAACACCCCCCCCCCCAAACGCAGGGACATTAAACTTAACCTTGACCAGATAAGTCTTCGTGTTCTAAGTGGAAGTACCTGGAGAGACCATCTGCATTACCATGGTCAGTCCCTGGGCGGTGCTCCACTGTAAAGTCCATCCCCTGTAGGGAAATGGACCACCTGAGCAGTTTGGGATTTTCACCCTTCATCTGATTTAGCCACAAGAGGGGCTTATGGTCTGTCTGAATTAGAAAGTGAGTTCCAAACAAGTATGGCCTCAACTTCTTCAGGGCCCAAACCACAGCAAAGGCCTGCCTCTCAATAGCTGACCAACGTTTCTCCCTGGGGGTCAGCCTTCTGCTAATAAAAGCAATGGGCTGGTAATGACCATCTATATTAAGTTGTGAAAGCACAGCTCCCACCCCCAACTCAAAAGCATCTGTCTGTACAATGAACTGTTTGGAGTCTCAGGACTCTTTAGGATAGGTGCAGAGCACATGGCCTTCTTCAGGTCATCAAATGCCTTTTGACAGCTAACTGTCCACTGAACCTTTTTTGGCATCTTCTTGGATGTCAAGTCATTTAATGGTGTCACAATGGACCCATCGTTTTTCACAAACTTTCTGTAATACCCAGTCAGGCCCAAGAAGGCTCTGACTTGTGTCTGGGTAGTTGGAGGAGCCCAGTCCTGTATGGTCTGGATCTTGCTCTCCAATGGTTGAACCTGACCCCCACCTACTAGGTGGCCCAGGTACACAACCTTGCTCTGCCCTATCTGGCACTTAGTAGCCTTAATAGTCAGGCCTGCCTTTTGCAGGGCCTCCAGAACCTTCTTCAGGTGGATCAGGTGATCCTCCCAGGTGGAGCTAAAGACAGCAATATCATCTAGATATGCTGCACAAAAGTCATCCAACCCAGCAAGGACTTGATTCACCAACCTTTGGAAGGTGGCAGGTGCATTCTTCAAACCAAAGGGCATCACCACAAACTGATAATGTCCACTAGGGGTAGAGAATGCTGTTTTGGCTTTAGACTCCTCAGCTAACCTGATTTGCCAATAGCCAGCAGTCAAATCAAATGTGCTCAGAAATTTGGCAGAAGCCAACTTATCAATGAGCTCATCTGCTCTTGGAATGGGATGTGCATCTGTCCTTGTGACAGCATTGAGACCTCTGTAGTCCACACAAAACCTCATTTCTCTCTTTCCATCTTTGGTATGAGGTTTTGGCACAAGGACTACTGGGCTGGCCCATGGGCTCTCTGATGGCTCAATCACTCCAAGCTCAAGCATCTTTTGCACCTCAGCCTTTATACAATCCCTGTCATGGTCAGGTTGCCTGTAGATCTTATTATTCACAGGCAGACTGTCACCAGTGTCCACCTCATGGGTGCACCAGTTAGTTTGACTGGGTGTGAGTGAAAACATGTGTCTGTGGGCCTGCAACACCTGTCTGCAGTCCACCTGTTGCTGCTCAGTGAGGCTGCCTGCCAAGGCTACTCCATCAACTGAACCATCATCAGGGTTCTGGGAAAGCAGGTCTGGGAGAGAGTCACTCTCTTCCTCCTGTTCCCCGTCTGTGGCCATGAGCAGGCTCATGTCCTCCCTGCCAACAAATGCTTTCAAACGATTTACATGGAGCACCCTGTGGGGGCCCCTAGGGGTTCCAAAGTCAACCACATAGGTGACTTCTCCCTTTTTCTCAACAATAGGGTAGGGTCCAGTCCATTTGTCCTGGGGTGCTGCTGGGGCCACTGGCACCAACACCCACACCTTCTGCACTGGCTGGAACTCAACCAGAACAGCCTTTTGGTTATGCCAAGCTTCCTGTAATTCTTGACTGGCCTCCAGGTTTTTGGATGCTCTCTCCATGTATTCAGCCATCCTGGAGCGGAGACCAAGTACATAGTCCACAACATCTAGCTTAGGCTTTTTGAGAGGTAACTCCCATCCTTCCTTCACCAAACATAGTGGACCCCTCACAGGGTGCCCAAACAAAAGTTCAAAAGGGCTGTAGCCAACCCCCTTCTGTGGGACCTCTCTGTAAGCAAAGAGCAAGCAGGGTAAAAGGGTGTCCCATTTTCGCCTAAGCTTCTCTGGTAATCCTTGTATCATTCCCTTGAGGGCCTTGTTGAACCTTTCAACAAGCCCATTGCACTGTGGGTGATAGGGTGTGGTAAACTTGTAGTTTACTCCACACTCCTTCCACATTGCTTTTAAGTATCCAGACATGAAGTTGGTACCTCTGTCTGAAAGAACCTCCTTTGGAAAACCCACTCTTGAGAAAACTGCAAGAAGGGCCTTTGCCACAACAGGTGCTGTTGTGGTCCGCAGGGGAATTGCCTCTGGGTACCTGGTGACATGATCCACTACCACCAGTATAAATCTGTGCCCGGATGCTGTTTGAGGATCCAAGGGACCCACAATATCTATTCCAACTCTTTCAAAGGGTACCCCCACCACAGGTAGTGGTATCAGGGGGGCCTTTATTGTGCCACCTGACTTACCACTGGCTTGGCAAGTGACACAGGAGCGACAAAACTCCTTGACATTTTCTGACATATGAGGCCAGTGAAAGTGAGGAACAAGCCTGTCCCAAGTCTTATTCTGGCCTAAGTGTCCTGCAAGGGGAATATCATGGGCCAAGGTAAGAAGGAAGCCCCTGAATTGCAAAGGTATGACCAACCTCCTGGTGGCACCAGGCTTGGGGTCTCTAGCCTCTGAATAAAGGAGCCCATCATCCCAATAAACTCTATGGGTACCTTGAGCATTGCCTGCAGCCTCAGCAGCAGCTTGCTGTCTGAGGGGTTCAAGGGAAGGCCAATCTAATTGGGCTTGCCCCAGGTCTGCCCTTGAGGGTCCCCCTGTCCCCAGAAACTCAACCTGATCACGTTCAAGTTCCTCAGAGACTGTCTCCTCTTGGACTGCAGAATCAGCCTCCTGTGAAGTCTGATCCTCAACCTGGGGCAAGTGGGAAGGCACAGCCTTAACCCTCTTGCTCTTCCTCTTGGGTTGTGGTTGGTCTATAGTTTCAAGATCCACCACAGGTTCAGTAGGCACTTCTGTGCCTGAGTCCTGGTTACAGCAAGGACATGTGCTGAAATCCCTAGCATTTCTGCATGAGTCCTGTACTCCACTTCTGACCAAACTGAGTTTTCCAGATCATTGCCTAACAGACAGTCTACTGGGAGGTCTGCACTAACAACAACTTTCTTTAGGCCATTTGCCCCTCCCCAGGAGAAGTTCACAACAGCCACACTATGTGTAGTAGTGGCATTGCTTGCATTGGTCACTAGGTAATTCTCACCTAGTACAATCTGACCAGGGTCCACAAAGTTAGGTGTCACCATAGTGACACTAGCACAAGTGTCCCTGTAGGCCTGAGCCAGTTTCTCATTTATCAAAGGCGTCTGTCTATACTTGCCCAAGTTACTGGGACTCACAGTAGTGGGCATGCTTATGTCCACATCATAGAGCAGAACTGCCTGAGTAGGGATTCTGACTAGGCCAGATTCCATCTCAGTACCCAGGGTCAACCCTAATAAACCCTTTGGCTGTGTACCACCACTGCTAACTGTACTAGGGAGTGCAGGTGCTTTAGGAGCTGCAGTGGTGGGGACTGGATTTTTCTTGGTGCATTCACTGCCCCAGTGTGAAACTGATTTGCAGGTATTACACCAAGGTTTCTTTGGGCCATCATTCTTCTTCTTTTTGTTACCAGTTTGGGAACCACCCTCCTTATTAGAATTTTGGGAGCCTGAAGAAGACTTCTGGTCTTTTTCTTTATCTTTCTTATCCCCACCCTTCTGGTCTGTTTTCTTCTGGTCACCACCATGGTTCTGGGGTTTCTGCTTAATCCTTGTTCTGACCCATTTGTCCGCCTTCTTTCCCAATTCTTGGGGAGAGGTCAGATCAGAGTCAATAAGGTATTGATGCAACAGCGGGTTCTGACAGTTATTAAGGATCTGCTCTCTCATTATAAGATTGTACAATCCTGTGTAGTCTGAGACTTTACTTCCCTGCAGCCAACCCTCCAGAGCCTTAGTGGCACAATCAACAAAATCAGTCCAGTCCTGAGTCTGAGCTTTTTGGGTATCTCTGAACAACAACCTGTATTGCTCAGTGGTTAGGCCAAACCCTTCAATAAGAGCACTCTTCAGGACAGAGTAGTTTTTGGCATCCTCAGGTCTAACTGTGAGGAGCCTATCCCTCCCTTTCTCAGAAAAGGAGTACCATAAAATTGCAGCCCACTGTTCCTGAGGAACCTGCTGTACCATGCAGGCTCTCTCAAGAGCGGTCATCCATTTGTGGATGTCATCCCCTTCCTTGTAGGGGGCTACAATCTTTGTCAGGTTTCTATTATCATAGGCCCTGTCTTTCTCTCTAGGAATATTGCTGCCACCAATGGAATCTAATCCACACAACTTTTGTTCTCTTCCTAAAGCAAGTTTAGCTTGAGCCAAGGCTATCTCTTCCCTCTCTATCTGGAGTTGGACAGCCCTCATCCTGGCCCTATGCTCTTTCCTCTGGGGGGAAGTCATTCCCCTTTGAGATTCCCTTGAGGCACTAGAAATGTGAGAGTCCCTGGAAGGTGATCTCACTCTTCTATTACCTAGGGGAATTGTGTTATAGGATCTGGGGAGGTGCTGGCCCTCTCCATTCCCATGTAGGTCCAGGTTGGTCTGGTTAAGCCTGCCAACTAGTACCTGGTTACCCCTCTGATTCTGACCTGACTCATCCTCTTCTGATTCTGGGTCTTCTTCATCCTCTACCTCTGGGGTGTCCTCATTCTCAGGGGGGTTACTCCATTTCCTGCATCTTGGGGAACTGCACTAGCTTTCTCCAAATCATCCTTTTCTAGGACTGCTATCAGTGAAGGAATGGTGGGGTTGTGACCCCCTTTTAGCCCTCTTGTAATGCATAAGGCACTCAAGACTTTATGGCTAAGGTTGTCATATCTGGAGGGTGCCTTGGAAAGGTCAATCACCGCAGGTAGAGAGCTGGAAGCTTCACCTGTGCCAGGCATGACTGCTAGTGAGGTGCAAGTGGTGCACTTACCTACACTAAGTGTTTTCCTACTGTACCTTGCTAGTGAGTTGTAGGCAGGGTGTGCTAAGCCCTTTGATCTACAACTACTAAGTTCAGTAGAACTTAAATATGCTAAGCTTTTGTTTATATGTACCTAAGGTACTTGATGTGATCTTTCAATTTGATAAAAAAGATTGCAATGGTAAAACAACAGCAAGCTCAAATCCGCACCGCTGCGCACCAATGTGAGAAGTTGGCCTGATATATGATGTTTCCAATTCTGGGGGCACCTTGTATCAGTCCAAACAACCCTTATGGTATCTAGTTGTAAGTCAACCTTATTAGACAAGCTATCCTAATGGTAGCATGGACTAAGCAGCCTTAAAGGCTTAACTCAAGAGGTCGTGTTAAGCGAGTTGTTTTACCAATCACAATCCTGTAATATCAAATGATAGGACACCACACAAGTTATATATTATAAAAAATATATGTATTTATTACTAAAATAATCCTCTATACTCTTTATGAGTCTAGAGGCACAAGCGTTTAAATAAAAGCACAGTTATACATATGAAAGTTGCACAATTATGGATGAGGCCGGGTGGCCACTCGAATCATATATTAAAAAAGTGGTTTAAGAGATACCAATCGAACAGTGGTTAGGCCTAGGGCCTAGGGAATCACTGGGACCAATCGGGACTAGCAATGCTGAAGTCGGGAAAAGCCCGCGGGACTCGGGTGCAGCGCTTAAACCACACGCATGCACCAATGCAAAGTCAATGGTGCGTAAAAGTTATAAAGTTACTGTTTTAGGAACCTTCCGATTGACCTAGAAGGACACAACTTAAGACACATACACTAGAGGTGTGTACCAGTGTGGGAACACAGGCGTTGCTGAGTTACCTCACTCACAGGAAGCGGGTGCACAGGTGCGAAGTAGTGTCGGATTTCGTCACGCAGGTCGATGGTGCCTGAAGATGAAGATGCTGCAGGCGTCGGGAAGGAGAAGTGTCAGGTGTGATCCAAGGGTGGATCGAAGTTGTAGAGTACCTGAAAGCAGAGGGGACAGAGTCTGGGTCACTCAGCAGTGACCAGGGTGGAACCAGGAAGGAACCAGGCAATCCCCGGCGCAATCAGGTGGTTGTCGAGAAGCTTCTTTCCGCTGCCACATGGACTCTGAGGCACCGAGGATGTCCAGGAGTGGATCACGAGCTGTCCCACGAAGGCTCTCGCTGTCGGCGGTGCCGGCTTCGGGATTGGAGCAAACAACCCTTGGCAAGAGCAATCCACGTAGGACTGGAAGATCGCTTCTTTCTCGGACTAGCAAAGTCAGAGAGGGTGCTCCTTTTCAGGGGAGCGAGGGCCAGTCCAGAGCAACCAGACTGGTGGTGTAAATTCGAAGGTTCGTCGGTCTGGGGCCACAAGCCAACGGGCAAGTGACCGGACCAACGCGTTGAGCCAAAAGTTGCAGAAGGGCCCCACGCAGCACTCGGTGAGTGTAGAGGGGTGATCTTCGGTGCAGGAGTGGCTCAGGGCTGGTTCTCAAACCCCAATGCACAGTTTCGAGGATGCCTCAGGAGCTGCATGGTCAGCGCCTCGTGGTCTTTCCAAGATGGTCGGCCCCACGCTTCAGGTCGCCTCTACGGGTCTCAGCTTTGCAGGGACTGTGGATCGGGCTGTTAGAAGGCAGGAACGCTGGGTCTTGTTGAACTCTGTTGCTCGAGTTCTGGCGGAAACTGCAACAAAGCAAACGTTGAGGTGCTGGATGGTGCCTGTTTGCACAGGGTGGTCACTCCTTGATCACAAGGGAGATTCTTCAGTCTTCTACGTCGAGTAGGATGTCGAAGGGTTAAGAGTTTCGTTTCATAAATTTCAGTCAGGATAATCTGAATGCTTGGGAATTGCTCCCACTCTTATACCAATCTGGTGGGCTGGGGGACCTGCTAGGTCCCTCCTATGGGTGGGACCCAGGAAGGGGGTGGTTACACCCCTTTCCCTTTGTCCAGGTGCGCGCTGGGACTGGGGCTGGTGTGCCCCAGAACCGGTTTGACCGGATTATGCAAGGGGAAGCCTTGTGCTCCCCAGGCACTGTCTGGTTTCTTTCAAACCTCCCTGCTACAATCCACTATCTCCTGTCAGGGGTGGTGTGACACCTCCCCGCGACAGGAAAGCCTTTGTCCAGACCTCCTCAGCTGAGTTTTGGTCAGCAGCAGGAGGTCAGACTTGTGTCTGTGGCAGAAGCGTCCATTTTGTGATGCTGAGGCTCTTTTAAAATCAACCGCGTTTTAGCAAAGTAACATGTCTTCTCCCTCTAGAGGGGTGGAATGCTATCCCCGTCGACAGGACTGTTGAGGGGATGGTATTCCAAATCGTATGACACCTTACACGACATGTTTTGATAAAGCCAAACTAAAGTTAACATATAACCGCGATGGATTATAATGCACTTAATAGTATATGGTATGGCATTATCCCGGAACAGCTAAGGGAATTGGTCCCGACAGCTGCAGACAGGCTCAGCTCATGCTAGAGCACCATCTCACATAAAACCAAGCACTCTGCCTCCAGGATTGTTAAGGCCTGCCATAGGAGTGACTTATAAGTATATATGTGCCCAGTTAGGTTTAGATATAGGAATACTATATCTAAGCAAGGGGTGATTACACCAACTTGCCTCAGCTGAGTGATCAGCCAGTTGTGTCGATTTAACCAGCCAGGGGTGGCAAAAGATATGCTGCAGCCCCTGGTAGGCCTTGTTGGCACCTATGCCCTGAGCACCTATAGTGAATTGTACAGGGGCTGACAAGGAGTCCAGTTCCAATTGGGTTATGTACCTATAGTACATGTATGTGAATTTAGAGAGAGAACAGCAGGCTGTGGGTCTGATTAGCAGGCCCACAGCCACATTAAGTCGAAAACCAGTGAAGCAAAAAGCAAAAATTTGGGGTGACCATAGGATAGCAGACCCTACTTTCCCACACTGCCCCTTTTTTTAATTGTCTGTAAGCCTTACAATGGTGTAACTTGGAAGAACCAGTAAATCCATGCAAGGCGATTATGCTTCGTTGAGCCATGATTCAATTAAGATTGCCATATCAATTTCTTGACTCAGGATGAGTTTGGCGATGTCGGAGGCATGCTTCACTGCTGATCAGCAATTAAGTAGGAGACCCAAGAGCGGTCACGCGGACTTCACCAGGGGTATGTTGTGGGTTGAGGAGGATAAGGGTACTCGCTTTAAGTTGTTGCTGTTTACCCTTCTGTTTCTCAGTGTGGATGTTCTGTTTGTGTTGATTGTGACCATATGGATTTTATTTTAGTCTTTCCTGTCAGGGAACTGGAAGCTGCTGGTGGTTCCTCGTAGGATAATAAATGAACCAGTGTTTTATCCTCCGATAGATAGTTAAGTTGTTTGAAAGGGCGATAGTGTTTAGTAGCCAGCGACAGGGGTTGATGGTAAGTCTTTATTTCGGGGTGGAGTACTGATTTTTGACTGTGCTTGATTATAAAGAGAGAGTGTTCCGCAAGGTGTAGGATGTTCTTCATTTCGAGAATAACTTCATGGATGCTCTGAGCTATGCTGGCTCTTTGAAGGTTCAGAGCTTCAAGGTCCGTAAGTGTAGACTGTAATAGAGGCCAAGAGACCCAGGGATCAGGGCTTGGTGATCTAGTACACTCAGGGAGCCTGGCAGAGCAGTAGGAGTTCAATCTCCCTGTGGCTGCATTTATGTATGGAGAGGTGTGCAACGGGCCTGTTTTGCTCAGCAGGGTGGCCAAAGGGTGTTTTGGGGAGGTAGGCGACGAGCTCTGGATGACCTGTGTGCTTGCCGCTATGGATGTGGGATGGATACGATGAGTGAATAATGGGGTTGCAGGCCATACCTTTTTGAGAGATTGAGGGGGTGATTGGATTTAGGGGAGATGCTACCCTGAGCACCGTGCTGTAGGGACATCACGATGGGGAGAATAGTGCCCATCTATTCTTTGGGAGAGGGTGTGTAGGATCTGCTTCTTATGGTTACCCACACTTTTTGCTCGATGTGATGCTGTTTTTGACTAGTCTGACTAGGATCCTGCTAATTAGGCCTCCAGTCTATCTGCTTTGTCCCTAAATTGTTGTGTTCAGTACTGAGGTACATCCCAGATTGGATACTGGGAAACCCTTGTCAGTCCCTACTATATGGTACCCATGTACCCAGGGTATAGGTACCCCAGAGATCTCCCATGGGCTGCAGCATGTAATATGCCACCCATGAGAGACCATTCAAAATGGATCTACAGGCCTGCCATTGCAGCCTGTGTAAGTTGGTGCATACACCACTTACTAAAGATATAGGTTTGCTATATCTAAGGGTCACTACACTTAAAACCTATAAGTCACCCCTATAACAGGCCTTTACAGTACTGAAGGCCGGATGCTTGGTTCTAAGTGAGAGGGTGCCCATGCATAAGCAGGACACCCCTGCAGCCTACAGAGTCCATTCACCGTCAGTGAGAATGGACTCCGTATACTACAGCGTAATCACGCGATGACCATCTCAAAACGGCTGCAACGAATCCTATCGTGTTTGGCATCAAACATGTTGGAATCATACCCTCACACCGTAAACGGTGTGGGAGGTATAATTCCAAGCACTGGAAAAGCCCTCCATTAGGCTCTCAGTGTTCCCGGTACCAGCCTTCATGACCTGGACAGCACAAAATGGTTGCTGGAGACCATATACACATTTCTGTCCTCCCCCTGCTAAGCCAAGCTTGAGCAGAGGAAGGTGGAATAATAGGCATCCTGTCACAGGGAGGTGTGACCACCTCCCAGACAGGATTTAGTGTATTAGGGCTGAGTATGAGCGCTTGCAAGCGCCAGAAAGTCTGCATGTGGGGCACATTTGGTGTCCCTGTGCATAGTTCAGTTCAAACCAGTCCTGGGAGCCATTGGCTCCCACTCTGGCGCGACAATGAACAAAGGACATGGGAGTAAACTCTCCCCTGGGAGGTCCCCTGAATCTTCTCAGCCCTTTCCCTATGGTACTTAAGGGCTTACCTGGGTGTAGCGCTTTAGATTCGTCGTGAGATAAGATTCAGAACTGAAACCACTACACTTCTACCGACTGGACACTCTGGACTTCGCTGGACTTCGTTTGGGACTGACTTCATCTCCCTTCCAGTCTGTTGCATCATCTGTGCCTGAGCACCATACAGTATCCGTGTAGGACCTGTGGAGCATCCAAGACACCTGAAGAAATCTCCCTTGAAGTGAAAGAGTCACTTCCCTGCATTCACAGGCACCTTAACACTGCTGACCGGTCTGCTGATCCCATGCCCCTGCGAACTCCAAGGGTTCAACAGCACAGGTGGTGGTTTTCTATGTCCCTCTGGCCTGAGCTGTCCTCTCACCGAGTTTGAGGTCAGAATCTCTCGTGGGGGCTGGATTAACCAAGCCCATGTGCCCCTCATACTTTTGCAAGTGCAAATGCTTGGTGGCAACTTTGTGACATGTGCATTGGGCTCCAAGTAGCCACAACCTCCGGCAACTACTTCCACCAAGATCTTCAGCCACACCACCTTGTGGGCATCGTGGCCTGCTCCTTTTGGTGAACTGCTCGAGGTCCTCTCGCGACTCCTGTGCCTCCGGCCTGTAGGTTCATTTGAGGGTCACCTTTATTTTCCTTGGGCTTCCCTAATTGCTCGGGCCTGCACTGACTCCCCTGCTTGTGGTGTGTCCCCTGGACCTTGCTGGTCCCAACGCAGCACCTTCTTGACTTCCTGCATGGGTTGCATTTGCCAAAGCTTGTTGGCGCTCCTGCTGGACATCGACCCCTCAGCAGTCAACATCCTTTATGGGCCAGCTCATATCTTGGTCTTGGTCTTCCTCAGCGTCGCCTGGTTCTTACAGCTGCTGAGTCAAGGTCATCGACACCCTGAAGCGCCCGACATCGGAAGGCATTCATCTTCCAAGTCTCCTGATCACCCCTAAGTGACATAGACTCTGTCCCCTCTGCTTTCAGGTACTCCTCTTCAAGAATCTATTTTTGGGTTCCTCCGGACTATTTCTCCTCTTCCAGCATCGACAGTTTCCTGAAGTTCTCCAATGTGTTTGACAGTGGTTTCAGATGCCACTTCACACCTATGCACCCAACTTCCCTGGAATAGGTAACTTGGGTACCACAGTATCCACGGGAGGGGTGGCTCTCCAATTTTCTGTCTTCCACTGGGTTTCTTCAGGGTCCACTGGGAAGGGCCTCTAATCTTTAAAAATCCAACTGTGACTTACACATAGACTTGTACGGAGCACGCAGTCGTGTTCACACACTGCACACGTTTTCTGTGGGGTCCCTAACTACTTACCTTGGGTGGTTCTGTGGGTCCCCAGCAATTCTACGTCCCCTTGACATCGTCCTGACTCCAGTTGTGGTTCTTATACCACTTTCTTAGTGTATGGTATGTCCCCCCCAGTGCCCGCTGTGTATTAGTGCTATTTACTGTGAGTTTTTTGCTAAGGTATTGTGTTCTTAGTGTCTATCTCCGTGTGGGAGATACTGTAACGTACTAGATAGTGTTATATAATAAATACATATTTTTATGAATATTTTGTGTGGTTCTTTTTCATTTAATCTATACTATAAAATTGCATTCTGCTAAAACAAGCTGCTTTACACTCCTTCAAGACTAAGCCTGAAGGCTTCTCTCCACAGCTACCACTTGGATAGCTTTTTACGGTTGTCTGAGACCTCCTAAATCACCACAAGGGTTGTCTGGACTGGTGCAAGGAGCCCACTTACATTAGTGGACATCATATACCAGGCCAGCTTCTCAGAGGGTGTTAAGGAGCATAAGGAGGTAGCTTCTGCTTTGGTTTTCGTAAGCGGGAGGCCCTTACCCCGCGACGCTAACTTTGCACTGTAGTGGATACTGCTCTGAAGTGAGTTAGGTTGAGACAGAGGGCGCTAGGGGTGCGTTGAAGGATTGGAGCCCAGCACCTGCTCTTTTAGGGTGGTGAAGAGGTCGTCAAATTCTTTGAGATCCTTGTGTGGTGCTTGGATCAGACCTGTGCTATTTTTATAGATTGTGACGTTAAGGTCAGCTCTTAGGTATGTGAGCGGGCGATTGTAATTTTGGTGCCATAAGTGATGTTTCTCGTTTCAAGAATGTTTAGTAGGTTTATTATGACTGCTCGACATAGTGCTGTTTTCCTGGTTTAGAATATTAGATCATTTACGATGATGTCCTTTTCCATGTAATAGTAATGGTCGAAGATCAGAGTCTCAGGGTGTCTTCTCAGAAAATTGTGTTTGAAGGTTTTTGAAGTGGTCTTGGATAGGTACGAGATAGTGTAGGAGTTACATGCTGTTGCTTTCAGGCAGGATCCTGCCCTACTTGTGAGAGAGAAAAAAGCAGGTTGTGCAGAATGAGTGATTCTTGCCTCATTGATAAAGTGATTCTATCTCTATCTCAGTGACTTCTCTAGAAGGAGGAAATTGAGAGAGAAAAACACAGGTTATGCAGAATATGTGGTTCCATTCGCTTTCCCAGTGACTTCCATAGAACTCTGGTCGGGCTGTCCAAATGCAATGATGATGTGGTGGGTGCCCTAGTCAGAGAGTAGTAATGGGAGTAGTGTGGCTACGATTCAGATAAATTCCCTATCCAGTGTTGTAGGAAGTTTCAAGATAGGATTTCATTATGAAGTGGCAGTAATTAAGTCTAGGATCTGAGGTGAGAGGACCACATACCAGACTCAAAGCCCTCTTTTCTGTGTATTAGGACGTTTAAAGATGGCCACTTCATTGTAAGGGGTGTCCAAACTTCAAGTCTTATTTTGTATTAAAGGGCAAAGGTAGCTTGGGCCTCTTTCCATTCTTACCTGCTGGCTATCCATGTGAAAGGGTCAGGGGATCATTCAGGGATGGCCATTTTGGTTGGGGGAAAACAATAAGAGATATAGAGCAGCAGACTCGCTCTAAAATGGCGGCCCGGTCAGGAAGGCCGAAGCTGCGGGGGCGCTCAGATCGTCACATGCGCTTCCTAGCTCCTTCCAGTTACAGCTTGCATAGGTGCAGAAGTAGACGCGGCAGGGCGGGAGCGGACCTGACTTCTGTGTGCTCGGTGTCATGCGGCTGTCAGGGAGGTCCGCACGCGAGAACATGACTCCCACACATAGGGGTCTGTGAGCCACCTGCAGAAGAATTAAGGCTCGGACTGGGAGCAATAGGCGTCAGCCACAGGTGGGGAACACAGCCGGCCCCCAGGCTGGACCTGGCAGGGATTGTGACAAAGGGCGGCGGCCTCTAGTGGAAGGCCAGCCTGTCCGAGGGCTGCAGCCTGTGATGGTCGTGGCAGCAGGCGGCGGCCTCAAGCGGGGAGCACAGCCCATTCCAGGGCTGCACTCGGTGAGGATCGCAAGCCACCCCTCAGCTGAACTGCAGGTGGTCGATCCGGTTGGTCGTAGGCAGGTGGTTGCACAAGCACTCACCAGGTCTCAGGTATGCATGCTCCTCGGCGGCTAGTAAATGACGCGGTGCCGCCAGCCCAACGCTGCAGGGAAAGATCAGTCGGGCTGGTTGCTCTGAATTCATGAGCTTCCTTCCTCTGTCGCATGACCTAGCAGCGAGCACTGAAGCAGAGGAAGCGATGCCAGACAGTCCCGGGAGGGAATCGGTTGATTTGATTTATTCTCAAAATTACATGTGCGCATGGACATGATGCTATTGCACTTTGAAACACATTTGCTTTGATTTATGAAAGTGCCTTTATCTGGCTTATGCTAAATAGGTCCCAGTTAGGACTCAATGTCATCTTTTTCAAAATGGATGTTTCCTCCTGCAAGTTCACTGTTCATTCTTGCAGCAGACAGCCAAGGAGAGTTATGTTTGTTTATATATATTGCTATTGTCCTTGAAGAACATTTTCCAGTATGAACACAGTAATGTTTCTGTTTCTCAAGGCATGTCTGCTAGCTCACTATACTGCATTGTGGTTGTTCCTGTAACTAGTTTGTCTTGCCATCTCCGGATAACATTAGTATAAAGTGGTCAGAATCAATATTCATGGAGTAGAGTAGTGCTTAGATGCTAAGGAATATGATGTTTAATGGATCCGTGATCTGATTTGCTAAAAGTGTAATTCGTTTGCTCACACAATGATGATTTGGTAGAAATTATGCTTTTCTGTGCAAGAAGAAAATAGGTTACTAAACTGTAACTGTGGTTCTGCAGTACTGGTATCTGTCATAGATTCACATGCTTGAATCATTCCCAGTCGTCAAAGTTTGAGTGCCACAATTCAACAAGAAAAGTAGTGAAATGTTTAAACATAGCTTGGAAAGGCTATAAAGCCTTCACTTTAATAAACATGTCTGTCATTTAAAAGAGAGAAAACTCCAAACAATTAGGTTGCAGTACCTTCTAGAACACTCCCCCCAAAGGATTCTGTCTCTTACATTATTAGAGCACAAATGGGAATATCTACTGTACCAAAGAGAAGGTAAGCCTCTAAGGGGAGGAGGGTGGGTTGCATGTGAATCAATGAAAGATACCAATTCTGGAGAACCACAGTTACATGTAAGTAACGTATTTTCTTCTCTAGTATTGGATCATTCATAGATTCACATGCTTGAATAAGCATCAACACAAGTTAAATAGCACAGCATACATGAATATAAATATATATATATATATTTTTTTTTTTCACTGAAAAAAGCAAAGGTTACAGGTCATTATAGTAACGCTGACATTTCAATCATACTAAACCAGAGATTCAGCAGTTATAGATAGCTGAGCTAGCTATAACTTGTGCCCCTGCAATGCACTCCTATTGACCTCATGTGGGAGCGCAGGTCTAATATACAGGCGAGGAGGCTGGATGAATTTGCGAACCGGTATAGTTTTATTTTCAACAAACTTAGGTTCAGGTAAAACAGATGTCTGGGCGTCACAATAATCCTCTTCAGGTGATTCTTCCTCTTCAAGTATTGGGGCGGAGGGCGATGGTTCAGGCTCCTCATCTTCGGAGTCGAAGGGTGTTCCCCGGAGGCTCATAAAAGAGGATAAAGAAGGAGCCGTCAGACACAAGTTTCCTAAATATATGGGGGGGGGGGGGGGGTAACTTGGCACTGCACCGTGGATGTGTTCAATCTTAGGCACAGATTAGGCTTGAAATCAGTGCTTATGGAATGGGAAAGGACTAGTGAGGAGGGGGGGGGGGGGGGGTTAAGTAAAAGAAATAGGAAGCCCGCGTCTTTAAAGTAAGATTTTTACCCCAATAAACACTATTAGAGGCAGACTCCGCCCATCTCAGTATCATGAGCACATGAAGACATTAACCAAATGCAGGGTTTTTCACGGGTCGCACTTACATCAATAGGCATTAGTATGACCAACAGTGTAATCTACCACCTACATTACGCTCCTCCCGCAACTCTCCGTTACCTTCCCACCTTCCTCCAATCCTCGTGGTAACCCCTCACTCACCGGCCCCTGCCGCAAACTCTCCTGAGTCCGCGGCCGCTCTTCAGCGTCTTCCGGTGGAATCCACCACTCTTCACTCCAGGGCTCGTCCATTTCTTCTCCCTCAATATCTCCTCTCCTGGGCTTCTCCAAGCTGTTCACTCTGCAGGGTATCTCCTTCTTCGCTGCTCCTTCCGACGTCTTCTCCCGCTTTCCAGCTTCGTGTAGATGCCCGCCCTCTTCCTCGCAGACCGCCGATTTCATTGGTTTTCCATGATCACTTCCGGGGTTGCTGTCGTCCTGTAGGGAGACGAAAAGCCGGCATGGATGCGGATGGGGAGTTTCCTCGTTCAGATCTTGAGCCTGATAACGATGATTTCCGGCCCATGGGACCGCATCGGTGGGTACTTCCTCACACCTTACATATTACATCACTCATGGCATGATAAGTGACATCAGTGATGACATCTGAAATGACATCACTCATGACATCATCCAGTGAGAGTGCTTTCTAAATGTTACTGAGTATTAAACATATATACCAAGGAAACTCACTGTGGATGTACTTGTATGGGTAAGTGAATGGGTATGTAAGTGGTGTATAGAAGAGTGACAGGGTATATAAGAGACTATATACATGAAATAGTAGATGTGTGAAGTTTTGTATAGGTAAGTGAATGGGTGTGTCAGTGCATGTATGAGTGAGTGGCTGTGAGTATCTGTAAGGTGACTGAGTTGGTGTATCGGTGATTGTAAATGGGGAATCAGAAAGTGCATGAGTGGCTGAAACTGTGTGTGAGCAGATACATAAGTGTATGTATGGCAAGTGACAGGGTACTTGAGTGGCTGTCCTGGTGCATCAATATGTGTGAAAGTGGGTGTATGGGTGAGTGAGTAGGTATATGAGTGGTTGTATGTGGGACCAAATGGGTGTTTGAGTGGTTGTAAGGGTGAGTAAGTGAGTGTGAGAGGTGGTATGGGAAAGTATGTGGTTCTCTCAGTGACTGTATAGATGAGTGAGTATATGTATCAGTATATGTATAAGTAACTGGGTGGCTGTGTGAGTAAGTGTATGGGTGTATTAGTGGCTGTGTGAGTGACTGTATGGGTGAGTAAGTAGGTGTGTGAGTAGGTGCATGGTTAACTGATTACTCTGTCAGAAGCTGTATGAGTGTCTGAGTGGGTGTGGGAGTGTGTCTATGTCTCTGTGACTGATGTATTGGTAAGTGAGTAGGTGCATGAGTGGCTGTATCTGTGAGTTAGTGGTTCAATAAGTGGATGTGTGAGGAGATGTGTAAGTGTTTGTATGAGTTTTGTAAATTACTTTGTTAGTGATTGTGTGGTAGTGGATCTAAGGCATGTTTTAAGAGGGTGTAAGTGGGTGTGTTAGAGTTTCTCTGGATGATGTCCTCAGTGATGTCATTTCAGATGCCATCAGTGATGTCATGAGTGATGTCATCACTGATGTCACTGACCATGTCATGAGTGATGTAATATGTGAGGTCATTAAGCACTGCACTGCGGGGCGCGAGTTATAGTTAGCTCAGCTAACTATAACCGCGGTTTTGTATGAGTGAAATGGCAGCCTAACTATAATGCCCCTGTAAGCTTTGTTTTTTTAGTGAATTTCTAAGGTTTTAAATTATATTTCCTAACTATAACTTCTCTGTAACCTGAGTTTTTTTCAGTTAATTGCTAACGCTTTTAATTCTATTTCATATCTATAATGTCCCTGAACTTTTTTCTGTAATTAGATATTGACCATTACATCAGCATGGTTCACCACTTATTGTTATATTTGTCTTCTATTTATTTCATGATGATGTCGCAATTGGCAAGGACCCACCATGAATAGTGTGTGTTTTTGGCAAACTGTAAAACACATATATAGATATATTTTACATAAAGTTTCAGTGTTTCTGTTTAGTAAGATACTAATTTAACTTTCCCCTTTGTATTCATTTGTCAAAATAACTACAGCAAAAATGCATTTTCATTCTTCACAGCAACACCGGAGGTCACAATGACGTCAGTAGTCACGAACACAAATGACAAAGTGTAAAACAGATATGTAGAAATATTTTACACAAAGTTTGAGTCTACCTGTTTAGTAACATAATGGTTTAACTTATTTTAACGCATTTGATAAAAATAACAGTTTAAAAAAAAACTTTCAACATCCGAACTCATGAATAGAACATAACTACTAAACACAGAAATTTCATGCACCCATCAAACTACCCATTGTCACCTAAACTCATTTTGAAAATTGTTCTGGTTTTTACCTTTTTTTTCACTATTTCTACAAACATAAACTGGAATCAGAAGAACCAAATGAAGACCTATAACTGGCTGCGTTCTTGAACAGTAGCGGGACTCAGCTGCATATTAACGGTCTTGTGATGAAGAACCACCAATGAAAAAACAAAACGTAGCTTCAGACCACAACTACATTTGTGAGGTACAGCATATGTGAGAAGGGATTATCTCGGGGCACAGGAAAAAAATACTCATATGGTACAACAAGCATGTTGTAACACTTGAAAACATATCAGAAGAAGCAACTTAAAATTACATAGAGAAAAAACAATAGAAGAATCATCAGTCTCCAGACCTCCAGCCCCTACTCCTGAAAACAAAAGGACTAATTGCGATGTCTGGCGGACATCACAGTTGCAAATTTCCGACCGCATTATTTGGATGCGACTGCCCATAGGGCGGTCGGAGACATCCACATTTTTTCAATGCAAGCTTGTGCGGCAGTCAGAAAAGGCCTGCAGCACAAGCTTCCATTGAAAAATGTATGTTTTCAAACATTCCTGCCCTGCACCGTGTGGTAGGCACCTCACAGTTCCTACCACACGGTGCAGGGAAGTGTAAGGGGGCACCATAAGTGCCTCCCAGGCCACAATGCGGCAGTCCAGGAGGGAAGAAGGCCCTACTAGGGGCCCATAATGTCGCTTTCTGACAGCCTTTCCATGTCAGAACGGCCGACATGTAATGGCTGTCGGGAAAACTACATCATAATCCAGACGGCAGAGCCGCCATCATTAAGGGAGTATGAGGTGTTTCCAATGCACCGAAGGGCTCCTTGATCCCATCGGAAACTGTCGGACGGTCCCTCTGCCTGCTGCCTCCGACTGCATGTATTGTAATGCACCGGTCAGACCGCAGTAGCAGATGGCGGTCAGACCGCAACCAACGAGCCATCGATTACAGTCCAACAGCCTTCAAAATTGGGCACAGAGTTCCTGCTGAAGTGCAGAGAAGATGCAGTGAAATGCAGTGAAATGTCACCAGAGCTAAAGTGTTTTGCTATCTTTTGCATGAACTATAACACCATTTGTAACAGCTGGGAAATAGTCTGTGGATCTAATTTAGCAGAATGTGAAAAACCATACTTGTTAATTTTTATTCTTATTTCATTGCAGCAGTTGAAGAACTATCTGTGAAAAAATGTAAACAAAGAAAAATGTATTAGGATTAATTTTTGGACATTATGCAACCAAAACAAGATACAATGGTGAAGTGGAAAAGAGACTTCTTAAATGCAACTTAAGGTTGCTAGTATTATAGTACCTCTGTTTAGTATATATCTTTAGTAAAAGAATGTAGTCCAATAATGTTTTTAAATTAATTTCCTCCAGTTGAAAACTGTCTTTCATTTCTAACAACTTGCTGTAGACAATTCGTCTAATAGGCCGAATAATGTATCAGAAACTCATAATTTATACACATTTCAACACAATACCACATTTTATTATCCTAAATGGTCCTTAGAACTTTGGTTCTAAAATTAGCAGATGTAAGATTGGTAGCTTTTTAGGTAGTCTTGATTTGAATGACATCTCTATGTCCCTTTACTCTGTCCATCCTCTTTGACATCTTTAATATATTGTTTGGTGTGTAGAGGCTATATTAACTCCTTTGTGAAATATGTTTGGTATAGCTGTGAAACTTCTTTTTGAAATGGAAATCTGTCCAGCTACAAAGTTTGTAATTTCAGTTTCTAATTTACTACTATCCACTCTGCATCATTGTTGCATGACTATGACATATTTCACATACATTTGTACTAACAACGTACGCCTCAGTTCTAATCTGCAGTTTGGACAGGCCATATCTTGATGGGCGTTTTTTGTAAAATTTTCAAAGGCCACAGCTTTACAATGTGGTAATGTCAAGTAGAGAAATCGTTCCAAATTAATGTAAGTGCTAAAGGGGAATTCACAATGTACAGAATTATTCTTCCATTTATACCGTAGACCAAATAAATCACTGATATTCACATCCTCTTCCTCTAATAGTCCTAGCATTACCATTAAACATTCTTAAGCATCCTGCTGAACATTTTGAGAAAACACTACTAATCCAGTACAGTACTCTACTTTTAAGATCTATCTGCAGCTCTGTTGGTGGTAACTTGCCTTTCTTTGGGTTCATGCGGACTATAGCCTGAAATGGATGTATACATTGGATAAGAATTGACTAATAAACATTTAAAACCTAGAAGTGGTGGGGGCGTGGCCTGCGGCGTCAAGATGGCTGTCGCACTCTGAGAGTGCTCCTGGACCCCCTCCGTCATCCGCCTGCCATCCACCGCCAACAGCCTGTTTTTCTCCTAGCTACCTGCCGAGTGCGGCTCCTGGTGCGACCCGCTCTCCCCTGGTGTCCATTGGGGCTGCTCCGGAGCTCCCTTTCCCCTGATCTGCTCCTTCCTGCTGGAGGCCACCTTCACCAAAATGGCGGCCCTCAGGTAGCACGGGCTGGAGCCCGGGCGCTCGTCTCCCTGTGATCCTGGGACCCCCACTGCGAGGGAGGAGCGGAGGGGCCATCGGCTGCCACGGTGCCCTGTGCCGGCCGGGAGAGCTGGAGGCCGGTGCGGGGGGACGACACCTGCATTGCTCGAGGCCTGGGATGCCCGCGAAGACCCGCTGGGCCTGGGCCCCGCCCTGAGGTGCCGGCTGAATCTGCGGCTAGAGGCGGCGGTGGTGGCTGGAGATGGCTGGAATGCCAGAAACCGGTCCTCGGAAGCTTGTTTCCGGTCCAGGGAAGACATGGCTTGGCAGTTCGGGCTGGACTGTTCCCATGAGGCACAGGGTCAGACTGATTTGCATATAGCCATGTCAGAACTGGGGTAGCAGAGTGGGCTAAAGAACGGTGATGGATTAAACCCAGATCTTTTGACTGGGTGTGAGTGTTTGATTGATTCAGATGCTCCGTCCATCACCACCCCCTTTTGTACCGCTTTTGGCCGCCATAAGTGTGGCAGGGTATGCTCAGACGTGAGTCCCTTGCTCACCTCACCACTGGATTCAAGCAAGCCGGGCTGAAGACGGCTGGAATGCCAGAAACCGGTCCTAGGAAGCTTGTTTACGGTCCAGGGAAGACATGGCTTGGCAGTTCGGGCTGGACTGTTCCCATGAGGCACAGGGTCAGACTGATTTGCATATAGCCATGTCTGAACTGGGGTGGCAGAGTGGGCTAAAGAACGGTAATGGATTAAACCCAGATCTTTTGACTGGGTGTGAGTGTTTGATTGATTCAGATGCTCCGTCCATCACCACCCCCTTTTGTACCGCTTTTGGCCGCCATAAGTGTGGCAGGGTATGCTCAGACGTGAGTCCCTTGCTCACCTCGCCACTGGATTCAAGAAAGCCGGACTGAAGACGGCTGGAATGCCAGAAACTGGTCCTAGGAAGCTTGTTTCCGGTCCAGGGAAGACATGGCTTGGCAGTTCAGGCTGGACTGTTCTCATGAGGCACAGGGTCAGACTGATTTGCATATAGCCATGTCTGAACTGGGGTGGCAGAGTGGGCTAAAGAACGGTGATGGATTAAACCCAGATCTTTTGACTGGGTGTGAGTGTTTGATTGATTCAGATGCTCCGTCCATCACCACCCCCTTTTGTACTGCTTTTGGCCGCCATAAGTGTGGCAGGGTATGCTCAGACGTGAGTCCCTTGCTCACCTCGCCACTGGATTCAAGAAAGCCGGGCTGAAGACGGATGGAATGCCAGAAACTGGTGTGATTCAGATGCTCCGTTCGTCCATCACCACCCCCTTTTGTACCGCTCTTTCATGAATAGCACAAACTAATGTGTTTTTCTAGAGTTAGCTTTCTTCATTAAGAATGTAGTAGATGTATCCATTCTCCACTAAGAACTGTACTAAAGTTAGTTCCTCGTGTACAACACTATTTTGTTAAGAGTCTTCACTCTATTTATAATTAAAATGAAAAGTTTCCTCTTCAAAGCAAAAGCCTTATCAACTATTCCCTCAACTTGTTCTTTCTGTTTCAGTCCCTTCTAATATACTTCATTTTGATCAGTAGTTTTACAACCACTCTACTATAAAACGTCACAGCTCTGATTTCCTTAAACTGCTTCTGTCTCCTAGTAAGATGAATCCATTTTTGTTACATTCTTTCCTATTCTTGTAATATAGATTGTGTCCACTCTTACTCTTTCTCATAGTTTGGTTTTTATTTTCATTATTTTTTATTCATTACAGGTGTCCACATATATTTGTAAGAAATGACTTTGTCCTCTTACCAGTAGCTCTTTTTGATTTCACCACTTTTTCTACATTTTCCCCTTTTTGTGTCTCAGTTCTGCAGAGATACTGTAGTTGCTTCTGTTGCTTTTTCCTCCAAACGCTTGTAGGCATTCTAACTGTCTTTAGTTTTGTAGATATTGTCCTGTAAAAAAATTAAGTATATTTAAATGTTTGCTCTAGCCAATGAACCAACTACTTTACTACTGACTTACACATAATACCAAAACTCTTGTTATGTTATGTTACAGTTAAATCTACAGATGAACCTAGCTATATATCTCCATGCACTTAGTTCAATATACCAAAGCCAAAGGAAAATTATTTATTAGTTATCTTTTACCATTATAGCACCCTCTCCTACAACACAGCTGCAATATATGTCAGTTCTCACTTACACATGGTGAAAGACCAGTTTCTCCCTTCTGTAGTAAATTTTAAAAGGAACATCAACCAAAGTGTAGAAGTACATACAGTGTCTCAACACTGTAAATCCAAAAATACAACATAAGAGCTACCTGTGTACCTCTCTACCACCGTGTCAGTGGTGTATTTAGTATCTCAGTACTTTTCTAATTAAATGTATCACATTTAAATTTCGGGAAACAGTGCATATAAAAATCTGCACATTAATCTCTATCGGAGCATATAGCTCACTAATTCTTCCAAGAACATGCAAGGAGTGTATCACAGCTTGCATATGGAATTATCTAGATGGTTCTAAAAGACTACATATTTCTCACTAAAACGTGTAAATAAATGTGTTTGTGGATGAATTCATGAAAACTACCTGGATGATTGAATAAGTGTATGGGTAGTGCCTAGGTGATTCCCTGAGGATACATGAGGGCCTAGATGTAGGTAATAGCAAATTACCGAATGGTAAATACCGAATTTTACCGATTCGGTATTTACTATTTGGTAGTTGCTATGTAGGTAAAAAATTCAGTAAAAAAGTCCAAATCTGTAAGATTCGGTAATTACCGATTCGGTAATTACCGAATCGGTATTTGCCATTGATTCCTATGGGCCTTGAAGCCCCTAGGATTCAATAGCAAATACCGATTCGGTAATTACCGAATCAGTAAAATTACCGATTTTACAAGGGGGACAGGGTGTCACTTTGACACCCTGTTGCACCCCTGTTACTGGCTTGTGTGCCATGTGACACACATACATGCTCTTAGGGCATGTCTGTGTGCCACATGGCACAGGTGTACATGCACAGATGTGCATGTACACTGGAATTCGTTATTTACCATGTAATAGTATTACATGGTAAATAACAAATCGGTAATGGCCTGTGGCACTGATTCCAGTGCCACCTACATCTGTATTTACCGATTCGTTAAATTTACCGATTAGGTATTTTACAGAATCGGTAAATTTACCGAATGAGTAAATATACTGATTCTGTGAATTAAATGCCACCTGCATGTCAATTCCCAAATACCGGTCGGTAACGGCCGAATTCGGCCGTTACCGACCGGTAATTGGCGACCTACATCGGGCCCGTTATTCCTGGATGATTCCCTGAGTATATGAGAACTCCATGGGTCGTTCCATATTTGTATAGTTACTGCCTGCGTGTTTGCATGAGTTTATCAATACTCAGGGTGTTTGGATGAATGCATGAGTAGTGCCCGAATGAATAGATAACTACATCACAAATGCCTCATTAATTAAATACAAGTATAGCTAGTGGTTGGATGATTAAATGAGTGCAACTCTAGTTGCTGGATTATTACAGGAGTCATAGATAGTATATAGGTGATTTATAGGGTACATGGATAGTGCATAAGTGATTGTTTAGGTACATGCATATCACCTAGCAGATTGGATAAATGCATGAGAAGTATTTCAATGATTGGATGACTACATAGCTGCTGCTCATGTATTTTTGGTTCAGTGAACAGGTAGTGCCTGGGTGTTTAGATAAGTACATAAGTAGTGGCTGTATAATTGAATGGGTGCATCAGTAGTGCCTGGCTGATTAGATAAATGCATGACTAGTGTCTGAGTGATTGCATGAGTCCATTGTTGAAGCTTGAGTTATTGGATGAAAGCAAGTGTCATGCTGGGGTGATTGTATTAGTGCAAGAGTATTGCCTCAGCAATTGAATGAGTGCATAGGTACCGGATGGGTGATAAGTTCACTGCAATGGTACTTGCTGTGTAATTAGGTGAGTGCATGAGTAGTGCCTAAGTGTTTGATTGAGTGCATATGTTGTAAGTGGGTGTTTGGATGTGTACATGGATTGGGCCAGGGTGTTTGAATGACTGCATAGGTACAGCCTAGGTGATTGTATAAGTAAATGGTTAGTGTCTTGGTAATTGGATGAATGCATGGGTAGTGCCTACATAGTTAAATGACTACATAATTAGTGCCTACGTGTTATTAAGACTGCATATGTAGTGCCTGGGTAATTGAATAAGTGCGTAGACAGTGTGTGAATGTTTTGAGGAATGCCTGTGTAGTGGCTGGGTGATTGGATGAGTATCTGAGTAGCGCCTAGCTTACTGTGAAAGTACCTCCATTACTGTTATATGCATACAGTTGTGACTATATCTCTGACTCAAAGTTAAAGTTCTTCTGTCAGTATCAAACTACCTGATTAGTGTATCAATCCTTTTCTACTGAGCTATGTGTGAGTGAAGTCTATATATCACACTTGATATATAATTGGATACATGACTATCTAGGAGCTTACATTGCTCTGTTACTTGGTGTGCACCGGCATTAGTAACTTTCTAACAATGAAAACAACAATTCTCACCTTTTCAAAGCTCAAAACCTTTTCTTAATGGCATACCTACATCATTTCTCAAATATTTATTGTGTCTTTAAAACATATATTCAGCATTTCTCAAAGAAAAGTTATACAAGTGAAGGTAGCACAAGAACTATCAAGAGATATTCGACACTATTAACCCTCCTCAATTTTAAACAGAGCATGTTTATAGAAATGCACTTCCCTCACCATATAAATTACATTTTCAACAGCCTTAAACAACATAGATCACCATATACACATATATGTGATTTAATAGATATATACCTTCCAGCCATCTTTCAAAAAAGATATAGTTCTCTACATCTTTAAGTAAATTCAATAGTCTCATCACACATATAACTATCTGCAACCAGAAAAACCATATCTCATCATCTAAGCATATGCAAACCAGTTATATAAGTTAAAAACCACATGGACAAACACCCCCTAATACATATCTAACAAGTATTACTACTTTATAATTCATATAAAGGTGCAGCACATTTTCTTATCTTTTATTCATGACAACACTACTCCTGTTTAATAATGTAACTAAAATTATTACAATTCCCAGAATGCAAATAACATACATCTGTCTGTTCTGCACATGATGCTTAAACATTTTTAAAAAATGTCATTTTTAAAGGCATTGCTCATTGTATCTTTCAACAGTAATAAGATCTTAAACATCTACCCTGTGCCAGACACAGTTCATCTGATATTTGTTTATCTAACTCCCATATACTTCTTCATCTGAAATGTATTTTCTTAAGTAATTAAAGGGTTAAGTACATACCAGTGATTTGAGCTTGAAGATTATTTTGTTGTTTTAGCTCTTTCTAGATAGTTTTGACATTCTTGAGATTTGTTAAACTAAGCACAAGCATGGTACACCACTCTCATACACAGCAACTGTAAAATGGCAACCTCTTCAGATTTCCACTCCATGATCATGAGGAAAGCAGCAAATTAAATTGTGTCTTTCATTTTAGACTACTCTGTCTCCACTTGTGATTGGTTAGATTTAATTACAGCACATACGTTTATTACATAGTTATCTATTGGATATGAAAGTTTATCATTACTTAAATTGTGCTATAGCTCCTCAACTAAAAAAAAATGTTAGGTCTCTTAAACACCCTCCCTCAAAAAACACTCTTAGTTTAGTGTATCTAACAACCCAGTGTAGTGCGAGAGGCACTCTTATTGTCTGACACCATGTAATGACCTTTGACTACTGCTATCTACACCAGAACTCATGGTATCCCCTCAATAGCTGGGATACCAGAAGTATTAAGACAAGTAGAGAATGAGTATGGGGCACAACCTGCTTTTTGGTTATGACATCCTTTTGGCTAAAAAAGATTGGCCACCTGAGTTAGTTATGAATTGCCTAAAAGGAGAAACTGTATTTTTACCTGCTTTCTCTGATTTCGTTCCAAAATCACTACAATATTCATACGTGCCGGAGTGGGCGGTATCAATTGCTCCTGCATTATATCACAATCATGTAGGGTGGGATGCTGAGTCACCTCACCATGAAATCCCAGTTAAAACTACTTCAACTCCACAGAGACAGTACCCAATAAAGCATAACACAAAAAACAAGTCTGGGAGATCTTAGATTAGAGGTCTTCAACTATTTGTCGGCTGAGCCCCCCATTTAAACCTTTTTACACATCAAGCCCCCCCACCACCAACTGACAAAAAAAGTCTGGAAAGTAGTACTCGGCATCATTGGTGGCCATTCCCTCCTGCAGAGTCGAGGTTGTATAGGGCAAAAAATATTAAATAAAGTAAGAGTGTTTAGTAAACTGACATTTTTGTAGTGCTTGTGCTTATCATAAAGTTCAAATGAAAAGTCTCCAAGAAATTAGCACACAAAATTACATTGGTGCTTTATTTTTCACATAAAACACAAAATTTAGGATAGATTAGTAAAGACACTCCCAAAACACGGGTGAGGGGGGTGTGTCTGTTTTTCTCCACAGAGGCAGTCAGTGTGTGGATAGATTCTTGCTTCTGCCATCCTTTGGTTGTGCTCAACTTCCAGTCTTGAGCAGTACCTGGAAACGGGAGTGCTCACAAAAGTTTGTAATATATTTTCTGCAGTTTTATAAAGCGAGTACATGACCCGAAGGTATTGGAGCGCTTTACAGGAGCATCAAGCACACATTCATTTTTTTGTGAGAACCGGGAGATTAAGTGATTTGCCCAGAATCACAGGATGTTGAGCAGACACCAAGAATTGAACCTGGTTCCCCAGCTCCACAGTCATCAGCTCTGGCTGATGCACCACACCCTTGTCCCTAAACAGGATATCAGAAAAAGGGGTTCTACAAAACATGCTTTCTGACACAATTGAAAAATCGATGATTATGTGGAGTATAGCCAGGTGTTGCCATGCCAGTAGGAGGTCAGCCACAGTTTTCCAAGAAGGCCTAGGGGACATTTACATCATACACATGTGATATAAGTGATTCAAGAGGATATATACATCTTTATTCTCTAGCAGCATCAAGTGTCAATTTGTTAGCATAGTTGGCTTATAAAGAAGATCGCCTTCCAAAGCTTCAGAAATAGCTGCACAAGAAAGCATTTAAATTTGGTCTACGAAAGAAGTGAGGACAGATGGTGGGAATCCTTCACAAAATGTGTTATATTAGGCTTGTGGATTTAGCTTAGATTGGAACATGTTAAACAAGCACCAGCGACTTTAATCAAGGTCAAATTCCTTTTTTCGTAAGTCACTGGTAAATTAAGTGATTTTGACTAGGATTACATGATGTTGAGCCCATGCCAGGACTCGAACCTGGTTCCCCAGAACCAAAGTCAGCACCTATGGCATTAATAACAAATCTGCTTCTCCTTGAAACATCCAACGTTCCCACAAGTAGTGGGACGAAGGGGAAAGGAGAGAGGCTTTAAAAGAAATAATACAAAAAGCTCTTCACTCTTACCTGCCGGAGAATGGAATCTTCAGGAAGGATACAACTGTTGTAAATTCCTTGCAGTGAAATGCAGTAGATGCGAGAGTACAAACCAGGATAACCTTGAGGGGGAAGGGTTCAAGAGCGAGGCGAACAGCAGCAGCCAAATGTTAAATTCAGCAACCACGAGGCAAAAGGCAACAGTGAAGAAATGTTGTTTCCTTCAGCAAAGTTAAAGTATTTTGCAGCTTTATGTATACAAAATTCGCAGCACTCCCTGGCATCTCTCCTGCTGTCCAGTTCACTGGAGGTTTCTAGAGAGAGAGTACCCCACTATCACCAGGGAACAGGGTACAGTGACAATCAGTCAAAGGGAAATCCCTGGGTACACACTTAAGTATGGAGTTATTCTAGTACCATACCTAACTACTTAGCCATTCAACCGTCATACACAGGAAACTAGGCTGGCATGATAGCCAAAGTGGAAGGAATGAGGTTCAATGAGGAAAATGAACTCATGGTGACTCTCGATGTAGAGTCACTCTACACGAATATACCTCAGCAAGATACTATTGAGGTAATAAAAACCCTACTGGATGAGACGGATATTGTAGGAGGAAATAAGGAGTTTATAGTGCAGTGTGTCTCCATGGTACTCCTTAATAACATTTTTCTATTTAAAAAAGATCTGTATTTACAACGCAAGGGGATAAGCATGGGCGCCACCTGTGCGCCGAGTCTAGCTTGCATCTACGTGAGTGTGTTTGAAAACAAACACATTTACAATGAAGTAAGCCCATACTACGAAAATATTCGAGGTTGGGCGCGCTTCATAGACGATATCTTCTTTATCTGGCAGGGAACAGCAGAACTCTTGGAAGAATTCCTATCCTGGCTGAATTTAGGGGATGTAAACCTAAGGTTCACAGCTGCCTACAGTAGGACGCAAGTGAACTTCTTAGATATCTGTATAAAAAATCAAGATAAACATCTGAAGGTAGAGCTATACAAAAAGGAATCTGACCGCAACACAGTGTTGCACTATGGCAGCTACCACCCGAGAAGCCAAAAAGATTCCATCCCATTTGGAGAATTTCTCCGCCTCAGAAGAAATTGCACCGAGATAGAGGACTTCTATAAACATGCTGAAGAAATGAAGCAAAAATTTAGGGATCGAGGCTATCCAAAAAAACTAGTTGATCACTCCCTCAAAAGAGCCAGATACTATGACAGGGAATGTCTGTTAACCAAAAAGGAGAAGAACAAAACCCAAGAGAAAATAGTAATGGTGAGCCAATACTCAGTAATAGCGAATCAGGTAAAAAATATAATAAATCATAATTGGAAAATCCTAAATGATGGCGCTGAAACCCCACTAGAACGTCCCCTTTATGCTTACAGAAAAAATAAAAATCTGAGATCCAGCCTAGTTCATACATACAGGGATGATGTAGTGGAGAACCAAACCACCATTGCAGGTAACAGAGCAGTAGGAAATCACAAGTGCAGCAAATGCTGCATTTGTGAACTATGTGTGGTCACCAAAAAGGTAGAACATAATGGAGCTACCCAAGAAATTACAACCCTGAACAACTGCAAAACCAAAAATGTTATATATATGATCTTGTGCCCATGCAATCAGGCATACATAGGAGAAACAGGCAGAGAACTAAGGCTAAGAATAGCGGAGCACAAATCTGCAATTAAAAACAACAAGGAAAATGCGCCATTAGTGGCACACTGGAAAGAGAAAGGTCACACTGAGAAGGACCTGAGATGGGTCATCCTAGAGAGGATAAGGGAACAAACAAGATTAGGAAACAGCAGAAATAGGAGGAAACAACAGGAACAGTGGTTCATGGTAAAATTCAATACCATGAAAAACGGTTTGAATTCGAGAGAAGAATGGGAAATGTTAATATGACTGAAACCAGTGTAAAGCCAAAACGTAAGAGGTACCCAGAGACATCCAGTAGTAATAATAACACAAAGTAGAGAGGGCCAATCAGAGGAAATAACAAACAGATGAGAACAGGACTAATAGAATCAGCCTATGACCATAAGAATAACACCCTAATCTCCCAGTAAAGTCCAATAGTTTTCATGTTCGAATATGGGGACTATATAGATAACACCCTAGCTTGCCAGTATAGTCCCAACTACTTCATGTTTGAATGTAGGTACCATCCATGATAAAATGCATATGTCTAAGGCACGCTATAATACCAATTAGCCCTATAAGAAATCGGGTAACAACACAGATAGGAATCTTTGAGAGGGTGAGAGGATATATTTAAAATAAATAAATAAATAAATCACTTAAACGAAGGGTCATGGTTGTTTTATTTAAAAAAAACCCTCAGCAATTTTGATCAAATGATATAAAATATCAAAAGACACAAAAAGAAATGAGCTAAAAATAATTAACAATCGTTCCTAAACAATATAAGGAAACCGTGTAACAACCTTTATAATTCAGAAACCTCTAGAGAATGCCACAGTTAATGGCACATATAGGAAGAGTACACCACCTTAAGATGGCGTCTCGAATCATCGTGCTCTCCGGACAATCTGCGCAGGCGCACGTTGTTGATTATAAAATAGTCCGACCCTATGAAGATATCAGAAAATAAGGTTGACAGGCTAAATATTATGTCTATATCCAAGAGCTACTAAGAGATGCACATCGATACAGCGAGTGTAATATCCTTACATCAGGGCGCTAGCTTCATATCTACTATAGAGAACCCCGTCTTAAGATGGCGACACCAGTTATCCACCGTGCCGAGAATATACGCATGCGCGTGATACAGCTGTATCTAATTAATCTATCTAACCCTGTATAAATTCGGCGTTCTCCATACACCGGTATCTACGGAAAGAGAGCGAGGCAGACGCGCTATCCACGACACACAACGGTAAGATTCTGAATTAGATTAGACTCGTAATGCGGGGAAGTGCCGACTAGTTAGACAGAACCTGAGAAGCTTTTTTTAGATAAAACCGAGTAAACCCCATTGAGGGAGGGCTAGCAAACCAGTAACGTAGACTGATAGTGAATCTGGTTGATTTACCATAGATGTCCTCAATCAGAGTGGGATGGGGTGCTAGATAATACAACTGCACAAAGACAGAAATGGGTGCCGTATTAAAGGTAAAATACCTTAATGCACAGGACGGGACCTTAGACATCAGACAGTGATCTTATACATCAGATAAAGACAGGAAAGCCTAACCAACTTCAGGAAATAAAAACCCTGTGGTCATATATTTTAACAATGGATTCCCTGACTAATGCTTTTACTAAATATATATGGGGAACATAAATAAAGATAATTCCCCACATAACAATGGTAAAGTTCTAGGACAGCAAGGGACAAGAAAGTAATCTCATTAAAATGATAAATCTGCAGTCATCCACTTACTAGTAATACCCGAGAGCTTTTCCATTCTTTGACAGAACATATCCAGTTTACGGTGTGAATCGCGCCAAAATATGCCCGTTCAGGATTTGGTTTTAACCTTTTAAGGTAAGATAAGTCAATCTACCACTAGTAACTGAACAGCTTAAACCTAGTTTACACAAACTATAGGACATTCAACGCATATACAAAGGCTAAGTCGCTAATGTGAGATCCTCTGACCATTTAGATAATTACCTACACTGATCAAGACAAGTGGAATTTTTCCCCACATACCAACACAAAGATTGAAGAGGTCGTCTGTCTATACACATGAGACGTACTTAGAGGTAAATATATCAAATTAATCAACCTGCAGCAGGTGTCAACATGCCCTAGGGGATAGTCAAATACAAAAGAAAGTACTGGCTTCTAAGTAGAACTATGTGTCTCTGTTTGTATTAGACTCCGATAGAGTGAGCCCTAGGAACTCCGAGGAGCCACTACCCACAGACTAGGAAAACCAGAGGTCTCTAACTCCCTCATTTGTATCAAAAAGGTAAAAATAATCCATTGTATGCTGTATGAAAGTTGTTACAATTAAGAAACAATGAGAGTGAAATTATAATTTAAACTGTAGGTAAAGGGACAACCGACCCTAGATACCAGGTCTGGCAACAAAAATCTACATTTGAAGCCGTGCCCTGCCTCATACCCGGATGGTAAGAGTTTGTGCAACTATAATGATATGGCATGCTTAGATCAGATTAGATACACCCCCTGGCCCCCTACCCTGACCTTTTATTTCCACACTAAAATGGAAACGGAGGGATGTGAAGAGTATTAACTGGAATCTGTTTTAAATCATGTTACCTCTGGTGAGACTTGCATGTATGTACCATTTGGAGTAACAACATTTTGATGCTGAGCTAGGTCTCCTATACTAAATAAGTGAATGTATCTCAGTAATATATAGGAAAATGAAAGTGAGACAAGTATGCTATCCCAAAGTAGAATGATAGACAACTACAATACTTATGAAAAGACTATAACTGTCCAATAACACTGTATGATTATGTGATTGCACCATGAACAATTTTAAAAATCGACTATACCTTGCTTTTCCCTCATATATCTACAGAGAGGGTGGCAAACTATATGATTGGAAGCCGGTGACCCCAAAGCAACGGCAGTCCTGAGGAAGGTGCCACAGTATCTAATGTTCCTCGCACCGAAACGCGTCGACGCATTTTTCTTATAGAATCCAAACAAGGTCTAGTGAACAACTGATATGCACGTATAAGTGGTACTGTTGGATGTCACTCTTTGATTAACTAATGACCGTTGGATCCAACAATCAGGAGTGGTAAAGATATTAGTTAGCCACACTATAGGGGGTTCAGTGTTTTTCTTCTTTCTTTGTGATTTGATGCAATTTGTGTCTACAATCTTTTTTAAAGTACATGAATGCGATATTTAATACTTGACTTGTTTTTGAGAATATATATGTAATGAATTGCAGTAAATTGATATGATTACTTATGTTTTTTAAGAAAACCTTTTCAAAGGTCACTCTTTGAAATTTTAATTTACTTATTTGGTTGTAAACTCTTTTATACCTTAATTAAAAAGACTGTGAACGTTCAAATTTTAGTGTGGAAATTTTAAATTCTTTTCATATAGTTTCCTGTGTATGACGGTTGAATGGCTAAGTAGTTAGGTATGGTACTAGAATAACTCCATACTTAAGTGTGTACCCAGGGATTTCCCTTTGACTGATTGTCACTGTACCCTGTTCCCTGGTGATAGTGGGGTACTCTCTCTCTAGAAACCACTAAAGTACAGCCTTGTGCTGGAGAGTTAGGTTTTTTTGTGCTGACTGAACTGGTTTTTCCTCCCAAAAAAACCCATACAGTCTGGTCCGTAACCATAAAAATGGACACACTGAAGACCTTTGGTTTCAGTGAAGAACAACTGAATAAAATACTCAGCTCCAATAGAGGGAGCAGCAATATAACAGTAATCCCCAATGGGGGAGAGAAATGGAACCAACTGGTAAATCTTAAAAAGAAAATAATTAGAACTGAACTACATGCAGAGTTTATGACGCAGTACGTGAGAGCCGGCACAATACCTATAGGGCTCCAAATACGTAATGAGCCCGGGCTCTTTGTGGACAACCCGAAATTTTTGGAAACATGGACTTTCATCTGCAATAGATGCAGTAGAGATCTCATGCTTCTGATAATTGAAACAGCCCAAAGTACCAACCTAATAGAAATGAAAGAGATGGAAGAATTAGAAAAAACTCTACTAGACAGCAATATAGTGGAAGAGGCAAAAAAGAAAATAGCAGAAATAAACCAGGATATGAACGGATACTGCGAGTATTTAACAAACCGCAAGACACAAAAACTCAGGAAGGACATAATTAAATTTACACAGGAAGTAGTATACCCCTTCATAAAAAAAGATTACTGCACAGAAACCCAAGCACCGAATAGGAGCGAAGGCCCGAGAGTGAGGTTTCAACAAAGGAGACCAAGACATTTGAACTTCTCGGGCACATCCGAAAGTAGTGGTGAAGAGGAAATACACACTAGAGAGGATGAAGATTATACAGGACCAAATAGAGAATACGAGAAAGCTTTTTTAGACCAGCGCCCACAGAGAACCCGGGGGGGATTCCGAGGCAGGGGGAAACGTCAATACACAAGGAGACCGGCACAAAGAGAGCAGGAACAGGAGTACCAGCAGAACCAGGCCCCTCAAGAATACAAACACACCAGGAACAAGGTGTACTGGCATTAGAAAAAACACCAATAATAAACCTGTCCCATAGAACGCTAAGTGAGACCGAACAGCAGGTCCTAGGTATGGGTTTCAACTTTGTACCAACAGCAGGCATTAATAAATTTCAATTAGAAAAGGATCTGAGAGCTTTTTTTAGGAAAATCCGCCTTCGGCGTTTCTTTGAGAACAGACCAAGCAGGGAAACACCCAAAGACTCAGGACTTAGGGCCAAATCAACATTCACCCCTAGCTTAGGGATGGTAGACAAAAACTTGGAAATCTTTGAATCAATCGTCAAATTAGAGATAGGGACAATACTAAACAAAAAACATTTTCAAGACCATAATATCACTAGAGCCCAAAGAGATGCTATAGACTCCCTCTCCAAAGATACACAGATAACAATCAAACCCGCAGACAAGGGTGGAGGAGTAGTAATCCTCAGCACTGAGGACTACGACCGAAGAGTGATGACTCTCTTATTAAATGAATCACATTATACGAGAATATCACAGAATAGACTCAACACTCTAAAAAAAGACCTAGGGATAATGCTTCAACAAGCCTTAACGAAAGGAGACATCACAGAAGATGAATGGAAGTTCCTTCATAATACAAATCCAAAAACACCAGCCTTTTATGGACTTCCGAAAGTCCATAAAAACATAGACAACCCTCCACTTAGACCAATAGTCGCATCCATCGATTCATTGCTGGAACCGTTGAGCATATATGCCGACAGGTTCCTTAAACCACTAGTAGAGAAGCAGAAATCCTACATCAGAGACACGGCTGACATGATAGCCAAAGTGGAAGGAATGAGGTTCAATGAGGAAAATGAACTCATGGTGACTCTCGATGTAGAGTCACTCTACACGAATATACCTCAGCAAGATACTATTGAGGTAATAAAAACCCTACTGGATGAGACGGATATTGTAGGAGGAAATAAGGAGTTTATAGTGCAGTGTGTCTCCATGGTACTCCTTAATAACATTTTTCTATTTAAAAAAGATCTGTATTTACAGCGCAAGGGGACAAGCATGGGCGCCACCTGTGCGCCGAGTCTAGCTTGCATCTACGTGAGTGTGTTTGAAAACAAACACATTTACAATGAAGTAAGCCCATACTACGAAAATATTCAAGGTTGGGCGCGCTTCATAGACGATATCTTCTTTATCTGGCAGGGAACAGCAGAACTCTTGGAAGAATTCCTATCCTGGCTGAATTTAGGGGATGTAAACCTAAGGTTCACAGCTGCCTACAGTAGGACGCAAGTGAACTTCTTAGATATCTGTATAAAAAATCAAGATAAACATCTGAAGGTAGAGCTATACAAAAAGGAATCTGACCGCAACACAGTGTTGCACTATGGCAGCTACCACCCGAGAAGCCAAAAAGATTCCATCCCATTTGGAGAATTTCTCCGCCTCAGAAGAAATTGCACCGAGATAGAGGACTTCTATAAACATGCTGAAGAAATGAAGCAAAAATGTAGGGATCGAGGCTATCCAAAAAAACTAGTTGATCACTCCCTCAAAAGAGCCAGATACTATGACAGGGAATGTCTGTTAACCAAAAAGGAGAAGAACAAAACCCAAGAGAAAATAGTAATGGTGAGCCAATACTCAGTAATAGCGAATCAGGAAAAAATATAATAAATCATAATTGGAAAATCCTAAATGATGGCGCTGAAACCCCACTAGAACGTCCCCTTTATGCTTACAGAAAAAATAAAAATCTGAGATCCAGCCTAGTTCATACATACAGGGATAATGTAGTGGAGAACCAAACCACCATTGCAGGTAACAGAGCAGTAGGAAATCACAAGTGCGGCACTTGCTGCATTTGTGAACTATGTGTGGTCACCAAAAAGGTAGAACATAATGGAGCTACCCAAGAAATTACAACCCTGAACAACTGCAAAACCAAAAATGTTATATATATGATCTTGTGCCCATGCAATCAGGCATACATAGGAGAAACAGGCAGAGAACTAAGGCTAAGAATAGCGGAGCACAAATCTGCAATTAAAAACAACAAGGAAAATGCGCCATTAGTGGCACACTGGAAAGAGAAAGGTCACACTGAGAAGGACCTGAGATGGGTCATCCTAGAGAGGATAAGGGAACAAACAAGAGTAGGAAACAGCAGAAATAGGAGGAAACAACAGGAACAGTGGTTCATGGTAAAATTCAATACCATGAAAAACGGTTTGAATTCGAGAGAAGAATGGGAAATGTTAATATGACTGAAACCAGTGTAAAGCCGAAACGTAAGAGGTAACCAGAGACATCCAGTAGTAATAATAACACAAAGTAGAGAGGGCCAATCAGAGGAAATAACCAACAGATGAGAACAGGACTAATAGAATCAGCATATGACCATAAGAATAACACCCTAATCTCCCAGTAAAGTCCAATAGTTTTCATGTTCGAATATGGGGACTATATAGATAACACCCTAGCTTGCCAGTATAGTCCCAACTACTTCATGTTTGAATGTAGGTACCATCCATGATAAAATGCATATGTCTAAGGCACGCTATAATACCAATTAGCCCTATAAGAAATCGGGTAACAACACAGATAGGAATCTTTGAGAGGGTGAGAGGATATATTTAAAAAAAAAAAAATAATCACTTAAACGAAGGGTCATGGTTGTTTTATTTAAAAAAAACGCTCAGCAATTTTGATCAAATGATATAAAATATCAAAAGACACAAAAAGAAATGAGCTAAAAATAATTAACAATCGTTCCTAAACAATATAAGAAAACCGTGTAACAACCTTTATAATTCAGAAACCTCTAGAGAATGCCACAGTTAATGGCACATATAGGAAGAGTACACCACCTTAAGATGGCGTCTCGAATCATCGTGCTCTCCGGACAATCTGCGCAGGCGCACTTTGTTGATTATAAAATAGTCCGACCCTATGAAGATATCAGAAAATAAGGTTGACAGGCTAAATATTATGTCTATATCCAAGAGCTACTAAGAGATGCACATCGATACAGCGAGTGTAATATCCTTACATCAGGGCGCTAGCTTCATATCTACTATAGAGAACCCCATCTTAAGATGGCGACACCAGTTATCCGCCGTGCCGAGAATATACGCATGCGCGTGATACAGCTGTATCTAATTAATCTATCTAACCCTGTATAAATTCGGCGTTCTCCATACACCGGTATCTACGGAAAGAGAGCGAGGCAGACGCGCTATCCACGACACACAACGGTAAGATTCTGAATTAGATTAAACTCGTAATGCGGGGAAGTGCAGAGTAGTTAGACAGAACCTGAGAGGCTTTTTTTAGATAAAACCGAGTAAACCCCATCGAGGGAGGGCTAGCAAACCAGTAACGTAGACTGATAGTGAATCTGGTTGATTTACCATAGATGTCCTCAATCAGAGTGGGATGGGGTGCTAGATAATACAACTGCACAAAGACAGAAATGGGTGCCGTATTAAAGGTAAAATACCTTAATGCACAGGACGGGACCTTAGACATCAGACAGTGATCTTATACATCAGATAAAGACAGGAAAGCCTAACCAACTTCAGGAAATAAAAACCCTGTGGTCATATATTTTAACAATGGATTCCCTGACTAATGCTTTTACTAAATATATATGGGGAACATAAATAAAGATAATTCCCCACATAACAATGGTAACGTTCTAGGACTGCAAGGGACAAGAAAGTAATCTCATTAAAATGATAAATCTGCAGTCATCCACTTACTAGTAATACCCGAGCGCTTTTCCATTCTTTGACAGAACATATCCAGTTTACGGTGTGAATCGCGCCAAAATATGCCCGTTCAGGATTTGGTTTTAACCTTTTAAGGTAAGATAAGTCAATCTACCACTAGTAACTGAACAGCTTAAACCTAGTTTACACAAACTATAGGACATTCAACGCATATACAAAGGCTAAGTCGCTAATGTGAGATCCTCTGACCATTTAGATAATTACCTACACTGATCAAGACAAGTGGAATTTTTCCCCACATACCAACACAAAGATTGAAGAGGTCGTCTGTCTATACACATGAGACGTACTTAGAGGTAAATATATCAAATTAATCAACCTGCAGCAGGTGTCAACATGCCCTAGGGGATAGTCAAATACAAAAGAAAGTACTGGCTTCTAAGTAGAACTATGTGTCTCTGTTTGTATTAGACTCCGATAGAGTGAGCCCTAGGAACTCCGAGGAGCCACTACCCACAGACTAGGAAAATCAGAGGTCTCTAACTCCCTCCTTTGTATCAAAAAGGTAAAAATAATCCATTGTATGCTGTATGAAAGTTGTTACAATTAAGAAACAATGAGAGTGAAATTATAATTTAAACTGTAGGTAAAGGGACAACCGACCCTAGATACCAGGTCTGGCAACAAAAATCTACATTTGAAGCCGTGCCCTGCCTCATACCCGGATGGTAAGAGTTTGTGCAACTATAATGATATGGCATGCTTAGATCAGATTAGATACACCCCCTGGCCCCCTACCCTGACCTTTTATTTCCACACTAAAATGGAAACGGAGGGATGTGAAGAGTATTAACTGGAATCTGTTTTAAATCATGTTACCTCTGGTGAGACTTGCATGTATGTACCATTTGGAGTAACAACATTTTGATGCTGAGCTAGGTCTCCTATACTAAATAAGTGAATGTATCTCAGTAATATATAGGAAAATGAAAGCGAGACAAGTATGCTATCCCAAAGTAGAATGATAGACAACTACAATACTTATGAAAAGACTATAACTGTCCAATAACACCGTATGATTATATGATTGCACCATGAACAATTTTAAAAATCGACTATACCTTGCTTTTCCCTCATATATCTACAGAGAGGGTGGCAAGCTATATGATTGGAAGCCGGTGACCCCGAAGCAACGGCAGTCCTGAGGAAGGTGCCACAGTATCTAATGTTCCTCGCACCGAAACGCGTCGACACATTTTTCTTATAGAATCCAAACAAGGTCTAGTGAACAACTGATACGCACGTATAAGTGGTACTGTTGGATGTCACTCTTTGATTAACTAATGACCGTTGGATCCAACAATCAGGAGTGGTAAAGATATTAGTTAGCCACACTATAGGGGGTTCAGTGTTTTTCTTCTTTCTTTGTGATTTGATGCAATTTGTGTCTACAATCTTTTTTAAAGTACATGAATGCGATATTTAATACTTGACTTGTTTTTGAGAATATATATGTAATGAATTGCAGTAAATTGATATGATTACTTATGTTTTTTAAGAAAACCTTTTCAAAGGTCACTCTTTGAAATTTTAATTTACTTATTTGGTTGTAAACTCTTTTATACCTTAATTAAAAAGACTGTGAACGTTCAAATTTTAGTGTGGAAATTTTACATTCTTTTCATATAGTTTCCTGTGTATGACGGTTGAATGGCTAAGTAGTTAGGTATGGTACTAGAATAACTCCATACTTAAGTGTGTACCCAGGGATTTCCCCTTTGACTGACAGTTCACTGGAGGAACGTCAGTGCTGAGGTCAAAGAAGCGCTCTGCTGCAGGAACTACATGGTATTGGCGATTCTGAATGACTACTCCAATCAGAGAGCCCTAACAAGAGATGGGGGTATGAAATATAGGCAGCAAACGTACTTCTGACGTGGTAAGCAACCAGGGGAGCAACTATACCCGAACTTTGAGGGGGGGGGGAGGGACTAAGACTCCCAGCCAGGACTGGCCCTAAAACTGGTTGCGCACGTGCAGCAGACTTTTTGTGCGCCCCCCTCACATTTCTTCCTACTCCATTAATTCCCTCACTACCACTCACCAACAATGCACCTCATCTCTATATAGCCCCTTTCACTTTTTTATAGGGCTATCCGTAGTTTACTAACCCTCAGTTCTGTGATCTGCATGGTACGCATTCTTTGTAGCAGGCATATTAGCCCTCTGCGCTGTCCGGGTGGCAGGAGTGCCCATGTGAGTGCCCCGTGAGCAATGCAACAGTGTGAAAGTAGAGTGAGAGGAGTGTCTGCAGGGTGACTGAGGTGACCATATGAATTTGGGTGCGGATGTAAGTTCAGAGTGGAACAAATTAATGTATGGTTAGTGATGGGCTTGTTTGAGTGAGATTGCAGAGTGAGCAGTGAGGGTGACAGGTGAGTGAAGGGTCACATGAGCAGGGTGAGTAGTATGCTCGTGTGACTGCAGTGTGAGGTACAGGGTGAACAGCTCAAGAGCATTGGGAGTGCAGAGTGATCACTGTGAATGCAGTGTGAACGGTGTGCTCATGTGACCGCAGGGTAAGTGGAGGGACAACCAAGTGAGCTCATGATGAGTGGCTTAAGTGCAGTGTGGTCACTGTGAGTACAGGGAAAGCGGGTGGTGTGAGTGAATGATGGTCAGTGTGAGTACATTGTGATCCCTGTGACTGCAGGGTGAGTGTGAAGGTGAAGGGTGAATGAATGAGGAGTGAGTTGTCTGAATGCAGGGTGCATTCCCAGACACACTTTAAGTTACTTAGCATGTTATTGAGGGCTGGCATTGGGTTTCAGATAGAAGTTAAACTATTGCTTTTATAGCATTATTCAGGGTCCAGGGATTGAGGGTGGAGGAAATAAATATTGTGCTCACCCTGCAACAAACTTCCAGTCTTGCGATTAGGGTATCCAGCTCATTATATTGATGTCCTAAACAGTACAAAAATAAGCAGTCCCCTAATGCCTATTTTCAGCACTTATCTGTGCATACTTGGAACAGCAAAAATAAATACAAAGCATTTTAATTGTGTTTTAGGACTGCCAGAATGATCCATGACTGATAATTAAAGGGACCAAAGATTGAAAAGTCTCACTACAAATGAATACATACTATTTTATTTATAACCCTATTTAGTGTCAAGATCCTAAAAACAGGACATTGAGGTGGACAATTTTAGATTATTTAAAGTAGAACTTGTAGCCCTCATATGCAAACCCAAAAATGATGCTGTTCACCCTGGTCAAATGATCCAATAGTTCATCATTCATCAGATTAATATAATCTACATAGGACAGTGCCTCCTCATCAAAGGATTTAAGCAACTCTGCCTTGCTGAAAAGAACCCAGGGTTATTCCTATATCCTTGGAGGCAATCGGCAGAATTGACGCTGAGAACCTAGGGCTAAAAATGCTGTCAAATACGTTTTCTTGGATGCTATATTTTGGCAAAAGAATCCATTTGAGATATCTAGTGTTGTTTTATATTTTTTCTGCACTATGTTATTCATCAATGTGGCACTGTGCGCATTTTGTACTGCAAATGTGTTTGTGCATGTGTTCAAATGCCTGTAGTCTAAAACTAGACAATATGAATTATCGGGTTTCATTATGGGAAACAAAGGATTATTCATGGAAGATGTGCAATTCTCTATTACACCTTGGTATTCAAGTTGATCTAATACATAGGACTTCAAACTGTGGGGCGCTCCCCCCTGGGGGGGGGGGCGCGCCCTCCACCCCACCACTTCACCTTCCATTGTTGCTTCCAGGCGCGCAAAGCCCATTAGGCTGAAAGGGCTTGTTAGAAATGGGATTTCTGGCTAGCTGAGACTTGCGCCAACGCGAGGCAGAAACCACCACTCTAGTCAGGATAAGGAAGTTACACTTCTAAAATAACCCCTGCTCACCCCCTTGGTAGCCTGGCACGAGCAGTCAGGCTTATCTTAGAGGCAATGTGTAAAGCATTTGCACATAACCAACAGTAATACAGTGTACGCACTACAAAAGGACACCACACCAGTTTAGAAAAATATCCAATTTGTATATACTTAAGAAAAGACGATAAAAATCCACAATACTATACTTCAAAATCTTCACTTATCAAAATATGCTTTTAAAAACGGTTCCTTAATGTCGCTCCATCTGAAGCTATCACGGCGTTGTGAGCAACAAATCCAAAAACAGTTCTGGCTGACCGCGGGGTGGCAGGCCAACTTCGGTGTCGGGAAGACCCGAAAAAAGTACCTTTCAGAGATGCTGGGCGATGGGGCCCTTGAAGTCACTTGCGTTGTAGGTCCAGCTCCTTTCTGATGGGATCCGGAGTGCTGGCGCCAACAAGCGTCGGGTGCTGCGGTGTGAAGCGCAGAGCTGCGGCGTGCGGTGGCGTCAGGTCACGGTGCGAGCAGCGGCTCGGTGGCGGCATCAGGTGGCATTGTCAGTGAGACCAGGGTCACGGTGCGAGATGGAGGCGGTGCTCGTCACGGTGCTAGCAGGTCACGATGCAAGCAGCGGCATTATCGTTGATGAAGCGCTGTCGTCGTCTGACGAGCTGGAGTCAATGGCGCCAGGCTGCGGTGTGGGATGAGGGCGGTGCATCGTGTAACTCATGAGCGGTGCCCCCGAACCACGGTGCAGGCAGCAGCGTCGATTTTGGTGGGAAGTGGCGGCGCCAGGAAGGCCACGGCATCGTCGTGTAGCGAGGCGGTGCAGAGTGCAGTGCCCACAGGTCGCGGTGCGAGCAGCAGCTCTATGGCGGCGTCAACAGGCGTCGTCGGTGAGACCAGGGTCGCCATGCGGCGGTTCCCTCTGTGGTGCCAAAGCTTTGGCGTGAAGCAAGGCGGTGCGGAGTGCTGTGCCCACAGGTCAATGTGCAAGCAGCGGCTCGGGGATGGCGTCAGCAGGCATCGTCGGTGGGATCAAGGTCGCGGTGCGGCACTGCAGTGGTGCCCTCTGCAGGACACAGGTTCGGCAGGGTCATCGTAGATGTCCTTGAGGGGCGTGTTTCGGGTTGCAGCACAAAACACACAGTCCCCGGTGTTGCGGGTCGAAGAACCTGAAGTCTTTACTGTTCCTGAGACTTCGTGAACAGGGGGCAAGCTCTACCTCAAGCCCTTGGAGAGTCTCACCAATTTGGTTGCAGAAAGTCAAGTCCAGGCCTTTCACTGCCCAAGACAGAAGCAAATCGATTCAGAAAAGGGGGTGGTGATGGACAGAGTATCTGAATTAAGCAGAACACTCCTACCCAGTCAACAGATCAGGGATTGATCCATCACCGTTTTTTAGCTCACTGCACCATCCCAGCTCAGAACCTGGCTACATGCAAATTAGTCTGTCCCTGGCCCAGTGCATCATGGGAGCAGGGCAGACTCATGTCTGAGCATACCCTTTCACGCTTATGGTGGACAAAATGATTCAGATGTGAGTCCCTTGCTCACTGCACCATCAGGATTCAAGCAAGCCGGGCCGAAGACGGCTGTAATGCCAGAAACCGGTCCCCGGAAGCTTGTTTCCTTTCCAGTATAAGAATTGGCTTGGTAGTTTGGTCTGCCCTGTTCCCATGATGCACTGGGCCAGGGACAGACTAATTTGCATGTAGCCAGGTTCTGAGCTGGGATGGTGCAGTGAGCTAAAAAACGGTGATGGATCAAGCCCTGATCTGTTGACTGGGTACGAGTGTTCTGTTTAATTCAGATACTCTGTCCATCACCACCCCCTTTTCTGAATCGTTTTGTCCACCATAAGTGTGGAAGGGTATACTCAGATGTGAGTCCCTTGCTCACTGCACCATCAGGATTCAAGCAAGCCGGGCCGAAGACGGCTGTAATGCCAGAAACCGGTCCCCGGAAGCTTGTTTCCTTTCCAGTATAAGAATTGGCTTGGTAGTTTGGTCTGCCCTGTTCCCATGATGCACTGGGCCAGGGACAGACTAATTTGCATGTAGCCAGGTTCTGAGCTGGGATGGTGCAGTGAGCTAAAAAACGGTGATGGATCAAGCCCTGACCTGTTGACTGGGTACGAGTGTTCTGTTTAATTCAGATACTCTGTCCATCACCACCCCCTTTTCTGAATCAAGACAGAAGCAGCCACTGCAGGTCAGCCCAGCAAAGCACCCAGCAAAGCAGTCGTTCCTTTCGCAGCTTCTCCGGCGCTTCTTCTTGGCAGTCTTCTTGTTCCAGATGAGTTCTAAAGTCCAGGGGTCTGGGACACAGTATTTGTATCTAAAAATTATTTGATCTTTCAGATAGAGGGTGTCTGTCCAGAACCAGTAGGACCATCTCTGGCGTGAATTCCTGGCAGGAGGTGGAGACGGCTTTGTCAGAGGCAGACCAGGCCCTTCGAGGTGCAAGGAGATTCCCTCCCTCTTCCCCTATCGTAACCCAGGTCTGTTTAGCCCTCTCTTGACCTACCTAGACCATCAGGAGCCACCCCGCTCCCCAGCCATCTGTCGTCCCAAAAACCAGACAGGCAATCCACATTCCAGCAGAGGCATACGGGATGACCGAGCAAAATAATACCCACCTTCTAAAAGGGGCCTTTATGAACTCAGAATGAAAAGGGCTTCCTTGCTAAAGGCTGCATCTTTAGACGCTGAGTTCAAGCATACCAAACTTCATTCACTTATACCGTTTACAGGCTATGTACGTGGGTGGTACAATCCGTGCTGAAGGCCGCCGAGCAGTGGTGGACTCACAAGCCCTGGCACTCGCAGTGCCCATAACTGGAGGCTGACAAGTAAGTTGCACATCCAATCATAACACAATTTACCACAGGAGCACCAGCGCTTTACCACTGATCAGCAGTGCGAAATGCGGGCAGAAACATTATACTAGCAAAAACAGAGTCAAAACCGGGAGGGCAGAAAGTAAAAACTCGGGGGAAACACGCCATAAGATGCCAAGTCTAACAGGGCTTCAGGTCCTGCGGTCCTGTATCTTAGCCCGGGCTGCTACTGCAGCTCAAGCTGCTGGGGAATCGCCTGGGCAGTGTCTGGAGTCTTATCTCCGGCACCCACACGTTTTTTACAGGTCTTGAAAGACCATGGGTATACTTACATACCTTTGTAAACTGATTACAGAGGCTTTTTGTTTTCTGTTTCCAGTACTCCCTGGGCCCCCACTCTACCTATTCCTTACATTTGGATTTTACTTTTTACTGCCTTAGTGTGAGAATGCATTTCATGAAAAGGAATATAAAGTAGGGTTACCAAAAGAAAAATGCCAGCCATCTGTTGTTTAAAGAGCCTGCCAAGGTAACAGATCTTGATTGTGGCCACACAATGGCAGATGAAAAACCATTTGACATCAATAACCGTTTGGCTGTTTTACAGGACCTCAATCAATTCCAGGCACTACAAAGCAACGTCCATGTAAAACGCACTGTTACTTGGGAAGTAAAATCAGTCACAGCAAGATCTGACTGGATCCCAATAGTCGGGGATCTGGTCAGAGAAAAGATTGTGGACAAGAAAGAATATGGGCCATCTTACAGAACACCTACACTGGTCCTGGCTGTTGAAGGAACACGAACAGCACTTCTTCTGCCTCTTGCCGGTAAAAAGACCTACCTTGTCTTACCTTGGCTAAAGCTTTGGATAGCACTTGGTCTACTGTTTCTAATCCTCTGGATAGGTTTAGTGGCTGTCTTTTTCTTGCTACTGAATGTACATTATCTTCCAGAATGCTCTACAGTATCACATGTGAACATGATCCTGAAACCACATACGTCATCTCATCATGAACAGAGAGACCTGTCCTTTGTGAACATTACAGCAGTTCCCGTTCCTGAAGGAATAGTTTAAGATAGGGTTCATATGATGTATTTGATCCCATTGAACTTTTAATACTGCATGAATTTAACATTTCTTTGAATGATATCCTCACCTCCAGTACAAACTCTGAAGATTGGGATTTTGAAACTGTAAATAGTATGCTGTTTGATTTTGAATAATCTGCTGCATTTTCTAGAATTGAAATGTATGATACGTACGATGACACATATTGTTACCAACACTATGGTCACCATTTCCTGCATAAGTCAAGTACACCACGTAATATTTTCACATACCGGCATTGGGAACATTGCCCAACACCACTGAAAGGTAGTTCACAAATGTTGCACAAAAGTTTGATTATTTTTCTGGGTTTAATACATCTAATCCATGCTTATATTTTTATAAGCTTGCACTTACATCTGCAAAGAAAAATATGCTCACCAGCACGAAACAGATATACTCTGTTTCCTTTATCTCCCAACTGTCTGAACAAGGTTTTGACTTATGGAAAGATACTGTAGACATAAAATCAGTCTGGGGGACTAAGGAATGGCAGGGTCTGGAAACTGAGGCACTATTAACAGCATGCCTCATTCCACAACAGAATATTTTCCTAAACAACACTGTGCAATAGACTTCCTGCCTTGGGTTAGCCAAGATTAAGGACTTGAACACACATCGTCTTCACTCGCATTTCACACTTTGAGGGATGGCAAAAGTATACAGAACATGGCAAGGGTACATTGGATGACATCGTACATGACGTTTCATACAATTCATCAGACCCCAATTGGAAGGGATGGTTAGTTTGGCCTATCGACACAAATAGGTGTCATTCAAGATTCAAGTGTACCAGTGAAGGTTTAATGATACATAGGCCTAAAATATGCTATGTACAACAAGAAAATCCAGGGGTTGTGACATCATACAATGTTGGGAAGTTATTCCTAGATTGGCTAAAAACCTCAACACTATCCCAGGTGAAACAATACTTGTCCTTACTTTCAGATGACATGGATTTAAGGTATTTTTTTGCTCTGTCCACGGAAGCCACATCGAAAATGCTTCTTATACGCTATCTATAATGAAATTTGGAAACTCTCTAAACAGGAAGCTGCAGCGAGATTGCGTGAAATTGACAGAGTTAACTTAGAAAAGGCTTTGGCAGTGGTTGACAATGCAATGACCACACTAACATCCAGGATTTATTCACTGGGCAACATTGTGTCTTCTACAATAGATATAATGGAGCAGGATCTCTCCATATTACAACACGGGCAATCGAAGTTACAATCCATTCTATTGTTAAGCTGGACGCTACGTCGCTTGTGCTCTGGTTACATGCCCATGCAATATATCAACAGTACGTCTTTGTTATCTGCATATACCTTAACAGAAAGCCAACAACAATGGCACAAAGAGATGCAAAATAGACAATGCTGCACATTGAAAACTTAGACCAATTACCTTTCACTGTGGCAGAGTCACCGTCCACAGAATGGTTCAATCATAGACATATAACATTACCACTAACAACGTTCCAATTTCAATATTGCCTAGAATACCACCAGGTAGGCAGATATGAAGCAATGGGTAAGGACTTCATCCATGATTCTTTAGAATTACCGTATAGATTTGGTTGCAGGAGTAGGGACACTGAAGTGTTTCTCAGGGATACAAACTGCGAGACTTCATTAAGTGGGTCTCTAATTTGCCAGAATATTATGCTTCACGGAGCCTGTAATAATTCAGTTCAAACCTTATCCTGTCATCTAAAGGGATATCCAGCTGCCGTGGTTAATCCATGTTACGGCTGCTCTCAAATCTGAGTTATTTAATGCTGAATGATCAAGGTTGTTGTGGAATGCTTCCAGGCATCGCATATTAAGTCACAGTAAGTTCCAGGGTAACTTGCTGTATACAAGTATTGTTTCCACAGATCCACACAGTCAAGGAGACACCGTTGTGGCCTTTGTTGAATGTTTCCTTTATTTGGTTTGATTCTCTGAGTCGACTGAAAGCCATACTTTTACAAAAGGATGTGCCATTAACCTCAGCCAGAGAGACTTTTGATCATCAGGTTGCAGGGTTCTCAGCTGAGATTCAAGCACTAGTACAAACTAACTGCCCTTTCAATTTCAGAGAAATGGTACAGCGTATCTTTAACATGTCTGACACAATAGGTATTGTACACCTATTTAAGACCATGGGTTCTGGACTGTTAAGCACCTTTCAGATAGTCTTCGGAGTGATTCCAGCTTTCATACACTCCTTATTTAGAAGCGTTTTTGGAGGGCTTCTGCTAATCCTGCTACTGGAAGTGGGAATCCTGATTTAAAATGTTCTGCTACGCAATGGACGTCCCAATCACCAAGGAGATGGAAAAAATGCTTTTGGAGTGAAGTTACCGTGACCGCACCGTACTCCATCTGGGCACACCTTGACTTTGGGAGCTAAGCGAGTCTTACTTCCTATCATTCTGACCAGCCTGGATTGACTGTATTGTGCCTGTTCTCTGCTGCTTGTTCTGCGGGCAAGAATTTGTGTTGGCCCTCTGTATAAAACTTCAATTGGTTGGGCCACCAGACATGGCTGCATTGCTGGACCCATCAAAGGCCCATGTAGTGCAGTGTCAGTGTATTCCCATGTTAATGTTGGCATTGTTAGAGCGACCATGGGATGCTTTCGCTCCTGTTGGATTTGACACCGGCTCTACTGCAGGCACACAGACTTTGGATGTTTCAAACGCTTCCTCAGTGTCGGCTGTGGGAACTGAAGATCAACTTTGCTCGATTGGCCTGATGTGTAAGGTGATATGGGACCGTCGTCTGCGAAGGCAAGCAGCAGTCATGTTGAATCTCCCACACAGGATACATAAACATTTGGCTCCCCGTGCTGGGGACAGTTCCGCCTCTTTTCCAAAACAACCGAAATTGGAATAAAAAAATGTAAAAATATTTTCTTGCTCTTACTGAGCACCATGGCTTTCAGAAGTACTCAGTTTCTCAAACTATATATGAACATAGGACTTTTAGAGCTTTTAAACATATATAAAAATGTTTTTTTTTGTAATAACTTTATTTGTTGATTTTATGAATGCAAGCAGATAACGATACAGTACATCAGGGAAAGACACCCCCTGCCCCCGACCGAGTCCAACAGGCACATTAAAGAACCACCGCATAGAGCCCCAGCATTTGTATTCGATATCCCACCAGCAAGCGCCCAGGACAGAAGTGGAGTACCTACCCCCGGTCTACGTATGCCAGTGGTGCTGTAGCCAACAAGAAGCATGTCTTTCCCCGTACCGCCCCTATCCCAAAACCCCTCACACCCCACCCTCCCTAGTCCCAACCCAACCCAACACCCTCCCTCCCCCACCCCAAAACCCGGAACCGGTGTGCCTTGTGCCATGGACGTACAATGGATTACCCATCCGGGGACCTTTCCGCAGGAGACTGAGCCTCTGTGAGTCGCAGCAATCACAGGTACTTAGGGCACATCACTTCATTAAATTCTTGCGCCAACAGTGAGATGATCGGGCACCACACCTCCTGAAAGGAGGCTGTTGAGGCTGTAAGGGTAGCCTGTATTCGCTCCATGCCTATAACGTACCACAGCTTGTGCAACTACCCCGTATGGGAGGGCCGAGTCTTGGAGCGAGTGAGTCAAAGTACCCAATTCCCCACAGCTCCTCCAACACTCAGAAATACGGGCCGGATTGATTTGATGCAGGCGGGCTGGTGTCAGATGCCAGTAAGTAGCTACCTTTACCGCTACTTCCCCACTCCCCACATTACGTGCCATGTGATGAGCCCGGTAAATGATCTGGTGCCATTCCTTTAGCGACCAAAAAATAACAATTTCTGTTGTGTGAAGCTGGGCCGCAGTCTATCGCTAAAGGAATGGCCATTATAGATAATGGGGTAGCCCCTAAAGTCAAGGCGGACCTGGGCGCAATACAGAAATAAAGACAACGGTCCGTGACCAAAAAATAACAATTTCTGTTGTGTGAAGTACTACAACAAGGTTACTTAATAATCCGAAGAGGGGATATTTTATGCATGTACACAAATACCTACTTATGCCTATATAAGAGTAAGTTGACCACACATAAATTAAATACAAGCTATTTATTTTCGTATAAATCTGAAAGACTTTTACAATAACCATAGGTCGCGCGCAAAAACCTATGGTTATTGTAAAAGTCTTTCAGATTTATACAAAAGGGTTGTGTTTGTTTGTAAAAAGTACATACTATCGGACAATTTTTTATAATTTTGAAATACATTTTTAAAATTTAGGATTGAGTTGTACTGTTTATAGTGGTTAAGGTTTGTGTTTGTAATTAAAAAGTTCATATTATAGGAAAAAATGTCAATTTTTTTTAAACTTTAAAAAAAATTTGATTTATAATTTTAAATTTACAAATAAAAAATAATTTAAAAAAAAGAATATTTAATTTTATTATATTATTTAATTTAATTTTATAATTAGTATTTTTTATTATTATTAATATTTTACTTTTGTACTGCATTTACTCCAAATTATTGTAGAATGGTGTGGGAATAGTAAATTATATGTAATTAGTGTCCACCACCTAACCCAAATTAATGTAGATTGGAGTGGGAATAGTAAATGATATTTAATTAGTGTCCAGCACCTACCACAAATTAATGTAGACTGGAGTGGGAATAGTAAATTATATGTAATTAGTGTCCAGCAACTAACCCAATTTAATGTACACTGGAGTGGGAATAGTAAATTATATGTAATTAGTGTCCATCATGTACCTTAAATTAATGTAGATAGGAGTGGGAAATGTAAATTATATGCAATTAGTGTCCAGCACCTACCCCAAATTAATGTAGACTGGAGTGGGAATAGTAAATTATATGTAATTAGTGTCCAGCACCTACCCCAACTTAATGTAGATTGGAGTGGGAATAGTAAATTATATTTAATTAGTGCCCAGCACCTATCCCAATTTAATGTAGATTGGAGTGGGAATAGTAAATTATATGTAATTAGTGTCCAGCACCTAACCCAAATTAATGTGGACTGGAGTGGGAATAGTAAATTATAATTAATTAGTGTCCAGCACCTACCCCAATTTAATGTATATTGGAGTGGGAATAGTAAATTATATGTAATTAGTGTCTAGCACCTACCCCAAATTAATGTAGATTGGAGTGGGTATAGTAAATTATATTAAATTAGTGTCCAGCACCTACCCAAATTAATGTAGACTGTAGTGGGAATAGTAAATTATATTTAATTAGTGTCCATCACCTACCCCAAATTGATGTAGACTAGAGTGGGAATAGTAAATTATATTAAATTAGTGTCCGGGACCTACCCCAATTTAATGTAGACTGGAGCGGGAATAGTAAATTATATGTAATTAGTGACCAGCACCTACCCCAAATTAATGTAGATTAGAGTGGGAATAGTAAATTACATGTACTTAGTGTCCAGCACCTATCTCAATTTAATGTAGATTGGAGTGGGAATAGTAAATTATATGTAATTAGTGTCTAGCACCTATCCCAAATTAATGTACATTGGAGTGGGAATAGTAAATTATATTAAATTAGTGTCCAGCATCTACCCCAAATTAATGTAGATTGGAGTGGGAATAGTAAATTATATGTAATTAGTGTCCAGCACCTACCCCAATTTAATGTAGACTGGAGTGGGAATAGTAAATTATATGTAATTAGTGTCCAGCACCTACCCCAAATTAATGTAGATTGGAGTGGGAATAGTAAATTTTATTTAATTAGTGTCCAGCACCTACCCCAAATTAATGTTGATTGGAGTGGGAATAGTAAATTATATGTAATTAGTGTCCAGCACCTACCCCAAAATAATGAAGATTGGAGTGGGAACAGTAAATTATATGTAATTAGTGTCCAGCACCTACCTCAAATTAATGTAGCCTGGAGTGGGAATAGTAAATTATATTTAATTAGTGTCCAGCACCTACCCCAAATTTATGTAGACTGCAGTTGGAATATTACATCATATTTAATTAATGTCCAGTACTTACCTGAAATTAATGTAGAGTGGAGTTGGAATAGTCCATTATTTATGAGAATAAATAAATTTCATACTAATTGTGTATAGTTGGAATTTTTTTATTAACATGACAAAAAATAAACAAAAAACATTAGTATTATATTTTTATTTCATACAAATATATTTAGTCATATATTTGTTATAACATTTTATGGTTAATTTTTAATTTCACATTTTTATTGAAATAGTACATTTTATTGAAAAAACATATTTTATGTACTTGTAAGTGTGGTTTGAAATTTTAAAAAAGAGGTAAATATTTTCACAAATTATATACAAATTTTATATTGTCATACATGTTGGTTGTACATAATTTTTGTTATTAATATTAATTAAAAAAATCATAATAATTATTTTAACAATATAATTAAATACACATTTTTTAACACAGCTTTATTTCAATACATTTTGAAAAATATTTTGAAAGAATTTTTTACAAATTTTCCTGTTTTTAATAATTATAATAATAAATATTATGTATTTTATAATATTTATTTTTATAATTTCACAAAATATGTACATGTTAAGTATTTTCATACAAGTAAAAAATCTCAATTTTTATAATACATAGTATTTATGTTTTACTCTGTAAAGGAATATTTTCAAACATTAAATAATATCTTGTTATGTTAATCTTTTTATTTAGTTTGGGTCTTGTATTTTGTAACCGCTTTGGGTCGTTTTGTGTCATTTGGATGAAGACTAGGTCGTGTTTGGGAGACACTTCACGTCGCTGAAGGTAAGGTTTGTTTAATATGTTTTTTTGTAAAAGTTTTATTTATTGTGCAGAAAATAACAAATATGTTTTTTTGTAAAAGTTTTATTTATTGTGCAGAAAATAACAAATATGTTTTTTTGTAAAAGTTTTATTTATTGTGCAGAAAATAACAGGGAAAGAAAAAAGGAAAGACAAGCGACAGTCCTGCAATGTTCCCCACGCAGGGGGCAGATGAAGAGGCAAAATAATAGGCAAAAAGGGGGGGGCAATATGGAAAGCTATCACAGTGCAGTTCGAGGAATCAGTGTCCGATGGCAATTATAGAGGAAATCGAAAGCAATCCCCCTCCAGAATCTCAGAAGGGTAGCAGCCCTGCGAAGAAGGGTGGTGGAGCCAAGGTGAGGGATTCAATGCAGCAAAAGAAAGGAAAATTCTGGCAGCCTCCATATGCCCTGAGGGCGTCGCAACAAGTAACTTAACCAACTTTTCCCCCCTCCCAACCTCCCCTCCCTACCCACCCCCCTGGTGGTGGCGACATCAATTCACAATCATTCCCACATTCATACATACATCCTTGATTAGATCTGAAAGAGGTGGAGAGCGCGCACCGCGGATGGGCAGACCGCAGAAGGTAGGCCTCGTGAAAGGAAGCAGACTAGGGGGCCCCTGCAAAACAGGAAATTCTTGAATTTGCCCAGGAAGATGTCCGCAACTCGCTCCATGCTTAGTAGCCTCCATAGTCTCGCGTGCCACAGGGATATCGCTGGGGCGTCCGGCTTCTTCCAGGCTGCAGCCAAGGTGAGTTTAGCGGCGCCGAGGCAGAGCCACAGGATTTGTTTGTCCGCTCTTGTTTGATGTTCAAGAACCGGATCGCGGAGACCCAGTGGGACATGAGCCATGGAATCAGGTATCGGATAGCCAAGGATGTCTTTGATATGGGACAGAATCTCTTCCCAGTATGGGCGAATGATCGGGCAGTCCCACCAAATGTGGCGGAAGTCCCCCAGCAAACCACAGCCCCTCCAACATCTGTCTGAGGAGGTCGGAAATATTCGATGCAGTTTGGATGGGTACAAGTACCAATCCATAAGGGTCTTTAGGTGGGCCTCTCTCAGATCCACCGAGTGATTGTGTGCCGCGATGTCCCGCCAGAGACCCTTTGTACTGGGGTAGGGTCTGGAGGGGAAGGAACTGAGTCAGAAGGCTGAAATAGTGCTTTTAGAGAGGGTTTTATTTTCAAGTAAGCTTTTTTTCCCCTGTTTGTCAGTCTTATTCGGGCGAACTCGTCAGGCTCCGTTCTGACGCCCTTTGGGAAAACAGGGAGTTCCAGGGTGTTGTGGCGTTGGCAGGGAGGTGTTGCAGCCAGAATGATGATCTTTTAACGACCTCCAGGCGATGCTCGGGGTTACGCCGACACCAAAAGAAATAAAGAAACAAAGAAAAATCAGTGGGACGTCCGGAGCGCTGTTGTTTAGGGTCCGGGAGTGAAGGAAACCACGTGCCAAGTGTATATACAAAGAAAACGGCCGTGTCGGTAGTGCTCGTGAGGTAGGGGTACAGGGAGTCGTAGGCGGTTTATTTACACAGTGGGCTGGCCACTCCAACCCGCCCAACCCGCAACCTTGCCCCGTACCTTTGTAAGCCACGCTCCTCCCGCGGGAGCGTGGCGGGGCGCTTCGCCGGAACGTTGGCCTCCTGGCTTGCTGGTCTCAGCTGGGCTAGTCGAGGCTTCGTCTTCTACGCCACTTCTCTGGTCCGCACTCCGTCTCCACTCCACACCGCACTCGTCCTCTGGGGAATCGCCGTCCGTCGTCTTCCGGGACCCTCCTCCTTTTGGCGCGATGACGCTCTGGATGGGTGGAGTCTCGTCGTCGCTGCAATCGGTCTTAAAGGTGTAGCATTCTTTTTCCTCCTCGCATCCCCAAGGATACACAGAGTAAGCGGCCGGCCAATCCTCCGCAGAAAGGGAAGTAGGCTGCTGGATGGAAAGAGAAAGGGGCGAGAGGGGAACAGCTGACCACCAGTCACGGGAAATGGACTCCTCCTCACACTCTTTGTCCTTACAGGCGGGACCCGCCCCGTCACACCCTTCCATTCCTCATTTGTAATATCCCGGCCAAGAAGTTCCTCCCAATGCCCCATATAGCGGGGGCGGGGAGACACGGCAGTGGTAAGCAGCAGGGGGCGGGGAGACACAGCAGTGGTAAGCAGCTGATTGTACAGGAAGGAGATCGCGCCTTTCATGGTGGAAGTACGTAAGATAAAGGCCTCAAATGGGGATGGCGGTCTCGTAGCTGCATCTCCCACTCCCGGTGAGGTGGCCCAGTGAAGGAGTTGGATGTGGCGGAATCGTTCAGAGGCCGATACCCCATAATCTCAGGCAGTTGGCAAAAGTGAGTGGTGCAGACCCATGGAACAAGTGTGTAAGAGCCCTGCATCCTCCCTCCCTCCATAGTTGAAAAGGGCCTTCCTGCATCGCCGGCGGAAAGGCCGGGTTGAAGTGTATGGGAGTAAAGGGGGATGGGAACATAGTCCAGCGGTCGTCACCAGAGACCGTGTCCCAAACTTTCAGGACTGTGCCAGTGGGTGTGCTAATGTAGGCGTTCTTAGGCCTATCCACCTTGGGCTTCCAAGCCAGGTCCCAGATCGATCTCCCAGCTACACTCCTGTCCATGTGCAGCCAGTGTTTTTCTGAGAGTTGTTGGGACCATTCCACCAGGACCCGTAGCTGCGCTGCCTTATAGTACAGGTGCATATCGGGGAAGCCCACTCCCCCCTCCTTCTGCGGATGATGCAGAGTTGCGAATGAAAACCGCGCCCGCCCTCCCTGCCAGATGAAGCGCAGCATCAAGGTCTTAAGACGCCGGAAGAAGTCCACGTCTATTGGAATGGGAAGGGCCTGGAAGAGATATAAAAACTTGGGGAGGAGGACCATCTTAAGAGCATGGATCCTGCCAAGCCATGAGATATACTTTGGCTTCCATTGGCCAAGTCTGCTCGCACCGCCGCCAGCAATGGGGGGAAGTTCGCGGAGAACAGCGACCCTATGGATGGTGTCAGTCGGACCCCTAGGTATAAGAGAGAGGCGGACGCCCATGACAGAGGCGTGAGCAGCCGCACCCGCTCCACTTCCGCTGAAGGAAGAGTGAGATTGAGGATATACGATTTACCAAAGTTAACCTTGAAACCGGCCACCCCTTCAAAGTCAGATAGCACTGCTTGGATATGCGGTAGTGAGAGAGCCGGATCCCCCACCAATAATAATACGTCATCCACAAATAGGGAGATTTTATGCTGCTCACCAGTAAAGGGGAGACCCCTGATCTGCTCATGCTCCCGCACCGCTAGTGCCAGTGGCTCAATGCTCAGGGCGAAGAGGAGGGGGGAGAGGGGACAGCCCTGTCTGGTACCCCTGGAGTGTGTGAAATAGGTGGAATGATGTCCATTAATCATCACTCTAGAGCGGGGGTTGCTGTAGTTTGCGCGTATCATTGATATGAACTGAGCCGAGAAGCCAAAGGCGACCAGGGTGTGGAACATGAATCCCCAGTCTACACGATCGAAAGCTTTTTCCGCGTCAAGGCCCACCAGCACCGCCGGGATGCGGAACCTAGTGGCCTTTTCTATCAGGTGAATCACCCGCCTCATGTTGTCGTGGGTCTGCCGGCCCTTGATGAACCCGGACTGGTCCGGGTGTATGAGAGCCGGCATTAAGTCCTGGAGCCTGCGGGCAATGATAGAGGAGTATAATTTAGCATCAATATTAAGGAGGGCTATCGGGCGATATGACGAGCATTTGGACAGGTCTTTCTCTGGTTTGGGGATAACGGAGATCACGGCTTCGGCCATAGACCCCGAGGTTTGTCCGGTGACAGCCATTTCATTAAAGAGGGAGACCAGATAGTCGCACAACTCTGTTGCAAACGACTGATAGAAAAGAGCGGTGTAGCCGTCTGGTCCCGGTGCTTTATGGAGTTTCAGGGCCTTAAACGCATTCCAACACTTCTGTTCTGGAGATGGGAACAGCCAGGAGGTCATTCCATTCCTTAGAGACCTGCGGAATGGGGAGATCAGTCAGGTACCTCCTCTGGGCCTCTTGGTCAAGCGAGTCCCCGTGTAAAGTGCTGCATAAAAGCGTCCAAAAAGGTCCGCCTTGTCCTCATCCCGGTGTTGCAGGGTCCCCGTCGAGTCTTGGATCCCCCCGATGTATTCCCTCTCCCTCTTGTCCCGAAGTTGGCGGGCCAAGTGCTTTCCCACCTTGTTCCCCTGCGAATATGAGAGGCGCCGTAGCCTCAGAAGAGTGAATTCAGCTCGATTATTGTAATGGGCCTTTAGTTTCCCCCTCACAGCTGTCAACGGCCGGAGGGTCAGCCTGGACGGGTTCGATTTGTGTGCCTGTTCCAGAATAACAAGTTCCGCCTCCAGTTCTTCCCGTTCCTTCCTCCTCAATTTGTTAAGGTTCGCGTTGAGGGCTAGGCAGGTGCCCCGCAGCGAAGCTTTGCACGCATCCCAGGTATTGAACTCGGACGTGTCCGAGACCGGGTTGAGGGCCAGAAAGTCCCTGATGGCTTTCCGTAGCTCCTTACAGGACGTGTCGTCCCGGATAAGCGCAGCCGGGAAGTACCATTTCCGCAGTCCGTCCCCTCTCACCGACCAATGCAACCCAAGGACCAACAGGCTGTGATCAGACACGGAGAGTGGAAAAATGCTGGAGTCGCGGACATCTCGCGGACATCTCCCCTGAGGGCTTGGCTCAAAAAGATGGGAATAGGAATGGTGGACATGGGAATAGAAGGTGTAGTCTCGAGATTGGGGGTGCAAGGAACGCCCGCCGTCAATCAAACCCAAGTCACTCACAAGGCGCTGCGTTTCATTGGAAAAAATGCCTGCATCTGCTCTCTGAGCGCGGGAGCTATCCAGGTCCTTGTCCCAAACCAAATTGAAATCCCCCATTAGAAACAAGTACCCTTCCACAAAGTTCCCAACCTCATCCAGCAGCCCCTCAAGAAAGCTATTCTGCCCGGCATTGGGGACGTACATCACCACAAAAGTGCATAACCTGCCATACAGCAATCCTTTGACCATCAACCAGCGGCCTTCCTTATCACAAAAAAAACTCCCATAGGCTGAAAGTGAAGGGACGCCCGAAACAGAAGAGCCACCCCTCTGTGTTTTGTGGAGGCAGATGACCTGTAAATGAGGGGGAAGTGTTTGTGCCGGAGCCGGAGCTCATCTTTGCGCGCTAAGTGGGTCTCCTGGAGGCCCACCACATCTAATTGATGGTCATTCAGAAATTTCCAAATTTTCTGGCGCTTTTGTGGGGAGTTCAGGCCCTTCACATTCCACGTGCCAATACTAAGTGGCATAACAAAACATTAGTTCCAACCGCATTGCTTCCACATTGTCAATAGGCCCCAGCCCCCTCCCCACCCCAGGCAGCCAGACCCCCCCCCACCCCCCATCCCCACCCCGCATCCCGCCAGCAAGTTTCACCTCCCACCCAGTCATTCACCAGAACAAATCCTCAGGCCCCATCGAGGGCCATCCCAACGGCAGCACTAGGACATCTCTATCAGCATCAAAGACCCAGTGTGCATCACAGCCCAGGTCCTGGCTATCAAGGAGGACATGTATCATACTTTCAAAAACAACGGTTCTCACAGACAGCACACATCGGTCGCCACCACCCTCGAGTTCAGTCCCAGCCCTGCCCCCAACTACCCCCCTCCCCACTCCCGCAACAAAACCCCCCGTTCCCTCCCCCCCCAAAAAACAAAGAAGAAGGACATCAGGCACCATAGTACGTCAGTTTTCGCCCCAATGGGGCGGGGGAGGGGGCACCTTGTGGTGTGCCCTCCATGGGCCGGACCGGGGTGTCTTCTCAAAAGTACAAAAGTACCCACGGTACCTGATAGGGAAGCGCCCCTCCGGCGCCTTCAAAGCTACGCTGCAAAGTTCAGGCCGCCCCAGAGCTCTCTTGTGATGATGGCACCGTTGCAGAGGCAACAGTGGCGACTGCCGCGCCCCTCTCCTGCAAGCTAGTGGTACGATCATGCCGTCTCGGTTCTGTGTCCCGGCCCACTCTGTGCCAAGAAGGGGAGCGCCGTCGTCGCCGGGATGGGGAGCTTCCGCCCTCGGGAGATGGTACATTGTCATCCAGGCCCAAAGGTTCTTGGCGGCCTGCAGAGAGCGAACCTGAACCAGCCTGTTTTGCCACCTAAAGATAAGGCGGAAGGGATGCCCCCAGGAGTAGGACACACTCCATTCTCGCAGGTAGGTGGTCACAGGGCGGAACTCACGCCTTTTCTGAAGCGTCGACGCTGCCAAGTCCTGGAAGAGCTGGGGGTGGTGGCCCCGGAACTGTAGGGACGGGATATCCCGGGCTTTTCGAAGGATGCATTCCTTAAGCTGGAAATCATGAACACAGACCAGGATATCGGGGGGGAACCCCCCCCGCGCCTTGGCAGGCCGTCTCTGTGGTACCTGTCCATCTTGATCTCGGTAACGTCATCTTCGCCCAGGACCTGCAAGAAGAGTGCCTCAACATAACCCTTCAAGTCACCTGCCTCCCCGTCCCAGGGCACCGCTCGAATACGGATATTGTTCCGACGTGACCTGTTCTCTAGGTCTTCTGCGTGGGTGTGGAGGTCTAAATTCTGCTCTGTGAGCCGGATTACATCTTGCTGTAGTTGATGCACATCATTGGCCACACTCAGGTCATGATCTTCCAGTGTAGCCACCCTTTCGCCGATTCCGTCCACATCCCTCCGTATTTCCCTCAAGTCCGAGGCCAGCTGAGAACGCAGCTCCGTAATGTCTTCCTTAATGGGGGCAAAAAGTTCCATCATGAAAGCCTTAGTGGCGGGGGCCTTCCCGTCGTCCGGCTTCGGGGATACGCTGGGGCCGGGAGAGGCCGCGTGCTGGGAACCCCTCAGAGGCACATCCTTACCCGGCTTCTCCTTGCGCGTCTTGTTAGACATGGCGTCGCTCCGTCTGGATCCCACACCACTCCGGTTGCTGTACTCGGCCAACGAGCACGGCCAGATCTCCGCCAAGGGTGCACGCTTGCCGCGGTGCGGTTCTTCAGTTACTCCACCACCTTCCGGATTGAGGTAGGCCGCCGGCCCGGAGCCGGGCTATGTCCGGGAGGCCCAGAGAGACCAGGAGCTCCGTGCACAGGGAACGATGGGCAAGTGGGGCTCGCCCCTCGGTTCCAGTCACTCGAAGGCCCGGGGGCAGTGTCTGCTGCGAGCCTCCCGCAGTTTGGCCTCACTCACCCGGCCGCTCAGCAGGGGTGTCGTCGTCTAACCGCCCTCCGGGCCTCACTGCTCCAGGATGCCAGCGTCCACACGGCCACAAGGCGTATGTCCCCGGTGGTCTCCGATCATGCTATAGAGGCCGCTCACCTCAGCTACCAACTGGGGGCCCTAGCTGGTCTCCGGGAACGTAGTAGAGCTGTAGAGTTCTTCTGCCGCCGGTCGGGCCTCCCGCGATGGTGTTCTGGATGGCGGCGGGGGAGGAGCAACGCCGCCGTGTCGGAGCACCCCACTCTCGCAGGGTGCCGCTCCTAGACCCCCTCGATCGGTGGTTTCCCCTCAGCGCCTCTGCCGCCCACTGGCCCCCGCAGCTTCCGCCGGGGGAGCGAAGCGTTCGAGCTGGGCACGGCTATCCGCCGACTCCGGCGCTCTTCCAACTTTAGGCCGGGGATCACAGGCCTTCCCCCGCCTCAGCGCACGTGGTTGCTCACGGGGGCTGCGTTCCTCTCAGGAGGCAGATTCCGCCGCCGGATCGCTCCCCTCCGGTTCTGGACTCACAGCGGCAGGACAGGGTGCCAAATTTGTGCCGCTCCGGGGGCTATAACAAGGCTAAGCTGGCGGTGGCGCCGGAGGGACTAAACAGCACGTCTGTCTCTGTCGCCATCTTGGCCACGCCCCCCTGTTTAATATGTTTTAGGTGTGCTTTAAATTATTTTTGATAGTAGTTTGGTATTATTTAGAGTGGTTAGATGTAAGTTAGTATTGTATTAGGTGTTTTGATATGTTGTATTTACGTATGGTAGATGTACGTAATTTTTAGCATTGTATTGGCTTGTTTGTAGAGTTAGTGTTTCGATGTTTAAAGTTTATTAAGTGAAATATAATGTTACTATTACTGTTAGTAGGAGTTTATGTGTTGTTTTGTGTGGGTGGGAATGTATGTGTTATGTATTTTTGTTGCAGGAGTTCGTTATGTCGGAAGGAGTCGTTTTTTTTTGTTTAAAGAAGTGTTTGTTAGTTTTATTAACTAATTGATTTTTAACACTTCTTTAAATTTTTCTGTTTTCCTGGAGCGTTTCTTCTATTTTTGATCATTTTTCGGGATTTTTATGGTTTTTCAAAATACCTTCGTGGAATGGACTATTCTGTTTTGGAACTGTTGTATTTTTTCATTTTTATTTGGGTACAATTTTTCTAAACTGGATTGTTTTGGTGTAAAAGGATTCTACAGCCTTTGGGATATGTTTGGTAAGTGTTTTACATTTTATTTATTGTGGGTGGGTAATGTTATTATGATTATTGTTGTTTTATTTATTTCAAATATTATTAATGTGTGTACATATATTAAAAAAATTATAATATATACTGCACACATTAATTATTTTCCAGATACAATATATGCTTGTGATTTACATTGTATTGTTTGTATTTTATTTAGGACTGCTTTGTTGGTTAGAGTAATTTAGAGTAGTGTTTTGGCTATTATGTAGCGGTATTCAATGCCTTTTGTGCTAGGGTACAGCTTTACTTATTGTTCTAGGTATTTGTGCATTTGTTTGGTTTGTTTGGATGTTTTTGGAGTTAGTTCAGTAATGGATTGTTCCATTCTGAATTCTTGATAACTTTGCTCTTTTTGGAGGCATTTAATAAATTTTTTTAAAGTTGGTTTAGTTCTGCCTGTTGATTGGAGGAAGGCATTGTGCCAGCCTTCAACAGCGTTGTATGTTTTAGATTCACCATTTAAGGTGCTTCGGTAAACGTTCCACCAGGGTATTAAGAATTTTGGATTTCTTCTGTGGCCAGATCTATGGAGCCTACCTACCCATGTGTCCTCAAAGTAGTCTAAGAGTACACTTAATTTAGCTTCATTTTGTTTGTAAAATGTGCTATCAATTAAAATGTTGTAGTGTTCGGCCACATCTGTTTCGGGAACATAAGCCAGTGCTGTTAGTTTTTTGATTTGATATGCAAAAGATGAATTGGTTGCATATTCTATGCTTAGGGTTGTCTTTTGTAACTGTCTCCATAGACACTGATTAAAGTGATAGTAGCAGCCTTGTATACAGGTATGGGGGTGTATTTTTAAAATACTTTAAAGCATTGCTTGTTCAAAATCAAGTATTATTTTTTCAGGGGAATAGTCATTAGTTTGATAGTGTTTAATATTTCCATATATGTTGAATTAGTTTTATTTGGTAGCAGAGCATAAAGTAGAAGTATATTGCAGTTTTGATATAGGCCATGTGCTGTGCCAAAAATTATTAGTCTTTTTTCATTGTTTTCGTTGTCGTAAATGACAAAAGGTCTTTTGTTTAAAGTTATAGTTTGGTCGCAATTTACATTTATATCACTATATGTTCTAGGAGGTAGAGTGGTAGTGGTAGTTGTTCTTTTGGTACGTGATATTGTTCTTTTGAGGGAAACTATATTTGGCATTTGGGTAGTGGCTGTTTTAGGTATTTGGGGTATCTGTGCTTTTAAGATTACGCTTGTTGGTTTTTGGGAACCTGTACTTGCTTCTTTAATGTTTTCTAATGCTGTTCTAACTTCTATTTTGGTTATGTTTGGTGGGTGGTTGTGTTCCCTGGTATAAAGGACTGTTGCTTCCCTAGTTGTTGCCCTTCCATAACATTTGTTGGAGTAATATTTGCAACATTTCCAATTAACTTTCCTCCCAAATTGTTTCTCTTGGGTATAAGTGTAACCCATGTAGCAGAGTAATAGTTTTCCTTTCTGGCTGGTAACAAATTCAGCTCCTTCTGTCATTTTGTTGTTTGTTAATCTATAAGAGATATATTTTATAGTTATTTAAAATAAAGATGTATGTATGTATATTAACTTAAAATTATTAACATTTCTATTGTGCATGCTTACCTTTTTGGAAATTCAATTTGATTTTGATGTTGTTTTCTTTTTAGTTGTGGTCTGTATTTTCTGTGTTTTCTTTACCTGAAAAATAAAAGCATTTATTTGTGTTAATTTTTCTGATACATTTTTTAAGTTGCAGTTACAGTTCTTGCTATAAGTTTTAGCTTACACTTATTTTATGTTTTAATAAAAGTATTTGGATATACTTACTAGGTTAGTTGTATCTTGGTTTTCAGAGTTCTGTTTTATGTTGTTTGTTAGTAGAGTATTCTGTTCTGGTGCTAGAAAATAAATAGTAGATATGCATTAGTAATTTGATCATGTTAGTTATTTTTTACAATTTAGCACTTCGTTTTATTTACTTCATTTTATTTACTTACTTTTTTATCACTGAGTTTTAGGTTGGGTTTTCATGTTCTTGTAGGTGTAGTCGAATGTATCCAATGTTTAGTTGTTCCTTTTATTTTCTGTATTTTGTTTATCTGTAAAAATAATGCATTTATTTTTGTTAACTGTTTGGAAATAATGTTTTAGATTGCAGTTACATTTTTTCCTATACGCTTTAGTTTAAACTTATTTTATGTTGTTATAAAAAGCTTTGGACATACTTACTTTGTTACTTGTATCTTGGTGTTCTGAGTTCTGTTCTATGTTCTTTGTCTGTAGTGTATTCTGTAGTAGTAGGAGAAAATAACAAATACATATGTTTTAGTTATTGGATCATGTTTTTTTATTTAACATTTTAGCAGTTAGCTTCATTTACTTTTTTAAAGTTACTTACTTTTTATCCTTTGAATTGTAGGTTGAATCTTGATGTTCTTGTAGGTGTCGTCGAATTAATCCACAGTATTTTCTCCTGTCGTTTTTTTTCCAGGTGGTTTGTGTTTAGTGTTTAATTGTTTATATAGGGGTTTGCAATTAGTAATTAGTTTGCTATTGGTCAATTTGTATTTGTAGTGTTTTTATTGGTTACTTAGTATTTTTGACAATATGTTTGGGTATTTATTTTACATATAAGGGAAATGCTTATTAATTGTCTGGTTAGATAATTTTATTTAATTTATTTAAATATTTTTAGTTAAATTTCTATAGAATTTAATATATTTAAATTGTGAAATGTAATTTTATTTATAGTTTGTAGCGAGAGTTGTGTATTTTCGTGTTAATTGTATTTTTAAATGATCAAAAGTGTAAATGTATAATAATAATTATTTTCGATATTTCTAATATAACGATATTATTGTTGTCGATAATGTTACTCTCGATATTTTTAACTTATTGTGTATATTATTTAGTACTCGGTATTTAAATATTTCGATATGTATGTTGTCGATAATAGTGAGATCGATGTTTTTGTAGGTCGATATTTAATATCCGATATTTTTGTAAGTTTTTAGGTATGTATAGGAAGTCGATATTATTGCTTCCGATATTTTTGTGTCGATATATGTGTATGTCGATATTATGTCTATCAATATTATGTCAGTGATTCCCTTAATTTCATACCAATCAGGCAGATCCGAATAGGAAATAAAGCCTTGAAGATCCAATAGATGACCTTCCGATCGACAGGGCGAAACATGCCACTGAGAGAAGGCTCGCACATCGACACACGGGGCAAAGTCGGGGTTATCAAAAAGAGGTGTAAGAGGCGAGGGGAAGGACGTGAGGTCTCTCTGCAAGGCAACCAAGTCCCACACCTTCAACGCTGATCAGGTAATCGGAGATCTCTGTATATACGAGGGGTGATCGGCTGGTTTCAGGAAAGGAACCTTCCATAGGGGTAGGCGGGCAATAGCCATGTCCTGAAAGAGCCACCGTTTTTCGGATTCTGGTCTGCTCCATTCTACTAAGTAGCGGAGCTGGGCCACTCGATAATATGTCAAGAGATGAGGGATCCCGAGCCCACCCTCAGCTGGAGGACGATAGGCTAATTCACGGCGAAGCCTCGGTCGCTTCCAACCCCATATAAAATGCTGAATCTCAGCCTGTAGCACCCTGATGTAATGTAGGGGAAGCGTGACCGGCAGTGTTTGAAAGCCATACAGTATCTTAGGCAAGATGGACATTTTTACCGCAGCCACCCTACCCAACAGCGACAGAGGGTACGTTCTCCAGCGCTGCAGAGCGTTAGTCACCTGAAGGGTAAGCTTAGCGTAGTTACGGGTGAGCGTGGAGCTAGGAGATGGGGTTAATGTGATTCCCAGGTAAGGGATTTCTCCCTGGATCCTCAAGCCCCCCATCTCCTGAAAGGCATCCGCCGGGTCACCCTCATGGAGGCCCAGGGGTAGGAGCATAGATTTTCCTACGTTGACCTTAAACCCTGATAACCTGACAAATTATTTGAGCTCTCCTAAAAAGGCAGAGACAGAGTGCCGGGTAGAGGTGAGCATTGCCAAGATGTCAATGGCGTATAGGCTGACCGTGTGCTGTTCCCCCCCGAACGGAATGCCAGCTATTTGAGGGTGGTCTCTGATGCGCTGGGCTAGGGGTTCGACATACAACGCAAAGAGCAGGGAGGAGAGGGGACACCCCTGTCTAGTGCCCCGCCTTATCTCAAAAGGTTTGGAGCACAACCCATTAACCCGGATCGTCGCCCTGGGCCTGTCGTAACAACTCACCACCCTTGCTCGGAAGCGCTCTCCCACACCGAAATGGGCCAATGTTTTATCCAGGAACCCCCAATCCACTCGATCAAATGCTTTCTCAGCTTCGATCGAGAGCTATAGGGCGTCCAGGACCACATAATGGGCTTTATCAATGAGATGCAGGATTCTCTTGGTGTTATCGCTGCTTTGCCTGATAGGAATAAAGCCCGATTGATCAGGTTCAATTATTCCTGGAAGGCGCGGGCCCAATCTAGCTGCCAAGACACCCGTGAATAATTTCGGATCGAGATTCAGGAGGGAGATCGGCCTATAGGCCGCGCATTGGGTGGGATCCTTCCCGGGCTTAGGAAGAACGACAACGTCAGCTTCTAGCATTTCCACTGGAATCGACCCATGCCCCCTAAAAGAGTTGAACAGGTGCGTCAGCACGGGTGCCAAGGTTTGGCAAAAGGTCTTATAAAAGCCCGCGGAGAACCCATCTGGGCCCAGAGACTTCAATGGCTTGAGTCGCGCTATCGCTCTGATCACCTCCCCCACCCTAATGGGAGCGTCCAACTCCGCGGCCCCCGAAGCATTGAGAGCCATAGTAGCAGCTCAGCCAAGATATTCTTCCCCGGCGCCATCAATGGTAGGGTCCCTGCTGTACAGTGAGGAGTAGAATGCCCGAAAAGCTTCTGCGATCTGCTCGTCCCCTTCAACCTTGACCCCATCTGAGGTATGCACAGCCGCAACCCTGGAACGCTCCGTTTGCGCCCTAAGCTTGCTGGCAAGAAGCTTCCCCGTCCTGTCACCGCCTATATAATAGGAGTGTTTAAGCCGGAGGGCGGCATATTCCGCCCAGTCAAGATCCAGACTTGCCAACTGAGCTCTGGCTGCTTTGAGTTACCGCCACATACGCAGGGCCCCAGTCCTGCTGTGCACCCGCTCGAGTTCCAGCACCTTTGCAGTCAGCTCCTCCCTCTTTTCCCTACGTGCACGGTTGTCGGCTGCGGAGAGCGCAATAAGCTCGCCTCTCACCACTGGAATAAGGGCCCCCCATAGAACCGTCAGTTAAGTACCTCCGGTGTCATTGGACGCTAAGTAATCTGTCAGACATTTCCGAACTTGCCTACATGCGTCCGGCCGCTGCAACAGAGACTCCCGTAAATGCCACTTCCCTCTGCAGTGACTCGTCGAGCGCCAGTCAATAGTCAGCTGTATCGCATTGTGGTCTGACAAGGCAGCGGGGGTGATATCGACCGACCGGACCAGGGCATTAAGTTCGGAAGACCCAATAAAGTGGTCAAGGCGGGCGTAGGCCTGATGGACATGGGAATAAAAGGAATATTGCGTACTATGAGGATGGGCTACCCTCCAAATATCCACCAATCCTCTATCGCAGAGCCACTCAGCCCCCACCTTGGAAATAGCTTCGGTGGCCCCCTGCCTATGTCCAGATCTGTCCTTGTCCGGGTCCATGACTATGTTAAGGTCCCCTCCCAGGAGGACCCGCTTGTCATGATAGCAGAGCGTGTCCGAGAGAGAATCAATGAGAAATTGCTCCTGTCCAGAAATGGGGGCGTAGATAGTACCTATGACGATAGAGGAATCCCCAATCCAAAACCTATATACCAAAAGCCTCCTTTTCACTTCTGACACCTTATCCACAACCGTCCCCTGGAAGTGTTGTGCTAGGAGTATAGCTACCCCCCCCTCTCTTATCCGGCATGGAGGAGTAGAGCTGCTGGGGGAAGGCTCGGGACCTCATTCTATACCAGTCCTTGGGTAATAAATGTGTCACCTGCAATAGACAGATAGAGGCCCCGGAGTTCTCAAGATAACTCAGGATCGCCCGCCTCTTAATTGAGTTGTTCAAACCCTTTACATTAAGTGATAAAACCTGATTCATAAGAAGGGATTAGGACCGGGCTCTGATGTACAGCGGCTCATTGGTGGGGAAAAAGCACAAACTGCGCCAGCTAGGACCGCTACGAGGCAAAAGCTCCATGGCACACACTCCCCAACACCCGCCTCCCCACCCAGACTGCACACTGGTTCCACCCTCCCCCCACCCCCGCACTCCATCCCAGCCCCCCCACCCTAACCCCAACAAGACAAGACAACCCCCCCACCCCCACCTAACCCCAACAAAACAGCCCTCCACCTCCACCCCCCACCCCCTCCCTAACCCCAACAATGCAGCCACAGCCCAACCCCATTGTCCAGCACTGGGTATCCACAGTTCCCGGCATTTGGAATAAAGAAAAGAAGAGGGTCTACGTGGAGTCCGGGCATCCCCGCTCCTCCCCCCTGGCCAGTCAATGTATCGTGCTGAACACACCCTGGCTGATATAATGGAGTCACTCAACAGGGGAAGTGTCCCGCTTCACCGCCTCCAGTGCTGCCTCCCTCTCCTGAGCCACCACCAATGCATCTGGCTTCATAGCTGATTTGGGAGAGCGCCGGTGTTCCACTTTCTGCCAACCATCCCTCGGCAGTCGTGGCGTTGGAGGGGGAGAGGACTCACGGCTCCGCCTCTCGATGCCCAACAAGTCACAAGTTTCCTGAAGGAATCTCAGCTGCTGAAGCTTGCCGCTCCACTTGAAAATAATGCGGAAGGGGTGTCCCCACGAATAAGGCACCCCCTTGTCCCTCAGAAATGAGGTCACTTCCCTAAAGGCTTTTCTCTTTTGTAACATGATGGAGGCAAGGTCTTGATAGAGAGCTACAGCATGGCCCTGATATTGGAGAGGCTGCTTCTTCCTGACCTCCCGCCAAATACGCTCCTTCAGGGCGAAGTCTGGGAGGAAAGCCAACATATATGGAGGGGTGGGCCGGCGCCCGTCTGGTCAGGCCAACCCGATGTGCCCTATCAATGCGTATCTCGAAGTCGGCAGCTTCGTCTAAAATGTCACGGAAGAGGCCTTGTAGGTAGCCCACCATGTCGGACCCTTCTTCACTCCTGTGATGCTGTGGCTATAGTGCCGGACCGCTGTGCGCTTGCAGGAGCACCGCCGACCCCCGCACCAGCCGTCACCTTACTACAGGCCCCTGGACCCTGAAGCCAGCTTTATATTCCGCGTAAAGGAATGTGCCAGCGGCTCGACAGATGCTGTATTGGGGGCGAGGAGCCACCCCCGTGTCCACTGAGCCACTCTTCCCCGTGAAACCCCGGCCGCCGGCCCCTGCAACACTTCAGAGGCAGCCACCGCAGACCCCCAGGGTCCCCACTGCGGTCTGCAGGCCTCCCGGGGTTGATGGTGTGTGGGCCAAATGTCCCTCTCTATGGGGGGTACAGCACTTGTGGAGGGGAGCGGGGCTCCCACCCTCCCAGAGGCCGGGGGACCTCAGTGCAGCCCAAGGCCAAGGTCACCACTGCCGCCCGACCGGGGTCCCGGTCCCAGCCCCAGTCCAATGCTGCTAATGGCCGGCCTCTCCCGGCCTCCTCAGATCCCCTGAAGCTACAGGGCGGACGTAAGACGTGGGAACAACACTTAGAACACATACACAAAATTCTCAAGGCCCTACAGGCAGCGGGGTTACATGTGAACGCAAAGAAGTCCAGAGCAGCCTTCCCAAAAGTAAAATAGCTGAGGTTTATGTTGGGCGAGGGCATTATAGCCCCCCAGGAAGAAAAGGTGAAAGCCATCCAGAGTACTCCTTTTCCCTCGACTAAACGGGAGCTAAGAGCCTTCCTAGGCCTGATAGGCTACTATAGACGGTTCATAGACAATTTCGCCAAAGTAGCCAGTCCCCTGACAGACCTCCTAAAGAAAAACGTAAAAACCACACACATAGAGCACCCCCCCTGCCCTTGCAAGACAGGCCTTTCAGCTTCTAAAACACGCCACAACAACGAGCCCAGTATTGATACCCCCCAACTGTGAAAAACCCTTCACGCTTGCTACTGATGCCTCCAATATAGGTATAGGAGCCGTCTTATCCCAAGAAGGCGAAGATGGGATGGAACATCCCATATTGTTCATTAGCCGCAAATTACACCCTCAAGAGCGCAACTATCCCACTGTAGAGAGGGAAGATTTAGCTATCAGATGGGCCATTGAGAAATTAAAATACTACCTAGAAGGACGGTCCTTTGTGTTATACACTGACCACACCCCCCTTCAATGGATGCAAAAGAACAAATCGCAAACCCCCCCGCGTTCTCAGGTGGTTTTTATTTTTGCAACCCTTTTCCTTTGTGATCAAACACCGAAAAGGGGTGAGCAATGGCAACGTGGACTTTTTGTCCCAGACACCTTGTCTCCCCGATCGGGAGAAGCCAGGGGGGGAGGAGTGTAACACGGAGGGTCAGAGGGTGGACACTTGGACCCCAAAGGAAGAATGGTGGGTCGCTGAACAACTTTCCCTACTTCCCCTCAGGGCGACTGGTCATCCTGGCCACTCCTGGACGAAACGAGCAAGAACGAGGACGGCGCCTTTAACTGGGCGTACACGGAGGACGAGGACACGCCCAACCGTGACGTCGGCTTCACACGACTGGAGAAAAGCCCGGAAGAGAAGGAGGTGGCGTGTGACGACACCTCGGAGGAAGGAGTAGGAGTGCGGTGGAGCTTACGGAAAGATGAAAGCGGAGAAAGGAGTCTGAACGTGAAGAAGGAAGGCAAGCCAGGAGGCCAACGTCCCCACGAAGCCCCGTGCCACACTCCCGAGGGAGGAGTGTGGCTGAGACAGGTACGGGAGCGCTTTGCAGGCTGGGTCGGGAGGCGGATAGTCTCTCCTCCCTAGGGCTGCAGCGGCTGACAGCGCCCTCATCGTGTATATATTGTTAATAGTGTATATAACCCTTCCCGATTCTATCCTCGTCCACCCCCTACCTTTCCCTGACACTCTACCCTCACCACATACCCCTTAGCACAAAGACGGAGTGTAAATACACACAAGCAGCGGTGTCCTTCACTTCCTGGTTTTCCCCAGGGACCCCCTGTAAGAGATCTAGAGTCCTGACGGCCTCCTCTCTCTCTCTCTTCCCCTTGCCACTCCCCTGAGAGGAACCACCAGAACCAGGCACAGTGGAGACCGAGGACGAAAAAAAGAAAGCCCGTCTTTGTGGATCCAGCGGAATTCGCCAAGAAAAGACTATCTTCCCGCACAAGGAAGACTCTATCAAAAATGCCAAAACTAAAGAGTGTCCGGCCCCTCAATCCACCTACGCAACAGAGGCACAGTAGTGCACATAGAAAACGAAGTGAAGATCTGTCAATTGTGTAGTGTACAGACAATGGATGACACACAGATAACAGAATGCTTGCAGAGTGTACAACAATGACCATTCCCCATCTAATCCACAGGTGACCAGGAACTTACTGCTGAGGACAACACCAACGACCAGCAGAGCCAGCCTCCCACACCAGGTACATGGACTCTCGGATGTAGACTCCCAGGATTATCCGGACGATGAGCTTGAGGCCGGCCCGTCTGGTGTGCCAGGGATCAACAGGTCCAAGGACCCCATCCTCCCCACCACCACATCTGCTGCAGCACCAACTGCACAGCAGACCCCTGCTGTTACGGCCTGTGCATCCACCGCCGCCGCCACCACCACCACCACCACCACCACCAGTGCCACCTGCAACACCCTCCCTGTCTCAGAGGATGTCCACCCCACACCAACAACTGAGGATTGCAGGGAGAGTGTGCAGGGACCTACAGTGGCGAGCCAACAGGTCTGTGGCAGCAGGGCAGGTAGGAGGGCCATGGTCACCCTCCCACACCAGGAGGCTGGGACCCACCCCTGGAACATATCGCCAGAGTCCTTGGGACATACGTACAAGCCCAGGGACAAACTGGCCGGTCGGACGATCTTTTATGCAAGCTCATCCTGCTGATGAGGTCCATCGACACACGCATTGGACAAATGGTGGACCTCATGGGTCAGCAAGTGGCGTTACTAAGGGACAGGCCTGCGTCCCAACCAACACCTCCACCCCCATCTGGTGGACCGCAGGATGACAGTTCACCATCCTCCCCTGCGGCCACAGAGAGGGGTGAGTCCTCAGATGCAGTTGGCACCACAGTAGGGCCCCTCCCAGCCAAGCGACCAAGGGGCCGTCCGAAGAAGAACCTGGGAGTCTACGGAGGCAAAGCACCAGCCAAACGCCAGTCACGGAGCCAGCCATGATGGCAACCCTCTTCCCCACTGCATTGACTGTTTGGACTGTCCTTCCCCACACTGCCTTGTGAGTGGCACCTGTTTGTTGGACTGGGTCATCACATCAAAGTGGTATCTACTCTTATATCTCATTTACCATGACTGTCAACTCACTGCCCCATCACCACCTCCATGTAAATCTGCCCACCTCCCTCACGTCAACTTTGTAAATAAAATACTGTACACACTGTTTGTTTGTCAGATTTGTCTTTAGTGCAGGATGTACAGTCTTCAAAATGTCCAGAATGTATCAGAAGTATGTTCTGTATGTAGGCAAGGATAAGTTTGAGGCACCTAGGGAAACACAACAGAACAACATTCACTGGTGTGAGTGTGGCATCACAGACATTACACCACACCAACCATCTACATAAACCAACATGCAGAGAACACAATGTGCAAAAAGTGTCACCATACACTTTCCGTATACGTTCACAGATGACATGTCACAGTCACATATCCACAGAAAGGGGACTTCACATCTGGCTGTTTAAACCATTCGCACATAGCCCTTCACGACAACAGCAAATCTCAACAGACAATGTATTGTTGGACTTCGTCAACCACCTTCAAGTCAAGTAGCGGGTGATGAACTGTTGACGCATGTCACCACCTTCCTCCTCTCCACTGTCCTCACCACTGGACTCAGGTTGTTGTGCAGGCGGGGGCCTTGGATCCTCATCATCATCCAGGAGTAGGGGAATCTGCTTGTGAATGGCCAGGTTGTGGAGCATGCAGCATGCCACTACGATCTTACACACCTTTCCAGGTGAGTATGCCAGTGCACCTCCGGTTTTGTCAAGGCAGCGGAAACGTGACTTGAGCAGACCACAAGTATGCTCCACCACACGACGTGTCCTGCCATGGGCCTCATTGTATCTGATATCAGCCGGAGTCCTGGGATTACGCAGTGGGCTCAGCAGCCATGGACGGCTGGGATATGCAGAGTCACCTAGGAATGACAAATACACATTGCAATGTTGCACAGGCAGAGGTCAGCAGGTCACACACCCAGCACGCCATACAACTAGCCATACTCCCCCAGAATCCATGCACGCTCGGGAAGCAGATTAGCCATCAGCCGGAGCACAATGCTGTTCCTCAGGATGTAGGAGTCATGGGCAGAGCCGGGGAATCTGGCACACACATGAGAGATGGTCATATCTACCAGGCACACCACCTGCACATTGATGGAGTGGTAATGTTTTCTATTACGAAAAATGTGCTCACTTGCCTGTGGTCTTTCACAAAAGACAAGGGAAACCCTACTCACAAGGAACCAGGGCAATTAGTTATATCAAGAACATTGGTTCCAGTGGCGTAATCTAAAATGATAACATTTAATTATTATGCTCAATGGCGATAATTGTTACTGCTGAGGATTGAGAATGGCGGAAAGAAGTACATTCACAATTATATTGTATTCTTTTTACTTTATAGACTCTTATTGGAAAAATGTCATACAGAATAATTCATAGGAAAAACACAAACAATACAAAAGGGTGCAGTGTGTCCCAAGTGTGTCAAAAACAACCAAACTAACAGTACACAAACCATGAAAGCTCAAAAGGCACAGTGGTTTCCAACTGAATATATATATCGGAAAAAGACCCTAAGAAATTATTGTAATTCTAATGAGTGAATCTACACAATCGTAGGCACTCTCTTTTAAGGGTTCTTTTTCACGTAGGCGTCGACGGCGTTTCGACCCTATGGGGTAGGGGTCTCGTCAGGACAGAAAAATATAGGACATCTAAAAATTAAAATACAAAAGAGGCTGTGAGTAAACTGTATGACCGTTATATATATTTATTTAAATAATTTAGAAAAAGTGGGGACCTGAATACCTGGTTTCTATTCCTATGATCACCCATGCGTGGTGAAAGGAAAAAAGGATTCAAACACTTACAAGTGACCCAGCCGGGCACTGTTGAAATTGTCAAAGAACAAGAGAATAAAGGAGCAATTAGTGAGAGGTTATTACCATATGAATAGTTTAGGCAAAAAAGCACCATGTATAAATTTGGTACTTACCACTTGTAGTGGTCGGGGAATGCGCAGTATGTAGCGCGCAGTAATAGAGTTAAAATCTTTTGATGATGTAGGTTACACCTAATGAAATAATATATACCATAAGTGCATCGCGTTTAGAATTGGTCATTTTTATAACCCCATGGTGTAGAAATACTAAATAATTACCTGCAATGGGTGTGCCATATATGAGATATCTCAATGATATCCAACTCCGTGTATCAAATTATACATCAGGCTGGGGTAAGTTCGTTTCCAATATTGTCAGTCAAGGGTAATACCTATGTTAATAAAACGGGGGTGGGACTTATTACATATGCCATGCAAAGTATTTATATCTCGCAATGCCAAAAGATTTAAGCGCGAGGTGCTGGGACATACCTTATTTCTGTAGAGCCCAGTCGCGTCTAGCAGCTTCCCGCTTCCGTGTTTCACGGCTCCTCCTGCTCCTGTTTTGCAGTTTCATGTAAGGCCTGACGGCGCGAGTTCCAAGAACTCGAACGCAATCAGGCGAATGAATCAAATGCTACCTCCGAGATTGTAGAAGACAGACTTGGGGGATTTTTTTGGAAGTTCTTTTCTCTTTCTTGTTTGTTAACGTAAAATTCAGAACAAGTTCTGAAATATATATTTTAGTGTCCTTATTTCGATCGTTTTGTAAGGAGAGTCGTTAGTATATCTAGGCCTAGACTAGTTAATGTACAGAGTGACAATCAGCATTTACTAGTCAAAGTTGGTAATTAGAAAGGGCTAGAGCAGATGATAGTACATTTTTATATTATGTATTATCAAGGCAATAAACGACTAAAAAGCAATTCAGTCACTGCAGAGGACTACACACATGGATGTGTCATTTTTATATGATGTCACAATTATATATCATGATCCGAATCTAAGGGACTTACAGGTAATCAAAAAATGAGACAACCAATCAAAAGTAAAGGGTGGCACAATAATACGTATCAATACTTCAATACCTGGCATAGCTATACTTGCTTACAGTCACATTATAATTAGTGCAATAGAATATACATACCATATAATATCTTGGAATTGATATCCATATACATATACATATGTAAATATCCAATTACCACATCAATGTAAAATATTAATTACATACCTACTCCACAGAACATGTGCATTGAATTAGACATTAATCAAACGGAGCATCATCATTCTTTACAAAAGGTATATTAGTGTAACACAGTCATCTTAGGCAACATATCAATATAAAGCAGACTAGTATGTAATGTTTGAAACATATCCTCTCCATTCATCTGCTGAGTTCAAGCCGTGGTTGATAGAGTCAATTCTATCTATCCAATGGCATTCTCTGCGTTGTAGGATGTTTGAAATATCTCCACCCCTCTCAGGTACTGATATGTTGTCTATCACTTGCCATCTGATTTGGTCGGCGTTGTGATTGAGTTCTTTGTAATGTGTTACAAGGGGTGCAGTCAGAATGAGTTTTCTAATCCGACTTCGATGTTGGCCTATTCTGGCTTTTATAGGCTGTTGTGTCTGCCCAATGTACGGCAGACCACAAGGGCACCAAATGCAATAAACAACACTCCGTGTGTTACAATTTGAGAATGTCTGCAATGTGTGTGTAACATTGCCATGTTGGAACAGAGTTGTCTTAAAAGTAAAGGGGCAGGCTACACAGTTACCACATGGATGGTGACCTATCACCCGTGGTAGATTCCAGACAGACTCCAATGTACCCCTTGCATCTCTTGAATTTTCATTGGAGGAGTGCACCAAATAATCTTTTAAGTTCTTAGCTCTCTTGAATGCAAAGAGTGGTACTTCAATTGAGGGATCAATATTTTGTATAATGTGCCAGTGTTTCATTATCAAGCTACGTATCTTGTTTGTATGGGTACCAAAGGTAGTCACACAAACGATCTTTTGTGTGTTTTTTTTGGGGCGTGTAATCAGAAGCTCTTCCCGTGGACAGTACCATGCACGTTTCAGCGATCTTTTGATCAATTTGTTGGGATATCCTCTATTTAGTAATTTTACTTTCAGGGTATTTGCTTCTCTCATATAGTCCTCCCTCTGGGCACAGTTGCGACGAATGCGCAAAAATTGCCCAAAGGGAAGGCCATCCCTAATACTATCTTGTGCGGAAACATCTCTGTTGAGTAAAGGTTTGTCCTATGTGGTAACAGAAAACACAAATTTCTTTAATCTTAAGTCGGAACTGTTTCAGTTCTTTAGAAAGATCCGTCTGTGAATATTCTTTAAAGACAGGGAATATTCAGGAAAAGAATCAGTAACAGGACTAAGACCCCCTTCCACATTCTATCCTAACAATAGTTTGATGCCATCGGAACTTATTACTTTTGAAAAGATAATTTTGAAAAATGTGGATACTTTGCGCACCACCAAACAATTTATTCCTTACAACATCTCACTTCTTGAGCGCCAAGCACTAAATGTTCTGAAACAAGATTCGTCCATAATACTGAAACCTGCGGACAAGGGTGGGGGAATTGTTGTACAAAATATGATTGATTATGAAACAGTCATAAATCAGCAGATCTCCGAACCCAAACACTATAAGAAACTAACACATAACCCCATAAATGACATACGAGATGAGATACTCAATATTACTACACAAGGTCTTGATCTGGGCTTCCTGAGCAAACATGAATACTCCTTCCTAAATTCTCCAAACCCTAGGACACCGGTTTTGTACACATTGCCTAAAATACATAAAAGCATCACAGATCCCCCTGGCCGACCAATTTTATCGGGTTGTGGCTCGATTTTGGAGCCTATAGGCAAATATGTTGATTTTTTTATTCGAGACTATGTCCCTGAATTACCAAGCTACGTGCGGGACACCATGCACATGATCAATTTGGTTGACACTATCCCTTTTGATGAGAACACAGACTGGTTAGTGACTTTAGATATCTCGTCACTATATACGAACATCCCCCAGGAGGAAAGCATTAACATCATTGCTGATCTTCTGGACACCAGAATAAGACCTGTGAACGTGCCCACCTCATTTATAATCGCATTACTACGCATTGCCCTCCAGAGAAACTACTTTGTACATAAGGGGGTATATTTTCAACAATGTGGTGGGACCAGTATGGGAGCAATTTTTGCTCCCAATCTGGCTAATATCTATATGGATCATGTGGAAAGATCTTTTGCCATTAATGATCAAAATCCTTACCGTACCAACATTAAATGTTGGTATCGGTATATTGATGATATTTTTCTGGTGTGGAATGGAACCAGTGAAGATTTTGATGCTTTTCTTATTTATTTGAACACCATACAACACCATCTTAAGTTCACATCCACAATTTCTAAGGACACCATTGCTTTCCTTGAACTCAACATCTTTAGTGATGGAGAAAAATTGATCACATCACTACATAGAAAAGAGACAGAAAGGAACACTTTGCTTTCTTACCAGAGCCATCATCCAAGGGCCCTTAGGGATGGCCTTCCCTTTGGACAATTTTTGCGCATTCGTCGCAACTGTGCCCGGAGGGAGGACTATATGAGAGAAGCAAATACCCTGAAAGTAAAATTACTAAATAGAGGATATCCCAACAAATTGATCAAAAGATCGCTGAAACGTGCGTGGTACTGTCCACGGGAAGAGCTTCTGATTACACGCCCCAAAAAAAACACACAAAAGATCATTTGTGTGACTACCTTTGGTACCCATACAAACAAGATACGTAGCTTGATAATGAAACACTGGCACATTATACAAAATATTGATCCCTCAATTGAAGTACCACTCTTTGCATTCAAGAGAGCTAAGAACTTAAAAGATCATTTGGTGCACTCCTCCAATGAAAATTCAAGAGATGCAAGGGGTACATTGGAGTCTGTCTGGAATCTACCACGGGTGATAGGTCACCATCCATGTGGTAACTGTGTAGCCTGCCCCTTTACTTTTAAGACAACTCTGTTCCAACATGGCAATGTTACACACACATTGCAGACATTCTCAAATTGTAACACACGGAGTGTTGTTTATTGCATTTGGTGCCCTTGTGGTCTGCCGTACATTGAGCAGACACAACAGCCTATAAAAGCCAGAATAGGCCAACATCGAAGTCGGATTAGAAAACTCATTCTGACTGCACCCCTTGTAACACATTACAAAGAACTCAATCACAACGCCGACCAAATCAGATGGCAAGTGATAGACAACATATCAGTACCTGAGAGGGTTGGAGATATTTCAAACATCCTACAACGCAGAGAATGCCATTGGATAGATAGAATTGACTCTATCAACCACGGCTTGAACTCAGCAGATGAATGGAGAGGATATGTTTCAAACATTACATACTAGTCTGCTTTATATTGATATGTTGCCTAAGATGACTGTGTTACACTAATATACCTTTTGTAAAGAATGATGATGCTCCGTTTGATTAATGTCTAATTCAATGCACATGTTCTGTGGAGGAGGTATGTAATTAATATTTTACATTGATGTGGTAATTGGATATTTACATATGTATATGTATATGGATATCAATTCCAAGATATTATATGGTATGTATATTCTATTGCACTAATTATAATGTGACTGTAAGCAAGTATAGCTATGCCAGGTATTGAAGTATTGATACGTATTATTGTGCCACCCTTTACTTTTGATTGGTTGTCTCATTTTTTGATTACCTGTAAGTCCCTTAGATTCGGATCATGATATATAATTGTGACATCATATAAAAATGACACATCCATGTGTGTAGTCCCCTGCAGTGACTGAATTGCTTTTTAGTCGTTTATTGCCTTGATAATACATAATATAAAAATGTACTATCATCTGCTCTAGCCCTTTCTAATTACCAACTTTGACTAGTAAATGCTGATTGTCACTCTGTACATTAACTAGTCTAGGCCTAGATATACTAACGACTCTCCTTACAAAACGATCGAAATAAGGACACTAAAATATATATTTCAGAACTTGTTCTGAATTTTACGTTAACAAACAAGAAAGAGAAAAGAACTTCCAAAAAAATCCCCCAAGTCTGTCTTCTACAATCTCGGAGGTAGCGTTTGATTCATTTGCCTGATTGCGTTCGAGTTCTTGGAACTCGCGCCGTCAGGCCTTACATGAAACTGCAAAACAGGAGCAGGAGGAGCCGTGAAACACGGAAGCGGGAAGCTGCTAGACGCGACTGGGCTCTACAGAAATAAGGTATGTCCCAGCACCTCGCGCTTAAATCTTTTGGCATTGCGAGATATAAATACTTCGCATGGCATATGTAATAAGTCCCACCCCCGTTTTATTAACATAGGTATTACCCTTGACTGACAATATTGGAAACGAACTTACCCCAGCCTGATGTATAATTTGATACACGGAATTGGATATCATTGAGATATCTCATATATGGCACACCCATTGCAGGTAATTATTTAGTATTTCTACACCATGGGGTTATAAAAATGACCAATTCTAAACGCGATGCACTTATGGTATATATTATTTCATTAGGTGTAACCTACATCATCAAAAGATTTTAACTCTATTACTGCGCGCTACATACTGCGCATTCCCCGACCACTACAAGTGGTAAGTACCAAATTTATACATGGTGCTTTTTTGCCTAAACTATTCATATGGTAATAACCTCTCACTAATTGCTCCTTTATTCTCTTGTTCTTTGACAATTTCAACAGTGCCCGGCTGGGTCACTTGTAAGTGTTTGAATCCTTTTTTCCTTTCACCACGCATGGGTGATCATAGGAATAGAAACCAGGTATTCAGGTCCCCACTTTTTCTAAATTATTTAAATAAATATATATAACGGTCATACAGTTTACTCACAGCCCCTTTTGTATTTTAATTTTTAGATGTCCTATATTTTTCTGTCCTGACGAGACCCCTACCCCATAGGGTCGAAACGTGTCGACGCCTACGTGAAAAAAAACCTTAAAAGAGAGTGCCTACGATTGTGTAGATTCACTCATTAGAATTACAATAATTTCTTAGGGTCTTTTTCCGATATATATATTCAGTTGGAAACCACTGTGCCTTTTGAGCTTTCATGTTTTGTGTACTGTTAGTTTGGTTGTTTTTGACACACTTGGGACACACTGCACCCTTTTGTATTGTTTGTGTTTTTCCTATGAATTATTCTGTATGACATTTTTTCAATAAGAGTCTATAAAGTAAAAAGAATACAATATAATTGTGAGTGTACTTCTTTCCGCCATTCTCAATCCTCAGCAGTAATAATTATCGCCATTGAGCATAATAATTAAATGTTATCACTTGCCTGTGGTGGCACAAGACCGACATGTGTGCAATCTATGGCACCAATAACGTGGGGGATGTGCCCAAGCGGATAGAAGTTACCCTTCACAGCTGCCAATTCAGCACCTCTGGGGAAATGTATATATCTGTCCTTGTAGATCATCATGGCGGACAGAACATCCCACAGCACCATGCTGAACATGGGTGGAGACATCCCACCAGCGCTGGTCATGGTCTCCTGAAACGATCCAGTGGCAGAAAAATGGAGGGCTGCCATCACTTTATAAGTTGGTGTGAAAGCTGTTGGAGTAGTCGGGCGAGGCTGCAGGTGGGGTTCCAACAGATCACAAAGGGTCTTGAGGGTGGCTCTATCTAGACGGAATTTGTGAATGATAGCCACATCCTCCATGTCCTCCAGCAGTGTCAAGTGACGTATCAGATTAGGACTCCTCGTAGTTGAGATGAAAGTGGACACGACACGTGTCAATGACACCCATCATGAGATGGCCACAGCATATCCCGTTCAGGAGGACTGACTTGATAAATGAGTGACACACCAGGTTACATGGGTGCACGTTTGAGCCACACAGAGTGCACACCTCTCTATTTACAATACACAAGTGCCTCAAACACAATATAGGTCAATGTGAATGCACATAGTTGTATGGCCACATTTCACATGTTCACGCCTGGGAGTGTGGCATCCTGCCAATGTGCGACAAATCAACAACACTTACTCATACTCATCTGCTGTACCTGTTACACCTCAATGCATCATTCAAACTTGGCACACCTCCACAACACAATGACCACAGTTGGCGGTGAACTGACAATTGCGTGTATGAGCAGACAGAAGAGCACAAGTAAGTAACTACATCATACAGTGAGACAAGCCTTGCCAAGGTCATCACTGCCCCACGACACATTGATATGTGTACACATTGTAAAGTCCACTACAACACTGTCCTGCCTCATCAACCCTCTAATGCATTTGTGACATGTTAAGGACTACAGACCAATGTACGTCACACATATACAACCATGGTACATCTAGGCACCTGTGGAGTCAATGGAACATTGGCATTGTGTGCACGATGATGTGCCCATCACCATGTGGCCACTGTGCACTGTTGAAGTGTTCCCGATGGACATGGTAACTGTCTGTGCCCCAAATCGCGGTAGCTACCGCCTGGCCCAGCGGTGTCTCACCAGCACCCCCCCTGACACAGGTGCAGTAGTTATTTGCTGGGAGACATGCACAAATGGCGCTTGGCGTGCTCTGCCACCCAAATTGCGGGTAGCTACCGCCTGGCCCCAGTGGTGTCTAACCAGCACCTCCCCTGACACAGGTGCGGTAGTTATTGGCATTGAGACATGCACAAATGGGGCTTGGCATGCTCCGCCACCCAAATTGCGGTAGCTACAGCTTGGCCCCGGCAGTGTCTCACCAGCACCCACCATTCTCACAAGCGTAGTAGTGATAGCCATAGAGACATGGGAAGATGGCGGTTGGCATACTCCGCCACCCAAATCGCAGGAGCTACCGCCTGGCCCCGGTGGTGTCTCCCCACCATGGAGCATGCCCTGGAACAAATGGGAACGATGATTGCGGTGGCATGATGCAATTTTGAAAATTGCGGAGGTGGACATTGGATGCTTTCGAAAGATGCACCATCGCAGTAGCGCACCCCGGTCCCCTGCGGTGCATCACCGCCATAGAGCATGCCCTGGAGCCAATGAAACCGATTGCAGTGGCTTGATGCAATTTTGAAAATCGAGATAGGAGTGCTCCGCCACCGCAGAGGCAGTCATTGGATGCTTTTGAATGAGGCAGACCTGGACAACCAATTGTTGCAGCTTGGCACCTTTGAAACAACCTCAGGGGTCTAGATATGTGTGGGAGTGAGCCTCACATTTCCACTGCTGCTCACAGAGCCTGCTGCCAGAGACCTCTGACCTGCTGCTGCTGCCTCCAGGGACTGCTGCCAGAGACCTTTCGTCTGCTGCTGCCTCCGGGGACTGCTGCTGCCTTCAGGGACTGCACCTGAGACCCCTCATCTGCTGCTGCCTCCAGGGACTGCTGCATGAGATCCTTCACAACTCTATTCCTCCACATGTGTTCCATGTCCACAGGGATGGCAAGGACAGAAAAGATCCGTGCCAGTCCATTCACAAGCGAGGAGCTGGAGGCCCCGGTGGACGAGGTGCTCGCACAGTACCCAAGGCTGTATGGAGCCCCAAATGTTCTTGTAAGTAATCATAAACTGAGGTGTAGGGCAGGGTGGGCACACATGTAGTTGGACTGCTGCAGTATATGCCGGAGGGTGTGGCGTTGTGTCATGCACTGTCAAACTTGCTGTATCCAGGGTGAAGGAGTGTGTGTCCCAATGTCACAGGTTTCCCTGCCTGCAGTTGTAGGTCTGAGTGAAGTGTGTTGCATTGTCAGCCATACAGTGACACAGTATGTTGGCCATGCATGTGCCAGGACAGTGATTGCTTGACTGAATGGCTATGTGTGCATCTTTTGCCCAACTCAGTGTGAGCCCAGATGCTCTGCAGAGTGCCCGCCCACCAAGACGAGATCACATCACTGTGTCCTTACTCTTGTTTTTTCACAGTGAAATCCAACCATGCACAATCTCAGCCCTGTAACATTGCACACAACCACACTTGTGTAGTTCTATATTGTGTTTGTGAGTCCATATCCCCCAATGCCACACACATGACATACTGATATATTCACAGGGCATTCACATTGAGTGCTGCACAGTCTTGCACAGAGTGAGTCTGCCCACAGGCACAGCTCGATATGTGATGTATGTTGTGCCCAGACATGCATAGGACTGGATATGTGTGCTTGCCAGATAGGGGGTTCAGTGCTGTCATCCTGCATGTGTTTGAGATGTGCAGGGACCCTGTACACCCTCATAAATGCATGCAATCACATCAGCTTAGCTCATGCAGAGTGCCCATGTGAGATGTACCCCAGGGTGGGATGGACAGAGATTAGATTTGGTGATGCGTCTGTGTCTAGCAACTGTACTGATAGATGTTGGTACATGACACTGTGTCACTGATCATTTCCCCCTCATATATCCCATGCCTGTAGCTCAAGGTACACCAGCGTAAGGCCGCGTGGAAGGCTACTGCAGCAAAGGTGCGAGCTCTGGGGGTATCTAACCGATGGTGCACCGACTGCCACAAGAGGTGGGACGACATCAGCCGGCTGGCAAAGAATGTGGCAGAGATTACCTTGGGGCTGCTTCCTCGCACTGGGCGGTTGGCATGGCGCAGCATGACACCACTGATGGGCCGCATCTTGGCAGTAACTCATCCTGAGCTGGATGCACGTCTGAAGGAGCATCAGCAGCAGGGCAGGGGCGAGTATTTGGGGAGGGTGATTTTGGCTGGTAGCGGATTCATGTGTACAGGGCATGTGCCAGCGGTGGCCCATGTGATGTTTGTGGAGTGGTTCAGTGCATTGTCATGTAAGTGGCTGCTGGTATGTGTGCCAGTGTCATGCATTTGCCCAAACTGTTCACACAAAGGTGATCCTCCCTGCTGGAGATTCCCTTTGCTGTATGTGTTATGCTCTTCATGGTTATACAGTATTGGGGTAGACTGGGGAATCGCTTTGGGAGGGAACAGCAGTGTTCCCAATCCAAGTGTGACTACATCTATGCGAACATTGCATGCACCATGAATGTTGAGGCCTACACATCCGACAACAATGTGCACTAGTCTTTGGGCCCCAGAGTACAACATGGTGTTTGGCATGGGCTATTAGCCATTGTGAACTGTCATGTCGTAATAGGTGTCTGTGTTGTCCCCTCCTGTTCCCTCCAGGTCTGTTAGTGGCAACAAGTGGTGTGCCCACATCATGTCCGTAGGTGTGGGCATAGCAAGTTGTGTGTCTGGAAGACTTCAGCCACGGGCAGGGTGTTGTGCTGTGTGGCCTTAACATGGCTCAGTCATGACATATGACAGATGATCAGGGTTACATGCACTGTTGTGGTCTATGTAGTGAGTTGCTGCAATGTGTTTGAAGAGTGTGGTGTACAACAGGTAGATTTGGGCATGTTTTGTACTGCATTGACTGCATTGCTTTGTCCTGTTGATGCCACTAACCTGGCCCTGCATCTCTCTCTCATGCAGATTCGCCAGTGGTCACGGAGGGACAGGAGCCGGACACCACTGGGGGTGAGACTAGCACTATAGCTGCACAGAAGACCAGTGACACAGAGGTCACCAGCGCCTCAGAGGGGGACCGGAATATGTAGGAGGAATCCCTGCCTGAGACACAAAGTACCACATCATCTGATGCCAGCGGGGATGCATCCATGTTGGCGGACACAGGGAATGGAGAATCTGCATCATCTACTACCACACAGCGGCCAGTGCCCACACTCCCATCCACTTCCTCTGGTGCTGCCCGTGTCCGTGTCAGTAAGAGGGGACGAGTTACATTCACACCTGGCACTGCTGCCCCTTAACTTGTCCCCCTGCTGCCCTCAGTGCTGAGTCTGTTGAGCTTGTGTGCCAGCTTTGTGTGGGCCAGACAGCCCTCCGCAATGCCTTCAGTGACCATGAAAAAAAATTAGCCCAGGTGGTTGCCTACATGGAGGGCATACACTCCGACGTGGGTGGGCTGCACCGTACTGTCCAGGCTTTGTCGTCCACAGTGACGTCTGACCTTCAACAGGCACATACTCCCATTTCTGCTCCAGGGCACTGTCCACCCCCCAGTTAGTGGCCACATCTGATGGTAGTGACCACGGTTCCCTTGTGTTACAGTCACGATACAGCACAAGAAGCACCCAGCAGAAACAACCCAAGCGGGCCCACCCGCAGACACCATCCCCACAGAAGAGCAAAGCCACCCCAGAATGCAAAGATAGGAGCCCATCAGGGAAAGGCAAGTCCCAATAATCAAAGAAAAGGACCTCAGGCTCACATGCCTTCGAGGCATCCCCAGCTAAGGACTCTCCTGTCCCTAAAACTTCACGCAAAGCAAGGCATGCAGTTTCTGTGCCCACTGAGGTGTTGTATGGCAAGGGTACACCTAGGAAGGGCTCAGAGCCACATTCCGCCACCACATCGACTCTCATTCCAAGCCCAGTGAAGGAGAGCACTGTAGGGGGTACACCTGGCAAACAGGAGAAGGAGGGTCAGAGGCGTAGCAAGACGAAGCGTTCCGCAGGATCCAGCACATCACCAGAGGGAGTGTCAGTGTCTGCACCTGATGCGGCTCTGTTGGTGTGTCTGCCTGTTGTGCCAACACCAGTTCCCATTAACCCCAGTACAGGCAAACCATTCCAAATTCCCAAGAAGTGGAAAGGCACCTCTCAAACCTCTCCCAACCACACAGTGTCTCAGGTCTGCTTGACTCCACTTCCACGTGCCACTACAGCACCTGGTCCAAGCAGCCCTCCGGCTTGCCAAGCCACTGATTGCCCTACCTCACCAGGGCCGCTCTCTCCCCAAACAGGTGCTCCTGATGTTCCCGTCACACTGTCAGTTCCTAGTCCGCCTGACTGCCAAGTGTGAGTGCTAATCCCCCTCACACACCTGTCTCTCTTACAGGTGGGCCTGTTCTGCCCATTGTTACCCCCCTGACTGTGTTGCTGTCCATGGAAGGGTACAGTCACACACACTCCCTGTGCAGATTCTCATGTACTCACTCAGCACTTTGCCATACCCACTGGCCTCCCTGTCCTGCCCTCGCCTTTGCAGATTCTCATGGATATGCTCTGCAGTTTGCCATGCCCACTGGCCTTGTTGTCCTGCCCTTGCCTGTGCAGACTCTCATGGAATTGCTCTGCAGTTTACCATGCCCCCTGGCCTTCCTGTCCTGCCCTCGCCTGTGCAGATTCTCATGTATTCACTCTGCACTTTGCCATGCCCACTGGCCTTCCTGTCCTGCCCTCGCCTGTGCAGCCTCTCATGTACTCGCTCTGCACTTTGCCATGCCCACTGGCCTTCCTGTCCTGCCCTCGCCTGTGTAGATTCTCATGGACATGCTCTGCACTTTGCCATGCCCACTGGCCTTCCTGTCCTGCCCTCACCTGTGGAGATTCTCATGGATATGCTCTGCACTTTTCCATGCCCACTGGCCTTGCTGTCCTGCCCTCGCCTGTGCAGATTCTCATGGATATGCTCTGCACTTTGCCATGCCCACTGGCCTTCCTGTCCTGCCCTCGCCTGTGCAGCCTCTCATGTACTCACCCTGCACTTTCCCATGCCGACTGGCCTTTCTGTCCTGCCCTCGCCTGTGCAGATTCTCATGGATCTGCTCTGCACTTTGCCATACCCACTGGCCCTGTTGCTCTGATGTGTTGGACTACTCCCTGTGCAGCTTCTTGTGTACTTGCTGTGAACTTTGCCATTGACACTGGCCCTGTTGCTCTGCTGTGTTGGACTGTTCCCTGTGCAGCCTCTCATGTACTTGCTGTGAACTTTACCATGGACACTGGCCCTGTTGCTCTGCTGTGTTGGACTGTTCCCTGTGCAGATTCTCATGTACTTGCCGTGAACTTTGCCATGGACACTGACCCTGTTGCTCTGCTGTGTTGGACTGTTCCCTGTGCAGATTCTCATGTACTTGCTCTGCATCCTGAACTGGCCACTGGCTCTGTTGCTCTGCTGTGTTGGACTATTCCCTGTGCAGCCTCTCATGTACTTGCCGTGAACTTTGCCATGGACACTGACCCTGTTGCTCTGCTGAGTTAGACTGTTCCCTGTGCAGCCTCTCATGTACTTGCTGTGAACTTTGACATGGACACTAGCCCTGTTGCTCTACTGTGTTGGACTGTTCCCTATGCAGATTCTCCTGTACCCGCTCTGACTCTGAACTGGCCACTGGTCCTGTTGCTCTGCTGTGTTGGACTATTCCCTGTGCAGCCTCTCAGGTACTTGCTGTGAACTTTGCCATGGACACTGGCCCTGTTGCTCTGCTGTGTTGGACTGTTCCCTGTGCAGCCTCTCATGTACTTGCTGTGAACTTTGCCATGGACAATGGCCCTGTTGCTCTGCTGTGTTGGACTATTCCCTGTGCTGCCTCTCATGGATATGCTGTGCATTTTGTACCTTGCTCTTCTCTACTGTTGGTGCCTATCTATTCAACATATGAATAAAGCCAATTACTCTTGTTGTCTGTTTTGTCAGTATCCCTAATGAATAAAGTTATTTTGGTGTGTGCAGGTGTTTGGCTGTGCCCCATGCTCTATGTGGCACTTGAACATTGCCAAGGTCTTTGCTCGCCTACTCTTTTTTCACAGGGGTGACAGGGACTTCAGTTCTTTCCGATACTTGTGGCATCTGTGGTGTCAATTTAACCTGTGTTGCAATTCTCAATTTCCTGCTTTTAAATTGTTGGCTACGTCATTCATATGTCAGGTTGGGGGACACTGCCAGCTCAGAGTGTGGCTCTGTGCATAGGTTTGCATGCAGGCTGGGTAATGTCATCATGTATGTGTGTTATTCCTTTCTGTGTGCCCAGCTGTGTATGCATATGGTCATTTTGTGGGGGAAGCTCTGCTGGAGAAACGCTGTCGCTGCCCTGACGACCCTGAGACCTGTTGGAGCCTTTGCTTTCTGCTGCTCACCCTCCCGCCTCCCGCTGCCCGACTCGACCGACATCTGTGAGTACGTGGTGGCTGTGAGGAGCGCGGTCGAGGGAAACGGGAACTACATTCCCCAGAAGCCTAAGCGGCGCACGCCGCGTCACCAGCGCGCCTGGAGGCGCTGAAATAGCGCATCACCCCGGTCGAGGGGGGGAACCTCTGCTGGAGAAACGCTGTCGCTGCCCTGACGACCCTGAGACCTGTTGGAGCCTTTGCTTTCTGCTGCTCACCCTCCCGCCTCCCGCTGCCCGACTCGACCGACATCTGTGAGTACGTGGTGGCTGTGAGGAGCGCGGTCGAGGGAAACGGGAACTACATTCCCCAGAAGCCTAAGCGGCGCACGCCGCGTCACCAGCGCGCCTGGAGGCGCTGAAATAGCGCATCACCCCGGTCGAGGGGGGGAACCTCTGCTGGAGAAACGCTGTCGCTGCCCTGACGACCCTGAGACCTGTTGGAGCCTTTGCTTTCTGCTGCTCACCCTCCCGCCTCCCGCTGCCCGACTCGACCGACATCTGTGAGTACGTGGTGGCTGTGAGGAGCGCGGTCGAGGGAAACGGGAACTACATTCCCCAGAAGCCTAAGCGGCGCACGCCGCGTCACCAGCGCGCCTGGAGGCGCTGAAATAGCGCATCACCCCGGTCGAGGGGGGGAACCTCTGCTGGAGAAACGCTGTCGCTGCCCTGACGACCCTGAGACCTGTTGGAGCCTTTGCTTTCTGCTGCTCACCCTCCCGCCTCCCGCTGCCCGACTCGACCGACATCTGTGAGTACGTGGTGGCTGTGAGGAGCGCGGTCGAGGGAAACGGGAACTACATTCCCCAGAAGCCTAAGCGGCGCACGCCGCGTCACCAGCGCGCCTGGAGGCGCTGAAATAGCGCATCACCCCGGTCGAGGGGGGGAACCTCTGCTGGAGAAACGCTGTCGCTGCCCTGACGACCCTGAGACCTGTTGGAGCCTTTGCTTTCTGCTGCTCACCCTCCCGCCTCCCGCTGCCCGACTCGACCGACATCTGTGAGTACGTGGTGGCTGTGAGGAGCGCGGTCGAGGGAAACGGGAACTACATTCCCCAGAAGCCTAAGCGGCGCACGCCGCGTCACCAGTGCGCCTGGAGGCGCTGAAATAGCGCATCACCCCCGTCTCGCGGGACGCGAGCGGGACGCCGGGCGAAGCCCGGGCCAAGGGCGGGCCCGTTTTAGCCCGTTCTAGACAGTGAGAGACTGGACTGGGCCATCCCTCTTACTCCCACCCTCTAAACCAAACCGAACTGTGGCAAGGTAAAACACTTTCATATCTACAGTGTAATTGGACTATTATTGCTACATATTTCTAGGGCCTCGCTGCTAATCATTGTTTGTTCACTATGTCAAAACAAAAAACGCCTGTTACCCCGGCTAATACTATGCACAATTACCTGGTACAGGTAGTGACAAAAATTAATAATAATCGGAGGTCCTCCCTGGGTATGGGGGATTCGCCACCTTGTGCTCAAATTAATCAATCAGGGGTGTCTCAGTTTGTTACTGATGCTCTCATTGCCACCGACCCTATTGAAGACCCAAATGAGCATTCAGCAACTAATGTTTCCATGGCCTCTACAGATCAACAGCTTGACCCCTTCACAGATTTGATTAATTTAGAAGACCAAGATAAATCTGTAATAATTGAGGAGTCAGTTATAGAGAGCAATACCCCCCCAACACCGGTCCCCGCTCCAAGAGCCAAAAAAGGGATTACCAAGGCGCCACCTAGAAGAGGCGGCCTACGCTCTTGTAAAAATAAACCTGTAACTACACCTAGACGAGCAAAGAAAAAGATAGAGGACGGGATAAGGGAGGAAGAGTATGAAAACGAAGAAGGGGAGGACACCCTTTTAAATAAGCTTATGGGTACATTAGAGTCCAAACTATTAGGATTAATGAAACCCCTGATATCAAAAGTTGACCAACTAGCGAATAAGGTCAACAAGCTAGAGTTCCTGTTAAGGAAAACCAATGAGGGGGTGGGGGAAATATCAAATCTAGTAGCATCCAAATTTGAGCAAATGGAGACTGCGGGAAAATCACTCGGGGTGAACATGAATACTGGCCTACAAGCTCCATCAGAGCAAGTCCAACAAGCCAGCCCTAGGAATGATAATACCCCTGACATGGCCCTAGTTCCAGATGCAGCCCAACTAGTGGGCAATAGCATCCCGGAGATTCTAAACCCAGAAACTGCCCCAGTAGAACTAATTGTTGAAGCCTCGCCCCTTATTTTAGTACTAGCAAATACACCCATGCTGAAATCTGGGCAGATCGAGTCTCCAGATTCCTTAAGAAACAAGGCTCTCCAGTGGCTTAGTAGCAACATGCATATATCTCCCTGGGGCAAGGAAAAACTATCTGACGATCTGCTTACAGCAAGAAGGGTTAGGTGGATAGGTACTAAGGTGAAGAAATTTCAAGGGGATTGTGTGGTTTTGAACTTCAAGGGCCCTGAGGTCCTGCCTGATGTCCTACGGAACATTCTCCCCCCACAACGTAGGACAGCTGAAATAGTTCCACTGACACTGGATTTCTTCTATAGCAGAAGAGGTCTAGTAGCCAAACCGAGTATACTAAGAACAAAATGGACAGTTGTGGGAAATAGAAGGGCCAGGTCCAACCCGGTATGTGAGTGGGGGCTAAACTTGGACAACCAATATTCTGTGTTAACTGACTTAAATGAGTGTGATTGACTCGCATGTGTCTCCCCTATCACCCTAGATACACAGTTGGGCCAAGGATATGTTATGTCTTCCATGTTAGACGAACCTATACTAGCCCCAGATGTACTTCGTACTTCCCGCTCAGAGGAAGAACATGGAGACCAGGTGGAACAGGAAAGAACATTGGAGGAAATTGAGATGTCAACAACATTGAGTAAAAATGCAATACTAGGAGTAGATCCTGCAGAAACAACAAATATTCCTGATTCTGTTCAGACACACCCCCAAAAAGCTAAACCGCAATTATCAATTATTTCATGGAACATAGCTGGAATTATTAATAAACTAAACATCCCAGACTGGGTCGACTTTATTAATCAGTACGACATTATCTTGTTCCAAGAAACCTGGTCGCTTACACCAATTTTCAGGCAAGGATATTTGAACTTTTTCGTCCCGGCAATAAGAAATCGAGTGGGACGTCCCTCGGGGGGCCTGTTAATTTGGGTACGCCAAACTTTGAACTGTTCGGTTAAGCAAAAGTCTATACCCTCTAACGACATTTTGGCACTTGATATTACCTGGCAAAACGGTCAACAGCTAGCCCTGTTTAATCTTTATTCAAGGGGAGTTGCCAGGGGTAAACCATCAGAGACCCTAACGTGCCTTGAGAATAATATTGAACAGCTACCAGACCCTACCCATATAATAATAGGCGGGGATTTTAATACTACCTTTGAACCCTTGGGTGAGGAGGATAAAACCCTGGCCGAAGATGAGGATACAAAGTGGGGAATTCCCCAACTAGATATCCCTGTAATTAGGAAATGGAGCACGGTAGCAATACAACTGAAAAGCTTTTGTCTTTCAAGAGGACTTAGAGCAGTAAATGGTCGGGCAGTGTCAGACTCTATGGGGAAAAATACCTTTGATAATGGACGTTCGGCCAGTAGGATAGACTATATACTCCTGGATGTAAGGGCCTGGGATAAATTGGTAGATATGGAAGTGGTGGATAAGATTGAAAGTGATCACAATCCATTGTGCATGACACTACATACCTACCATGACAAACCCGAGCATCCTAGAGAGGACCATATGGTTACACAGGACCTAGTAAGTTCAAACAACTCCCGACATCTGAAGTGGAGTATGCTCCTAGAAGATATTGCTAAAATAGAGACTTTAAAGAAAGTAGTGGTGGGCGAAGTTGCTAAGATTAAGTCCCATTATGGACAGACAGATTTTATTGACTATATGATGGCAGCCCATGAGATATTTTTTTCTATAATCCAAAGTTTCTTTCGTAAAAAAATTCCCATAAATAAAACGAAGAAAACACAAGAAATTAGAGGGTGGTATGATAAGAGCTGTAGGGCAGCACGTGACAACCTTAGCAGGGAACTAAGAGCAGGGAGGGCAGAAGCAGTAAGGCTGGCGAGAAACCAGTATAGACAGGTTCAAAAATTAGCTAAGAAGCGTTGGGACGAGGATTGATGGCAAGAACTCAAGGAGATATGTGCCTCCAAGGACTCTAAGCGCTTCTGGGCTTCAGTAAAATGGGCAAAGGGTGGTATAGCACCCCAGCCTGCTAATAATGTCGCAAAGAACAGTTGGATAGAATACTTTCAACCACAGTATGCCTGTAACCCCATGTTTAATAATGTTAGTCTTCCTCCACAAGTTTACTATAAAGCACCAATATTTGTTGAGAGGGATGTGAGTATTGTACTGGATTGCGTAGCAGGGGGGAAAGCCCCAGGCATGGATGGAATTCCGGCTGATATTTTCCTATCTGACCGGAAGTCCTGGTGCAGCTACTTTACAATGTTGGCCAATGCAGTGGCTATGGGAGGGAAAGTGCCTGCCTCATGGAAGGGAGCCGAAATAATTCCTATATATAAAAAAGGCGACCGATCCCTGGCAAAAAACTACAGACCCATTAGTTTGATCGACACAGCTCAAAAGCTAATGGGCCGACTAGTCCAAAATAAACTGCAGCAATGGATCGACGAAAATAATATCTTGTCATCTTACCAAGCTGGGTTTAGGCCCCTAACTAGTAGCGTCGACCAAGTCCTCCATTTTTTAACAATTTATTGGAGAAATGTTACCTTGAAGAAGGGGACATTGTATGCAGTTTTTGTAGATTTAAAAGCCGCTTTCGACCTGGTCCCCAGAGAAAAACTCTGGCAGACCTTGGCGGAAGCAGGCTTAAACCAGGAATTGCTCACACTCCTTGTTCGCCTACACGAAAACAATTTTGCTAGGATACGATGGGGCAAACAAGGAGAGGTAACTGATCCCTTCCCGGTTGAACGTGGGGTGAGGCAAGGGTGTGTCCTAGCGCCAACCCTCTTCTCTATTTACATAAATGGTATCGTTAAACATCTAGAGAAGATTGCTAGTGACGCCCCTGTAATAGCTGGCTCTCGTGTCCCAGTCCTCATGTTTGCGGACGATACACTATTACTTTCCCGCACCCCTAGTGGGTTACAAAAAGTAGTTGATGCCTTTGGTGTATATTGTGATGAAAGGGGCCTAGAACTAAACACCACTAAAACGAAATTCATGTGCCTCAACCAACAGTCCGCTTTTAAGGGTGTAATAAAATACAAAGGAACACCACTAGAAAGAGTGGACTCTTTTTCATACCTAGGTATCACTCTGCAAGAAAACATGACCTGGAAGCATCACATAACCACAACCCTACTAAAATTTAGACAGCTAGCAGGTGCCATCTCGTTAAAACACAGAACCTCATTGACAAAGCCTGTAAACTGTGTGATGGAAATTTATTCTATGAAAGTCCTGGGGGCTTGTTTATATGGTTCTGAATTATGGGGTTTTTCAAACCTGAGCGAACTGGGCCGAGCTGAAAATAGGTTCCTAAGAGGGATCGTAATGGTCCCCCAAAGCACACCAACAATCCCGCTAAAACTAGACCTGGGTAGAAAAACAATTGTGGATATAGCGAGGCTTCGGCCCCTCCTATATTGGAGACGAATCATGGTGACCCCAGAATTAGGCCACTATGCAGCAGCATTGATGGATGTCATCAAATTCGATCGTTTCCATACTATCCCATGGTTAAGGGAGTTGCGGGGATTACTCACAAAATTGAAATTGGACTATCTATGGGACAACAAAGACTTAGCTTGCTTCCCTACCAAGGAAAAGCTAAAAGATTTATACTGGGAAATGGTGTATTTTACAATGTTTAGTGACAGTACAAGCGTAAATCTAACATCTCGCTTTTTAAATATAAAAATGTACCCCTCATATGAACCTTTTTGGGACCTAATTGAAAAACCATATGATAGAAAACTCTACTTTCAATTTCGCATTGGTACATTACCCTTGAATGCGTTCAAGAAGCATTGGTCCCAGGCATGGGATGAACATTGTCACCATTGTAATGAAGAAATTGAACACATTTCCCATTTCTTGTTTTGTTGTCCACTGTATCTATCCCCCAGACGTAAGTGGTTAAAACCGGTGTGCCTAAAGATGGGAACCCGAAGCCAATCCGAAGCCCTTAGGATACTTGAAACAGACTGTACAACATTATATGTGGTTGGTGTAGCAAAATATTTGGCCTGGTCGTGGCAAATCCGTACCCGATCACTAACGGCTATTGTATTATAATGAAATTATGTATATCCATAATCTGTCCTTTGCGACATAGACTATTGTCCTTTGTTTGTTTTTTAACTTACGGAACGTGACCTTTTAAACTGTAATAATGTGCTGTAATTTTTATGTACTTTTTACCATGTATTATTCGACATCTAATGTTTAATATGTATTTTTAGAAGTATTCTTATAAATAGTATTTATTGTATAGGGTTAGGTGAATGCTTTTATGACAAATGTCGAATAAAGCTTTATAAATTGTTATTCCTTTCTGTGTGCCCAGCTGTGTATGCATATGGTCATTTTGTGATGGCCCATCATCCTGGTCCCATGGCCTACACGAGATGTGTGCTCTTGGGTTGTCAAGAGGTGTGCAGTGTGTTGGTGTGTCCATGCTGTTCTGTCTGACTCCTACTTGTTTGTTTTAGTCAATTGTAAGTGTGCAGAGTGTGTGACTGGCACATCAGTGTTGTGTTTGTTTGATCATCCATGCGTCTTGATTCTGTATGTGTAGACTGTGCAGACCTGCTGCTCCACACTGCCATTGTGGTTGTGTTTCTCATGCAATGCAGGCACATGGTGCCTTTTATCCTCCTGTATGGCATGGTGTGTGTGGTGTAATGCCATCCCCTATGTGTGCTTCTTGTGCCTACTCTTTGTGGGCCTGGCCTCCCTCTGATATTGTTTTGTGCAGTCCTGCCATGTCCACTAATGACGTGCAGTACACTTCACTTGGATGTCTGCTGTCCTCTTGGTTTGTGTGTGTGTGCCTCCTCATCACTTAATTTGTGACATTGTGCTGTGTGGTGCCTTTCTTTGGGCTGGGGCTATGTACCACTCAGGTTCTCTCCCTGATTGTTCCTTTGTGGTGTTCTTGTGCTGTTTGGCAGTCATGGTTGCTCATCTGCTGTTCAGCTGTGTGTGCTGGCCAGTGCGATGTTCAATTTGATTCCACCATTGTGTCCCAGATCTGTGCATCTGTTGTGATTGTGTTGGATGTATGTGTGTTGGCTGTGTTGTTGCTTCACGTCCTGGGTGTGCTGTTGTGTTTGTGCTGTGCTGATTTGTGTTGTATGGGTTGGTGTTGTGTCACTCATGTCTGTGTGTGACTGGTTTGCTTGGTGTGCACATACTGCTTGTTGTGCGTACAGTACTTTGTGTATGTGGCCTTGACATTGCCTGATGTGCATCCCCTGATGTCATGCAGTATTTGTTCAGTTTGTTTGGTCTGTGCATCTGTAGTTGATTTAATGTGGCTGTGTTGTTCTGTGATGGTGCACTTCTTGTGTGATTTGTGGTATCCTGTGTGTGCTGTGTTCCTGAGTGATGGGGTTGTGCACTCCTGTTGTGTCTGTGCTCCCATTACCTTGCCACAGTTTAGCTGATAGGGTATGTCTGTTTTTGTTGTGGTTCTGTGTGCGTTTCATTTGGGTTATGTGTTTGTGTGATGTTTTCATGCAGACATTTGCGGTGGCATCCCTGTGTGTGATGTTTGTGGCTACACCAAGGGTCTGTTTTTGTTTTTGTATGTATGGGCTGGCAAGTATTGGCAGCCTTCAGTGTGTGTGGCACTGGTGTTGTGTTCTGCTGTTGTGAGGGGGGTATGTGTGTACATTCCTCCTGGTGTTTGTCAGTGATGGAGTATGTATATGGGCCCTGTGTGTTGTGCTGCTGGTGGACTTCTGTGAGGTGGTTGTATGCATGTGTGGCTGTTCCCAGTTTGACTTCTGGGCCTTCCTTTGTTCTTTGTGCCTTTACCTGGTATGCCTTGCTGTCTCTCTGTGTTGTTGCACTGTGGTGACTGTGGTTTGACTTCACTGACTCTACCAGCCATGTGTTGATTGATGGTCTGAGGGGGGGTTCTGTGTTCATTGTCTTGCATGTGATGTGCACATGCTTGTTGTGTGTCTCCATGGCTTTCCATTTGTGTACATCCCACTTTGGATTGCTGATTTGTTGTGCTCAATTGCAGTTGGCATTTTGGGTGTCTGTGCGTCAGTGTGTGGTATGTATGTGTGACTGTGCAGGCGGTGTGTCCATGTGTATGTTTGTTCCTTGTAGGTGTTCATTTGGTGCTTGTACTCATGTTTGTTTCCATGTGTGTGGTGGTGTTGTGGTGTGTTCACCTGGCACTGTGCAGTGTGCTGTGTGTTCCTGTGCAGCCACTCCTGCAGTGTCTGTCTCCCTTGTTATTTGTTGTGTGGTGCAGGGTGTGGATTCAGCTAGCTTGTTGTTGTGCACAGGATGGGCACATGGCCTTTGCCTTCATGGGGTGTGCTGATGTGTGTTGGGTGGAAGTGTGTCCCTGAGGTCTTAGTGTCCTGCTCTTGCCTTGGACAGGCCCTGCCTTCTGCATTGTGCGCATGTATTCCCTTGGACTGACCGCTGCGGTGACTTGACCGGGACATTGCTGCAAGTTTGCGGTAGATGTGTGTCCAGGATGCAGAGGGGTGACTTGGTGGCAGGTGGGTCATCATGTGTGGGTGCCCTTGTGGATGTGTTACTGCCCCAGCAGGGTGTCTGTTGTGGATTTGGACCCTGTGTCAGCCTGTGTGTTGTGTGTTGTGTTTGTGTAGTTGCGTACTTGCAGCGGCGTCCGTGGCGGGCAATGAGTTCATAGTGATGTAGCAGGTACAGCACTGGGAACACGTGTAAAGCTGGGTCAATGGCTGTCGTGACCAGGTGGAGGGGACCAGGACTCTGGTTTTGCGCTCCGCTGTCGAGCTTCCGCCGTCTCTGATTGTGTGGCATCTCCTCTGCGCTTCGCCTGCTTGTTTGGGCCATCCTAATTTGTGGATCGGGGAGGACGTCATTCTGCACGGCGGCGAGTCTCCATTGGCTCACTCCGCCGCGGTGGCAGGCGCACTTTGATGGCGGTGCGAGTCGTTCCGCGGCGGGCGGGAATTGGCTTATGTTTGACCATACTAATATGGCGGATGTGTTTCCCCTTGCTCGCGTGCGGTAAAATGCTCCCGACATCCTAATGGACCCCTAGGTGTTTATTAGTGCACTGTTTAAAATCATATTTTTTTAAGGGTTTGCATAGAAACTATCTTTAAAACTGATTTTCCTTTTTCGTGGCGATGCCGGGCGCCGTGAAGATATTGGAAGCCGCGATCACTGTGAATACATCGGAAAATGACAAAACAAAAGCAGACATTCAATAGCCACTACCACATACAAAACTTATAACTGCAAAATGGATTATAACCAACACTCTAAACATATTACTCTTTAATGGCATGTATAACTCGACTAATATCTCATTCACTGTATAACTATTTCAGGGGACCTGTGATATGATGAATCAGTCTATAAAGGGTTCTGTAACAAACTGTGTGACTCTCAGTGCATCTATGAGGGGGTGCATCAGTGTCTCAATGGGTCTGAGATTCATTGCATGAGTCTCTCAGTTGATCTGTAAGTATGTGCAGGAATGCCTTCGTGCATTTGTAAATAAGTATGACTGTCTGACTGGATTTGCGAGTGCACACATGAGTTCTAAGTGCATGTCTCAGTGGGTGAATGAGTGAGTGAGTGGGTGGGTGCCTGAGTGGGTATATGACTGGGAGCATGTGTCTGAATGGTTTTGTGAGTTGGTGCATGGGTCTGTGAGTAGGTGTGTGAGTCTCTGAGAATATGAGTGACTGAGTGCATAAGTCTGTGAGTGGGTGTGTGAGTGACTGTATGGGTGTGTGAGTGGGTCTGTGTGTGGATGTAGGAGTGTCTGAGTGGATCTGTGAGTGAATGTATGACTGTCTCAATGGGTCTGTGAGTAAGTATAAGTCTCTAAGTGCGTGAGTCAATGGGTGCAAGCATGAGTGTCTGAGTGGGTCTGTGACTGGGAGGGCAAGTGTGTGAATGGGTCTGTGATTGGGTGTATGAGCCTCTAAGTGCTTAACTCTCTGAGAAGATCTGTGACTGAGTGTGTGAGTGGATGTATGAGTATCTGAGTGGATCTGTGAGTGAGTGCATAAGTCTGTGAGTGGGTGTGTGAGTGACTGTATGGGTGTGTGAGTGGGTCTGCGTGTGAGTGTAGGAGTGTCTGAGTGGATCTGTGAGTGAATGTATGAATGTCTCAATGGGTCTGTGAGTAAGCATAAGTCTCTAAGTGCGTGAGTCAATGGGTGCAAGCATGAGTGTCTGAGTGGGTCTGTGACTGGGAGGGCAAGTGTGTGAATGGGTCTGTGATTGGGTGTATGAGCCTCTAAGTGCTTAACTCTCTGAGAGGATCTGTGACTGTGTGTGTGAGTGGATGTATGAGTATCTGAGTGGATCTGTGAGTGGCTGTATGAGTGTCTCACCTGGTCTGACAGTGACATTTTAGTATTGCGCCTTTACCCTGAACATTTGTGTTACTTCTCCATGCTACACTGACCGGGGAACATTGCATTCTGGGAAGTGTAGTTGTATCTGCGCCACATCGGGAGAACAATTATGTGATGTGGGGTTGAAACTCACTTACCTTCCAATGGAGGCTTTACAGGACACTTACAAGGCATGGGTGGAGCTACAGCGTGGATGCAGTGGCAACTGAAGAAGGCTACAATGCCGAAATGCATCTTGTCCCACTGATTTAATAAACGGCTCCCATAGTTTCCACGAGTGGCCTCTTCTCCCTTTTCATCGGAAGGGGTGTTTCGTTGTGGATTCATTTTTGCACACTAGCCAGAGGTGTGCTGGAGGCCCCGTTCCACTAATCGGCAGGAGAGATGCTGGTACAAGCTGACGAATATATATATATATATATATATATTACCTGGGTACATCGAAAACCGACTGCAGGGAACTCTGTTCTCCATGCCAGTAGTGCCCATCCTGGGCACCTAATCCAAAGTATCCCCTATGGGGAGCTATTACGATTAAAACGTATTTGTAGTAGTGAACAGACTTTACAAGTAGCACAGGAACAGTGCATAAAGAGATTCCAACAAAGAGGGTACAGTAAGAAGTGCCTAGTTTCCAGAAATGAACTAGTAACATCAAAACCGGGGAATGTAACTAAGAATAAACCTGATGACAATTTTAGATTCATCCTAAGATTTAATAAACAAGAAGGTGCGGTTCGAAAGATTATCAAAAAGAATTGGCACCTGGTCAAGCATGATCCCATCATAGGCAAGACAGTTCCCCAACACCCGGCAATAACATACCGCCGTGGGAAATTCATGAAAGACACTCTAGTCAAAAATGACCCTTGTGGACCATTAATTAAAAACACATGGCTGTCATAATGAACAGGCTTCATTAAATGTAAGACCTGCAGGCATGTCAACACGGGGTCTCTACGACTAAATACAAAACACCATTTAGTGAAAGGGAGTTTGTCATTGACAAGGCATTAAATTGCAAAACAGACCATGTAATTTACAGACTAGAGTGTCTTTGTAATTTAAGATATGTCGGGAGCACTGTATTACAAGGCCATAAAAGAGCGTTACAGCATATACGAGCAATTAAAAACAAAGACCCTTCATATCCAGTGGCGCGCCACTTTAACAAAATATACAAGGGTGATCCTAAGGAGCTGCGATACTACTTAATAGATTCAGTCCCTATTTCTAAAAGGGGTGGGGATCGAATGAAAGCCCTTAGGAAATTGGAGATGCAGTACATTCTCAATTTAGATACCAAGTACCCGGGGGGCTTGAACGCCACCGAGGAGTTATGGTCAAGCCTTGAAACATAAATGAATTTAAGATGGGTGACAGTAGACCTTAAGAAGAAATCACATCATGAATTACTTGGTCAAACAGAACAGTAAAGGTGACATTTGTGTAGGTGCTATCATTTTAAACAGTTAAAACTTTGGGTGTATATAGATGTATATTTATTCTGATATTTATGTCTTTATTTATTAAATGAATTTTTAACAAGAGATATCCATATGCATATATATTAATTATTTTTTATATATATTTATATATGTTTATATACTTATATATTTATTCATGCATTTACTGTTGCACGTTTTATGCATATATACATATGTCAGCCGATTTACTTGGTTCTTGAGTGTAGGTCCAGTTTCACCAAAGAATAATACATTGAATTCCTTCTACAAAACTGATGAAATGAACAAAATGAACAGAATGAACTCTTTATCTGTTTACAGAAACATGATATATTTTAGGCGAGTATGAAAAGCCTATGAAATTACAGTCTCTTGTTCCTCTCTTTACTTTCTTTCTTTCTCCCCTTAGATATTTAAATTAACTTTGGAACTTGAATATCAACAGAGAGCGGCTGCTCCATGTCCCAGCATTTTTTTAATTTTAAATCTTTATCTCACACGATGATTCACACAGTTGTTTTTTTTATGTTATACATCACTCAGAGTTTTTTTTTGGGGTGAAGACAAGTTGGTGTACATTTGATTATAGTTTCGAAATGCCTAATTGAATTAGGGTAGATAATGAATTGACCGCCATTTAAATTAATTGTATGTATACGGAAGATTAGGATTTTTTTGCTATATAGAATGAGTTTGAAATGTATAAACATCAAATGCTTACGTGAAATTCAATGTATACATACGTTATAGCAATTCAAATTGAAAATTTTAAAGCATTTATGCATCAATTTTGATTTTAACAATCAATGATTATGGAAACAGTGGTGTACACACAAAAGAACAATTTATGTATTATAGTTATTGTCTTGCACTAGCACTTTAAAGGGTTTTTGTCACTTGGCACAAGCAGGGAAAAAAAGTAGAAATAAATGAAAGTATTTAAACCAATTGCAGAACCATGAGCGCGTCATGTGATCAAGTCCCCAGCGAGGGACGAAACTCATCATGGCTGCCGCTGCATCGCGAAAAGAATACCAATAAATTCTGCAGCTAATTGAGCCTTGGTGGTCCGCGCTCTTTCTTTTGCAAAAGAAGCGAAGTTTGGGGAGAGTTTCCTGTTATATATATATATATATATATATATATATCCAACTTGAATTCACACTCGGATTCCTTGTTTCTCAAGGCAGGTATGAAAAGCACAAACACCAACTTGCATCAAAGTGAATTTATTTGGCAAAATCCATCGGCAACAAAGTAACAACTCGACGCGTTTCGAGAAAGGCTTCCCTTGGTCACGAGTCAAGATGTGTGCAATTCGATTGGTTTAAATAAACAAACATGTGATCACAACAAAATAACCATGAACAAAAACAAAAGACTATCGTTAGCGCTTACATTTTGCTAACTAGCCGAAATGTGTATATCCATTTTTTGTTCTGCTGAATTGTATAACCAAATTAATTAGTTTAGAAGACAGAATGCAAAACAATAAATTACTATATACTGTTCTATCGATGATATTGCATTAAACACGTTGCGTCTGTGGCCATAATGTCAATAAAGTTATTTGACACTTTTCCTTCTCGAGATGGAATTGTGCCCAAGTGGGGAAAAACGCTTGTGACTAAATATATAATTCAGACTTCTTATCAAAAATACCGCCCCAGTGGGCAAAAGCGCTTGCTCAAAAAGCAGTAGCTGTAAGAACTAGAGAGTCACTGCTAATACAACAGTCCAACATCACACAAGAAGTGGAAAAAGATGCAAAAACTAGGTTCATTACCACCTACAGCAGTAAACCATTTTTGTTAAGGAAGAGTTTGAACAAATTTTGGCCCATGCTACAGACTGACCCAGACATTTCAACTTGCGTAGAAATATCACCCCAGGTCACTTTCAGGAGAGCAAGATCCCTGAAAGATTATCTATGTAAGGCAGTTGAACCAAGTAAAACCATAATGTTAAGTGTACAAGGCTTTTACACCTGCAGGAATTGCAAAGCCTGCAAAAACAGCCACAATATGAAAGTAGCTGTTTTATCTTCAGCAGCTCAGCCATTTGTAATTAAAAAACACACATCTTGCAATACCGAGTATGCGGTTTATGCATTGTTCTGCCCATGCAAAAAAACATACATTGGCAGCACGATTAAAAAGGCCAAACTGCGAATTCTCGAACACCTTAGAGCGATTAAAAATGTAGATAAAACCTACCCGATCGCTAGACACTTCCAAAGTCATCATGATCAAAATTCTAATCTGTTAAGCTTTTGCGTGCTTGATACCATCAAACATCAAACATAATGAAAGGGGTGGCAACAGACTACAGTGCTTGCGAAGATTAGAGTCTAAAATTATAATACAATACAGGACAATGACCCCACTAGGACACAATAGTGATGAGGAATTGGAAGTGCACCTAGGATAAACAGCCATTTTTGTACACTTTAGACACACCTGAATTCCATTTCTTACCTTTGGAACACCACAACCATTCCCAGATAGAGAATCCACCTTTTCGCTAACACACATGTGCCCGCATGTAGTCTTTTTTAACTCGTTACATTCATCAGGTTTGTGTGTTTTAGTGTGAATTTTGATGTAATTTTTGTAATTTTTATTTAGAGTATTATTTGGTTTTATTTCAGGGAATGTGTTGTTGACATAATACTGCAGTATTGCCGTACTGAACTTTGAACATCTGGAGACAGAAAATAACATTTGGAAGCTATGCCGACAAGGTCATGATTATGTGCTGTTCACCATCTACAAGGTTTTTTATGTTAATTTTCAGCCGATATACAAATTTATTGTGATATGTGTTTTTTTCCTTTGAAAGTGAAGAATCAATTGACACAACTTCTAGCGCTTTGGCCCACTGGGACGGTATTTTCTGATAAGAAGTCTGAATTATATATTTAGTCACAAGCGTTTTTGCCCACTTGGGCACGATTCCATCTCGAGAAGGAAAAGTGTCAAATAACTTTATTGACATTATGGCCACAGACACAAGGTGTTTAATGCAATATCATCGATAGAACAGTATATAGTAATTTATTGTTTTTGCATTCTGTCTCCTGAACTAATTAATTTGGTTATACAATTCAGCAGAACAAAAAATGGATATACACATTCGCTAGTTAGCAAAATGTAAGCGCTAACGATAGTCTTTTGTTTTTGTTCATGGTTATTTTGTTGTGATCACATGTTTGTTTATTTTAAACCAATCGAATTGCACACATCTTGACTCGTGACCAAGGGAAGCCTTTCCCGAAACGCGTCGAGTTGTTACTTTGTTGCCGGTGGATTTTGCCAAATAAATTCACTTTGGTGCAAGTTGGTGTTCGTGCTTTTCATACCTGCCTTGAGAAACAAGGAATCCAAGTGTGAATTCGAGTTGGATATAAGGATTCGCCATCCAGCACGAACCGCTGTCGCCCAGCGGAGGGGTCATGGCGCCGTTCGGCGTTTGCTGAACCTTGTGATTTAATATATATATATATATATATATATATATATATATATATATATATATATATATATATATATATATATATATACCAATATTCACAATGACGTAGTGATAACAGTGACGTACTGGCGATGGTACACAAGGGGCAGTGCTGGTGGTCGCGTCGTCATCGCATATATCGCGTGTGATTAAAAAAATCAATTTTGTCTCTAATACCCCCATTTCTCAAACATGGGGTCAAAGTATCTCCACCCAGACCCCTCATGTTAGCTTTGACACACATTTTCAGTCCTGAGAACCATAATGGTGGGCACAACTTTCTGTTCAGGTTACGTCCAGCAATTCAGAGCATCCTCACTGGCGGGTGGTTTCACAATTTACCTGAAACATGGAGCGATTTAAACGCGATCACGATGAAACCACTGCAACTTTCTGCTCACGTTGAGTGCATCCAATCAGAGCATGCCCGCTGGCATGCACATTCGTGATTTACCACAAGCATTTTACGATTTAACCGTGATCACCGTGAAATCGCTGCGAAATATCACCGGCCAGCGATATCACTATATGGTTCGGATTTAATTTCACAAAAACTACAGAACGGATTTGCATCAAATAAAATAAAGCACAATCTGCGTAATAACATCTATCTTTCTGCTAAATTTGGTGTAATTCCGTCCAGCAGTTCGGGCTGTAGGTTCAACAACGAGTTCCTGTGGGAATTAACATTACAAACGTACCCTTATTTTGCACCCCTATTTCTTGGTTTCCACTGCACGGATCACCCTCAAACTTTCCGTGACACAAAGAACCTACTTAGACACTTTTTTTCTGGAAAATTTCATGCAGATCGGTCAAATAACGCCAAATTAATAGGAAAGTCAAAAAATGCTTTTCCTATGGAAACCATGTACTAACTATAGCTATCTACTGGCGGTCACCAGTAGGTAATATATATATATATATATATATATATATATATATACATATTCTACCCATAATGCCAATTATCTCGCCACTTATGACGGCGGCCCTCCGCTCGGTGGAAAGCACCTAATATCACTCTACACCAAGTCCTCTCGAATGGATGGTATAGCGTCCACAAATCAATCAATGAATTAGGGAGCTTAAAGCACTCTACTCACCCGTGAGGGTCTCAAGGCGCTGGGAGGGGGGGAGCAGCTCCAGTCAGTCGTAGAGCCAGGTCTTGAGGTTCTTCCTGAAGATGTGAAGGGTTGGGGGCGCGTCTGATGTTGATCGGGAGCTCGTTCCAGGTCTTGGGCGAGACATAGGAGAAGGTTCTTCCACCTGGTCATGCTCTGCAGATAAGTCTAGCTGCTGTGTTCTGTACGGTCTGGAGTTTGCAGAGCAGAGACTTGTTGATCCCAAAATAGAGAGCATTTCCGTAGCCCAGTCTGCTGGTTATAAGTGAGTGGGTGACGGTCTTCCTTGATACGGGGAATCCATTTGAAGGTCTTTCGGAGGATGCAGGGGGTGTTAAAGCAGGTGGAGGCGACCGCGTTGACCTGTTGGGTCATGGAGAGAGAGGAGTCAAGTATGATGGCGAGGTTTCGCACATTGTCCATAGGGGTGGGAGTGCTGCCGAGGGCGGTGGGCCACCAGGTGTTGTCCCATGCAGAGGTGCAGGGTACGAGGATAAGGACATCTGGCTTCTCCGAGTTGAGTTTCAGGCAGCTGCTGTTCATCCAAGATGTGATGTCCTTCCTTCCTTTCTGGAAGTTGATTCTGGTGGTGATGGGGTCCTTGGTCCGTGAGAGGATGACCTGGGTGTCGTTGGCATAGGATAGTATGCTGAGTCCGTGCTGTCTGACGACAGCAGCGAGGGGGGCTATGTAGATGTTGAAGAGCGAGGGGATGAGCGACAATCCTTGGTGTACTCCGCAGTTTATTTCCATGGGTTCGGAGAGGAATGGTTGCAGTCTGATTCTTTGGGTTCTGCAGGCTAGGAAGGAGTAGAGTCAGTCGAGGGGGGTTGCTGTATGCTGGTTTTGTGGAGTCTGGCAGTGAGTGTGCAGTGGGAAACGGTATTGAACGCTGCAAAGATGTTGCGGATGTCATCTGTGGCAGTAAGTAGAGCAGTCTCGGTGCTGTGGTTGCTGCACAATCTGGATTGGGAGGGATTGAGGATGGAGTTTTCTTCACAAAATACGAAGGAAAGCCAGGGCACAGTTTCTCAGCTTGATTTAATCTAAATCCAGCAGCAAAAAAGAAAATGCCAGACGCGTTTCCAAGTACAAGCTTCTTGGTCAAGGGTCAAATGCGTTTACAAACAGACTTTCAAAATACATGTGAGCTCACCACCACCCTAGAAGTAGGACTATACAGAGTGCATTATTATAATACAATTTACTTGGTGGTCATTTTTGAATGTTCACATAGTTATTGTTATTGCCCACTTAATTTCAACACCTGAACCTCAGGCTCTAAAGATGGTTTGTGTCGTTGTGTGGTATACATTCAATAAAATTGCATAGGTAAACAATAATATTATTTAAGGGTATCAACCTTTACATAAAAATTCTTTCAAAAAATCTTATTACAAATCCACCCTAGTGGGCATCTTTTCAAACCAATTGTTCATGTTAGACCTATCCAAGTTCAATTCTGCCCTAGTGGGCAAAACAAATTATTGCAAATAATACCATCTCAAACAAATCATCTCCTTGACATGAGCAAAAATAAAACTCAACTGTCCCAAATTGGCCCCAGATATATAAGCTATATTGCATTCTTCCTCCATATCACCTACAAAATAAAAAACTGTGTGTTAGATTAACATGACCTAAGTGTTTATGATTAAAAATAACTTAAACTTTAATTTCTTTCGGACTTGCATCAAAACTCTCAAAATTTCCAAAATTTCTTGATGGTATCTAAAGAAAGAAATAGTCAAGTTCAATGGTCTGCCTCAAGCACTCATTATTGATAATTGGTTCCCAATTCACCTCCACGTTTGGTTGAGATTACTGTTGATCTTGGCATTGAAGGCATGAAATCCTGGAGTTATAACCCATTGCCTGATGGGCAAACTGAGAGGTTAACTCCAACTCTATAACAATAATCAGGATGAGTGCACTGGTTGCCTGTTGCAGAGTTTGTATATAAGAACTTCTGTATAGTTATCTCTGTTCTTCTGGTTTCCACCCTCTCCTACCAATCTTTTCCCTGCCCAGTACAGTACCTTCCGTTTTGGCCATAATGTCTGATGCATAAGCATGTTGTCGTACACCTCATGACAGTAATGGTGGCATTCAAATGTTTTGCAGATGTATACCACATCCCAGCTCTGTCTTACTGTTGTAAACCATTTTAGGACACTATTGTAAATTTCCAGATTCTATCCTTAGATAGGTATAAATCACTATGTCCTTATATAGGCATAAGAATCATAACCATATTTAGACATAGCTCATGCAGTCCAAATACGGCAGGGCTACTTCCACTAGTTCCAAAAATCTACAACGATTTCTTGGAAAACTCGGCTTCAGCAGCTAGGGACTTTCCCTTGCTCGAGAACTGACTTGTCCAAGAACTCGTGGAGTTTTCAAAGAACCGAGAGTCTTTAATGACGTTATTATGTCCACCTTTACATCAAACTCGGCAACTTCAAGGTATAAATATGCCCACTCTTGCCTTAGAAAACACACGGTGGTTTGAGCAGTTCGACTATCTACTTGCCCAACGTGCCCTGCTACTGCAAGTGCCGAAGGAAGCCGACCATCCAGCAGACGCACTGAGAGAGATGCTGTCTTTTCTCCTGCCGAGAACTCCAGCTCCAGTTTTTTCAAGCTACCCTTGAGGGTTGTTGGGAAATCGAGTCCCGAGACTGACCTTCTTCATTCCAAAATAAGGTACGGAGCTGATTAGACCCTAAGACAAATCTTGGACAGATTCTTGGCAAAAGATTACTATATTTATGCCACACTTCACTTACTTCTTCCCTCGTACTAAGCTTAGGTACATCGGGGTAGGCGTATTTTAGAAGCACCAGTTGAGTACTTTTAGCCTCTGTTATTTATGTATGTATTTATCTATGGTTTAGGAACCATACAATGCTCTTACAGTATTATTTTATTCTACTCTTTATACTGTATGTATTATATGTTACAACCATTTTTACGATTGTAGCAGTTCATTTCTTATGCTTGAGAAAGAAGACTGTTCAGTAAAACCTTTTTATTGAAAACGCCCGTCTATCTATTTCTCTGCACCTCTAGTGAAACGAAGCATGCACGATTGACTGAGTGAAATATCTAATAATTCAAACAACAAGAGAGTGTTAGTATCCACAACAGGCAAAGTCTACTAGCCAGAATTAGTTCTGTATACCACTAAGTTTAATAGACAAGGCTGTTATTGTCAGTTGGAGAGAATAGAAAATAGAGTGCACGTGTTCAAAGAACTAGCTAAAAGGACCCTCAGGCCCCAGTGAAACACTGGTAGCCAGTTGTCTTCATTGGGTCCCTTTTGTCGCTAGAGAGGTGAAAGTGAATCTAAAAAGAGTATGCGCTACTCCTCAAAATTGTTTACTAAGAGGGTAGCTCTAACTCTATTAAAAACAGTGATCGAAAAACATAGTTGGTTTTTCTGGACTACTCAGGGTTGTGCAAATTTGAACCAGATAGTCCCATTAGTAAAGTAAAAAAAATAATAATTAAAACACGGTCAACATGTTTCTGCCATTTGAGTTCAATTTGCTTGGCATTCGTCAGGACCAGGAAATAGAATAAACTCGCTGTTCTGGACACCCTAAAATGCGCAGATACAGGGAGTTGTGACATTTATTGATACGACCTGTAAGTGTCGAAGCGCCTAGTTGGAAAATCTTCCCCCAAGCTGCTAAAGGCTCCTTCTTATAGGAGACACCATTGGATCTGTGAGGGTAGATAGAAAAAGTGACAAGAATCAGAATATGAGATATTCAGCTTTTGGCACCATAAAATATATGCTTCTACCCTGTTATGGCTCCATTCACATGCACTTAGTTATTCCTACCAAATGTGTCTGTATTTCGAAGGAAGAAAGGTTGTACCTTCAAAATAGTAAAGTAGACCCATTATTATCGGTATGTCCACCTTTCAATCAATATTAAAGACAAAAACATTGCTTTATCTTAACAGATATTGTATACCGAGAATGTGATTACATAAAAACAGTGCTTGGATGTACCTAAGTGAATATAAAAAAAATTTTCTTGGTGAGTTTGTAAAACTCAACCAAATTACGTCTAGGAAAACACACGCACACTTTTGCAAGAAGACTGTAGAGCACAAAATACTTCAAAGGAGGTGAGCCTAGTTGTGCACTTACTACTCATTTGGTGAAGATAAGCCCCATGGGCAATGCGGCAGGAGGAATCTTCACGTTTGGGTGCTAGAAAAAATTATTTACAAACACGCGTTTTAGCGTATTTCCGAAAACAGTGGCAGTTTAGAAAAAAGTTCTAATATCCCGTTCAGGCTGGCAAAGGACTTACTTTCTGCCAAACGGCTCCCCGCTGGAACACCTGAAAACGGCCACATCCGCCGCCCGTATCATCCAGCGCGGTAATGGCGCCGTGTTCTAAATATACGCTTAGGACGCGCAATGCGTCCGGAGCGATGACGTCAGTCACGTGACCCTATGGGATCGCGTAATTCTTAAAGGAGCCACTTTGTTTTTCTACATGAATATGAAGCGAAATATGAATGAAATATCTATCTATTGTTTCCACGACTCTGAAGATCAGTTTTATCTTGGGGAAACAAAGTTGTCATGTTTATGCAGTTGTCAAAAACGAATCCTTTCTTGTGAATTCGAGAAAGTTTCTAGTGACCTCTGAGCTAGCTGGCACTCACAATTAAGTCAAATATATTCGATAGAGACCTAGTAGATCTCAGTCTTACGTCACATCTATAGTATATGTTATTCCAATGCGCAGAGCCTATTGGGAATTTAGGAACTACACTACATGGCACCCAACATTTGGTCAGGCACTAATTTAACGCTAGATACTAAAGTAACTCAGTCGTGCTTTTCACAGAGACCCCTTCTTCCCATAAAAATACTCCAATAGACGTCTGGAGTGGGTAGAAGGATAAAATATCCACCATAACTAAGTAGGACGAAAAGTCCTATGTATTAATTTTTGGTTTTGTTCAACGTTGAAGGATACAGTTTTCCAAAATAGTGTGCACCTAATCTTTGTTTCCTTGAAACTTGCTCTGCAGACTTTCATTAAACAATGTTGAATAACGACAACAAGTGACCGGTGGAGCTGCAGCAGCAGACAAACCAGGTCTTGATACAACAGGCTTTAGTGAATCCGACGATGATGCTATAATCATCCCAATAAATGGAAGGAAAACCATAGCTATAAAGCTTATAGAAAATGGCCTATCAGCAAGAGATGGTAGAGTCATATTTGTCATAGAGGCACACGAATATCGGCAGACAGAGGTATTCTATTCATGGATTGTCTTCCCACAAGCAAATCCAACAACACATGTGTTCCACTATTAAAAGATCGAGGAACATCCAGCGGAATACGTTCCTTTCGAGGACTTTGAAATTCCACTAACTTACCAAGAGCATCAGCTCTGGTTCAAAGGCGCCCTACAACATCAAAATCACATTACCAGGCTCGGTCCACTACGTAGACCGGGAGCAACATGCCGGTACTAGCAAACTATACACCACATCCTGCCATAGAACAAATGACAGATGTAGAACTGTTAGCTCAGGTAAAACAGTTAATCAAAATACATAGAGAATTGCTACAATATGTCATGCGGACTCTAACAGTCCAACCTGCTATAAGAATTCCACAGCACACCCCTCATCAGGGGAACACAAACAAAATCACACCTCAGGCTATTCAGTCAGTCATCGGTAAGTTGCCCGCAAAAAGGGAACAAATTCCATTCTGGTTAGCCCAGAAAATTACGCAGATAGAGGCAGTATTTCCCGATAGTACACCTCATGAGATACACAGGATTCTAAAAATCTGTTTACCAATGGGAATTGCACCACACGTGAAGGACTGTGACACTTGGGGTACAGTTTTCGCTTCAATTTACACAAAAACACATGGTGTCCCGTCTATGGTGGTGATACCTGACGTTCTGAGACAGATTCAAAATGAATACGGTCCAGGACCAGCTTTGAATCTTGGTATGAAATTACTGAGAGATTTCAAACAGGTCTCAGCTATCTTATTAGCTAACATTAAAGGCGAAGCAGCATACGTGGCAATCTGCCAAAAATTAAAAGAACTCGATATTACTGAGCAATCGTATGAACTTGCCAGAATTATTGAAAAATCCTATGAAGAACTAGGAAGAGATAGTTTGGGAGGGAAACCTGTAAAGCCCGAACTAACAGAAAATCCAGAAAAAGTTTTTATCAAAAACAATCTAACTACTTCTAAAAAGAAATGGGAAAAAAGTAGACAGTCACTTCCTAAAGAGAAACGCTCTCAGTCCAGAGGTAGATCTCCTCAAAAGGAGCACTCTGAAAAGAGGTATAACCTTAGAAATAGGGATAATTTAAGAAAACCTGATAGATATCAAGATATTGATACACAATCCTTTTGTACCTTTCAGACTTCCTCATAGAAATCCGAAAGAAGAGGACGATCAGAACACAAAGAAGAACGAGTGAAGTCCAAAGTCTATCAACACGTTCCAAAAAATAAGAAATCTCAATTCTCCAAAAAGAAGGTAGCAAGTATTAAAATTAGACATGCCCAGGATCTTGAGGACACAACTCAAGAACGGGGAGTGGGCCCAGACACTGCTGGACAGTGCAGCAGAGGTCATCATAGCTCGCAGGATCCTGAAAGATCATCTGGAGAAAGTGGATCTGAATGAATGCATTCAGGATGAAACTGCCGACACCATGGTTAGTGTACCCCATAAGTTATATGAAGTAACACTCCGGATAGAGGGGGACATAACTAGCAAAATAAAAGCACTATTTTGGGAAAAACTAAGGGTTATGACATCCTTCTGGCTGAAAAAAACTGGCCACCTGAATTTGTCAGGGAGTGCCCACATGGCGAAGAGATCATTTTGCCAGCCTTCTCAAATCATATTCCGATTCATTAAAAATACACCTATGCCAGAAAATGGGCTGTGGCCCAGGCTCCAGCATTATATAAAAATGATGTGGGATGGGATGAGGACTCTCCTCACCATAAAATCCAGTTAAAAAATCAACCTACTGCTCAGAGGTAGTATCCAGTAAAACAGAAAGCTAAAAAGCAAGTCAGGGAGATCTTAGATCAACTTGAATACCAAGGGGTGATTGAAACATGCACCTCGTCCATGAACAATCCTTTGTTTCCTGTCTCCAAACCAGACGAAACATATCGTCTAGTTTTGGATTACAGACATTTAAACTCTTGTTGCAAAACTTTTGCAGTACAAAATTCACACAGTGCAGCACTAATGAATAACATTGTTCACAAGAAATATAAAACTACATTAGATATTTCAAACGCTTTCTTCTGTCAAAACATTGCACCTGAAAGCAGATACTTCTCAATAATGGTGACTCAGCATCAATTGTGTCGTCTCCCCCGGATTCAAGAACAGTCCTGGATTATTTTCAGCCAGAGTAACAGAGTTACTACAAACGTACGATGATGAGGCATTTTCTTATGTCCATGACATCTATCTTACAGATGATGATTTGGACAGGCACTTGACCAGGGTGAACACCATAATACTTGGATTCACCTCTGAAGGGTATAAATTCAACTTTAAAAAATCAAGAATGGCCCACCTCAATGTCCTATTCTTAGGATACGTACATTCAAGTGAAGGCAAAAGCCTGGCAGCAAACTTTTTAGAAAAACGTGCGCTGCTCCAACCTCCAAAATCGCTGAAAAACTTACAGTCAATTTTAGGATTCTTAAACTTCGGAAGAACTTACATTCTGAATTACGCAGAAAGGGTTAAACCTCTCTACGAACTAATCAAGCCTGATTTCAAACCTACTAATTGGACTCAAAAACACACAGAAATGTTGCGTTCAGTACAAACAGGCATGTTGGCAACAACACACTTACAAACACACGACACTGTACGCAACCTTATAATCCGAATCATCCCAGGGAGATGCGGATTCACATACCTAACCTTTAATGAAGGGGAAAAGGTACCAATAGCTTACAAATACACACAAGCTGAAGTGAAATTCACTTTAACAGAAAAAATTCTGACAGCGGTTCAGACTGCTGTAGCGAAGGAGAGAGCCCTCGCACAGGGTAAACGCATAAAAGTTGTTACACCTGTACCTCCCTTAGAGGCAGTGACAAAGGCTTGCATTCCAAATGCAAAAGCTTTACATCCAAGATGGATACAATGGGTATAATCTCTTGCTGCAACAGACGTTGAATACATTTTTGACCCTTATTTGAAGACACCAGAATTTCTCCAATACGAACATGAATGTCCTCTAACTACTGAAATTCTACCTCTAGAACATTACGGCTGTATAATATATACAGACGGATGAGCACCACCCGCAATTGGGGGTAAACAAGCTTATAGTGCTGCGTGCGCGATTGTTGAAGGTCGCTGGCGCGATCGTAAATTCAGACCTAAGGTCACAAAAACTCAATCTCTAGGAGACTGTACAGCTCAGCGAGCTCAACTCCAAGCTTTTAAGATGGCGCTTGAAAATACCGATCGAAAATTCCCCACACTTATAGTGTGCGATTCGTATTACTGCGTCCAGTCTTACAATGAATATCTGCAGAACTGGGTTCAAAATGGTGTTAAAGACGCAAAAGGTGGCACAATCAAGCATAAGATGCTTTGAGAACAAGTAGTTTTTTTGCAGAAAGAACTACCAAAGACTCACGTGATCAATACACTGAGTCATCAGCGTGATGGCGTTCCCGTTGAAGGGAATTCATTGGCTGATAAGGCCGCGAAGGCAGCTGTGCAAACGGCTTCCGTAGCTACAATCAATCGTTCAAAAACAACAATAGACAGTGAAACCATGCTCGCTGTCAATGCCACGAGCAAAGGCAGCGGAGCCACGTTACCTCTAAATTATCCACTCAGATACACATAATTGATGCAAATTCTGTTCCTTTTGCTCGAATCCCTTGAGTGGGGGATAGGGTAATTCCAAACAGGAACCAGAGAGGTGCTCTGATTCATGAAACCCATATGGGAGAGGGTCTGATACATCAGGGATCTCTAAATCTGTATTAGAATTAGAAGAGATGTACTGGTGGCCAGAGATGAAAGCTCATGTATACGAATTCGGAATTAATTGCGATGATGGTTACAAATACCACAGCTTTGAACACCACCAGATTCCTGACTACAGTGTAGCCAGCCCAGTACAGACACCATTGTTAGATAGCATTAGACTATCCATGCTCAAACGTCCCAATGGACAAAAGCGGTCCCACAAATACTAGGACAAGATTCATTTGTATGTGGCCTCAGCGCTCGGCTGACGCCCGAACTGTTATAAAAGATTTGCAAGTCTTTATCGGCACGTACGCAATCAGCATGCTACATTCTGACCAGGGTCCTGCATTGAGCTCTTGGGCTTACTAGGAGGCCATGGCCAGCTTGGGCGTTGCATTGCGATTTTCAAGTCCATTCCATCCTGAGGGAAATTCGGTTGTGGAGAGAAAAAACCGTGACATAAAGCAATCTATAACAGCTAGGGTATTAGGTTCGGGTGATGGGTGCGTCAAACATCTAATAAATGTCCAACGTAGTCTTAATAACCTGCCAAGAGATTCTCTGGGTGGAATCACTCCATATGAAATCCTTTTTGGTACTAGAATGTTGGTTGAAGATCTCAATCGTCACACTTCAGTGGTGGAACAAAAACCCTTTGATATCAAAGATCGTTTGCCTGTTTTACAGTACTTAAATGAAACAAGAAGAAGTCTAAGCAACACCAGTGAAAATCCAACGACCACTGAAGAAAAACCACCTGTCCCAGCAAGACCTGTCTGGATTCCAAAGATTGGGGATCTGGTCAGGGAAAAAATAGGGGACAAGAAGGAATTTGGGCCTTCTTACAGAAAACCAGTACCTGTACTAGCAATTCACAGATCAAGAACAGTGCTACCGCCACCCCTTGCTGGAAGAAAGGAGAACCGATCTGTATCAATTGACCTGGAAAAACCACACCATGTGGCCAATAATAAGTAGTAGGGCCAGTGGGCTCCCAAGATGTAGCAGATGACCAAATGTTGCTACTATCCAAGAGGTTCAAACTGAAAGACTCATCACGTTTGAAGATTCTAAAGTGAGAAAAGAAGGACTATGCAACAAAGCCATGGCACTTGTGCCTCTTGAAACCCAAATAACAGTTTGTTAAGAAACTCCAGTCTACAATTTTTTTTTTTGTCAAATCTGTTTATTGGCATTTGCATTTTATAGACATTACAATATACGTGAATTTCCATACAGTACATCTCTGAGGTTATGACCAACATTCTGCCGCATAGAGCATATTGTGTCCCTTAGGCACTGTAGTGTAGTGTGTACGTATTCCCAGAGTTAGCGTATGTGCCAGAGTGCATCCTTAATCTAGAAGGGCCTGTGTGACCCAGCCCCGTGTACAGAAATGATTTGTATATCAAAACAGTAAAACTCCTAATTGTCCTAATTCAAAACAAGCAAATTGCGACATGTTCATAAACATACAGTAGGTGTTGTCCCCCATCCTGTCCCAGTTTCTCACCAGAAAGGGTCTCCCCCCGCCCCCAAACGCCTCCAACTCCCACTATTCCCCTGCGCTGCAGCACCTTGCGTAGAACCAGTCTAGAAGTCAGATGTAGAGTCCGCTATGCGCCTTCCCCAACTGCCAATGACCCCGGCTCATAACTCCAGCCTACAATGATGTAGCATCTGACTATAAAAACATGTCAAGGGAACAAGCAACTCCAGCGATTTCAAAGAATCCGGAAGCAATACCAACTATTGACAGAACTACCTCTGGCTATTTTATCAACTTTGATAACTTTTTTGAGGATCCCAGTGAACCTGAAACTACGACAGCAAATAAAACTTTCAAGGAAAAATTAACTGAACTTGATCAAGAGCTTACAGAAACATATCTGGTTTCACCATGGGTTGAATTTTGGATTGGATTAGGTGTATTTTATCTCCTGCTATGGCTCATTCTTGTTTTAAGTTTGGGAAAGCTGATAGATGGAAAACACATTAAAATGGACACAGCAAGTAAGAACATCCCCTTGCTTCTGAAGCCACATAAATCATCTCATCGTGAACAACGAGACCTGTCATCAGTGAACATCACAGCGCTTCCTCTACCTGGTGGAATAGCTTGGGATACAACTGACTATGACATTTATGGCCCTGTCGAGCTGCTGAAAATTCCACACCAATTTAAAGTTTCCTTGAGTGATTTTGTTTCACCCATCACATTCTCTGATGATTGGGACTTTGAAACTGTTAATAACATGATGGCAGACTTAGAAATGTCAGCAAAATTTACAAAACATGAATACTTAGAAGGTTCATCAAATTATGAAGAAATGTATTGTTTTAATCATTTTGGCCATCATTACTTGCATAAATCTGCAAACCCTAGAAATGTTTTAACTTATAATCAATGGAAACATTGTCCAACACCTCCAAATATTTTACAGGTTTTAATATTACAAACCCAGAAAGTTTTTACTTTAAAAATGTTAATAAGACAGGCATGAAAAGTATGTTGACAAATACTAAACAAATTTATTCTGCGGCCTTTTATGCTCAATTGTCCACCTTAGGCTTTGACTTTTGGAAAGACAACATTGAGACAAAAACTGTCTGGGGCAAAAAAAAGACTGGCAGGTACAAGGTTTAGTAGCATTGTTAAGAACCTGCATCATCCCAGAACAAATGATGTTTTTAAATGACACTGTTCAACAGACATCTTGTCTTGGCATTGCTAAGATAAAAGATTTAAACAAACCGTCCATACCCAAGCCCACACCCGATAGTAATTTAACTTCAGGTGAGGAGGTTGACTGTAGCAGGGAGGCGGAGGCGGGTAAAGACACGGACAACATCTCTCTCAAGGACTGGTGGTGTACTGACTTACCTTCCACCTCCTCTCTGTCACCACCTCAGGACACCTGGGAGTCGGAGTCCGAAGACTGGTGGAATCAGCATACTTTGGCAACAGAGGGATATTCCTTTAACGGGGACGAACGGTACGAAGAAAGCACCTCCCCCTGTGACGTGTTACTATTTTTATTTATTTATTTATTTTGCGGGTTTATAGAGCGCTAGAATAAAATCCCAAGGGAGTATCTCCGCGCTATCTGACTGCTGAACCTGCAGGAGAACGAATTCCATGGCTCCACTCTGGTTCTCAACTGTGTGGTTAGATCTGGAACAAGAACGTCTTCAGCTTTTTCCTGAAGGCCAGATGATTTTCTAGCTGCCTAAGCTGGAGCGGGAGACCATTCCATATCCTCGGTCCCCTCACAGACAGAGCCTTACCCCCTTGCCTTACCCGCTTGATCCTAGGAACAGTGAGAAGCATTTGGTCACTGGACCGTAAAGCACGAGAAGGGACATACGGCACAAACTTGTCTGCCAGATAGGAGGGACCCAGACCATGAAGTCCTTTGTGGACCGTACAACAGATCTTAAAAGTAACTCTCTGGCGGATGGACAGCCAATGAAGCCTGGCAAGAAGAGGTTTTGAAGATGTTCTCGGAGGGGCATTTAAAACCAGCCTGGCTGCGGTGTTCTGCACAACCTGTAACCTATCCAGATCCTCCTCATTAGCTGACAGCAAGAGACCATTACAATAGTCGAGACGACTGATAACTAACGCCTGGACCAGGGTCTTTCTGATGGTATCTGGAAGCAATGGAAAAACTCTGCGCAGCAATCCAATGGTCCGAAAACAAGATCCAACAATGTTGGTAACATGCTGCTTCAAGCTGAGTTCTTGTTCCAGACGGACCCCTAGGTTCTTGACTATCTGCTTCGGCTCGGGGACTGGGCCTAGATCTAAAGGCCACCAGTCCGGAGCCCAGCAGATCTTAGCCTCCCCGAAAAGCATAACCTCTGTCTTTGAAACATTGCACTGCAACATATTCAAAGACATCCACTGGGAAACTGCTCTCATCCCCTCAGAGAAAGAATGTAATACCTCTGGAGTAAGATGGTCAAAGGGAAAGAGCAGCTGGGTATCGTCAGCATAAGATACTGGGCAAAAACCAAAGGCTCTCAGGATATTAGCCAGGGGGGCCACATAGATGTTGAATAATGTAGGGCTCAAACAGGAGCCCTGTGGCACCCCCTTAGTAATCCTGGTCTCCTCGGATCGGAAATCGCCCATGGTGACACATTGGGTCCGATCCGAAAGATGCGGAATGGACAGCCTAGAGGGAACAGGCATGCCCCTTGATGACGCGCGGACCATGGGAGTGGTGAAAATGCAGGAAGTGGAAGAAACGGCGTGTCCCGGCACCTCGGAGGAGAAGAGAGGAGAGCGAGTCGAGAGCGGAGGAGGACGGAGTTCGGAGATAGCAGAGGAGAAGAGGACAAGAGGAGCTGTGCCAGGAGGCCCACGATATCACGCAGCGCCCAGCCACACTCACAGAGAAGGAGGAGTGTGGCTCTCTCAGGTGCGTGACCATGTGTCAGGCTGGTTGGGGAGGCGGGGAGCCGCAGTGTGAAAAGTGTAAATAACGTCTGCAGCCTACCCTCCCTTTCATTCCCTACATCCCCGTACCTCATTTCCTCCACGATTACCCTTCACCTGTACCACTCTGTACAAAGTAGCACACATGCACCGGTGTCCTCACTCCCCCTGGTTTCCCATTGGGAGAACGCTACTGAGAGCAACCCACTAAGAGCCTTTCTCTATCTCCTGCATGTGGCGCTGGAACCCAACCAGAGAAAGAGAATGGGTCTCCCTAGAGAGAGGAGAAAGACGGACGAGTCCTCGAAGATCACGCGATCTAGCTGCCACCTTGGACCCCGCTGTGCTAGCCTGAGAAAGACGAACCCAAAGGAAGAAAAAGACCTTCATTAAAATAAAGCCTCAGTTACCCCGCACTGATCTCCGTGTCCCTCCTTCTGAACCGCCACATTGACGTAAACTATATTTTACATCAGAACAGAACAAATCCTGAATGGAAAAAATGGTTAATCTGGCCCACAGACACGAATAACTGTCAAGATAGATTCCTGAACAAGACACAAGAGTTCACAGTAACTCGGCCAGATCCAAGATATATCCAAATACAACATCCAGGGATAATAACAACTTATAGTGTAGGAAAACTATGTCTTGAGTGGCTGCAGAGATCCACACTTCCAGAAATAAAACAACACTTATCTTTGCTTAAAGATGGCGTTGATTTGCAAGAATTCTTACTGGGACCTCGTAATCCACGTCATAAACGTTTCATATACGTCGGTATATACACTGCATACAATGAAGCATGGAAAGTCACGCAAATTGAAACAGCTGAAAGAATACGAGAAATTGATCGTTTAAACTTAGAGAAATCACTCTCTGTAGTTGACAATGGGTTAACAACTCTGTCCTCCAGAATATTTTTTTGGACAGCATTGTATCCTCTACCATAGACATAGTGGAACATGACTTGCTAATGTTACCACATGGCTAGTCTCAATTACGTTCTATAATGCTGTTAGGTTGGACATTACAAAACCTTACTTCTGGCTATGTGCCTTGGCGTTTAATCAACACTATGTCATTGCTTACTGTGTTTAACCTTACAGATAAACAAATCTCGTTGACACAGAGGGGAGCAGACTATACGGTGCTGAGCATAGAAAAACTGGAGATATTACTTTGGCAGTTTCTGAGAAACCATCAGTTGAATGGATAATACATGGCACCATCATGATACCAGTGACGACTTTCCAGTTTCAGTATTGCTTAAAACACTTACCAGCAGGCCTGTATGAAAGGTTGGGTAAAGAATACATTAAGTCGACCTGGGATTTACCATATACACACAAATGTTGGAGTGGGGGAAAGGCGGTATTTCTTAGTGGTAAAAATTGTAAAAACTCACTAAGCGGTACATTGTTATGTCAAGGTATTAATTTACACAGAGCCTGTGAGGGTTCTTTCAATAACCTTTCTTGCCACCTGCAAGGTTCGGGCACAGCGGTGATACATCCAGTTTTTAGGCATTTTTCCAATGGTAGCTACATTATGTTAAATGATCACAGCTGTTGTGGAATGAAACCAGGAATAGGCTATCTCGTTAGTGTGTCAGCCAGGGTCACTTGTTGTATGCATGTATTGTTTCCTAAAACCAAGACACTATGGCCTTCACTGAACATCTCTTCTATACAAATTGATACTTTAAGCAGGATGAAAGCCATTCTTTTGCAAAAAACTGTGCCACTGACCTCGTCCAGAGAGACATTTGATCTGCAAGTTGCAAGGAATTCTGCAGAGATACATGCATTATTATCAACAAACTGCCCAATACATTTTGCAGAAATGTTAGGTCGTACCTTTAACATGTCTGATACCAGCGGTATTGCACATGTATTTAAGACGATTTTTAGGTCTCGACCTACAGCATTGCTTTAGCAATGTTTTTTTGTGTCGAGATTATAGTGAGGCTTTCAAAAGTCTACCCAAACTGCTACGGATAGGGTACAGTTCATGTGAGCCAGGCACGTGCACAAAGCACACCACAAGCCTCGGCATCAGACTTCAAAGGGATCTGCTCCCCCGTTCCCGCATCAGACTTCAAAGGAATGCGCTTCCCCACCCCGCCACAGCAATGCCGAGAGCTTCATAACACTCGCCTAACGAGTCTTCTTTCTCCCGCATGTGACCCTACTTGCACCCTCTCGGATCCATCTTCATTCTTTTCTGCTTTTCCCTGTTTCCGCCACACACTCCACTCCTTTGTGTCTCCTTTCTGGCCTCCTTCCTACTTAACTTTTCATCCTTTCTCCTTTAATCCCATTTCCACCTTCTCACAACCCCTTCGAGCACTGTTATTTTAACATTTGTGTTTCTCTCCGTCTTATAATGTCTGCCCTGCCACCATTTACTTCAGACCCTCACACACCCTCACACCTCCTCACCCTCACACACCCTCTCACACACCTCTCACACACCCTCACACCCCCTCACCCTCGCCCTCACACAACCTCACCATTACACACCCTCACCATCACACCCCCCACCCTCACACACCCTCACCCTCATACCCCCTCACCCTCATACCCCCTCACCCTCACATCCCCTTCACCCTCACATCCCCTCACCCTCCCTCACACCCTCACACCGCCTCACCCTCCTTCACAACCTCACCCTCACACCCCCTCACCCACACACCCTCACCCACCCTCACTCATCTTCACCCTCATACCCTCACCCTCACACCCCCTCACCCTCACCCTCACACTCTCACTCACCCTCACACCCTCACCCCCCCCCTCACAACCCTCTCACCCTCACTCACCCTTACACCCTCACACACCCCACCACACCCTCACACACCCACCCTCAACCCCCTCACACCACCTCACCCTCACATCCCCCCACCCTCCCTCACAAACCCTCACCCTCACACACCCTCACACACCCTCACCCTCACCCCCTCACCCTCACACCCCCTCACTCACCTCACACCCTCACCCCCCTCACAACCCTCTCACCCTCACTCAACCTCACCCTCACACCCCCTCACCCTCGTAACCCCTCACCCTCGCACCCCCTCACCCTCACACCCCCTCACCCTCACACACCCCCTCACCCTCACACACCCCCTCACCCTCACACCCCCTAACACACCCTCACCCTCACACCCCCTCACCCTCGTAACCCCTCACCCTCACACCCCCTCACCCTCACACACACTCTCACCCTCACACACCCCTCACCCTCACACCCCCTCACCCTCACACTCAAACACCCTCACACACCCTCGCACCCTCACACGCCCTCTCACCCTCACTCCCCCTCACCCTCACACCCCCTCACCCTCACACCCTTCACCCTCACACCCCCTCACGCTCACACCCTCATGCTCACACCCCCTCACCCTCACACACCCTCTCCCACATACACCCTCACCCTTACAACCCCTCACACAACATTGCAATACATAACAAAACAAAGCATAGCATAACAAAACAAAACATAGCATAGCATAACAAAACACAACAAAACATAGCATAGCATAACAAAACAAAGCATAGGCTAGCAAAACTAAACATAGCATAACAAAACAAAGCATAGGATAGCAACACAAAACAATGCATAGCATAACAAAACATAGCATAACATAACAAAACAGCATAACAAAACACAACAACACATAGCATAAAAAAACATAGCAAAACACAACAAAACATAGCATAGCTTAACAAAAGACAACAAAACATAGCATAGCAAAATAAAACATATAATAGCATAGCAAAACATAGCATAGCATACCAAACACAACAAAAAATAGCATAGCATAACAAAACATAGCATAGCAAAACAAAGCATAGCATAATAAAGCACAACAAAGCATAGCATATCATAACAAAACATAGCATAACAAAGCATAGCATAGCAAAACATAGCATAGCATAACAAAACATAGCATAACAAAACAAAACACAACATAGCATAGTATACCAAATCAAAACATAGGATAGCAAAACATAGCATAGCATAACAAAACAAAACATAGGATAGCAAAACAAAGCTTAGCATACAGCATCACTTCACATCACCACAGCATCACTCAGGGGCACCAGAACATCATTATGCGCTACCATAGCATCACTGAACGCCACAGTGTCACTCGTTCGCCATCACATCACTCAGTCCCACCACAGCATCAATCTGTGCAACCATTCAACAACAACTGGTTCAAATATTTTCTCTCAATGTTTCATGCTTTATTACAAATGTAACAAAAAGATGTTAATATTTCACTTCTGTTTTTGGATTTTCGTCACAATAAAATACACTGAACATAATCTTCACAAAAGTTATTTACAAAAGTTTAAGCTATTGCCATTATAAATTACAATAACTTTTATTTAAGTATTAATTATTTAAAAAAATTAAAAGCCATTGTTATTTGTAATATCAATACATGTAAGTCACGTAAATACAACACATATTGCATTACAAATGCTATAGGTGTCACATTTGCGAAAGTTATAACTATTGGCATTGTAAATGACAAAGCTATTAATTTTGCTATTTTCAAAAACAAAACATAAATTAAAAATGTGTCATTTACAATACCATTAGCACAAACTTTCCTAATGCGAGACCTATTGCATTGCAAATGTTTGTTTCTGGACTGTTAGCACCCTTTGAAGCAGTCCTGGGCATTTTTCCTAACTTTGTACACTCTGTGTTCGGCGGCCTGCCTCTCATTTTGGGACTCGAAGCAGGGATCTTTTTTCTATTCCTCCTGCTCCGTTATGGCAAATCCGGCCACCAGCGATGCCCAGGTCAGCATGGAGAATGCGCTCCAGGCCATGAGGTATCGTGACAGAATAACACAGATCCTTGGCTTGGCTCGTTTGAGATATCTAAATACCACATGGTTCCTGTCATTCAGACCAATCTGGCAAGATTGAATCTTACCTGTTCTACGATGTCTGCTTTGTGGAGAAGAATGCTTGTTAGATATCTATCTGACACTACCATCGGCTATACCAACGGATGTTGACGCATTACTGGGTTCGGTAACGGCTCATGTGTTGTGTTGCCCCCAACGGCTACCAATCCTGATAACGGCATTCATTGAGATCTCACCGGAAAATCCAACTGGAGGTGAGATACGCAGACCAACAGGCACACAGGTACCATCTGCTATGAACATTGCTAATGCAGCCGACGCTGACGTTGATGTTTCACATCTGTGTACAATTGACCTTCTTAATGAAGTAGTTGAACTTTCATCTACTGTGGTAGACGATTTCTTTGCCAGCCTTGACGACTTAATGTTTTCTCCTGACACCGAGAATAACTTTTGAAATTAGCACACAGCGTTCTTTCGAACTCTGAAATTCGACCTTCACTTTTATCAAAATAAAAGCTTCCAAGTTTGGAACTCTATTTCACTACAATTTAATTTAACTTTTTTCCAAAACAGACCAAACTTTGGCACAAAGTAATCTGCTTAAAGTAGAACTATTCTTAGAGAGCAAGAATTATTTGACTACTTCCTAGAAACAATACTGATCTAATGCACAAATCAAACTACCTTGTATATTCTGCTATGGGATGGTCTCGACTTTCTCTTCTGTATCTAGAGCCATTTCATACATTTTGTGATTCATTTGGTTAGCATTTCTAATATCATATCATATGCTTACAATTAAATCATTGCTTTTAGATGCATACTGTACAAATGCTCATTTTGTGTACGACCATTTTTAAAACTACATTTCATGTATTTTTTGGGTGGGATTGTAAAAACATGCTCTGTCTTCTATGTTTTAGTATTTACTCTTAGATGAACATAATAGCGTGGAGTGGATGTTGTAAACCATTTTAGGACACTATTGTAAATTTTCCGATTCATGCCCTTATATAGGTATAAATCACTAAGTCCTTATATAGGCATAAGAATCATAACCATATTTAGACATAGCTCATGCAGTCCAAATACGGCAGGGCTACTTCCACTAGTTCCGAAAATATACAACGATTTCTTGGAAAACTCAGCTTCAGCAGCTAGGGACTTTCCCTTGCTCGAGAACTGACTCGTCCAAGAACTCGTGGAGTTTTCAAAGAACCGAGAGTCTTTAATGATGTTATTATGTCCACCTTTACTTCAAACTCGGCAACTTCAAGGTATAAAAATGCCCACACTTGCCTTAGAAAACACACGGTGGTTTGGAGCAGTTCGACTATCTACTTGCCTGACGCGCCCTGCTACTGCAAGTGCCAAAGGAAGCCTACCCTCCAGCAGATGCACTGAGAGAGACGCTGTCTTTTCTCCTGCTGAGAAATCCAGCTCCAGTGTTTCCAAGCTACCCTTGTGGGTTGTTAGTAAATCGAGTCCCGAGACTGACCTTCTTCATTCCAAACTAAGGTACGCAGCAGATTAGACCCTAAGAGAAATCTTGGACAGATTCTTGGCAAAAGAATACTATATTCATGCTACACCTCACTTACTTCTTCCCTCGTACTAAGCTTAGGTACATCGGGGTAGGCGTATTTTAGAAGCACCAGATGAGTACTTTTAGCCTCTGTTATTTATGTATGTATTTATCTATGGTTTAGGAACCATATAATGCTCTTACAGTATTATTTTATTCTACTCTTTATACTGTATGTATTATATGTTACAACCAGTTTTACAATTGTAGCAGTTCATTTCTTATGCTTGAGAAAGAAGACTGTTCAATATAATCTTTTTATTGAAAACACCTGTCTATCTATTTCTCTGCACCTCTAGTGAAACGAAGCATGCATGATTGACTGAGTGAAATAACTATCTATTGTTTCCACGACTCTGAAGATCAGTTATATCTTGGGGAAGCAAAGTTCTCATGTTTATGCGGTTGACAGAAACTAATCCCTTCATGTGAATTCGAGAAAGTTTCTAGTGACCTCTGAGCTAGCTGGCACTCACAATTAAGTCTAATATATTCGATAGAGACCTAGTAGACCTCAGTCCTCCGTCACATCTATAGGATATGTTATTCCAATCCGCAGAGCCTATTGGGAATATAGGAACTACACTACATTACAAGGTGGGCGATTATACCTGGCTGTTGTAAAAAAGCGTGGTCATTTATACAAGACGGACTCTATTGTATGCTTTCTATAAGCTGATTTATTTTTCAAACATCTATAGACAGCTAACACAACTAACATCCTCGTCTTCTTTATTTCTCTCTTCTTTCCAGGTGACAAGGTGTTGTGACCACCTGATCTTCCTTAGGCCCTCAGGACAAAATACAGAGGCCACTGGTAAGTACACAAATCTTATGAATATTCAATTATTGGGATTCCAAGGGGAAGGTTTTGTTTGTGTGGAGTGTTCTCTTAGCAAGAAAACGTATTTCCTATCGCTTCACCATCACCAAGTGATTAGATTTTACAAAGGCAGGAACGCTGATAATAAAGAAAGATAAGAAAACATGGTCCATTAAGATTTGGAAGGAAACTCAGAATACCTTCTCTGTATAGTAGTCAACCCTTTAAGTAACCGCCTACTGGGTTTACAACAATATCTCTTAAATAAAAATTAAGAAATCAGCACCGTCTTAGTTCCCTCACGGTAGTAATTGGAAAAAAATTTCAATGCGAAGGATGGTTATTATGAAGAGAAAAATCTAAATATATTGTCAAAGAAAAGTAAACTAGATTCCCTGCAACTCGTGGGAGATCAGGCTTTTCCTAATGAACGTTCTCCCTCCTCCTGTCTTCTATGCCTCCCCAGGAATCACAATCGTACCTGGCTGAGTCACGCCACTCTTGGAGCACGGCGGGGCACAGCGTATGTTCTGTGGCCTCCTGGATCTCCTGTGGAGCTTTCCCCTTGTCGGTCTTCAACCGGGTCTTCTTCACGTGGTACTGGTTAGTCGCCAGTGTACTCCTAAACAAGACTTGTCGACTTGGTCCCTTGCTAACGAATTCGCACTCCTGCAACAACTTCTCTTCTTCCTCTTCTCTTGTTTCTCTTCCGGCTAGCTCCTGATTGGCATCTAGCATCAGCTTTGAAGTTGATGGGGATTTAAAGGGGCGCGTCCATCTCCACTATGGGAGTTATTCACACGGATGTCTCTGTTTTTTCTGAATGACCTGTCACATCAGTTTGCGGTGAGAAACAAGGAAATTAGAGTCCTGTAGGGTTCTGCCCGTCCAGTGCCATGATAGGTCAGCCCCCAACTCTTCAGGGGGATTCACATAATCTCTACCTTCGTGACACATCCCCACCCCAGGATTTTCACGATCGGTGAAAAGGGGAAAACTAGATAAGAAGCCTGCATTACCATTGTCCTTGCCTTTTTGATGACTGACTTTGAATTGAAAGGGTTGGAGGAAGAGGAACCAACATAGAACCCATGGGTTATTACTCTTATTTCTACTCATCCATGTCAATGGGGCATGATCTGTATACAGTATGAAGGGCTTGCCTTCTAGATAGTATTTCAGTTTTTCTATGGCCCATTTAATGGCCAGGCACTCCTTCTCAATTACGGGCTATTATTGTTCTCTAGGAAACAGTTTCCTACTTATAAAAAGGATAGATGATTCCAGAACCTCATTATTAATCTGAGACAAGACAGCTCCTATCCCGATCTCAGATGCGTTGGTTTGTAATATAAACTCATTCTTGAAATTAGGGGAGTTTAGTACCGGGCTAGAGGCGAGGGACTGTTTGAGAAGTTGGAAGTCTTCTCTGACGCGAGGTGTAGAGTTTTGGATTTCTCAGTTGAGGGTTTATTTCTTCAGGAGATCAGTTAATGGATCTGGTATAATGGCGTACCTGGGGATAAAGTGATGATAATACCCAATAGCCCTAAAAGGCATGTACTTCCTTTTTGGTTTGTGGAAAGGGGGTGTCATTAATAGCTCCCAACTCTCCCTTTTTGAGGTTCAATAAGGCCATTGCCTAATGATTATCCAAGAAATGTGACTCTTGAAAATCCTGCCCGGGATGTTTTTTTGCATTAATGTGGAGCCCTACCTTATTTAACTCCTAAAGAATATTTTCGCAGTGAACAAGTTGTTGTTCCCAAGTCCTGCTATATATGACAATAATGTCAATAGAAGCAGATGAGTAAGATTGATGGTCTTGAAGAACTTCATTCATAAGTCTTTGAACAGTCTCTGGAGCCCCATGTAGCGCAAAAGGTAGAACAGTGAATCTTGGTCTGAAGCTTCTAGGGGTGCCTGCCAATATCCTTTTGGGAGGTCTAATGTAGTAATGCATTTGGCCTCGCTTAGTCACTCTATTAACTCATCCACCCATGGAAGGGGATATGCATCAAACTTGGAGACTCTTTTGACAGCTCTGAAGTCTAAACAGAAGCCAATTGAACCATCAGGCTTGGGCACTAGTATATTATGGGATCACCAATTGCTTGAGAAGGCTTAATAAATCCCACTTTGAGCATGGCTTGAACTTCGTTCTACATAGCCTCTCTAAGGGCAAAAGGTATTCCATTTGACTTTTGTTTCACTATGACCCCCGGGATAGTAATAATGGCGTGTTCAATTAGATGAGTCTTCCCTGGGAAGTCTGAGAAAAACTGGGGAAAGTGTTCTATTTCAGCCATGAATCTGTCTCTTGGTCTGTCTGTTAGGGCATCATTGATAGGAAGGAGGGACATGGTGTTCTGGTTAGGTAATATGGTATTAATTAGATTAACCTTTTTGGGGAGGGTCTAGCCATTTTTTAGGTAAATTAATATGAAACGCTTGCTCTCTATGGGGACTAATCTGTACACAGTAAGTAACTTTACACAATTTTGTGGTCATTTTGTAGGGCCCTTTCCATTCTGATTTTAGTTTCTTTGCTGAGGTAGGGAGCAACACTAACACCCAGTTGTTTACCTAATTACTGTGGCACTTTTTTCCTTTATTGTACGCCATCTTTTGCCTCCTCTGACTCGTCCCCAGGTTACAATGTGTCAAATAATGGAATTTACCCATTTTGTTTTTTAACAGTTTAGCATATTCTAACAGTTCATCTTGTTACCCTTTGAATTCTTGTCCCAGAATTCTTTGGTAATTTCTAGAATGTCTGATGATTTTCTTCCATATATTAGCTCGAAAGAGTAACAACCTAAACTACTCTGTGTCATTGGATTACAAAACAAGCCAGAGGTAGTAGCTGGTCCAAATTGTTACATTCACTGGTTAACATTTTTTATTAAGGTCAGCTTCAGGGAGCTGTTATACCTCTCAACTAGTCCATCCGTTTGAGGATGGTAAACTGATGTCTTAATGTGAGTGAGATTCAACAGCTGACAAACTTGTTTAATTAATTGGGACATAAAAGGGTTCCCCTGATCAGTAAGGAATTCTTTAGGGAAGCCTACCCTAGAGAATATTCAATTATATGCTGGGCGATTACTTTAGTATTTGTTGATCTTAAGAGAATGGCTTTTGGCTATTGTATGGAGTAATCTACGATTACCAAAGTGTACCGATTACCTTTCGAAGGTTTAGGTAAAGGTCCTGCTAGGTCCGTCTCTATGTTAATGACACCCCCTGAATCATAGACTGAGATGAAGCACCAGCAAAATATGCTGTTAGAAATGTGTTCAAAAAGGATTAAGAGGAGGGTAATAAAGTAGGGTCCTAATGCACCATGAAGAACATAATAGGCCCACCTTGTCACATCAGAAACATGAGACCCCTGTATAGGCCCCACCTGCCAGTCTGTTAGGTTGACAAAAATGTCCCAGCTGTTATTTTTCTTGCTAGGCCTCAAAGTGTTTCTCTCACAAGACATCTCCTCAGCGAAGCGAAGCTCCCCCCCATGTCCCCGCTCCCTCTTTGTACCAATCGACTCATCTTGGTCAACAACAGGCCAAAAAATCCCCTATCATGTCCTGCGCTTACCCACAGAAACGCGGGGCAACAGTTGTTTTCACATTTTCTACATTTCTCAATTTATCGTAATTGTTTTCACCAGCTTGCCTTATCGAAACTTACGACAGGTGCGTGCCAATAATATTTGATTTGATTTCGATAAACAATATCTAAATAGAGACAGGATTTGTGTATCATTGAAGTACCTTTGACGTATGAGATGTCAAAAAAATGAACTTGTGGTCTAACAGTTCTGCATTAAATCACTATAAAACATCTGACCACTGTCCAGTCATTGGATTTGCCTTACTGTGTTGGTGAGACAAAAGTGGGCGGTCCCTGGTTGATCGTTAGTGCACATTATAGAATTCTTGTCTTAAATATTGAATATTTGCAAATGTATTTTTAGATAGCATTTTTCGGCGCATTCATTTAAAAGCATTTTTCTCCATATATAATTTAATGTAGTATTTTTCTCATTGCATTTAACCCCTTCCCTGCTGATTACATTCCCCCGCTGTGCTGGGGGGAGGGGGGCGCGCGCAGCGCCACCATGCTCATGACGAGCTCAGCTCGTCATGAGCTACAGTGCTCCTGACGAGCTCAGCTCGTCACGGCCACACCCGTTTCTTTAGAACGTCAGCACAGCAGGGGAATTAGCCCAGCGTGCAAGCGTTCTAAAGGCCATGACGAGCTCAGCTCGTCATGAGCACTGTAGCTCATGACGAGCTGAGCTCGTCATGAGCCTGCAAGGGGTTAAGAAGAGATATATTTCTCCCATAATGTTTTAAAAGTGTTCTTCTTTCATATAAATCAGAATGCTATTTTTCTTATTATTGCATTGAAGCATCTCATTATATGCTCATGTCAGACTTTTAACATGCATTGTGTTTCATTTTGTCTTTGCTAAGACACAGCTTTTTGTTTTTGCACTCAGGCTCGGAATGGTTTACATGTAATAAAGAGCAAACAGAATTGATTCAACTATTATCAATTACACGTGTATTTTTTCATACTTCCTAGAATTTCTCCCTCAAATTAAGCTGCCTTGGTCCAGTGCCCCAGGACCACAACATTTCTCCCATGAGCAGTTTAAAGGGTGTTCGTATGATAAGAGTGGTTGAAGGGGTACAGGCGGGGTCGATAAGGATTCCATTTTCTGACACACTTCACACAATTGGCAATACTTTTTTATATTAGCATACATTCCAGGCCAATAAAAGTGACACAGGATGGCTTGGGTGGTTTTCTGAGTTCCAGTGTGGCCAGCTAATAGGTGGGAATGTGCAAAAAACATGATCTGTTTGAGGAAACCGGGCGAACCAACAATTGGGAAGGGCCCTTGGGTTTACACATTCGGTACAGTATTCCATTTTTTGTGATAAACTGAGGGAAGGTAGTGGAAGGATTTGGGGCATTTTGTCGGGCTTCTTGCCATGCATTCTGTAGGGTAGCATCATTATTTTGGGAGAACTGGAAATCATGGTCTATTACCCAAGGTTCTGGTGTGATAAGTGTGTTCTTAGGGCCAGAGTCAGGTTTTTTTTCCCTTTCGGCGTCATTATGATTTAAATTTGTCATGAACATTGCCATAAAATCTGGGTTATTGATTCCTCATATATTATCCTCTGGGAGGTTTCTCAGGACCCCAACCTTAATACTCCTATTTTGCCCTTTCAAGGGGGTCAACGTATGTTGTGAGACAGGATATGTCCTCACGTCTCCATGTACACATATAATACTGGCAACCTTCCTTGGGTTTATCTGTAAAGAATGGATTAGATCGCCATGCGCTACTGACTGCGTACACCCTTAGTCTATTGAGGCTGTTACCAATTTCAGCCTCAAACTTGTATGAAAGCAAGGTCCAAATTCTTGGGTATACAAGATTGATTGGGGAGCATAATTAACATCCATAGGTTCATCTACCGGTTTCTTAGTGGGACAACATTGGGCTACGTGGCCGCAGTCACCACATTAAAAACATTGGGGCTCTTTTGGGCTGGTGTTTCAAGTTTCATGGGCCGGGCGCTAAGGTAGTCCATGGATGGCCGATGGAATTTCTTTTCTAGTTTTTCTCCTTTGGTTGGAATTTGGCTCCAGTGACTCTTCTGTTTCCCATGTATAACCTTGCGGTTGAGCTTGGGAGAAAGTAGTGGCCATTTCTATAGCTTGTTCAGCTGTTAGATGGGTATGTTGCCTCAGCCACTTCTGGGTGGCTACTGGGAGAGTTTGTAAATATTGTTCAAGATATAGCTGCTCCACTATTTCCTCTTTACTGTTTTCCTGCGGCTTTAACCACTTATCAGCAACCGTTTTCAGCTTAAAGTATAAGGTTTTTGGGGTATTGCCAGGGGAGCCCCTCTGTTTTCTAAATCTTACTCTATACGCCTCAGCATCTATCCCCAAGTGATCCAGAATAATCCTTTTGATATCGTCGTAAGGGGTGTTTCCTTGAGCGCTTGCTATTTGATAAGCAGCGTGGGCCTCTCCAGTAAGAAGGGGGGGCTAAAAAGAAGGGTCATTTGTCTTTGGGCCATCCACAGGAAAGAGCTATTTGCTCAAAATTAAGTAAAAAGGTATCCAGATCCTCCCCAGTGAAGTATTTCTGTAGAGATGTTTGGTCCCATAGGGGAGGTGCTCCTAATTCCTATGATACCAGAGGTCAATTGAAATTGGTCTTCCGACATTATGAGCATCCCTTCTGCTTGAATTTTTACAGCATCACATAAAAATGTTTGGGCCGCTTTGGTGAAAGCCATTTGTTGTTCTAGGGCCCATTCTACTTTCTCCTGGCCCTGAATAAATTGCTGAATAAAGCTTTCCATTTTGTATCAAAGGTTTATATGAGTGCCCGCATTCCACACCATATGTCAAAAAGTGGGTTCATTTATAAAAGATGGACTCTATTTTCTTCTTTCTGTGCGCTGATTTATTTTCCACACATCTATAGACAGCCAACACAACAAATAACCTTCACCTTTTCTTTATTTCTCTCTTCTTTGCAGGTGACAGTGACTCTAGGACCACCGGATCTTTCTTCGGCCTTGGAATAAAATACAAAGGTCACTGATAAGTGCACAAATCGTACATATATTAAATTATTGGGTTTCCAATGGAATATTCTCTTAGAAAGAAAATATATTTCCTATCCTGTCACTAGTACCAAGTGATAAGGTTTTCCAAAGTTAGAAGCGCTGATAAGAAAGAAAAATAAGAAAGCATGGTCCATTAAGGTTTGGAAGGAAACTCAAAATACTTTCTCGTTATAGTTGTCAACCCTTTAAGTAACCGCCTATTGGGTTCACGACAATATCTCTTAAAAAGAATAAAGAAATCAGCACCGTCTTAGTTCACTCACCGTAGGAATTGCAAGAAACGTTTCAATGCAAAGGATATTTATGAAGAAGAGAAAAATCAAATTATATTTTCAAAGAAAAGTAAACCCGATAACTAGGCTTTTCCTAATGGGAGTCCTCCCTCCTCCCGTCTTCTATGCCTCCCCAGGAATCGCGATTGTACCTGGCTGAGCCACGCTCCTCCTGGATGCGGGAGCGCACAGCGTATGTCCGGTGGCCTCCTGGCTGTCCTGCGGCGCTACCCCCTCGTCGGTCTTCAACCTGGTCAGTCTTCCACTGGGTCGGTCTTCTTATGGAACTAGTAAAATGGCAGCATTCTCCCAAGCAAGACTTGTGGATCTGGTCCCTCGGTGAGGTATTCGCCCTCTTGCAACAACTTCTCTTAATCCTCTTCTCTTGTTTCTTTTCCGACTATTTCCCGATCGGCGTCTTGCATCAACTTTGAAGTTGATGGGGATTCACATAACCCCTACCCTCCTGATAGCTGTCAACTATTTTTCTTTGTCTTCCAGGCCCACATTCCAAGTTCAAAGCATGTTTTATGAGTTCTTTTTGAATTCCATCCTGTTGTGGTCCATTTGGCCTTACCTGCTCATTGGCGAGACCATCACATTTTTCATATCTCACTTCCTCGCCTCTCTCCTTCAGTTATACTGCTTGTGTCAATGCCTCATCCACCCGTGGAAGTTGGCCTTGTGCCAGAATGTGAGGTGGAGGCATTTTTCACATTCACCTTTAGTACCTGAATGTCTTGCAGGACTACGATCCTGTGGATTGCTCTTTGGATTCTCCCTCATGTGTTCATGCCTGTCACTTAGTTTGCGAGTTACACACTAGGGGCCTCATTTATGAGGCCGTGCGTCACTTTCACGCCGCCGGTGCGTCACTTTTTGTGACGCACCAGCAGCGTAAAAAATGTGCCTTGTTGCACCATATTTACAAAGTGACGCATCTAGGTAGATGCTTCACTTTGTAAACCCTTGCGCCACATTATACCTGCGCCAGGTATAATGTATGCAAGGGGGGCGTATTGACGCAAGAAAGGGTCGTAGAAGTAAAGCAGTGATATCTATAAGATTTCACTGCTCCACTTCTAGGATGCAAATGCGTCAATATCTAACGCCTGCCTCACAGCAGGCGTAAGACTGACACAGGCCCTTTCACATGGGGCTTGCCCCATGTGAAAGGACGCATTGCTGGAGTTGCGTCACTTTTGTGACACACTCCAGCAATGCGTCACTTTTGCGCCATACAGATACGTCAGAAATACTAACGTATCTGTAACTCCTTGCGCAATGATGCATCATACTGTAAATATGACGCATCATTGGTGTCGCAAGGAAGGCGCAATGAAAAGTGACGCATCGCTGTTTTCACGCAGCGATGCATCACTTTTCATAAATGACGCCCCAAGTTTCCTTCAAACCGTGAGGGTATTTTTGGTGTGGGGGTAATTTACTCTGTCACCCTGACGGACAATGTTCCCTCCTTCAATGCCTAAATAAGGCCCTATATCCTCCGAGTATTCTACATCATACTATTCAAATATAGCTTGGAAAAACTCACTGCTGAATCTTGGAAAAGCTGAGGGAGCATTACAAAGACTAAATGGCCTGACTAAACACTCAAAAGGGATGTGAAAAAATGTACTACACTTGTCTACTGGTCTATTGTGATGTTAATTGTACGCTCCCTAAAGATCGCAATGAGTATACCATCAGGAGCCTTGTAAAGATTCAATCATTGTATCAATAAGAAGTAAACAATATTGATTCTTTAATGTAATCTTGTTCACCTCCTGATTAACAGTACAGAACCTCCATCTGTTACCCATCTTTTTGAAATAAAATAGAAATGCCCCAGTTAGTTTGTAAGACTGTGAGAAACTCTTTTGTTTACTGCACTTGATTAAAGCGTCTTTCTTGGGTCTGGTTATTGGACATTATATGCCATGGGGTATGGAAGCATCAGATCGTAAATATATTGGACAGTCAAGGAGATAGCTATTCAGCTTCTTTCTCACTAAAAATATTAATAAAGTTACTATATTCCATAGTTAGACTTGTAAGGGCTATCAAGAGCGCTATGAACCCAACTGTGGGTTATTGTAAAGCTCCAGAGGTATCATTCAAAGAAAAAAAACAGTTTTTATTACAAAATTTAGAATTCAATGTAATTGTTTTCTTGAGCTAATTAAAAGAGTTGTGAGTGTCAAAGGAAATATTGGTTTTCTTAATAAGATCAAACGTTATCATGTTCTAGTGTGAGTGACAAATCATTAAGATTTTAGGAATACAATGTGTTACTTGTCCCAATGCTAAAAGTATACAATCTACAGGCCTAACTTTTGGAATTCTTGCCAAGCCTAATGTGGTTTAGTAGGTGTTATCCACATAGTTATGCGTGAACATCCCTGGATGAGGCACTCCAAATGTGGATCAAAAATAATTGATTCCAAAGTTTTCAAAAGAGTTGTTTTAATTTCTTTTTGCGTAGTTCATGAGAATTTTCATAATGATATTGGCATCATATCAAATGCAGTTTATAGTAGCATCAACATGTTAGCAGTAACGTATCAACTCTCAACTCCGATGCATTTCGGGCTGAAAGCCCTTTGTCAAGGAGCGCATAAAGGAAGAAATGAGCCTCAATAAGAAGGAGAAAGAACAAAGAATAAAGGATAAAGAATAAAGAGCAATGCAGAATATCAATGGCACAAATTAAGCATGTTTTATAAGTAACAGCTGTATTCGACTCGATCATTGAGTCCAGAGTAGTATTTCCTTCAAATTACTGCTGCGGGTGTATGCAAACAGTGGCGGGGTTTGAAAAGCGTCCCTAAAGTCGGGTTCCATTTGTAAAATGGGCCAATGTTTGATAATGATTTTCTTGAATGTCGCGCTTGTTGTGGAGAATTTGGAGACCAATACTGTACGTTGATCAGTTTGTATGGGTTTTTTGGTAAGGCTTTCCTTTCTGCTGATGGTGGTGACTCGATTATGAGCTTCCTTTAAGATGTTTTCAGGATACCCTCTATTGATGAAACGATTACACATTTCCTTGAATTTGAAGGAAATACTCACTAGGAAACAAACCATTATGAAAGACCACAAAGGAACCCTACTGTGTATGAATTGTAACAGTTGTAACTGTATTATTAAGGGGAATATCATCAGACACCCGATGAAAGGCTATCCTATCAAACTTCACGTCAATGCCACCTGTGACTCTATGAACCTTATATATGCACTCAAATGTCCCTGCGGCAAACTATATGTCGGCAAAACAGAGAGAAAAATCAAGGTGCGCATCAATGAACATAAATCTAACATTCGCACAAAACAAGAGAAATCTAACGTTGCCATGCACTTTGATGAATACCACCATACCATTGCGCAACTCCAATTTATCGTATTGGAAATGATCAAAAAGACTGAAGGAGTGGACAATCATAAACTCCTTCTCAAAAGAGAACTTGAATGGATGTACCGTCTTCAAACCCTCAAACCGTCTGGACTCAATGATCGAGTCGAATACAGCTGTTACTTATAAAACATGCTTAATTTGTGCCATTGATATTCTGCATTACTCTTTATTCTTTATCCTTTATTCTTTATTCTTTCTCCTTCATACTTCACATACCCTACTTGGCTTATCACTGTTTCTTTCACAATTCCAATATGGCCTCTTCTCTCACATCCACCCTTTGTTTATGTTTACTCTCCCGACACATTACGCTAGTCCTCTGTTTACTTCCACACATTTAACTTCCTTGAACGCTATTGTTTCCCTAACGCGGAACACGACCACCGACAGCTTGCACCAGCGTCTTCCCGGTTAATCTACTCGAAGTAAGTTTACTCCATCTGGTTAGTTTTTTAGGGACTACTCGATCCACTTTTTAATCTACACTTTCACCGTATTTTCACCGCAAGAAATGCCACTGTTAGATATACTACCGCTCACGCGCTTGATATGACTTCGCCTCACATTCCCTTAGGCACTTGGTATCACCATTTTTTTCACATCTTTACACTACTGCACTAACGTCCGACCCCTGTTCTTTTATTAACTTTCCTCTCGTTCCTCCTCACGGACCTGCTTCCTTTACTACTCCCATTAGGCACTCATCACGTTGCCCTTTAATGTGCACGTTTATTTTCTATTCCACCTCATTTTTTCGTAATTCTTATTGAGGCTCATTTCTTCCTTTCAGCGCTTCTTGACAAAGGGCTTTCAGCCCGAAATGCATCGGAGTTGAGAGTTGATACGTTACTGCTAACATGGTGATGCTACTATAAACTTCATTTGATATGATGCCAATATCATTATAAAAATTCTCATGAACTACGCAAAAAGAAATTAAAACAACTCTTTTGAAAACTTTGGAATCAATTCTTTTTGATCCACATTTGGAGTGCCTCATCCAGGGATGTTCACGCATATTTATGCGCACACTACTCGTTCTATATAAGCTGGCCACTGACGGAAACGCCACCTGCGAGTGCACCCATCCCACAAAAAACTACTTGAACCTTGATTTGAACTTGTATCACAACCAGGGCAGTGCACCCCCCACAGTTTCCTTTTTGTTATCCACATAGGGCCCGATGTAGGTCGGTCGGTAACGGCCGAAAATCGGTATTTTCGGCCGTTACCAATCGGTAAATAGGTGATAGGCATGTAGGGGTCATTATTTTACCGAATCGGTAAAATTACCGATTCGGTAAAATAAAAAAATCGGTAAATTTACTGATTCTTAGCCACCCATATGTAGGTGGCACTCTTCAGAGTCCCAGGAGCCTTAACGAAGCGGTATTTTACCATCAAATCCAATTTGATGGTACAATACCGATTCCGGTGTGCATGTACGGTAAAATTCGGTAATTTAAAATCGGTAAATCTATTTCACCAACATCTGGCCCATAGTTCCCATACACTTCAAGAAAACAGTAGGGCTGATGCACTTAATAGGCAGCGTATTACTTCAGGCTTGCATTTTTCCCGTCCTGTTGATGATCCTAGCATTTAGTCATGGATCGAAACGTTGTCAACTTGTTTAACCAGTGTGCACGTTAAACCAATGTGTTAACCCCTTCGATGCTCATGACGGAACGGTTCCGTCATGAGCATCGGTCGAGCTGTGTTCATGACGGAACCGTTCCGTCATGACCACACCCATTTTCATTGAGGCCCAGCACCGGCGGTGAATCTGCACAGCACGGATGTGGTTAAAAGAAGTGCAATAACTGTTTATTTAAAAGCTTGCCCATATCATCTGTATTGGCCATAAGCTACTTTTTGTTTTGCCTGAAATGTGTTTGTCCAGCTGTAATTGTTTTGTGTTTTTGTAGGATAACGGACTTTGTCCCACTCTATCACTGTGCGTCTGATCGTTACAAATTATTTTGATTCATTAAATCATGTGTCCGGCTGGACATCGCTAATATTGTACTGATTCTAGTCTATATATATTTCACTAAATTGTTTATTTAAAGGACCGTTTGTTCCACGTAACAGTTACATTTACAACATAAACATACAACCATTTTTTTTTTATGAGAGAAATTTAAAGAGCATAACATTTTTTTGCAAAAATGTTAATAATAAGGAACAGTTTTATGCAAGAAGGAAGGCGAAGTCAGGGCAAGATGGCCACTGAGCAGTCGAGGGAGTAAGTCGCTAAGAGCTCTCTCTCCCGTTTTTTTCTTGAAAAAAAGACGATGAACAGAATGACCATAACCCAACGAGGCGATGAGGAATTTTAGTTGGTTAAGGATAAAAAACCTCCTAATACAGACCTTGCGCCTGCTGCAATGGAATACTTGGTATAGAGGCACCGAGATCCCGAAATACAGACCGGCTGGGGGGGAGCAAAGAAGGATGCCTCCACGCGGTGTTAAACAAAAAGACAGAGAGGAGACTGTGAAGACTACAGAATCACATACAGTTACAAGGCAGCAAGCGGCATCAAGGAATGCAGAAAACTCCATGGAGTCAACCTCGAAAAAAAAGGAATTGAGGAAAAGAGAAAAAGAAAAGGACATGGAGGCAAAAGCCAAGGCAAGAGCAGAACGAAAGGCAATAGCAGCAGCTGCTGCGGAGAAAAAGGCACAGAAAGAGGCTGCAGCTTGTGCCACGAAGAAGGCAACCCCTAAGGCTCGGGGGAGCAATCTGAGACAACCTACAATACCAGAGGCGTTCACCGGCAATCGTGCTGCTCACCAAGGCGTGGAGTCAATTGGAGCGGATCAAACTATGCCGTCGGCAGGAGCAGGGGCAGCAGCTTCAACATCCTCACCTTTGCAGAGAGCGGACCAGAACGTAGGGACAGTCTATGAGTCAGGAGCACAGAGCGGGGAGACTCCGGATGGGCCAAACACAGATGTCGCAGATGCTACAGAACAACGCGAGGTAGCCGATATCGGAGCAGAACAGGGGAGCTCGGAAAGACTGATGAGCCGCGGTCAGGCTGTGGCAGCGGATGGGACTGCGGTGCTCCCAGCGGCGTCTCCGACAGTGACAGAGGTCGCCCAGGTAAGCAGCATTACAGAGGGGTCCGGCAGCAACGAGGCTTTACTACAACGTCAGGGACCCGATAACCAATCCACTAATAACAATAATAAAACTACGACCTCCGGTCTCTTAGAATCGCGGGGAGGCAGAAACCACAAGGGTATACCACTTCCTGATGAAAGACATTGGGGTACCGACAAATGAGGTTCATGAAGGTGAAAAGGATCTTATACAGAGCAACCTAGATGGTGGAGCCACTCAGGGGGAGCAGGGTATTGAGGAAGGCACTAAAACTTTGGAAGGACAGCCCCGAGTAGAAAGAGAAATCTTTGAGTCTGGCACACCTAATGAAGAGCGATTCTATTCGGTCAACGATGAGTCAGGCACATCCTCTGAGAGCGAGGGTACTGAATCAGTATTGACCGGGACAGATGAGAGCTCTGCTACAAGTGGGGGTTCGTACTCAGAGCATGACCAGGTATATTCACAGTCTTCCTCTGGGGACACAACTCAGCAGCATGTTTTGACTCAGAAGAGGAAATCCCACAGGAGTCGTACGGGACGTAAACTGCGGAGTCCAGTTAGTCCGTCACAGTTGGAGATGGCAAAAAAACTGGTGTGGGACTACTCAGCCACGTCTAATGTATACCGGGAGGATGAGGGGGCACAAGGTGGGCACCTCAGACGGCAAACGTTAGCTCAACCTCCGGTTCAGGCTCAGGTGCAAAATACTACAATGGATTTACTATATACAACGCTGAAACAAATGCAGGGAGAGGCAAGGTCAGAGTCCAAGAGATTGAAACAGATTAATAAAAAGATTGAGGGTTCTCTCAGCAAGATGAAAAAATGATACGCTGAAATGGCGGGTCGTGTGACGGAGGTGGAGGAGAGAACAGGGAAGCTTGAAGATGAGGTGTCCCGTTGGCAAGAGTTCAGAGCCGCACAGGAAAAATTAAATGAGGATACGCAGTGGAAACTCGAGGATTTCGAGAATAGGCAGAGGCGTAATAATATCAGACTGCTGGGTATTCCTGAAGGGGTTGAGGAGCAGGACCCCAGAGTTTTTGTCGTTACCCTATTGAAGGAGGCATTTCCCGAAATTACTGGTTGGGACTGGGAGGTTGAGGTCCAGAGGGCACATAGGTTCCCTCTGGTCCAAAAGAGGACATATGGTGCCTCCCAAAATGAAAAACCTAGAGCCTTGCTGATCTATGTGGGGAATTATCTGGCTAGGCAAGAAATTATGGACAAGGCCAGACCACAGGACAAACGATCCTTCAAGGGAACAACTTTTTTCGCACAACCTGATTTCTGCCATGTGACGATAGAAAGGAGATGGAGGCTAAGGCAATTAATTGATCCATTTCAGAAGATAGGCTGCGAAGCCTATCTTCTGTTCCCAGCCAGGCTGAAAGTTATATTGAACGGGCGGACTACAATGTTTTTCTCTGAAATCAAAGCACAGGGTTTTCTGATGGAGTTAAAGGAAAAGAGAAACGGTGGGGAGGCTGGGACATCTGCTACTAAATGACTAAGTGATCAAAATGTTTAAATGAATAATTTTACCAGATAGTACATTAATAATAGCTTTAGTATCAGGTTGTAAATGGATGGTACATTATTGATAGGCAGCCTGAGATAAGACAGATTTAACCTACCGGTTGGACATGAGTCTTGATTTATTGGAGTACCTGGTACACACATGTTGTTTTATGGGGTTTGATTGTTTAAGTTGCTTAATGGAATCTTGGCACTAAGGGAGAGAGGGGAGCGACACTCTAGGGGCTAGGAAGCAGTCACACTTAGGTCAGAATTGACCTATTTGCCTGTACAGGGGGGGCACAGGACAGAATACAGGGAAAAGAAATAGGACACACAAAAATTAAGAAACTATTCAAAAGGAAATCAGGACACATGTAAGGGAAACAAGGGCTACATACATGCTTATAGAGGTAAATTTGGCAAAAAAACTGTAGAAAATCTAAAAGCAAAGATAACAGAACGTGCAGTAAGGGTGGTAATGAGAACAAAAAAGAAGAAAAAAAGAAAAATAAATATTTCACTTTGGGTTGAGAGGTTTAGAAATAATAAAGATTTAGGATGAGTTCAAAGGTTACGGTGTTTACAATGAACGTATGCGGGCTGAACGATAGACTGAAAAGACAAAAAGTAGCCCTACTATTGAAAAACACTCAGGCAGAATTTATATGCCTACAAGAGACCCATATAGAAGGAAATAAGCCTTTTTTGCTAGAACAATTGGGGTTGCGGGTGCTCGCATATTCAAAACAAGGGGCAAAAGTAAGGGGGTGGCCATCTTAACTAAACTATTTAATATTAGTACCAGGAAAAAGCTAGAAGATCCTTGGGGTAGGTGGGCCCTGATTGAGTGCTTAGTTGGGGAGGAATGGGTTACAATCGGGTCCGTATATGGGTCGCCAGAGGATGATCCTGAAATTTTCGTGTTCCTGGATATAGAATTGGCTACCTGGGCACCAAGAGTGATCCTCGCAGGGGATTTTAACATCGATGGGGCATCAGGTTTGGGACTGAACACTAGGGGCGTTTATCAAGGGAGGAAAAAGAGGGTGTGCAGAGCAATCCTAAGCATGGCCAGAAATAACGCCCTGATGGATGTTTGGGAAGAGCTTAAAGTGGGCGAAGATGGCTTTACCTATTACTCGGCCCCTCTTAGGAAGTGTGTTCGCCTGGATTATTTTTTCACCTCCAGGTTACCTTTAAATACCCTTACGATGGTAAGATTACCCCGTATTTTGTCTGACCATAATCCCTTATTATTGACAATAATAGGCAGTGGGCTTAAAAGACAGGCTAAATCATGGACTTTTGAAAGAGAACTCTTGACGGATACAGATTATATTACACACATGCACGCTTGAATTAAGGGCTTCTGGGATAATAACAGAGGGAGCACCAACCCAGGAAATGAGTGGGATACATTTAAAGCCAGGGTGCGCGGTGAAACACTGAGTATTAGCCTAGCTAAGCAGAAAAAAGAGAAAGCCAAGGTGGATCAGGCAAACAGCGACCTGATGTACGCCGAGCAGAGACTTCAACAGGCTATTGTAGATGGGTCGGAGCTGGAACAATACTTAATAGAGGTTATGGTGGCTAAAGCGGATGCAGAGGAGAACATAGCAATAAAATCAGCCAAGATATATAATACTAAGAGAGAAAAATCCTACGAATATAGCGAAAAGGTAGGGCGAACATTGGCAGCACGCATGAGACAGAGGTTGGCAAAAGGCGAGATCAAGGAGATTAGAGATAGGGGGCTAGCATGGTCTCAGATAAGGAAGGTATCCTAGAGGTTTTTAGGGAGTTCTATAGCAAGCTTTATGAAGAGGAGCAGGACAGGGAGCCTGCCGATATTCAGAGGTATTTGCAAGAATTACCAAGTTAGGTTCTACATGAAACAGATAGAGATTCTCTAGAGACACACTTAGAAGTAGAAGAAATAAAGGGAGCTATACTCAGCCTGTCCTCTGGTAAAGCTGCCGGACCGGATCTGATACCTGGGGAATTTTATAAAGTCATCTATGCCTCAATCATCACAGATTTAACCAGAACACTCAGGGAGGCACAGACAGGGCACTCTATACCAGCTAGCTGGGCAGGGGCAGATATTGTTACAATCCTTAAAAAAGGGAAACCTGCTGCAGAGCCCGGGTCATACCGCCCTATTACACTGATTAACGCTGAGTTAAAATTTTCTCTAAAGTATTAGCGAATAGACTTGCTAGGGTAATAACACAATTAGTAAACATTAACCAGCACAGACTTATCCCACAAAGAGGAACTACAATTCATGTTAGAAAGATGATCACGCTTTTTGATGTGCAAGGGGTGGAGGCGAAACCAATGGCAGCCATGTTATTAGATGCCGAAAAGGCCTTAAACCGCGTGGCGTGGGAATTTTTGTGGGCAGTTCTAAGGAAAGGAAATATAGGAGCAGGATTTATAAAATCAATGCAATCATTATATATAGGACCAACGGCGTGTGTAAGGGTGAATGCTGGTCGTACTATGCCATTTGGAATTACGCGGGGCACACGACAAGGGTGCCCGTGCTCACCTCTGCTCTTTGCACTCTATATAGACCCGTTTACTAAAAAACTGGAGTTAAATGAACAAATTAGGCAGCTAGACACTAAAATGGGACCGATAAAGGTACTAGCCTATGCAGATGATATTGCGATTATTACGCCATCACCGGCAGAAGCTATTAGTATAATAGAGCAGGAGGTGGAGCAATTTGGGATGGTTGCGGGGTACGCATTAAATAAGGCTAAAACACAAATTATAAAGAATGCATACGCAACATGCACAGATTCACGGGCGGTGGACAAGGGGGTCTATTTAGGGATAACTATTACTGCTGACCTGGGCAATTTAGTGGATTTAAATATCTCTCCGATTCTCGTGAAAGTGAAGAAAGATCTGGATAGGGTACACAATCTGCATATGTCCATAATTGGCAGGGTGAATTTTATTAAAATGAACATCCTCCCGAAATTTTTTTATTTATTTAGAACTATGCCCTTATTTTTTAATCCACTTCTGTTCAGTAGAGTAGAGCTTATAATAAATCGGTTTATCTGGTCACAGGGTAAAACAAGAAGGGCACTAAAATATATGGCACTACCAAGAGAGAGGGGGGGGGGGCTGGGCACTACCGGATCTGAGACTCTATTATTGGGCAGCAATGCTACAGCAAATAACGGGCCTCATAGGTGGTGCTGAGATGGAAGCAGAATTCTATTCCGGCTCACTAGAGATTTTTGGGTGTATTCTAGGCGAGGAGGCACAAAATGTGTTTTTAAGATATACTGAACCGAGCTATTTAAAGGGGACTAGATTTAAGACACTGGAGACAGCCCACAAGGTTTGGAAGGCATTTAAAAGGAGTTTTGGATTGGGAAGATACCATGCATCTACTAGGTTAGGGAACGATCCCACACTACCCCCTGAGATTTTCGCTGATACTGTTTTTAAGGAATGGGCACGGCTAGGAGTGAAAAAAATGGGGGATCTGATAGGCCCGCTAGGAATGCGCCAATTCTCAGAAATACAGAGAGAATTTGGGGTCAGCACAAGAACATTTTTAAAGTATCTGCAAACAAGAAGTTTACTGGCTGGAAAGAGAGGAGGACCTTCAGGATTTGGAAATAACCCAATATTACAAGTAATAGAAGGGGGATATGGTTGTACGATTAAAAAGTTTTATGCTGAACTTATAGCACATAGGGGAGATGATTTAAGTAAATTCGAAGCAAAATGGATGGATTTGTTAGGGATTACTAAGGGGATCTTTGAGAAATCATTACAGATGGGACAGGAGGTGCTCCGCTCTTCATCATTGCAAGCCCAACATTACAAGACCCTATATAAGCTATATTGCACCCCGGCTAGGGTTGCGCAGTGGGGGGGCACACAAGGGATAACATGCCCAAGATGTGATAGCCAGGAGGGAAATATAGTGCATATGTTTGCTGAATGTCCTAACCTGGTACCCCTGAAAAAGGGAATTGAAGAGTTTCTAGATAGATCACTGAATTATAAGTTAACAATGTCACATGAAGTAATATTGATGGGATTGGATGGGACTGGAGAACAATCACAGATGGAGAAATTTGTGTTTGTAGCCATGGCAGTATTCCGTTTATGCATAGCCTCGGCATGGCGAGATAAGCTCCCCCCTACTATGCAGCAATGGTTGGCTAGGCTTTTGTATGTATACAACATGGAAAAAGCATTATATGCCAGGAAAGGGAAGAAGGACAGAGCACTTGGTCTTCAAATATGGAAACCAATAACAGATTGGAAGAATAGGGTGGCGGGAAATATAGAACTGCCCTAGAGATGCTAGGCGGGTCTTTAATGTAAATTAGGAATAGTAAATACGCTGTATTTTTGGGGATATGTTTTATTTATATCTGTTTTATCTTTATGGTTTTCTTCATTATATTATGTTAGGCCAAGGTAGTGAAACAGGAGATATAGAAATGTCCTAGAAGGTTGAAATTGGACTGTATTCTTTGTTTTTTCTTATGTCCTGTGCGGGGGGGGGAGGACTAAGGGGAATAAATGTTGTAAAAATTCTTGAATAAAAATATTTTTAAAAAAGGAACATTTTTATGCACTTGATGGAACGTTGTTCTTTGAAAAATACAGCATTTTTTTTTACTGGGAGAAATTTAGTTATAAATATGGCAGCGTGTCCACCAGCCACTGGGAGAAAGATGTGCTGTGTGTAAATGCAACACTTTGAAATGGGAGAAAATTCAACCGAAGAATTAACTTAAATGACAGTATTTTTCAGTTAGAAATATGGCACTGTGTCGACCAGCAACTGGGAGCAAGATGCCTTTTGTTTGTAAATGTTACACCTTTAAAAGCGAAAAATTCAAATGAAGAGCCAACTTAATGATGAAGTTAGCTCTTCTTTTAATTTTCTCTCATTTAAAAGCAAGCAGAAATATCATTTTGTTCTCATGCTTCAGACATTTATTTAAGAGTTAAATTCCTAAATACTTGAGTTGGGAACTAATGTGACCCACCTGGGTCCTAAATCTGAGTGAAGCACTGCTCATAAAAAAGCTCTGCTATCTGCAGCCTGATAATGTAAAATAAGCATAGCTTTTCCTTAACTTGAAAAGGAAAAATGCAACACTTATTTTTTGCAGTTCTTAGTTAAAAATGAAGGTTAGGAGCTGCTCTGAATGTTTCTGTGAGCTACTGGTAGCTCATGTTAGACCAGTTGGAGACACCTGTTCTAGATGAAGGTGATTTTGCACCAAATTCTGATACTTCTTTAATCTCTGTAAGCTGGGACGTGGCCAAGAAGGCGGCGTGAGCGGACGCGTCTTCCAGAGCTCCCGCCGCCGGCCTTTATTAGCACAGGCTCTAATACCCTTGAGCCCTTTATCAGCCTCATCAACAGATTGCCCGGTGCCCCCAGGGGTCCCTGGCATTGGTGGGGGCCGGCAACGAGCGATGCGGACTGCCCGGTTGGGGTGATCGATGCGGCCTGCTGGGCGGATTGGTGTCGAGGAGCAGCGAGAGGGCGGGGCCGGAGTCGTGCTCGGGATCTGCGGATCTGGGAGTCTGAGCGCGACCGCCCCAGGGGACCGCTACGCAAGACACAGTGCGGCACAAAGGGTCCGGCCCGCGTGTGAGTACTGCGCGAGGCGCCCGGAACGGAGCTGCCCGGAAGCTACTGCGGACCCATCACCAGCAGCATACCAACGCGAGCTCCGACTGAGAGCCTCGAGGCGGAGGAGGAAGGAACAGCCGTGGGTCGGCTGAGGTCTTTCTGAAAAATCCCCAATGGTGACAGCTAAAAGGAGTGGAGCGGTGACCGGACGACCTCGGTGGCAACGTGGAGTGGCGGATAGCGTCTGCAGCTCCTGTAGTCGGAGCAGAGGTGAGGCGCAGCGTGGCGGCCTAGCAGGCGGACATTGACAGCGTGGCCTGATTCACGTGGGGCGCCGGACTACCCCCGGCTGGCTGCGGGAGAGAACGCTGCCGGGCCCAACTAGCATCTGACGTGGCGGTCTGTGGGGCGGCTGGAGATAACCGGAAGCGGGAAGGGAGTCGGCCTGCGCCCCTTTGTCTCCTACACAGAGGGTGCGAGGCTCTCATATCGGCTGGGGGGCTGGAGCCAGGATTGGGCCTGTGAGGTGTGGGGCCACAGACAGAGACAGGGCTGCGCCGGCAGTGGGACACATTGACAGTTTGAGGGAGACCTCGAAAAGCAAGGCCAGGCGCACAATATCCGGGCCCGGCGATAGCGGGTTGAAACGGCGGGACTGTGGCCCCTAGAGACGCAGGGCCTGCTCCCACTGCCTGAGAGTATTCCCACGAGAATCTGGAGGAGGCCTGGGGAAGTGGGCCGTTGGAACCAGCTCACGGTGACGAGTGACTGGGGGACCCCCCGCGGTGCAGGCAGTAAACAGAGACGTGGCAAGGTCTGCGACAGGCTCTGCGCCGAGGGAAGTTCACCTACGTACGGTGCTGGTAGGACAGGCCTGGCACCGGGGTCACCAGCCCAGAACAGAACGAGACCAGCGGAGACGCGCCCCCCGGTAAAGCAAACCAGAGTCTAATGACCTACCGAGCAGCCTACGCCATTTTGCCAGCACTTTTGAGACAGGACCATGAAGAAAACACGGAGCCAGGAACGTCTCAGGGCTAGGAGAGATTTTTTCCGGAGGGTGCACCACTGACTGCGACACAAGCGTCATGTCCGTCGCGAGGGTCAGCAAGTACAAATCGGTGAAGGAAATGTTTTGCCAAGGCCCAGACGCCCCAGTCGCCCAAGGACGCAACGGCGAACGCGGTCCGCCAGGCTGAGACCGCGGCTGCTGGTACGGAACCCATCACAAAGGCCTTCTTGGAGTCTCTCTTTACGGCTTTGAGGGACGACATCCATACCTTCAAGAAGGAATTTTCGGAGGAGCTGAGGGAGGTTCGTAGAGACGTGCATGGCATTGGGGAACGCGTAGTGGAACTGGAGACAAAGCAAGATGGACCGGACACCGAGATCGGGGCTTTGCAGCAGGAGATAATACGGATACGCGATCAACAGGTAGACTTGCAAACCCACTTGGAGGACTTGGAAAATCGCTCTCGGCGCCACAATGTACGAATCCGAGGGGTGACGTTGACTGAGGATACCAGAGACCTGTTTGAATTCACAAGAGAACTCTTCAACCATATCTTGGGGCGCCCCTTGGAGACAGACCTTAGGCTTGATAGGGCACATAGGGTGGGGCCCCAGCGAGCTGCAACGGCCCCCCCGGACATCTTAGTCTGTGTACAAGACTTTCAGACAAAAGAGGAAATTCTCCAGAAAGCTCAGCAAATGCACCCCCTTTCTTTCAAAAATCAATCGCCGACCTTGTTTCAGGACTTGTCAGCACTCACGTTACAGAAACTTCGAATCTTTAAGCCGGTCACAACGTACCTCCAACAGCAGAACATTTCCTATAGCTGGGGCCACCCCTTTTGTATTGTGTTTAATTTAGAAAATAAACTTTACCAGCTCCACTCCTTGAAGGAAGCATGTCGCTTGTTGGGTATCGTCCCACCCGCGGAGGAGGAGGAACCGACGACCCGCTCTGGGGGTGCTGAGGCCTCAGCATCCCAATGGCGTCAGCAAGGCAGACGGCGTCGGGTCAAGAAACCCCCGAAGGCTGAGATCAACGGCGGCAGTAGCTGCTGATTTACCCTCACCTCATCCAAGCTGAATGTTTCGCCCTTGCCCCTGGAGGCTAGGGGTTGTTAGTTATTCTCACCAGGTCATCGGCGGGAGGGGGGAGTGAATTGATGGGATTGCATTACCCTTTGCTATACTTTTACCAATCACCTATGAAGATGATGGACTATGGACTGTTTGACTTCAAGTTTTCAGTTGGGGTGTTTTTGGTTGAAAGGGGGGGTTGGTTTCTGGGTTTGGGGTGGGGAGAGGGGTGTTCCAAGTCTACCGGATGCAATGGGGAATCTTAAGCGTGCGTTTCTCAGACCCTCTGACACAACTGGCACCACTGGCTTCCTGACCAACCTACACTCTTGCGGGGGTCCTGCCCCTAGGTCTCCCCTTAAGGTTGAAGCTATATGGGGCCTGTGCTTTTCCGTCCTGGTTAGTACCCATTATGCTGACCTCCACACTTAAGATCGTGACCCTGAATGTGAGGGGTCTTAACAACCCGGTAAAGCGCAGAGCGGTCCTGTCATGCCTAGAAAATATGCAGGCGGATATCTGCTTACTACAAGAAACTCATCTTTTAGCAAGGGACTGCCAGCGCCTTCGATCCCCGTAATTTCCCACCCAATTCTTTTCCTCTAGCCCCACTAATACAGCGGGAGTGGCGATTTTAGTGGCCCAGCAGTTCCGGGGTGAGGTTTTGCAGAAAGAAGCAGAAGTCAAGGGGAGGCTATTGGTCTATCGTTTTGCTATTAATGGCCTGACTTTTACCATCAGCGCTATCTACGCTCCTAATGAAAGCCAGGAAAGATTCCTACACAAGGCTCTCGCGAAGGCTACAGACACCACAGATAGGCACATCATCTTAGGGGGGACCTGAACCTGGTCTTTGATAATCATAAGGACAGGTCGAGTCAACGCTCTCACCAGACGGGCGCTATTTCTAGGGAGGAGATTGCCCGCATTAGCGACTTAGGCCTATGTGATTTCTGGCGTGTCCAACACCCACATGAGCGAGAATACTCATATTATTCCAATGCACACAAGACATATGCGAGACTAGACCATCATCAGTCCGTGCACTTACGGCTGGGGTTGAGATAGGGGCGGCCTCCCTGTCGGACCACTCGCCAGTCATTGCTACATTCAAGCTCCCACCTAGAACTCTACCCTCCAGAATGTGGCGCCTCCGGGATCCACTCTTTCAATGGGCAGACGTGGTTAAACGCATACAGACCTCCATTACTGAGTACCTCGCACATAACGCCAATTCAGACACCGCCCTGGCAACGCAGTGGGCAGCGTTAAAAGCAATGGTGAGGGGGGAGTTCATTGCCATGGCAGTGGCGGATAATGCTGAGCGCAAAAGTAAGAGGGATGAACTGACGCAACAAACTAAGGAACTAGAGAGGATACATCAGAGGACAGGTGCCCAGAGAGTATGGAAACAGTTTAAAGCCGCACGCAGTCAGTTGGCAGGGCTTTGTCTGGACTGGGCGGAATTCGCTGCGTTGCGCTTAAAAAACTCCTACTATACGGGTGGGGATAGATGCGGGCGCCTCTTGGCCCACCGGTTGAGAGAGGCTCGTCAGAAACAGGGGTCCGCAAAATCCGTAGAGCAGATGGTTCATGCGTTACAGAGGATGATGCGATAGCCGAGGCATTCCGTGACTTTTATGCCACCCTCTACACTGGTGCCCCGCTAGAGGGCACGGACGGGACTACCTTTTTAGATTCGATTACTTTGCCGGTTCTTACCCAAGCACAAGCCGATCACCTCGATCGGGATATACACACAGAAGAGGTTTTCGGCCATCTCGCGTCTTAAACCGGCTAAGCACCAGGGCCAGATGGCTTTTACGCCATATACTATAAGACGTTCTGTGCCACCTTGGCCCCCTTGCTCACTAAGTTGTTCAACTCGTTCGCCGACCCAGGGGCAATACCAAGAGATCTCTTGGAAGCATCAATCGCAGTCATCCCCAAACCGGATAAAGATAAAACTAAGTGTGGAGCGTACGGTCCGATATCTCTCCTTAATATTGATCTGAAACTCTACACTAGCATACTAGCGGCTCGCCTCAGCCCCCTCATGTCGGGGCTTATAGACCCGGATCAGGCGAGATTTGTTCCCGAACGCCAGACATCAGATAATACCAAACGGGTTCTCCACCTCATCGAGAAGGCACTGCATTTCTGTAAATGTATGGAAAACGTTAAATGATTTAAACTTTAGAGTGCTGCGTGGTGCTAATTGGAGAAGAATGTAATTCTTTAATAAATGGTTGTTATACTATACGCCAGCGGCTATTTCAAAAATGTACGTCAATACATCTGCTAATTGTTTTAGATGTCAGCAATTCTCCCCCGCTAATTGGTCCCATACTATAGCTGATTGCTCTAAAATTGTATCCTTTCGGAATGAGATATTTAGTTTTCTACAAGTTGACTGCAAGATTCAGATCTCATACAATGTAAAATTAATGCTTTACGGATATGATTCCGAATTAGAATTTGCTGATCAAACTGTCAAATTGTTGTATATTGCAATGGCAGTAGCAAGGTCGTTAATATTGCAAAATTGGAGATCAACTCAGGTCCCGTTGTTCCAAGCATGGTTGCAAAAAATAAGAAATGTTAGAAGAAGTGAATTTTTATACGCACAATGGATAGGAGGGTTGAGGAAGTTTGAAAAAACTTGGGAATCGTTTTTTGAGTAATTATGGACTTGTTTTTGCTTTGTCATGTTAAAAAATGTAGCCCTTTGTTTTGCTTGTATCCTGAATGTAATCCTGATTTCATGTATGCCTTGATTCTGATTTTGATATCGTTTATAACTGTTCAGACCTTAAGAACCAAAGAAGTTCAATAAAAAATTGTTTAAAAAAAAAAAAAAAAAGAGAAGGCCCCGGAGAATATATGATGCTCACTATCGACGCTTTGACCTTGTTCACTGCCCGTACTTGGCACAGGTACTAGAACGTGCGGGGATGGGGGAGAAGTTCTGTAACTATATCCTCAACTGTTATAAGTACCCTACGGCAGTGGTTCGCGTGAATGTGCACACATCAGCTCGTTTTCACATTGAAAGAGGCACGAGGCAGGGGTGCCCTTTGTCGCCCCTCCTCTTCGCCCTCTATATGGAACCGCTGGCGGCGAGACTGCGGGAGAACCCAGCCATTACTGGAATAAAGTTCGGCGGATATGTCCACACGATCTGCCTGTACGCGGACGATGTATTGATCGCTCTCGCCAACCCGGGGACTGCACTGCCAGCCTGTATGGCAGACTTGGCCGCCTTTGCTCGCGTGGCCGGCTTCAAGGTGAATACTGATAAATCGGTTGCCATTGACCTCTCACTGTCAAAATCCACCCGGGAAAGCCTGCAGGAATCACTTCCTCTCCAATGGGCAAAGACTACAATACCTTATTTGGGGATTCAACTGGCCTCTTCACTCCCCGAAGTGGTCAACACCAACTATACCCTTCTGAGTCAGAGGATACGCCGAGAACTCGGCAAATGGAAACATTACCCTATATCATGGCTTGGTAAAATCGCGGCGGTCAAAATGACCATTTTACTCCAGATACTTTATCTCTTCCGAGCCAGCCCTCTCCAGCCACCGGTGGGATGGATACGCCAGACACAGGCCGAACTTGCACAATTTATCTGGAATGGGCGGAAGCCTCTGGAGTTGTCGATGCTTGCCCCAGAGGGGGGTGGGCTAGGAATTCCAAACCTCCACCTCTATTTTCAAGCCGCCCAGCTGCGGTATATGGTAGAGTGGAGCCGGTGGGAGTCAGAGAAGCACTGGCTCTTTCAAGACCAGGCGGTGGCAGCGCGACCCTTACTGAGCATCCCATTTCTCCGTAAAGCCCATAGACCTCCTAATCTGTACGCCTCGTATATTACACGGGTCCCCCTGGAAGTGTGGGACGCTACTAACCTCAAGCACGAACTTACGTCCTTCCCATCTCCACTAACTCGTCTACAGGATAATCCAGACTTCACTCCTGGCACGGACTCGGCGGCCTTTGCAAGATGGGGGCCTGCCGGATGCCGCGTCCTATATCAGGTCTACAGTGCGGAGGGGGTCCTCCCTTTTCCCCAGGTGAAGCAGACTTATGGGCTCTCAGAGACAGACAGACTCCAATATTTACAAGTAAGGCACTGGGCGCTTCAACCCAGCGTCCGCGCCAATGCAAACAGACTCCTGTTCCCTTATGAGAGATGGCTAATCACTCGCACATCGGACAAGAAACTCATCTCTGATTTGTAGAAGATGCTACAAGGGCACCTAACACACACCTACTATCCTAGCAAAGCGAGGTGGTAGAGGCTGATCGGTAGAGTCCTAAGCCAGAAAGAGTGGGATAACATATACTACAGGGCCCGACACTCCGCATACCACATGGGGCTCAAAGAAACCCTCACAAATGTAGCCACAAACTGATACTACACTCCAGAGCATGTACACGCGATGGATAAAACACAATAGGCGCTTTGCTGGCAGGGTTGTGGCAAAGTGGGTACCCTAGTACACTTATTGTGGGAGTTTGAGCATGTCCAGGCATACTGGACCCAGGTCTTAGATGAAGTAGATAAGCACTTTGAGCGTATGTTCTGCTTGGCCTCCCTAACCCTCTGATGTATCCGCTGCGATCCCGTAGAGGTAGGCAGATAGCAATAGCGTTAGGGTCTGCGACACAAAATATACTCATACATTGGCGTACTCCCAATGCCCCGACATTTACAGGCTGGTTGCATCGTCTGTGGCACGTCCTCAGAATGGAAAAGCTGTCGCTCACCCCGACGGGTGAGGGACCCAAGTACAATGAATTGTGGCAGCCCTTTCTGTCGTTACTGGTTACGGAACTTATAGAAATTACATGCCCCAGATACTTGGGGCTATTGCGCCTTACTAGCCCTCAGGGGGCTACATGAAGGGGGAGGAGGATGGCAAATGAAATTGGAAGCATTCGGCAAGAGACGTGGAACATTGGGGAGGGAGGGGTGGAGACTGGGTGGGGAGGGGGGTGTTTAGGGGGGTTGTTTTTTTAGTTGGATAAGTAATTGGAAGCAGCACTATTTGATGATGTACCAATTGTTGAGTTTCATTCTTAGGAATCGCGGATTGTGACTGCCTACACCGAAGCTTTAATGAGTGATAACTGCCTATATGATACTATGTACTTGTGTTGTGCCATAACCCTACAATAAAGAAATGTAAACTTAATCTCCGTAAGCTTATGATTAAGTACTTATTTAGTTACTCGTAAAGCCTTTACAAGTTCTTGTAGGCTCTGTAATAAACTGTTTACAAAAGTATGAACTTCTGCTGCCACCTTGTGTGGGCCTTGCCAACTTTTAGGACGTCAATTGATACAATGGAGGAACTTGACCCTAGTCTGCTGATGGGTCTGGGAAAATGAATGCATCGGACAAGGTAGGATGAAATGGAGAAAGGCCACCAAACTAGTATTAGCTTTATTTTAAAGAATTTTTTTTGTCCTCATATATGCCATCAGAAAGTATCAACTCTAGATGGGATCTCTTCGGGCCACTGGCACAAACCGATTTTGATTCCGCCCCTGGATTAAGTGCTTGGCCTACAGAGGTCACCCAGAGGTAGGCTGTCTCCTTGTCCAACTCCCGTTGCTGATTCCATTATACCTTGCCCCTTGGGAGGACCGGACCACAAACCTCTGGCATAATCATTGGACTCTTTATTTATCGGACCATTCTTTCAGTGCAGACCAGACCTTAGTAGCGCCCTCTCCGCTACACAACATAACTGACTGGCTAATAGCCATGATGTTTCTTAGGCAATCAGCGAATCTTGGGGGGCCTCAAATTTCCACTCTCTGCATATCTCCCTCCTTGCAATGACAATGACATAGCATAGAAACTGTGAGGTACTGTCTCTAATGTTATATCCGTGTGGCAGGCTGAAAAGGAATCTTCTGTGAGATTATAAATGAGTCTATCCAGACCTTCATCATCTCATCTGCATTGTCCATTAACAAGTTATCCCAAAGTTTCGTGATTTCAAACTCTATACTATCCTTTGCACCCACTAATGAGTTGTACCAGAGTGCGACCTCCCCTTTCCATCCTTTCCCACTATTGATTGGGTCTAGAATCCGGATCTCCTCCTCATTCCCCCAACACTGCCTCCCCCACCAAGAAGACAATTGATAGTATTTAAATCTTGTAAGGGACCCCCCGTAAAGTTTGATAATGATTCCCAGTCCATTAGTTGAGAATTATTGCAGAGGTCACCCCATTTCACAAAGCCTGCCTCCCTCAATGGGAGAGCCAATCAATCTAATAGACAGTCTGGAGTGCCCGGGGAATCCCATATTGGGGCTTGGACATTGTAGTACGGGATCACCAGAATCTTGCATATAGACTGCCAGAGCTTGAGTGCCGTCTGTAAAAGCTTCAAGCGGACCTTTTTGTAGTATTTTTGGTCCACAAATTTGTAGAGGAAAAATTCTAGGCCTTGTGGCTGGTCTGATAACATTGCTCGAAAGAGACGGCCATGCAAAGAAGAGTCCAACTTGTTAGCCAGGAGTCTGAAATTCTTAAACTGAAAAGAGTAACAGTAAAAGAGCAGATCAGGGAGAGCCAGGCCCCCCAGCTTCAACCCCCTTCTCAATTTCCTCCACGCTATCCTAGGGGATTTAGTTGCCCAAATAAAGGACCCGATCTTCCCTTGAAGATTAGCGATGTCTTTATGATTAAAGATCAGGGGGATGTTGTTAAATAAAAAGGTAATTTTAGGGAGGATAATCATTTTGATCAAGTTAACTCTACCATAAATATTCAAGGGTAGACTGCCCCATCTGATTAACAGCTTACTTATCTCCTTTCCCACTAGCTGCCAACTGGTTTTTGAAACGTCCGCTAGTTTCTGTGTGAGGTATATGCCCAGATATCTAATTTTGTGTTTGGCCCCTGGTACCGGGGTCAGATTATTCCAGCTCATTATGTCAGCTTTTTCTTTGTTTATTTTATATCCTGACACTGTGCCGAATTCTTCTGCTAGTTTAAATAATCTGGGAATAGCCTCAGCGGGGTTGGCAGTATAAAGGAGAAGATCATCAGCATATAATGCTGTCTTTAACTCTAATTCTCCCATTTTAAATGGCGTAATTACAGGATCCAGTCTCAAGGAGCAGACAAAGGGCTCAATGTATATGTCGAAAAGAAGCGGGGACAAAGGGAAGCCCTGCCTCATACCTTTGGAGATATTAAACCAGTCGGTCAGGCCGCCATTAATCAAAACCTTGGCGTGGGGGCTCCTATATAGTGTTTTGACTCCTTCGATAAAGGAAGATGGGAACCCAAACTTTACCATGGTCTCCCATAGAAATACCCAGTTGACCTGATCGAATGCTTTTGCAGCATCGATAGCTACAATGGTGAGTGGCAGTCCTCTCTCCTCAGCTACATCAATTGCTCCAATCGCCTGAAATGTGAGCTTGTTAAGCTGCCGGCCAGGTATGAATCCCCTCTGGTCTGAGTGAATAATAGATCAAGAAAACCTAGCTGACATATAAGACATTTCCAAATTTGGGTATGTCTTAAGGGAAACAAAATGGGCAAGGGGAAAAAAACTTTTTTTCTTTAGTCCCCTCACTCACCGGAGTTTCCTCACGGTGACATGCTTCATCATAGGGGCTTCCCAACCCGCTGCGGGTTGAGGTGTGCTGCGACTAACGATGTTGCGTAGGAGCACTTTTTTGTGTGGACTATGTGTCGTGTCATGTGAAAAAGGGGGAAGTGAGTGGAGTGGTGAGGGTTAAAAATATCCTACTAGTGAGCTAAACAAACTTTATTCATGCGCCTAGCGGATATATTAAAAGTGGGGTGGTTTACTAGGTGGGCTGGTTCTATTATGAAAAACAGCACCCTAGTAAAAGGTCAACTAGTTTCGAGCTGTACCCCTCAGCTCTTCTTCAGGACTTCACAGGGTCCCGCCCTGTGAGTGCCACTCCAAAAAGTGAAAGGTATGCCTATTTTAATATGAAATTATACATACTATTTTTTCTGCAAATCAATGGCATATCTGTAAAGAGAAAAGACATTTCAAATGTTATAGGCTCAGAACGTTTCTTTTCTGTACTTGCATTAAACTTAAGGAATGGATCCTGTTGGTTGAGCCATATTAGGAAGTCTTGTGCCTCTATCTCCGTACCTTCCCAAATGAGTAGGACATCATCGATGTACCTTTTCCAAAGACTCACATGTTGTCTGTGAGGATTCAAGTCACTGAGGATTTTTCTTTTTTCTAGTTGGTAAACGTATAACCCCGCTACGCTCGGCGCAAAAGTACTCCCCATGCTAGTACCGTGGGACTGCCGGAATAGGGTTTCTTCAAAACTGAAAAAAAATTCTGTTAAAGCCAGGCGACAGCATTCAAGGACGACATGGCCAGGTGTTTGGTATTCCCATACTTGTTCAAACAAGACATCTTCCAATATTTGTAGTGTCTCTGCATGGGGTAAACTTGTATAAAGACTTTCCACGTCTAATCCAATCAGGATATTCTTCGTGGGGTCGAATGGTAAGTCTTGAAGTACTGTAAGGACCGATTTTGTGTCCTGTAGGTAGGTGTCTGTTGATTGAATCAGTGGTCTCAGGAAGGCATCGGCATATTTTGATAAGGGTTCCAATATTGATCCTATGCCCGATACTATCGGTCTACCTGGAGGGTGTGTTATGGATTTATGAATCTTTGGTATTGTGTAGAAGTAAGGGGTTACTGGATTCGTACTTTCTAAAAAATCTGCTTCTTTTTTTGTTAGCCAGTTGTTGGCAGTTGACTCTTCCACTAGATATGCAATCTCTTTTTTAAGACGATTTGTAGGGTCTTCCGTGATTTTCACATAATTCCTTCTGTCAGATAGGAGGTTGAGACAGACTTCTCTGTAGGTGGTAGTGTTCTGCAGCACTATCGCACCCCCCTTGTCCGCTGGTTTCACTGTTATCTCTTTTATGGATGTGAGTTTCTTCAGCGCTTCACTTTCTACTTTGCTGAGGTTGTGAAACACTTTTATAGTTCTAGGGTCAATTTCATCAATGTCCTTCATTACCGCTTTTTCAAAGGCTAACACCTCTACAGGAAGATTGTCCTACTCATTTGGGAAGGTACGGAGATAGAGGCACAAGACTTCCTATTATGGCTCAACCAACAGGATCCATTCCTTAAGTTTACACACACTATGAGCAAGTCACAGTTGGTGTTTTTGGATTTAAACATCATGGTCAATGGAAACTCCCTCATTACAACCACTCATTTCAAACCAACGGCAAGAAATTGCCTTTTAGTTTTCGACAGTTTCCATCCGAGACATTTAAAAGAGAACCTACCTTTTGGCCAGTTTTTAAGACTAAGGCGAAACTGCAGTTCTAAGGAAGCATTCAACCAACAAGCCAATGACCTTACAAGAAAACTGCTAGACAGACAATACCCAATGAACCTGGTAAAAAAAGCAAAAAAACGAGCTGCCAACAACAATAGAGAGGCATTATTGGAACCAAAAATAATCAAAGACGCCTCTGAGAAGAGACCTATATGTATTACCACCTACAACATTGCCTCCAACAAAGTAACCAAAATCATCAAAAAACATTGGCGCACCCTGAACTGTGGGACTCTAGATATACCTAAACCCATGTTTAGTCATAAAAGAGGAACAAATCTGAAAGACTACCTCGTCCATACTCGTCCAAAAGTGGAAAACAGGAACCCAAAACAAAGAACAATCAGCACAGTACCTACAGGACATTATCCATGCGGAGACTGTAGTGTCTGTCATTTGACAAGTGTCACGAAGAAAATAACATTCAATAACAACATGACTTGGGAAATAAAAGACTTCACCAATTGCAACACCTCGGGTGTAGTGTATATGATTACTTGTAATTGTAACCTACACTATATTGGCATGACAACCAGAAAAGCCAGTACCAGGATAGTGGAACATAGAAGCAATATCAGACGGAAAAAGAACACGACAAAAATGACATTCCATTTTATTGAATGTAACCACACACCAAATGACATGAAGTGGGTGATCCTTGACAAACTACATGGACAGGATAACTTGGAACAACGTCTTCTGGAAAAAGAACAACGTTGGGTGTACAAATTGAAAACTGGTACCAAGGGATTAAACTATACCATTCCCTGGGGCCTCTTGGCAAAACAATCATAACAATGTAAAGGGTCTTTTTTGTTACATCATAAATACATCCCTTGAGAATGACCACGACCTGATAATCTTAACCTCTATTTTCCACATGAAAAGAATGTAAAATGAACATTCCTGAAAACAATCGTAAGTCCCTCTGTGTTTTTCGTTGTCTGTACGTGTTACTTTATTTATTTAAATTTTATCCCCTTTGCGAGTATTCAAAGATGGCCACCGTTCGGTTCCAATACGAACGTCCATCTTGGTTCAGCATACGCGGTCCAGCTACCCACCGGAAGCCAGACCACGATCGGGGAAGCTTGATATTCTCCCCGCGAGACTGAGACAGCGTCCGCCGGTCTCAAGGGAAGCCGAGTAGGTTTTCTGCCTGAAAAGAGTCTCGTAACAAGTAAGAATCTTTCTAAACATCTAGGATGTGTTACGAGGACCGCGTTTTGAAATACGCGGTACACCCGAACCTACATGGTAAGACTAAAATTAATCCATGATTACTCCACCTTACAGGTGTTTACGGGGACTCCATATCCTTCCCGGGATTGACCATGAGGCCCAGTTTAGCCTCTTAAAACGTATGTTTTTTCTTCTGTGTTTGTGACCGTCGTGTTCTGTGTTGTGTTTAGACACTGCGCTACTTTTGTGTTTTAAATGTTAATACCTTCACAGTATGTTACACTGGGTGTTCCGACATTTGGGACCACTCATTTTTAAGGGTGCATGTAAAAATGGTGCAAGTTTAGACGACTCCGTCTCTATGGACACAATGCTATTTTCTGTGATTATCACAAGACACCTCTGAATCTTGAACTTATAGACTCTTTTTGATGCGAGTACAGAAAAGAAACGTTCTGAGCCTATAACATTTGAAATGTCTTTTCTCTTTACAGATATGCCATTGATTTGCAGAAAAAATAGTATGTATAATTTCATATTAAAATAGGCATAACTTTCACTTTTTGGAGTGACACTCACAGGGCGGGACCCTGTGAAGTCCTGAAGAAGAGCTGAGGGGTACAGCTCGAAACTAGTTGACCTTTTACTAGGGTGCTGTTTTTCATAATAGAACCAGCCCACCTAGTAAACCACCCGACTTTTAATATATCCGCTAGGCGCATGAATAAAGTTTGTTTAGCTCACTAGTAGGATATTTTTAACCCTCACCACTCCACTCACTTCCCCCTTTTTCACATGACACGACACATAGTCCACACAAAAAAGTGCTCCTACGCAACATCGTTAGTCGCAGCACGCCTCAACCCGCAGCGGGTTGGGAAGCCCCTATGATGAAGCATGTCACTGTGAGGAAACTCCGGTGAGTGAGGGGACTAAAGAAAAAAAGTTTTTTTCCCCTTGCCCATTTTGTTTCCCTTAAGACATACCCAAATTTGGAAATGTCTTATATGTCAGCTAGGTTTTCTTGATCTGAATCCTTCAGATTTTTTTGCGTACATTAAGTTGTGGAGGGCGAACCTAGCTGCTTTCTCCTCTACCTCCCCCCTCTTTTTGAATTTTCTGAGTGAATAATAGTCTTGATCACTTTAGCCAGTCTAGTTGTTAATATTCCAGAAAATATCTTAAGATCCGAATTGAGAAGGGAGATAGGTCTATACGATTCAATCTTTTTAGGGTCTTTATTTGGTTTTACTATCAAGCCTATGGTGGCTTCTGACCATGAGGGTGGAATATCACCTCCCTGTCGAAAAATTCTGTTAAAGAGTGACAATAATACAGGTAAAATGTCATCAAGATTGTCCTTATAAACCTACGTCGGCAGCCCGTCCGGGCCTGCAGCCTTGCTTCTACTCATCTTGTTCACTTGTGCCCTTATCTCCCCCTCGGTAATATCACTGGCTAAAACAGTTTTATCAGAATCACTCAGTTGGGGCAGATCCCTCGAATTCCACCACTGTTCCAATTCCTCAACTCTCAGACAACTATTTTCTTGATATAGTTCCTTCATAAAATCCCTTGCTTCTTCCCTGATCTCCTCATCCTTCGTTAACAACACCCCCGTGTCTCGCTGTATTAAGGAGTTGATGTTATTCCTACTCCTCTCGGATCTTGCATTCCAGGCCAGAAGAGCACCGCACTTTTCTCCATACTCAAAGTTCTTTAGCTTAATGATCTCCCATCTATCCTTGATTAATTTTTCCGCTCTTGCTTTGAATCGTGATTGTAATTCTAAAAATTCCTTTTCTAATTTCCGAATTTTTTCCCTATTCTCCAGGGCAGCCAGCTGTAGCTGTTGCTCCTCCTTTTTGATAGAATCAAGGTCGTTAATGTCCTTTTCCTTGATAGATCTTCTTTTATGAGCCACCTGAGAGCTCAAAATCCCTCTCATATAAGTCTTAAATGATTCCCAGACTATTTGTTCTGTGGCTGTGCCTATGTTAAATAGAAAGAACTCAGTTGCACTATCCTTGACCTTAACTATAATTTCCTCATCTACAAGAAGTGTTCTATCCAGAGTCAATCTACTGTCTAAAGGTCTGGCCTTCGAGTTAACCTTTAACTCGACCACAGAGTGGTCGGAGAGACCTGCTGGGGTATATGAAATTATAGCTATGTCTGGCATAACTACACGGTCTACCAAAAAATAATCAATTCTGGAATATTGCCTGTACTTTTTACTGTAGAAGGAATATTCCCTTAAAGCTCCATGCTTGGCTCTCCATGTATCCTGCAAGTTAAAATCCTTCATAATATTTTTAAGAGCCAAAAAAGAATTTCTTGGGACATTATACTTAGCTTTGAAGGTACGATCCAACTGACTGTCAAAAACTAAATTAAAATTGCCTCTGAATATTACTGGCGCCGTGTGCTGTATCAAAATTCCCTCTAACTTCAGAAGGAAGCTGGAATTATCCTCATTAGGACCATATTATACCGCACACGTATAGGATGAACTACCTATAGAAAGGACTGCCACCAACCATCTTCCGGACTGGTCAGTATCCCAACTCTGGACTCTGATCCCCTTGTTTGCTCGAACAATTAAGGCTACCCCCCTTGTAATTCCTTTTTGTCTATAACATAACACATCCTGAACCCAACTGAGTTTCACGAAAACTTGCTTACATACCTCAGCCTCTAGATGTGTTTCCTGTAATAAGTAGACGTGGGCTTCAGTATTTTTAAAAAATTCACAGACCCTTATTTGTTTTTTACGACTCCCCATACCATTTAAATTCCAGGAGAGAAATGTGTTGCTTATTGCCATGCTAACAGCCATTATCTAGTTTGAGCCAGCAGGTGGCCCCCCTTTGTAACTTAAACTGCTGACATGACAATTTTATGACATATGAGAACATTTTTATTTTCTCACCCCCTCCCCCAGTGACTCCTCCCAAACCCTCCCCTGAGGAACCCTCCCATCATATCAGGCGTTGATCTCGCCTTTAGGGAGCCCCTCGCACTAGCGACACTACCTCTGTAAAAATAATACTTTCTTTTTTTTTTTCACCCAACAAATTCTGCCCCATCTTAGTGAAAGCTATCCTATTACTCTTTTATTTTGAATGGCTAATAAGAAAGAAAGAAAAAAAAAAGAGAAAAATATGTGTATGTGTACAACTAACTTAATTTTCCTTAAATATAGTGAATTTCCTAATTATACCTTTCAGTGATCCATTTGAATTGAGCTTAACTATTTCCTCATTTTTAACAGTAATTGGTCCACTTCCTCAGGGTGATTACAATTGTGCATTTTGTTATTCCACATCACCTTTAATAGGGCTGGAAATTTCATTTGCACTTGTGCACCCAGGGATCTGAGTTCTGGCATCCTGGATCCCAATTCCCACTGCCTCTGAGCTGTCCGCCCCCTATTTCGGATCTAATTTGGTATGGATTAGCCCGGTAGTGGAGGGTGGATCGTGCAAGACATCTGCTTAGTATTAGCTCCTTAACACTAAAAGTTTGAAAGTTTACTAGGATCTTTCTAGGCGCCTTCCGATCCGGATGTAGCCTAAAGGGGTCTCTATGCACCCTCTGGATTTCAGCCTCAAGATCGATATCCAGCCGATCCTTCAATACCCCCTCACATAGGAGACCACAGACAAACCCTTTAATGTCTTCCACTTCCTCTCCTTCTGGTATTTTCAAAATTCTAAGATTGTTCCGTCAGGTTTGTATCTCCAGCCTTTCCATATCCATCATGAGGGACCGGTTTTGTACTTTAAGAGTGTCAATGTCTTTAGAGTTCTCCGAGGTGGTTTCCGAGAGCGTTGAAACCTTGCTCTCCAGTGAACTAGTCCGGGTTGATGTATCATCTAGTTTGGCCTCTAACAGGTCAAATCTATTGTGCAGCCTTTTTTGGTTAAACTATGAGACTTCAAACTTTCCCAGTAAATCTTCCCGCAGTGTTTGAAATAGTAAACCGATTCTATCGCCCTCAGGCTCAGCAGCTGCCAAATTTGTAGATTTGGCAAGATCTTGAGTAGCTGGACTGCTTTGGGGGGGAGACTGAGCCGGAACAGGAGGTTTTACCAGCGGTAGTTGAAATATCTGAGGTATATTTTGCTCTCCAGAACTCGCTGGGGCCAGGGAGGATGTGGAATTCATGAGACCTGACCCAACAGGAAGCCCTTGTACTACTATTAGCGGGGTAGAAGAATCTCGGGGTCTGACAGTAGTGTCAACAGTAGTGTCAACAATAGTGCCCGACAACAGACCTACTTCTGGGTGTGCTGGAAAATCTAGGCTCTCGTCATCCTGGATAGTCTCAAGCAGAGCATACCTGCCCCCTATGGCCAGGGAGGACGAACACGCAACCTGATCTAATTGAGCTGTGGCCCCTGTTACTGACTTTCCCATTGTGCCCTTAGAGCTCTTGGAGCCCGCCAAGTGCTCCATGATCTGAAAGTAACTTTTAAGCGAGGGGGTGCTCTTCTGCGCCTGCAGCGGTTGGGTCGCCTTGGTGTTCCCACCCTTCTTAGTCCCCCACTTTCTTTTCTTCTTGTATGGGGTTAAAGGGGTCGGTCCTCCCTTCTCAACTGGCTCTGCCAATTCCCAGACCCCCTGCCGTCGCAGGTCCTGTTTTGACCTTAGTTGGTACCTATTTCTCGTTTCCCCTGCCGCCTCTTTAGATTTATCCTACCTGACCCCAGGGGAGGCTACCCCCGTGCTTAAATGCGGAAGATGTATTGATTCTACAATGGTATTAGCGTAGCCGCCCCCTCCCACAAGGGCCTGTCTTGTGGAGATGCTGTTGCTGCAACTTCAACTGCTGCTACTGCTACTACTGGTGATAGATTTGTCTCCATACAGACCTCCCATCTTAATGCCTCCTTACCGGTGTTTCGCGCCCCCAAGGACTTTGCTGCTGAAAACTGCCCTCAACACACAAGACCTCTAAAATGAAAAAGGAGTGCCCCCGGTAGCGGTGCCACAGACTCCTCCGGTGCCCGTAACCTGGCTCTCGCTCTTGCTCCCTTCCTCCTGCTCCTGCCCCTGCTCCTGCCAGTCGAACCTCCGCCTCAGCCACTAGTGTTACTTGTTTCTCGGGGTAGATTCCTGTGCCGTCCCAGGTACAAGCTGGCTCCGCCTCCGCCGTCCTCGCTGTGTGCCGTTCTTGCATTTGCCTCGCCTCACTGGGTCCTAGCGCCCAAGAGCGCTACGCCGTAGCCGTCACTGGAGAAAGAAAACAGATGCCAAACTGGTAATTGCCCCCTGGATTGTGCCAAAGAAATGCCCACAGTTTCTCACCGCATAGCTTAGGTGAGGCCGTTTATGGAATGCCTATTTTCATCAACTGTGCCGCCTGTAGTGCCGCCGTAGCGAGGAGCTCCACGACAGCCGTCAGCCTGCCGCCGCCATGTTCCTTCTCCTCTTTCTCTCATTTCAAACTAGTAATAGCTTGACGAGGAAAGAATTGAAATACATTGAGATCAATATACCAACTGAAGAAACCAGTAGAAGTGCTTCATTAAACAGTATACAGAAACCAAAATACAGGTAGCAAAGCTTGCATTTCAATAGGAAATTGAGGCCTGGCACACAAGACCAGCAGATAAGGTAGACTCTCTGTGAAGCTGCAACTGTTAAGGACAGTGAAGAAAATCTGCAGGGGGTGATGACAATCTGGGGAAGCATGTAGAAACTGGTAATGATAACCTGGGGACATGAAAACACAGAAGAATGAAAACATAGCAACAATTGTGAAGCATCTCTTCAATGTCTGATGAGTTGTTTTATAGTATCATTGAAGGAGGGCCGTGCACAGCGTGTGTATGTCGTTCCAAGTGAAAAACACTATTCCTTGGGCATGTATGTTTCCCGTGAAGATGGCATTCTTCAAACCCCCCTACTACTCCTATTGGCAGGATCTTGGATTTTCCTGTGTGACTTGAGGGTAGGAAAGGGCTGAAATGCATAAGAAAGTGACTTGAAATCACATAAAGAGCTTTTTTATTCTTTCCCTAATAATAGTTTTTTTTAATTTTTAACCCGTGACCTGACAAATATTAACTGAAGTCCCTGGTAGTGGAGAGAGTGGAGGAGGGTGAGATAAAGAGACAAAGAGGGAAGAAAATTATGTGAAGACAGAGGAACAAAAGAAGAAGGAGAGGGCAAAATAATGGAGAGAAAAAGTAAAATGAATAGGGCAGATGATAAAGAAGAAACAAAACAATGGGAGTGAGAGAGAGGCTGAGAAATAGAGACGAAGACAAAGTAAATTGGAAGAAACATAAGAATGGAAGAGAGAGGAAGAAGACAAAATGAGCAGATTTAGATGAGAGAGGGAGAGGCAAACAGAGGGTTACGAGAGGAGTGGGACAAAGGTAGCAAGTGAGAGGACAGAGATAGAATGACCAAAGAAGAGAAAATATGGGGTGAAAGAAACAGAGGAAAGTGAGAAGATTTGAAAATGGCAAAAAAGAGAAAAACATAATGAGAAGAGTGGAGGGACAGAAAGATGAATGGGGAGACGGGAGGGAAAATAGGAAGGAAAGATAAGAGGAAAGACAGCAGAGAAGGAAGAGACAACAAAGAAGGTAAAGATGGCAGGAACAATGAAGAGAAATGCATAAGTTGAGTGTATAAACAAAAGGAAGATGATGGATGAAAGGAGAGAGTATGAATATAAATTGGAGAAAACAAGTGATTGTGATAGGGATAGAGAGTGAATGAAGGTAGCAGGATGGGGCAGAGACCAATCAATCAATCAAAGCATTTGTAAAGCGTTCTACTTACCCGTGAGGGTCTCAAGGCGCTAAGGGGTGGTGAATGCTGCTACTGTCTTGAGGAGTCTTCTGAAGGTCAGTAGGTCTTGGGTGTGCCGTAGGCAGATGTTCCATGTCTTGGCGGCGAGGTGGGAGAATGATCTGCCGCCGGCTGTCACTCTTCGGGTGTGGGGGACAGTGGCGAGGGCGTGGTCGGCGGAACGGAGCTGGCGGGTGGGGTTGTAGAAGCTGAGCCGGCTGTTGAGGTACGCTGGTCTGGTGGAGTGCTTTGTGTGCATGGGTATGGAGCTTGAAGGTTATCCTCTTGTTGACGGGGAGCCAGTGCAGGTCTCTCAGTTGGGGTGTGATGTGGCTGCGGCGAGGGATGTTGATGTGGTCTGAGGTGTGGCGACCAAAGGAGAGAGGGAGTAGTAATGGAGAATTTTCGGATCCTTGGAGAAAGTGCTAAATATGAAGAAGGAATCCCACTAGTGGAATTTCCTTGACCACAGAAATAACATAGTGTAGGAAATACCACTTATGTGTCAGAAGCCAAGCTGCTGAGCCCTGCTACTTAGGGCTACTGTTGTGTTTTAAAGTCCCCTGACGCAGAGGCCCAAGTCTGACATGTCAGTATTTTTAGCACTTGCTTCCACCTCTTCCAGCCAGCTGCAGCTCTTTTAAGGTCAGAGAACGAAGTGGACAGGATAAATGAACAATGTTCCAAAGTTTTTATTTTTAGCAAATGTTCCCAAAGTTTTTTTATTTTTAGCAAAACAATTCCCTTACTTTTTGGTAAAAAACAACCATTTTTGAATGATTAATGCAGACCTTGAGTAACTCCAGGCTGAAAGGGGAGTAGGGGATGTCCTGTACTGTGAAGGGAAGTAAGCAGAGACAGTTACAGAAAAAAAGCTTTCTTGTGCGGGTGGCTAACAACTGAAAGACATGTGTGCAACTGGTTAATCAGCTAAAATAAAAGCTTCTTAGGAGCTAGAATAAGCTAGATTTGACAGAGTTATTTGAAGCACTGTGGTATCAAAGAGTAATTCTTTTTTGAGAGATACTGTATGAGTATTACCAGTTCTGTAATGTATCCTTTAAATGGAAGCCTATAAAACAAGCATTGGGTAAACCAATAGATCTCATGCATGTGAGAGCTATTGACTTTGCCAAAGTATTTCAGCCATATTGTACCTCAGTGTGGCTGCTGCTAAGCATGGCTAAAAGTTAGTGGTGTGGCACAGAGTAGAGTAGAATAGTGTAGAGTATAGTGGCGTAGAGTTGCATTCAGCGGCATAGAATATAGTGGCGTAGAGTGACGTAGACTAGAATGTGTAGAGTGCCATGAAATGGCGGAGGTTATAGTGGAATAGAATGGCATGGTGTGGAGTGGGGAAGATTAGAGTGGCATAGAGTGCTGTAGCGTAGAGTGGCGCTTAGTTGAGTGAAGTCGAGTAGAGAGGAGTCAAGTGGCGTAGAGTAGAGAGAAGAGGCATGGTGTGGAGTGGCGAAGAGTGGAGTGGCATTGTATAGCGTAATGTGGAGTGGCATTGTGAGGTATGGAAAGTTGCCGGAGTTGGCAGTGAATTGCCCTATAGTGATTCAGAGCCTTGTCAGGGGAAGTAAGTACTATATAAATGCAAGTATACTACAATACAATAAGTTACCAATTATCTCGACCTACTATCTTTTTCTTTAAACTATTTTTATTGGTTTTATACATACAACATACATCACGCTGCATAATGCAAGGAACAGCAAGTCATTCACTTGTACATTTGAGAGTAGAATATAATTTGGAGGAACCGTCAATGATAGATCAAAACAATGTGTAGACCACCAGCGAACTGCTCAGCGTAGGAGTGTGACTACTGGCTTAAAATGACATCAGTCTGGGAATCAGTACCTACAATTATCCCAAGTTTATAAAGGTTCTAGTAGGAGGCTGTGCAGATCGGGCTCTTGGGCGGTGAGGGCCACATCTTACCGATCTTAGTCACTCGCATATTAACCCTTATGTGTTTGTAGGTGGTGGGGGCTCAATACAAATACATATACGAAGGCCCCTGACTGGGTGGGGGGTATTGGGGGTGGCATTGTCCTGGCTAACAGGGCGCTGTTGCTGTCCAGTTATACCATAGTGTGCTTTAATAATGTGCTCTACCCTCAGTGAATTGATACGTTCTGTCGAGTGTCTAAGAATGCCCATGATCTGTATTACTTGTGTGCCTCCAACTCCCATTTACCTTTAAAAAATGTGTAATGTAATGTAAATTGATACTTGTATAGCGCACTACTCACCGGCAAGGGTCTCAAGGCGCTTGTTCGAATACCGCTGTGGAACCCATCCTGGCTTTCCCTGTGAGGCGTCCACTCCTGGGCACCCCCAAGGTGGAGGCCAGGCATCCTTAGCGTTGTGGGGGCCGTTGTGGAGATTAAGCAAGCTATTGCCCAGAGTTGCAGAGTGAGACTCCATGAATGGAATAGGCACCGAGGCGAGAATTATCAGGTCCGTGGAATTTTGAGCCCAAGACCCGCTGAGGCGGGGAATTGAACCCTGGTCCCGGGCTAGACCTCTGCAGCAGGGTCAGCCGCTGTAATCATTGAGCCAAATATCATTCAAGGTCAGCACTTATCTGGGGGAAATTAATTTCAGTTTTTTGGTCAACAGCTACCAGGGCTTGAGGGCTTCCTCGAGTTTTTTTATTTCTTTTTTTGTAAACAGATTTTATTGAGTTTGACAAAAGGTGCATGGGGTCATTATGCCACAACCCAGTCATCCAACAAACTTACAACCAGCCAACTTGGGACACAAGTATGGCAGCCAGTAACATACAGATTATTAGTCAGATCAGTATGTTCGGTTATCTCGGCATTCACTTGCAGTTCTACACATATACTTACATTTAGTCCCGACTGAAAACTCCCATCCCACAACTACGCCCTCCCTTCCCACCCCCCAGGAGTGTCACTTACATCCTGGACGTTAATGTATAGTAGACCAGTACCCCAGGCGGGGTATCGACATTGACTGGGGTATAACTATAGGGGATCACATCCCATCGAGGTAACATAATGCTGTCTCCGGTAGCTTGTCTCCAGGCTTCAAGATATCTTCACCCGCTTGCAGCCTAGCTTATGTCTGCCGGGGGAATACCTGTGGAGTCTTCGTCCTCGGTGTCCCCAGGTAATTAAGCGTCAGGACTAATGCTTTCCAAGCTCCCGCCGCTTCAAGCAACCTCTCACTCCCTGTTCTTTTGGCTATCTGCAGCCTGATCACACCTTTGCATTCGGGCCACTTAAGTAGTTCTGCTTTCCATCTTGCTATGCTTGGACCCTGCTCTGCTTTCAAATGCATGGTGATATCTCTTTTAGGCAATAGTAGACCCATGTCTAAGAACTTACTCGTGATTTTATTCTTGGACTTGTGGGGAAACCAGTGTAAAATGCAGTGTTTCTGGGTCGGCTCTACTTCTCTGTCAGTAAGGTCAGTCAGTAATGTCATTATCTCCCCCCAGTAGCTGTCCAGAAATGGGCAGTCCCAAAACATATGTTTAAAATCTGCGCCTTCTGTATTGCAGTGCGGGCAAGCCGCTGTTTGGACTGGGAAATACTTATTGAGCTTTTCAAGGGTAAGGTATGCCCTGTGTAAGATATAAAAATGCACTAATTGGAACCTGGCATTTCGGGTGCTCTTCCAGGCTCTCTCTACCAAATCCCCCCAGGTCTTCTCCGGGAGAGCCTCCCCAGGTCAGTTTCCCACTTGAGTCTCAGTTCAGTCAGGGGGAGTAGCGTTTCCCGAGTCATGCGCCTGTATAAGCACGTCACTGCTTTGAATATACCTGCTGCCATAACCACGTATTGGCAACCCAGTGACGTTTTTGGTTCTGTAAGTCCCCCTTCCCAGTGTTTCCGAATGGCCGCAGTGAGGGCTGTATACAGCAGAAAATCACCCCCAGGAAAGTCATAGCGGGCTTGTAGGTCATTGAACGGGATCATGGCCCCCTCTTCGTATAAGTCTCCCATGCTAGTCAACCCCTGTTCAGCCCAAAATTCCAACCTCTGCCAGTTACCTCCATGCGGCAAGGCCATACACCTAAGTAACAGGATTTCCGACACGTAAGGGCGTCTAATTTTAGCCCTCCACAGGTCTATGTTCCAGAACCTTCGTGCTCTGTCGAACTCAGTGGTGAGGGTTGTGGTTCTGACAGAAATCCGCAAGATGATGTGAGATAGCAGTCTTAAGGACTCAAGTTCCTCTCTCCGCTCTTCCTCTCCCCTGACACTGCTCGCTACCCATTGCGTGAGCCATTGAAATTGCGCCGCCAAATAATAGGTCTCATAGTCAGGTACCGCTAGCCCACCCTCCACACTTGGTCGCATGAGGATACAAAGCGCCAGTCTACGTCTGCCAGTACCCCATAGAAACCCTGTGATCATTGATCTGAGCTTGACAAATGACTTTGTCGGGATCCAAACCGGTAAGGTCCCGAAGGGAGAAGTGTGGCTCACTGGTTAGAGGAGGCAGACCTGGAAGCAGAGGTCAGCCCGGGACCAGGGTTCAATTCCCGGCTCGGCGGGGTCTTGAGTCCTAAAATGCCCATGGACTCGACAATTCTCGCTCCGGTGCCTACTCGATTCACGGGTTCACACTCTGCGACTCTGGGCAATAGCTCGCTTAATCTCCACAACGACCCCTCGAGGCGGGATGCCTGGCTTTCACCTTACGGATACCCTGCCGGGGTTATCTCACAGGGGAATACCAGGACGGGTTCCCTAAGCAAGTGCTTAGAAACCGCTCTGTGATTTGCGCTATATAAATTCCTGTACATTTACATCAAGTAGTATAGTAACCTCGGGAGAGTGACCATTTTGAGCAGGGCTACGCAGCCAGCCACAGAGAGCGGTAAGGAGCCCCACGAGTTGAAGTTACTTTTGCTCCTCTGATAACTTTCCCTGTATTACCCTCTAGGATGTCTTCCTGAGTGTGGTATATTTGTGTGGCCAGGTATGGCAGGTACCTGTCTTCCCAAGTCACCCCCTCTGTTTCTTGTGGACCTATTCTACCCCCACTTGCAGGAAACAGGCAAGACTTTGCCCAATTCACTTTTAACCCTGCGACTCTGCTGAGGGCCTGAAGTAAGTTTTTCGCTCCCAGAAGTGCCTCCCCAGAATCAGTCAGAAAGATCAGTAGGTCATCAGCGTACAGTGCGATGTGAGGAATCTGCTCATGCACATTGAGTCTCTGATAAGCACGCCCTGATCTGGCCCGTGCTGCCAGCGGCTCCATTGCCAGGGCAAAAAGCAGGGGGAAAGAGGGCACCCCTAACGCGTTCCCCTTCCCACGCTGCAGGCCTCCGAAATTAGCCCACCAATTTTAACTCTGGCAGTGGAGTTGGAAGACAGGAGAGTCGTCAAACCCACGAAATCATCACCCAGCCCCATTTTCCGCATCACATGGAACAGATAAGGCAATTCCAGGCTGTCATATGCTTTTTCTATATCAACGGCGAAGATCGTCGCCACGTCTATGCTATAAGAGTCAGCCTCTAGGACTCGCAGAATGCGCTGAATGTTAAGCGCTGTGTTTATGGTGGGGATAAACCTAGACTGATATTTATGTATTAGGGCAGTCATATGGGGGAGCAAGCGGGTAGCCAAAACCCTACTTAGTATTTTATACTCTAAGTTAAGCATAGATAACGAGTGATGTGCAGTTTTATCCCATGGTGGCTTCCCCCGTTTGAGTAATGGTATGATGATCGCCTCTCTAATAGTCACAGGTAGGTAGCCAAACCGTTTTGCATCATTGTTTAACTGTTCCAGCCAGGGAGCCAACAAATCAATGTATAGTAGGTAGAATTCAATTGGCAAGCCATCCGTGCCTGGAGTTTTATTTCGAGTCATGTTCTTAATGGCCCCCCTCACTTCTCCAAGCTCGATTTCCTCCCCTACTGTATCTGCACTGTCCCCATCTAGGGCTGGCAGTTCCTTGTCACGTGTGAACTCATGCAAATCCTCCTCCGCTGGACTCAGCTTACTCCGGTAGAGGTCTGTGTAATAGGCTAGGAACAAGTCATTTATGCCCTGCTGATCATACCTTGCTGCCCCATCCTGGTCTCTAAGTTCCAAGATCACTGTACATCTCCTGGCAGGGTTTGCCAACCGACTTGTCCCTTTCCGAATGAGCATGGGAGATGTATTTTTTGTAGTTGAAGCAACGTAGGAGCACTACTTGCACTACCACTGCCTCTCTAGCCTCCAAAAGCTCCTTCTGCTTGTCCGGCATGATGGATTAAACCCAGATCTTTTGACTGGGTGTGAGTGTTTGATTGATTCAGATGCTCCGTCCATCACCACCCCCTTTTGTACCATGTGCCCTGGTTCTCAGGCCTATCTTTTTCCAGGTCTCGTAGTTGTTGGTCCTCTCTCTCTATGTCCTTAAGGAGCACCTTCCGTAAGCCCATTATCTCTGATATACAGCACCCTCTAACAACTGCTTTACATGCGTCCCATTCCACTAAGGAGGATGCTGCAGTGTTAGCATTATCTTGGAAGTAGTTAGTAATAGCTGATCCTATCGCTGCATGAAATACTTGATCTCCTAAAGCCTCGGGTAGCAAGCGCCAAATGGGGATCTTGGGTCGCGCAAGGGACCATTGTAAACTTATTAGCTCAGGATTGTGGTCAGATAGCGTCCTAGTGAGGTATTCACTGCTGCAAACCCACTCATGGACATCAGGGGAGTACAATTTGGGATCTAATCTGACATGCTGTTCATGTAGGGAAGAGAAAAAGGAGTAATCCCGGTCGCAGGGTGTTGTGCCCTCCAGGAGTTTATCAAGCCCCATTTCTGTTGCCAGCCACAACGCGCCTCTGCCAGTTTGTGTGCAGGTGCATCAGGGAGTGAGGGAATAAGAACGATCAAGGTTGACATCTGATGCACAGTTAAAGTCGCCCCCAATAATACTGAACCTGTGAGGACAGTCACCAGTTTCCTAGAAAGATGTGAGAAAAAGGCTGGTTGGTCCGAATTAGGCATGTATATACTACCTAGTACTAAGTCCCTGGCATCCAGTCTCCCCGATACTACCACATACCTGCCTTCTGGGTCGATAATCTGTTTTGTGCACTGAAAGGGTACACCTGCCCTTACCCATAGTAGGACCCCCTGTGCAAACGCGGAGTAAGTGGTGTAGTATGCTTGACCTCTCCAGCGACGCTGCAATGACAAACCTTCTTTCGCTATTATGTGGGTTTTTTGAAGCATGTGATCTGAATACCTCTGCGAACCAAATATGAGTGTATTTTATGATGTCGTACCATTGAATGCATCCCGGTCACGTTCCACGAAATACATTTTAAAGCTAGTGGGGATCCCATTGTCTTAGGAATTTCCTGCATTCATTAAAAAAAACCTCCCATGACACGCCTGGCCCGCCTCAACATTTCCCAACTTAAAGAAAACCCCCAACTCCCCCTCCCCATGACAGGTACCGGAGAACTAGTTCCCATCCAAACACTGCTGAAGCATACAAACATCCAATGGCAAGTGCGGGGGAGAACAACCTACAGTCTTGGACCCAGATTCCCCGCTCTGCTGCCTCCTCAGTAAATAAACCAGACAGTAACCCCCGGACCAGTTAGTTGTGGCCCGTAGTGCAGTGTGACATACAGCCAGATCCTTGAGAGCCCTTCTAGGTGCGGGTATATGTCTTGCATATGAAATCTTCAGCGCCTACCGCTTCATTATGTTCATCACATGAGATCGTCTGCAGTCTGGGGTGTAACCTTAGGCAAGTCTGTTCCCGAGCTATCATTGTCCCTGTGATCTGGTGACGTTTCTGATCTTCCAGTGTGCAGTCCGCTCCTGCTCGAAGAAAGGCTGGGACTTTTTGGCTATGTGTTGCCACGCCCTGCAATGCTTTGCGGCATTCCAGTCTAAGTTCTACGGGAAATGGGGCGTTGGATCCAGTTTTATGATTGGAGGGCTCTGTTGTGGAGAGTTCGGAGCTAAAGCGCGATGGGTCATTGGTCCGGGCGACTCGAGCCACTCCCACGCCTCTTGCGGTGTGAGGATAAAGCGAGTTCCCGCTGGGTCTGCCACTCAAAGTCGTGCAGGAAACAATATTGTGTAGGGCAGGTGCAGTTGGCGTGACTTCGTGTTGACAGCCAAGAAGGATGCTCTGTTCCGTTGGACCACACTTGTGAAGTCCGGAAAAATCATTCTAGCACTACTGTCAATTTGGAGACCTTGTTTTTGGCGAGCTCTTTGCAAGATGTGATCTCTGGCCCAAAAATGCAACAGACGTGCCACTATTGGTCTTGGTGGGGCCCCTGGTTTTGGTTATTTTGCTGTAACCCTGTGTGCTCGTTCCAGAGCATTGAAGGGTGACAACCCTTCTGGAGCCACCTCTGTTTGGATCCAATCCTCCAAGTAGCGCACCATATTAGCCCCTTCCTTTTTTTCTGGCACTCCAATGACGCAGATTTTATTTCTGCAGGACCTGCCCTCGCTGTCTTCAGCCCGCATTTCCAGCACATAATTTGACTTCTGGGTCCGTGAGGGACGGTTGCATCCTGTGCACTTTCTCCGGGAGGCCTCCCAGTTCTTTTTCATTACTTTTTCCTTGAGTTTACGATGGTCATCCTTTAGCAGGTTTAAGTCCGTACCGATCGCATCAATTTTCCCTTCCAACACCTATCTGGAGGCCGTAATCGCCTGCATGATGCTGGTTAATGTGGGTTTTCTGGGAGTCGAGTCTATCCCCGGTTCCAGGACTTTTTCCTCGTCATCCTTCTGGGGCATCAACGCTGAGGACATTGAACCCTATTTTTTCTGTGTCCTTCCTATCGTTTTGGAGCTGCAATTGAGTTCTCTCCACCAACCACAGGTGCACACCGCAATGCTGGGGACCGTTTTGTGCAGGCTTAGCCGGGCCCTTTTAACCAGCCGCTAGGTTTCAGAGATCTAATGAGGAGCTCCCAGCCAACAAATCCCCCAAGTGTTCACCTATTCAATTCAGTAGCACTGCCTATGTTTCGATGTATGCCCACTAATATCTTTCCAGGAGTAGTGTGCTCCGTGGCCACTCTTGGCTCCGGATCTGTCCTTTATGGCTTTGAAACTGTCGCTCTCCTCAGGACTTTACTGGCTCCGCGTAGCTAGATGAGGAACTGCCAGTACTCCCATTCAGCAATGGGTGGTGCGCCGTGACATCCCAGCTCCTCAGTAACTAGGAGAACTGCACCAGTTGATGGCCTCTGCAGCCTCCGTGCGTACCTCGCCAGTACTCAGATGGTTTTCTGCTGCAGGACTGGGGGGAGATCACCGGTGACATGAGCGCCACTCACCCAAGAGTACCCAGTGTCTCCCCTGGAACAAAGTGTGTCTCCACTGGTGCCATCCACTGCCAGACAATCCCAGTGTGCTTGAGTTGGGCCTTCTGCTGTGTGGGCGACTGCCCCGTCTGCCCGTCAGAGCCTAGTCCGCAGAGTTCAGGGGATCTCACCGGGGGAACGCAGGTCCCCTGCAGACGTTGCTAGTCTCGCCAGACACTCGCTAGCATACACCGTGTCTCAGGGTTCCGCTCGGGGTGCGGAGCGCTCCCCAGCCGAGACTCCCGCTTCACCCCCGTGACTCTGCAGGCCTCCCTACCACGTGGGCACCGCCGCGTCGCCAGGCCACCTCGCTAGCGGAGCTGCAGTATAGCAACCGGGGAGTAACTTCAGGACCCAACTGAGCTGCAAGTCCTAAGGGCTACTCTGCAGCTTTACAGTGCCCAGTGTCCTCGTAGGGACAAAGCGGTCATCACCGGCAGGTACCGTCTGCCAGCTGGTTATCTGCTCCAGCAACGCTGAGTCCTCTCCAGCGCGGGCACACTCCCGCTGTTTCTTCCAGGCGCCACTCACCTGAAACTGCACTGTGCAGGTGAGTGTTTTCGTGTAGTCCAGGCACTGCTCAATCACTGCTGCATACCCCAGCCTCACACCGCTACCGACAGCGCTACAGGCCCTAAGAGGGATCAGATATGCTCCACCTCCGAGTTTCGCCCATCCGCTGTGCCAACCTCACTAGGTCCTCTGTGGCGCTGGTGCCATTTTGCAGCTGCATCCGCTAGGATAAGCGTACTTCACTGCAGTCAGATAATTGTCTGTTTGCAGGTGCCCTCACCTCCACTGTTGTGCCCAAACCTCCCTTCTGAACGTGACGGGTTCCGCCGCAGGGGCCTGCCTCTCCATCGGATTCACTCCATCAGGTTCACCGCGGCGTTCATGGGATGGTCGTCATTTTGCTGCCACCTTCACCAAGCCTGCAATCCCCGATTGAGCTTCAAATGACATAGATTCAGGCAATTCAGAGCCCGTTCTGCTCGCGGGCATTGCCAGGCGTCTCTCGGACTACAATATGGCTCCCCTGGCCTCGTCTGGGGCACAGGAAAGGTGATTACGGGGAAGCGGCGGTCAGTGTCCATTCCCATCAGCTGCAGGGCACTCCCCCCTTTCTCGAGTTTTCATCTTGTCTCACTAGTTTAGCTCTGATTTCCTCCGCTACACACCATTCCCCAATATCTTTCCTCCAAATAGTCGCCTACATGGCAATACAAGTGTGAAGTGGATAAACTTACATTTTATTTTATTTTTGGAGTTACTGGCTCACAAACCAAGTAGGCAGGCTTGCAGATTATTGTTTCAATCTAGCTGCAACTCCATCTGACAGCAGTCGGCTACAAGCATCCAATATGCATGTACATGGGGTAAGTCCCACGTCAGATGAAAATATGCAGCCTCCGTCTGGCTGCATTTAGGACACTTTCCCCTCTAGTGGGGTCAATTTTGCGTAACATGTCTGGATTGACATATGTTCTATGTATGAAATTGAATTACATCAGTCTGAATCGAGCATTATTCATGATAGTACGGATGAGACCCAGATTACTATTTCATTGGGCATCGGTGAATTCTTGGGCAGAGTCCGTCTCCCATTTTACTGGGGAACTGAGGGAGGAGTTGCCGATATTCACCCTCAAGACTGTATACATCGATGTTATGATTCCTCTACCACTGTGTGTGTGGAGCACCAGCTCCAGTGTATTGGACACTCAGGGATGTGGGTTACTGTACCCTACACTTTCTTGGCTGTATGGCACAGTTCATAGTAGTGTAAATATTGACCCCACCCCAGATTGAACTGGTCAATAGCCTGCTGCAGGGGGATGAAAGAGTCACCCCGTAGAGATTTTCAGCCTCCCTTCCTCCACACAGGCATACCCATAAGTTTTTGCCTGCTGTGAAATGCTGATATGTCCCACAGTGTTATAGCACCAGCATATGGACATTCTATGTCCCATCTAGTCAGGATATCTGCCATGCCCACGAGGTGGTCCCTACTGTACATGAATCTGCTAATCTGTTTTAAATAAAATGTTTATCCTCATTCACCTCAGGTTCTAATGACCTGTACCTTTGTCCTTCAATGTGGAAGAGAGACCAAACCCCCAGGAGGGGAGGCAATTGGATCAGGCATTTTCCTCCTACTGGTACGTCTTTCTCAGATCGTCCCATATTACGGTGCTGTGTCAGATCAGACCGGTATGAGGTGGGAGGCCCTTGCAGCAAAAACAGGGAGTTATGTAGGTGTAATCATTGGACAGGAATTTCCGTAATTTATCCCCTACATAAACCTTACTAACAAATACCCCCTAACCACTTCTGCAGCATAACCCAAAATCTTTTCTTCTTGGACCCCTTTCCCAATAGGTCCATTTTAGACATATGGAACATAGACTCTAGCCACTCTAAATGTTGAGGCAGAGTTTCTCTAATCCAGTTACAACAGATTTCTCTTCCAGCCAGTAGAATTGCATAAAACAACAAATCTCTAGCAATTCCTACCACTCCTTCCATTATGCCAAAAATGATTAGTGAAAGGCTTACCTTTATTTGTACCCACAAAATACCAGAGAGTGTCAATTCTACATCCTCCCAAAATCTCTTCATCTCTTAATCTGTTGCCTCTTCTAAGCCACACTTTGCGCATGACGATGTTTTTCCTTTCCCCGTCTCTGACAGCTTTTCAGGCGTTATATATGCACCGTGGAGTAAAAAGAGGTAATTTAATTTTTTTTAAAAGCAGGCTTGACAATGGAATATAATGTGTGCGTTAAGACTTGCCACATTTATTGTAAATCGCCCCTCAGCAAGCATCTTCCCCACACATCTTATGAAAGGGTGAAGTCTCCATCCATGGTGTCTTGTAATTCCCAGTACCAGAAGGAGACTTGTTTCTTTTCTGGGGTTTTCCTAGTAAGTTGCTCTTCCAAGTAATTTCCGATACCCAAAGGCAGTTTCCAACTCTGTTCCCAACACTTCTGTTACATATATGTAAAATGTGAAATGTTGTCCTCCAAGAGGTCTTTTAACTCATTCCATGCTATTAGCTGTCCGCTTTGAGAGATCTCTCCCCAGACAAGTACCCCAGCATCTCTTATTGGTAGTGCCAGTTTCTCTTTGAGATATTCTGGTGTCCCTGGGGATTTCCAGATTGGGGCTGAGAAGGAGTAGTACTATAGTTTAGAATGTCGTCTTATTGCATACCACATTCTAGCAAGTGCTTGTGGCTAACACTGAACCAGTCTTGTGCACCAATTCCAGTTCCCCCCCCCCCCCCATCATCCCCCCCCCCGCCCACCAGATGCGGATCCTGAGAGGTCTCTTTGATGCCTCTTTTACCTCACAGATTTACAGAGTGCAAAGGATACCTTCCAAATGAACAGGGTTTAAACCTTAGGGGAAGGGAGCACACTGCCTCTCATCCTAGCACAGTTCACCCCATTGCATTCTTGTAAATGCAGTACATTTACTTCGAAGTTGCTGTAGTTTTTCACTTAAGTTGGGGCAGGTAGTTCTGTTATCTCTAGATATGTGTTTCTAGGTTTAGTCCTTCATCAATAGAGAGCAAATGTAGTAGAGAGCAGAGAAAAGTCATCTGGGGTTGCTGAAATGCTGCTCAAGTCTTTTCAGGTCACAGTACCACTCCAAATGGACACAGGTGCATGACAGGTGAACTTGTTGGTTCATGGGAGCCTTTAAATAAAAGGGGGGAGGGAGCACACTGCCTCTCATACTAGCACAGTCCACCCAATTGCATCCTCCCATATTTCATCTATCCCTGATTTCTTTCATGCATCAATCCCTAGGTCCTCTCTTCCCTTCTTAACACCTTCAGTGCTAAGGCATTATCAGTGGTCTCATATAATTTCCATTGAAATCAATGGCCACTCCATGACGAGCTGAGCTCGTCATGAGCATGGAAGGGGTTAATGGCCTCTAAGAGATCATCAGCATCTCTCACACTTCTCAACAAATGCATTTTATTGTTGTGCATAACTCTCAGGGATGCCAGGAATTTGAGATGAGCGGTTACCCCTGCTTTTTTTAATTCATCTAAGCGCTTGCCCAGTTCCCACTGTCTATCCAAGGTAATCCGGGCTAAGTCCGATCTGATCTCAAATTAGAAATCCTTCCACCTTAAAGTCTTCAATTTTAGTACACACAAAAGTATTTTTTCTTTAAGGGCGTATGTTTGGAAATTAAGAGGGATCTTCCACGGCTTCACCCTATTAGGGTTTTTTCTAAAGGGGTCTCTGTATGCCTGTTGAATATCTTTCTCGATGACTGCCTCACTCTCTTCAATCTGAACCACTTCCTCTATTAGGGAGACCACAAATGCTTTCAAGTCATCACCTTCCCTCCCCTCTGGGACATTCAATACTCTCAGGTTATTTATTCTCAAATTATTTTCAAGCTGTTCCATTTCCTCCTGTAGTTCCTGCTCTCCCTGCTGTAATGCTTGAATGTACCTTTTACTGTAATTTAGATCTTTTTTTCAGCTCCCAAACATTAGCCTGTAATGTTTGTGTCCTTGCCGTTAGAGAGACTATTTTCTTCTCAAGAGCCTCACAGAAGTTACGTATCTTCCCCTGATTTGCCTCTGATACAGCGAAGACCTTTCTGATGTCCCCAGAGAGCGAGGACAACATAGTCTCTAAGGAACTTCCTGTGGCCCCCTACATCCTCTTTCTCTTCCCTGAGCTCATTTAAGAGTCTATCCAACTGAGATTCTTCTCTGTTTTTGTCTTTTGTCCGGTACACCCTTGCCCATTTGGGACCCACTCTTCTCACTCCCAGCTCCTTTTAATGCTATTCCTTGCCTAGGATCTTCTGGGCAGGCTGTCCCCCGCTCTGCTGCATCTCAAGCATAACTGGTTTCTTTTCCATACTTTTTTCCTGACCTTGAAGAATCACCACGGGTGGGAAAACCTTGAAAAGGGTCCTTAAGGAGGGGGTAACTTCTACTTTGCAATTTAATATTTCATTTCATCATCTCTTTTCTCCCCCTATTCTTTGCGTCACCTTTCCAGATTTGTCCTCCAATCTACAACACTGTGTATCCAACCCTTCTGTGCTGATCTCAGTTCAACAGCTCATCAATCTGGGGGGATTACCAAAGCCTGCTCAGAGTGTAGTTTTTCATTACCCCCATACATCAAGTTACTGACCTCTTCTTTCTGCTCTTTAACTGTATACAAACTTTGTGTTTCTGGGCTAACCCCCTACCTCTTTGCTGTGTAGCTGCCTTGCCTGGAAGCTACTTCTCTGACTTTCCTATTTACCCTCTCCCAGCAAAACACTCCTTTTTCTTCCTTATCAAACAAGGAGAGGCCTCCAATCCTCGCACCGATGCGAGCGCAGCACTGGTGCTGACGCTGCAGCAGCTGCCCCGGAGGAGACCTCTCGCTACTGCCCTTTCGGCTCTTCCTGAGCTCCAGGGCGGCTCTTTTCCAGCAGGTTCCCCTGGCGATGATCTGCATCGAGTCCTCCATGCCTATTACAGGCCCCCCTGGCATCTCAGGTACTGCTGACGATGCTCCGGTAAGGCACATCACTTTAATCAACCTAAGAACGGGAGGGGGGTTAAATTCATCCGGTGGTGGTGCGCCCTCAGCAGCGCCTAGCGACCAGTGTCAGTCACAGCCGCCATGTTCTCCCCCTAGTATCTCCAGATTTGCTACTGTGGATCTGCTAATCTTGTATACCTCCACATACAGTCCCTTTGTGGGTGTGTCTGCCACCAAAACCCTGTCCAACAGCTACCATCTGTACAGTTCTGCAGATCATAGCACCCCGCCGCAAACTGGAGCTGTGCCGCCTGATTGTCGGCCTCCATATCAGGGACTCTGAGCCCCTCCGATTCATGGTTGCATTGTAGTGTGTCCATACTGACCCATCTACGCTTCCTGCCCCATACTATGGAGATCGCCGGCAACCTCAATTGCTTCAGTAACTCATGCGGAATGGATAACAGGGAACATTGAAAAAGGTATAGGAAGTGCGGGAGTACCACCATTTTCAGGATTGCGATCCTGCCTGCCACAAACAAGGGTAGTCAAAACCAATAGTCAATGCTACTGAGATGTGTCAGTAACTGTATCTGATTAAGATCAAGCCATTTTTGTTTATTATGTGTAATTTCAACCCCCAAATATCGGAATTAATCCATGCACCATGGTATGGCCATTTGCAGCAGTGTCTCATGGGGCACTTGTTGTAAGCGCCTGAGGAGGTACAACACAGACTTTTGTGGGTTTACTTGCAGCCTGGTCTGTCCATCAAAATGTGTCAGCTCATCTAGCAGTCGCCCAAACGAATGCCTGTGATCCGTAACATACACCAATAGATCATTGGTGTAAAGTGACACCACATGTCTCTGTGTCAAAGTTGTGATGGCCCAGTTGTCCATTATTCGTCGCAATCTACATGTCATCAGTTTCACCACCCAAGCAAATAGGAGAGGGGGCATAAGGCAGCCCTGACAGATTTCCAACTGTAGTTCCTACTCAGGCGATATATAATCATTAGTTTTGACTCAAGGAGCTGTGTGTACAGTAGGGCAACCAGCTTCTGAAACTGGGGCCCGAAGTTCGCAGTGGTCAAAGCGGTAAACAGGCATCGCCAGCCAATTGACTTGAAGGCTTTCTCGGTGTCCAGCAACCAGGGCCAGTCCTAGGATTTTCGGGGCACTGGGCAAAAGGGAATGTGCGAGGCCCCTGAAATTTACAAAAGTGACACTTTCTAATCTCGGGGAAGCTGCTTTGTGCAGACTCCAACTGGGCTGCAGCTCCTCCTCTCAGCCACCCAAGCACCTCTTGTACAGCCCATTTAGGACTGAAGGTGTGAGAATTGCTTGGGGGCTAAGGTAAACCTGTGTGGGCTAAAGTGCTGACAATGGGCGTCCTGCAGAGTCTCTGAATGGGCAGCCCGAGAGGTGTCCCCCTCCCCTAGGCCTTCCCATACCATTCCGTAGAGACCCCAGGAGGGGGGCCCTCTTCCATGAGCCCAATTGTAAAGAGACACATTTCCTTCACTTTGATTGGCAGGGGTGCACGAATACTGGTGGGGTGTTGCCATTGTGCGGGCCCCATCCTAGTAGGCAGAGTGCGAGGCCCTGGCCAGCTGCCCACACTGCCCATGCCTAGCGCATGGGCAGTGTGGCTCATGCACTAGGCAGGGGCCACACTGCCCATGCCTGCAGCACCAAGGCCCTGCCAGCAACACCAAGGCAAGCTTTTCCTATTTTCCACTGTGCCCATCGTGTTTGTTAGGCATGTTATATTTAATGCTGTGTGTCTATCCGGGATGAACCCATTCTGATCCGGGTGCACTAGATCTACTCCTACCCCATTCTGCTGTTGTGCCAACAGCTTACCAAGGATTTTGGTGTCACAATTTAATTTTGAGAGCTGCCTATTGGCTTGGCAGGCAGTAGGACCTTGCCTTGCTTGTGTAGTAGTATAATAGTGGTTTTTCTCATTGTCTTAGGGAGCTCCCCCTGCTCCAGTCTTCTTAGTACACTGCTAGAAGGTCTCCGACAAAGTATCTGCAAATGTCTGATACCATTCTGCCGGGTGGCAGTTCGGTCCCAGAGTCTTTGATGTGTTTATGTCTCTTATCGCTGCCTTAATCTCTGCTGATATAATTGGTGCTTCTAGTAACTCCTGCTGCGCCAGTGTAAGCCTACGTATCTCTGGTGTTCGTAGCATCAGGTACATGCTCTCTTCTTCGTGGATTGGAGGCTGCGTATACAGTCCCTGATAGTATGAGTAGAAAGTGTTGCTGATGTCGAGTTGTGTGTTCACCATGTCCACTTGTACATTTCGAACAGCTGTAATTGTGGCCAAGGCATTGTCGCGGTGCAGAAGCCATGCTATCAGTTTCACAGGTATATCTCCCTCCAGTTGAAGAAATTGTCTGTACTATATGTTGTGCAGCGACTCTTTGGCTGCCATTTTTCGCGGGGCTTTCTCCATCAGTTAGTCAAAGGGGGAATCCCTGGGTCAGACAGTTGACCGATAGCTATTGGCCTTTCCTATTTGGGAAGAAAAAGGTCACAAAGTGCAATGGGTGCGACAAAAGATGTAGGTTTCCACACAGAAATAGGATCGTTAACAGTCTATATTTATTAAAAATACAATCAATAAAGCAATAAAAACAAGGCAAAATCATACAATTTTTGCAAGACACTTTAAAATCCAAGGAAAAAATACCTTGGAGGGGTAAAAGTTAATCAAATAACACAAACATGCTATTCCAATACATGTTAAAAAGAGACACATTTAAAGTATATTCACACTAAATGGACGACAGAAATACATTCAGTTACAAAAACCCCCTAGTGTATATGTGGCTCACCAGATAACTTTGCCACTTAATTTAACCAGATCCAATGGCCTGAACCAATTCTGTTGCTATAAAACTTTAGTGGAGAGATGAAATACCCATCTAAAGGTTTTACCCGGCCCTGACTGGATTCTTTAAAACAAAAAACAGTGCGTCGACGCGTTTCGGTGCTGTACAGTTGATTTTGTGGCACCTTCCTCAGGACTTCTCTTTTTCTGGGGTTTCAGGGAACGGATGGTTACACCGTATCTGTGGATACATTGGGAGAGATGTACGGAGTAAATTATCGTTCATAATATCTTATTCTTTACCTCTTCTGGCGGTAAGTTTTGGCCATTATTACCTCAGATGCACATTATATCTTGCCCAATATAAGTTAGCTCCCATTATTGTCTAACAATTCATATCTCTTGGCACTAAGATAATCACTCAAGGAGTACATATTAAGTCACTTCTAGATTGTTGGTAAGTACCTCTGACAACTTAGTTTTAATTACATTGTGCATTACTGTTCAATCTGCTTTCTCATATTTGCCATAAATCTGTTATACAACTGGCACATCATTCCCTCCGATTCGTTTTCTATGTGGAAAACCTTTCATTTAAAGGGGGACTATTACGCCCAGGGACCAGAGGGGGGAAGGGAATGGGAATTCTCACCCTTAGAGTCGTGTGGGCGATATTCCAGAATGGGGTCTGCTTGATATCACACTATGCTTCTGCAGACTATGTTCATGAGGCCTTCTGTCAAAGTAATGATATACTTCTGTTAGGATGGGTACTCATACACCCTATCAGCTAGGAGGGTCTATATGTTAACGTAATTACCTGTCTCCTGGCCTAGAAACTCCTTCTCTCGGGGTTTCTTTCTTTCAGGTGTTTTTCTCGGTTTTCATCTATGGTATTAATGAGAATTGGATATTTTTACAGTGTCTTAGATAACCGGATCTCATTTATTACTTTAGAGTAGAAATATCTTACCTCATGTATTTTTAAAACGTACTTGGAACGGGCATACAATGTCGTTGGTCTATTCCAGAACTGGATATGTTCTGTTGGGTAAAGATAAGTGTCAAGCAATCATTACTACATATATTTTATTTGCTACAGGTGTTTTGATGCTGCAAGATTTTTAGTTCTGTCTTTGTTACTCCTGGTTTTATTATTATTTCCTGGGGCATTGCTTGCCGTTCTCATTTCAATACTGTTATGTTTACTCCTGTTGTGATTTACCTTATCCAAATGGGCACCTATCTCTTGCTCCTATTACTAGAAGGGGCCAGGCGTCCCTGATTATTACTTGTTGTGGCGCTGCCCGCATAGATGTAAAGGAACTCTAGGGCCCAGAGCTCCCACCCAGGATCAATAGTCAATTTTGAGGGACTATCCCCTCCCTATGACATTTGGTGATTTGTTGCTACTGGTATCCACTATCTTAATTAATTACCACACATTCCCACTATTTTAGAATAGAATTCTAATGGCTTCCCATGGGAAAATCCCCCTGCCTTTAGGACAAATGGGCTTAGTATTCACTTACCAGAATTTTGGTGTGGACGTGCTTCTGCCTCGTTCCTTCACTCGCTCTGATGTGTGGTGTTTAGAGCGTCTATTTAAGGCTGGTCTAAATTGTCAGATTGCTATCACCTGTCAAAAACCGCGCCGGATTCGTGCTTCAGTAAGCAGTGTGAACGTGGGCGCCATCTTTGAATGGTGTTAGAGACCGCGATTAATCAAGTGCGGACTACCCACCTACTATTTGTATCTGTTAGCCCGTCCCTACCAGTATGCCTGCATTCATCTTTCATCAATTTAAGTGACACACATGGTTGGTATGTATTTTTAATTACGAAAACGGGTCAGATTGGTGACCGGCGCCGTATTGTGATACTAATTTCGGGACTCGAGGAGATTCCTATAAAACTATTTCTCGTTTCTGATATGTAGTGTGATGCCCGATATTGTGGCATCTTGGATAGTTTGTAAGATCCAGGTCCGGGGATTAATCTTATGCTAATTCGACCAATCAGACGCCTCAATGTTTTCACTGGGTTTGGGCGCCATCTTAGGCTAGTCATTTAGTTGCCGGTTTACTAATTCTGAATACTACTTGGCTACTTGGCTACCCGCCTACGCTTTGTATATGTTGGCCTGTCCCTCCCTTCTGCCTGCATTCCTCTTTTATCTGTTTAGGTGACATACATGGCCAGTATGTATTTTTAAGTACGAAAACGGGTCAGTTTGTTAACCGGCGCCGTATTGTGATGTTAATTTTAGGACTTGAGGAAATTACTATGGAACTATTTCTCGGTATCTGTATGTTTGTGAGATGCCCGATATTGTGGCGTCTTGGATAGTTGTATGAGCCAGGTCCGGGGATTAATATTAGTTAGACCAATGGGACGCCTCGATATTCTCACTGGCTATGGGCGCCATATTGGACTCCTTGAGTGATTATCTTAGTGCCAAGAGATATGAATTGTTAGACAATAATGGGAGCTAACTTATATTGGGCAAGATATAATGTGCATCTGAGGTAATAATGGCCAAAACTTACCGCCAGAAGAGGTAAAGAATAAGATATTATGAACGATAATTTACTCCGTACATCTCTCCCAATGTATCCACAGATACGGTGTAACCATCCGTTCCCTGAAACCCCAGAAAAAGAGAAGTCCTGAGGAAGGTGCCACAAAATCAACTGTACAGCACCGAAACGCGTCGACGCACTGTTTTTTGTTTTAAAGAATCCAGTCAGGGCCGGGTAAAACCTTTAGATGGGTATTTCATCTCTCCACTAAAGTTTTATAGCAACAGAATTGGTTCAGGCCATTGGATCTGGTTAAATTAAGTGGCAAAGTTATCTGGTGAGCCACATATACACTAGGGGGTTTTTGTAACTGAATGTATTTCTGTCGTCCATTTAGTGTGAATATACTTTAAATGTGTCTCTTTTTAACATGTATTGGAATAGCATGTTTGTGTTATTTGATTAACTTTTACCCCTCCAAGGTATTTTTTCCTTGGATTTTAAAGTGTCTTGCAAAAATTGTATGATTTTGCCTTGTTTTTATTGCTTTATTGATTGTATTTTTAATAAATATAGACTGTTAACGATCCTATTTCTGTGTGGAAACCTACATCTTTTGTCGCACCCATTGCACTTTGTGACCTTTTTCTTCCCAAATAGGAAAGGCCAATAGCTATCGGTCAACTGTCTGACCCAGGGATTCCCCCTTTGACTAACTGTCCTCCTACCCTGTTCCCTGGTGAAAGTGGGGTACCCTCTCCTTTTGAAACCTTTCTCCATCAGTTCCAGCTCCTTCCTGATCGTCCTGCCTCCCCCATACCTAAATCCTCTGGCCAAGAGTACAGGTATCACGGTCTAGTGTTCATCTGGTAGAAGTAACTACCGATATTACTAGTCGCCTCATAACCACCTTCGATGCAGCCCATTCTATGCCCCTACCTATTGCAGTGTTATCATTACGCCTAAAGTATTTTATTATCACTTCTTGAAGCATTGGCGTATGTACCCCAGCCCCGCAGGAATGCGAACTATAGCCGCCATGTGGGGATCAAATCTCTGTATTGCTGACAGTGTTCTGTGAAGGCCAGCGGGGAGTGATTTGAAAGGACCCTGCTAGTGTAGATCATATGTCCTATTTTGTGAGAGTCCTACCTGATCTGAAGGGTTCCAGACCGACCACACCGCCACCAAGTCTATTGTTGTGAGAAGATGGTGCATCAAGTCTCTAATTTTTACATTATATGTCATGGAGTGCAGCATGTGGTCCAGTGCGCCATCAAGGACACAATTGAAGTCTCCCATCGAAATCATCGGCATTGCCAGGTATTTACATACTTTGTGACCTTGGCGTGGGAAAAAAGTCAGCATCGATGATATTAGGAGCATTGAGACCCACCAGAGTCCTGTCCCAACCATTGAGGTTTACTGTGTAGTATGACATATTGCCCATCAGTGTCCCCTTCCCTCGACCTACTATCTATGTAAACATCCGATTTTTTTTATCTGATACAGAAACTTGTTAGTTGTACAATGCTTCTGCAAGAGCTGGTTTCTTTACAAATAAATATGTTTTAGACTGGCAGGGACTAGTGGGCAGGGGTGCAGCATATACCGTACCAGTTGGGGATAAAGGAGATGGAGCTAGGCGGAGTCAGTGAAAGAAATAATATGTGAATCACATTGCGAGCAGCAGATGGACACTAATTAAGCTGAATCAATCTATGCTTGGTCCACACCCACAGAAACAACAGAAAGTGACGCCCAGCATACACTGGCCAATTAGGAGGCAGCATAGAAGAGTGACAGTGAAGCCAACGAATGGTAAGCAACGTGGAGGCTCCAGGCCCTTCTTTATAAACAATACATCTTGCAAGTGCAGCGCATGCGAGACTTAAAAATAGGTTTACATTGGTTACAGTCTGATTGCGTATTTCTCAAAGTCTAACTTTGATGGCACTGTAAGCAAATAAACACTGACTCATTTTGTGGCAGCCTGTCTCATACTGTGTTCAGCCTATCTTGTATATATATTTTTGTATTTCTTTGCAGTTTTATATAGCGCAAACTCAATCCCAAGGTATTGGAATGCTTTACATAAGCACCAGTTAAGTTACTCAAGGTCACATTCTTTTTTTCTTATGGCACAGGAAGACTAGGGGCCAGATGTAGGAAGCCAAATACCGGTCGGTAACGGCCGAAAATACCGAATTTCGGCCGTTACCGACCGGTATTGGGCAACTGAGATGTAGGACACCAAAAAAGACCGATTCTGTAAATATGAATTAGTAATTTTCCGAATCGGAATTTACCGAATCGGAATTTACTGAATCGTTAATAAGAAATGCTAAAAAATGACAATCGAGGTGTAGTTAACTTCTAAAATACCGAATTTCATGAAATTCGGTATTTAAGAGTCGGTAATTACCATGGATTGAAAGCAGGTGGTAACCAGGTGCAGGCTATAAACAAGCATTGGAAATGCAATAGGTCTCGCATTAGAAAAGTTGGAGCTATTGGTCTTGTAAATGACAAATATTTTATTTATTTGTTGGTTTTTAAAATAGCTAAATTGATAGCTTTGTCATTTACAACGCCAATAGTTATAACTTTCGCGAATGTGACACCTACAGCATTTGGAATGCAACATGTTTTGTATTTACGTGACTTAGATGGCAGCTCTGGTCGTTAGGCCACATCTCTAGAGAGCAGGAGAGTGCAGCAGGGGAGAGAAGCACAGCAATGCAATAGGTCTCCCATTAGGAAAGTTTGAGCTATTGGGATTGTAAAGGACACATTTTTTATTTATGTGCTTGTTTTGAAAATAGCGAAATTAATAGCTTTGTTATTTACAATGCCAATAGTGTTATCTTTCGCAAATGTGACACCTATTGTAACACAATATGTGTTGTAGCACTGAGTGGTGTGAGGGTGAGGGGTGTGAGGGTGAGGGGGTGTGAGGGTGAGGGGGTGTGAGGGTGAGTGGGTGTGTGAGGGTGTGAGGGTGAGGGTGAGTGAGGGTGTGTGAGGGTGAGGGTGTGTGAGGGTGAGGGTGTGTGAGGGTGAGTGAGGGTGAGTGAGGGTTAGGGGGTGTGAGGGTGACTGAGGGTGGGTGAGGGGATGAGGGTAAGGGTGTGTGAGGGTGAGGGGGGTGATGTGAGAGGGTGCGAGAGTGAGGGGGGTGAGGGTGTGTGAGGGTGAGGGTGTGTGAGGGTGTGAGGCTGAGTGAAGGTGAGAGGGTTGTGAGGGGGTGTGAGGATGAGGGGGTGGGATGAGTGAGGGTGTGTGAGGGTGGATGAGGGTGTGTGAGGGTGAGGGGGATGAGGGTGAGGAGGTGTGAGGGTGAGGAGGTATGAGGGTGATGGGGTGAGGGGGGTGAGAGGGTGTGAGGGTGAGTGAGGGTGGGATGTTGTGAGGGTGAGATGATGTGAGGGTGAGGGGGTGTGTGAGGGTGAGGGGCTGTAGAAGCAAAAAAGGCAGAATAAAGACTGCTGTTAAAGCGATGCATGCTTTTAACCACTTGACTCTCATGGCGCAACTGAACATTATTTATCAAACATGCACTGTACACATAAACTGAATAGTCTCAAGGCATTTGAGTACTAACACGAAGGTTGGGAGACTGTAATAAATACTGCAGTTCATGGTGGCTGCAACAGGATTGGCCAGAGAGGCGCAAGGCGTTTACTAACACTGTTTCATTCATAATTGGGGGACTCGTGTGGGTGAATCAAATTTCAAATTCTCTGTTCCGGGGCAAAGTCTAGGTAAGCTCAATCATGGCAGCTTGTACTGCTTAATGAGATTTGTGCATTGGGAAGAGGAATTTGCTGAATACTCTTCTGAAAGACATGAAGGTAAGACTTGCTTTAATCTGGGTCGGTAGCTTGTTCCATGGTTCGGGCAGCTATGTCATAGACTGATTTGAGTGTGACTTGAAAGGTTGCGACTGGCTGTTCAGAGAGGCCTGAATGGTTTTTAGAGACCTTTCATGTATCTAAGTTATGATTGGTGGACGTGGCTGCCCTGCAATTTTAGGTTAGGCGAAGTATTATCAACTTGATATTGATGCTCTCACTTTGAAGTCGCAGAAAGAAGAGTAAACAACAAGCTTCCTCGGAAGCCTGAGATGACATTTCTTTTTTATTTTATTTTATTTAGCCCTGGCTGGACCCGGAGGTATCAGAGCGCTTTACATCAGGAACAACAGCAAGTAACTACAATAATCATTTAGACATTTTACACAAAAATTTCGAAGTGAATGCCAAATCATCGGCGGCAGAGAGGGAGAAGGGGGGATAAGAATAAGACTAGAAGGATAGGTGGGGGAGGGAACCTGAGGGGGGAGGGGGTAAATGTAAAACAGGAAAAAAGAGAAAGACGTTCAACTCAAGAGAAAATAAAAACATAGCAAAAACATAAGGTCAGGGTACAGTAATTTAGAGAGAGTTGCAAGACGTTAACAAGGATAGTGGAAAAATGCAAAGGGGGAGAGAAGGTAGAAGGGGACAAAAGTGGTGTTATGAAAGCAGGTGCGGGGATAGGAGGGAGCGGGGGGGTGGGGTAAGGCAGACCAGAAGGAAGGGGAAATACGTTTGAGGAGCGTCGGGGTGAGAGCAGAGGGAAGGGGGGGGGGCATAAGTACAGCAAGATGGTGGGTCCAGGTCCGGGAGATCTACGATGGTCAGCTACACAATGGCTGGCTGGCGGGTCAAAAGTCAGAGGGACAAAAGTCCATGATGCGAACCAGAGAGTAAGAATTAAGTGCATAAGAGAAAGAAGTCAATGGAGGGTACGCAGTTCCAGAGTCAAAGGCAAGAGGCAGGGAGAAGAGACGTGCAGAGGCTCCGGACCTCAGGGGCATCGGTGATGATAATCCGGGCTTCACTCCAGCATCCCCCATACCTGAAAAGGACTCGCAGGTCACAGAAGACGGGATCACGGCGGAGTACCTCTGATTAGACGGACAGCATAGGGGGGGCAGCGATGCAGCAGCCAAAACTGGGCAAGCGAGTTGTCTCCAGGTCAGCAGAATGCATGCGGGAAAGCAGGTACATCGGAGAAAACAGCGCCGTGGCACTCACCTTCGCCCCGGAAAACACTGAAGGTGATAAAGCGTTGGGGCAAGCAGGTAATTGCGACCCAGTGGGTAGAGGGACGGTACGGAAGAGTGGAATCGTGTCCCTGTTCAGTCCGCCGCCATCTGGAACCTTCCAGTGATGTAAGAGCTGCGCCGAGAAAAATAGGGGTATATATTTCCCCACTGACTCCTATTAAAACAGTTAATTTTAGGCGGGAGAGAGCATAAATAAAGCCATTGTTTGCTTTGAAACTCGGGAATAACCTGTCTGATTCGGGTCTGTTGAACTGTGCTGCTTTTGCAAGATAAGGGTACATGGCCCAGAATCACAGTTTAGTGTAGAGGGAAGCCGAGATTACAACTCTTCTCACGTAGCTCAGAGTATGTGTCGAATCGACTCTAGGCGCATCTGGAATCTACAGCCCGATCCCACCGCCCCGGATTTGGGATCACGCGGCACTGCCATTAAATGTGAGCAGTAAACCGGATCGGCTTCCTGGAGTTGTTTACCTAGACAAGTGTGTGCGACAAGCACAGTAAATGCACAAGCGGGTATTGTAATAGCGGGTTGCTTGTTAATGTTATCAGCACGGGGACGGGGCTGTGCAGTGAACAGAAGGGATACTGGGGTGTATTCACTTTGAGGTTGGTTGGAGGCTGTGGAGACTGTCTGTCGGAGATATGGAGAGGTTTGTAAATTGGGGCTTTGAGCGAGTAGCCTTCATTTTGTAGAGGTTTCTGTTCATGTTCCAGCGCCTGGAGGTGCTTCACGGATCGGACTGGTTGGTGGAGGCGAGCCTGTCAGCAGTGGAAGCGGGAGATTTTGGTTCAAATATATTTGTTCACACTTGACTTCGCAGCACCGTGTGACCCTGAGCAATCACTAGCACCGTGTGACCCTGAGCAATCACTAGCGCCGTGTGACCCTGAGCAGTCACTAGCACCGTGTGACCCTGAGCAGTCACTAGCACCGTGTGACCCTGAGCAGCCACTAGCACCGTGTGACCCTGAGCAAGCACCGTGTGACCCTGAACTGTCACTAGCACCGTGTGACCCTGAGCAATCACTAGCGCCGTGTGACCCTGAGCAATCACTAGCGCCTTGTGACCCTGAGCAATCACTTTATCTTTGTCTCACAAACAAATCTGTCAAACTAGAGATTCGAGAACAATGCACGACCAGGCATAAAGCACTACATTGTCCCTTTACAGTCGCAATGTACGTCTATTCGTTTCCGTATACCAGTGCTGGTGTTAACAGTAATCTGAAGTGTATCTGTAATGGCTGCCAGGCTCTGGATATATATATATATATATTTTTTTCCCGGATGAGTCGTCTGCACTTAGTCATTGCACAGAGGTGGGTGTGTCTTAATGCTGGTAGGATGGTGTGGACTCCGTTACTGGTTACGAAGGACGCCTTGATTCTTGGAATGCACTGTATTCCCTGGGAAGAGTATCCCTAGACCCTGCCTGCACTGCACGAGAAGAGAGGTCCAGGCTCTTAAAACAAGACGGAGGGCATTGCTGTGGGGAGGGGGGAGGAGAAATGCGACATGGCCGCAGCAGGGGGCGGAGCGGGGAGAGCGGCAATGAGGGTGTGAAGCAGCAGGGGCCTTTGAAGTGAAGCTAAGCTTCACTTCAAAGGTGTGGGAGGAGTGTGGCTGAGGCAGAGCGCACGCTGGGGGAAGCTTGTGGGGCGGAGCGGGAAGAGCTGCTGTGGAACAGATGGCGATTTGATGATGTGCAGGCGCATTTTAGGTCAATGCGCTTGCGCATTGACCTAAAAGCGCACAGGCACAGCATCAAATCGCCAGTCTAGTTATACCTTGTTTAAGCGCCTATAGTCTTACTCCGTTCAATGCGCATGCGCATTGAGAGGCGAGACCTAAAAAGGCCCCAAAATGCAACAGTGTGACCAGAATGGCGGCATTCTACGTGATAGCAAGGCGGTTACGGCTACAGGCAGCAGGAGAGAGGGTCTGGAGACGGGAGGAGCATGTCTATAGACAGCGGATAACGCTCTTCCAACTCACTGAGGCAGAGATATTGCAAAGGTACAGGCTACAGCCCCCAAACCATCCTGGACTTGATCAGGGACCTGCACCCACTCCTGGAGCACCCAACACCAAGGGCGCACGCCATCCCACTCCATGTGCAGGTGCTCTGTAGCCTACGCCTGCTTGCATCTGGGAGTTACCAGGGGGGTGATAGCTGCGGTAGGTGGGGTGTCCCAGAGCTGCCTGTCCTGTTTCTTCAGGAAGTTCCTAGAGGCCATGATGCAGAGAATGCATCTTTACATCAGCTTCCCACACACATGCAGAACTGCTCAAGACCAAGACTGACTTCTATCAAATGGCACACTTCCCACACGTCATCGGCTGCATTGATGGCACCCACATCCCAATCTGCCCACCTGCTGCCACAGAGTACATTTACAGCAACAGAAAGTCCACCCACTCAATAAGTGTGCATGTGATCCGCGACACTGGCAACTTAATTACTGACATTGTGGCCAAATTTCCAGGGAGCACCCTCGACTTCTACATATTCCAGAACAGTGGGATCTATACACGCCTGGCTGCTGGAGAATTTGGGGAAGTATACCTGCTAGGTAAATTACTGTGACACACCCTGATAATTACTGCAGCTGAATGTTTCAAATGGTATGTAACTAAAGGCACTCTCTTTCCCACCTAGGCGATAGCGCTTATGCTCTGCGGTCGTTTGTTCTCACTCCCTACATGAACCCATCAACCCAGAGTGAGAGACGTTACAATGTGGCACATAGAGCAACACGCAACGTTGTGGAGCGCACATTTGGACTCTTAAAAAACAGGTTCGGCTGCCTCCACAAGAGCGGGGGTGCATGTCAGTACACACCCATCAGCTGCTGTAAAATCATTGCAACCTGTGCCATGCTGTACAACCTTGCCACCAAGAAAGGCACAGAAGTTGATATGACTTATCATGAGGACATTGATGATGGAACTGAACAACCAGAGCCAAATGCAGCAGAAGTAGCGCCAGCAACAGATGGGAGACTGAGACGGGCAGAGATCACACACACCTATTTTTAAGTAAGTATGGAGACACAGCCAGGCGTTGAATGTGAATGATGTAGTTTAATGGGCAGTACGGCAAATGACAAATGGCACACCATGGTAGTCCAATTTGTGGCAACCTAACTAGGCGGTCACGGGTTAGTTACTTCACCCTAACATGTTCTCTGGAGTGTGGGTAGCATTAATGTCTGCGTCCACGCACAACAGTGCGGGATGCCCGAGGCTGGGTTTCATCACTGGCTGTTGAGCCAGGGCCTGCAGATTGGCGCCTGCTGCTCCTCCGTATGTCCTGTATGGGTATGCTACTGCTGCTCCTGCTGGTGGTATCTTCTGTGTCCCCCACACCTAGATCTCCAGCGTTGGTTGACTGGTTGGTCAGCAGCAGTTCAATTGCAGATGTCACCCTCCCCATCCCCCTGGAGACATCTGTGCAGCAGTGAACAAGCCCCTCTTGCATCGCCACAGAGCCCCTACATAGCAGGGAAGTGGCAGTTGCCAGACGGTTCACCGCCTTGGTGTGATGCTGCATACACTGCCTCTCCCGGCGCCTTTGTGTGCGGTCCTCATCAAGTTTATCGCAGCATGCCATCATGGACTGGGACATGTCCTGCATTCCCTCTGCCATTTCCCCCATGCTCTACGCCATGGAGCTGATGCCCCGGTTCATTTTGCCCATGTTGTTGTTTAAGTGGTGCATCTGCCTCTGCACTGATAGTATGGCTTTTGCCTGCAGGCGCTGCACTTTCACCATTGTGGCCTCCAGCCCGCAGAAGACCCCATCACCATGCCCGGTTGTGCTGCTCTCCTGGACCCTACGGCGTCTTGCACCTGTGTGCACACCTTTAGAGGCGGACTGCAGCCCAGCATTGTTTGCCTCCAGTGGAGCAGTTTGGGTGTCACCCTCCCTTTCTTCCTCAGAGGTCGTCGCCATGAGTTGGAGAGGGGGTACATCATGCCTCATGGGCCTTACCACTTCCAATGACTCTGAAGCTGGTGAGGGAGACTGTGCTGGTGGGTCCTGCTGTGATGAGTCATACAGCAGAGGCGATGATGGCTGTGCTGTTGTGGCTGCCTCTGGTGTGGAAGCTGCCTGTGCTGTGGGTGCCAGTGGTGTTTCAGTGCTTTGCCCTGCACTCCTGCTTGCATCCTCACTCCTTTCCATTTGGGGTGCCCTTTTCTCCCTCTGCTGCGCTGTCCTGCGCGATGACTCTCCTGTGGATAGATATGGACATTGGCTCAGTGGTGCTGCAACCTGTATTTCAATAATAAATTACAATCCTGTCACACAATATCAATGTCCTCAACTGCTTCTGAATGTAGTGTGGCATGCCTTGCTGTTTTGTGTGATGACTGTACTGATGTATGTTTCAATGACTACCTCTCCCATGATGCTTTGCTGGTGTATCCCAAAACCTGTACTGGAGTGTGAAACACACAGCCACATTGGGGAAGGGGGACAGGGAAGGGGGGGGGGAGGATTGCTGGACATGCTCCTTACCTTGTTTTGTTGCAGCTCGGGCTGAGCTGTCAGCATCCCCGATCCCAAAAACACTCTTGGGCTCTAGGGTGGACTCCACCAGCTGCTCCAGGTCAGTAAGGGCAGGTGCCCTGCTCCTTCCTCCCCCTGTGACACTGGCCTCTCTCTTCTGTGCTGCCAGCTTCTTCTTTGTTATGATCCTGAGATCATACCAAAGTTTTTTGAGGTCATCTACTTCTTGTGTGGTTACCCCTATGGCGTTCACCTTCGCCTGGATTCCCAGCCAGGTGTTCCTTTTCACAGCCTCTGCTACCTGCAGAGACTGTTTCCCAAAAAGCTGGGTGTGGTGTTTCACCAGCTCCTCCACCAGCACCTGCAGTTCGCCTGTGCTGAACTTTAATTTTCTTTTGCAGTCTGCTACTTCCCTCTGTGAGTCCTGGGATTCCATCCTGCACTTCTGCTCAGCTCAGTACAGCCAGTAGCTCAGTGTCTCACAGCTCTCCAAAATGTTAAGTTAGCCTGCACCTGCATGGGTGTGGCCACTTCCTGGTTGTGGGGTGGGGTGGATGCACAGGATTGGTTGGTTCCTCTGTTGCTTGGTTGTGGGGTGGGGTGGATGCACAGGATTGGTTGGTTCCTCTGTTGCTTGGTTGTGGGGTGGGGTGGATGCACATGATTGGTTGAATCCTCAATTGCTTGTATTTTGTATCTCCGATTTGGTATTTACCGATTCGGTATTCACCGAATTGGTAAATACCGATTTGTTAATTCCCATTCATTCCTATGGGCCTTTACCGATTCTAAAATACAGAATCGGTAAAATTCAGTATTTTAGAATCTGTAAAATAGGATTACCTACATCTGTCCCTAAGTGATTTGCACAAAATCACAGGATGTTGAGCCCACATCAAAACGTGAACTTGGTTCCCAAGTCGACATCCCTGACCATAAGGCCACCAGGGTCGAACTTGCCTATAGGGTAGTCTGGCAGTGCCGATGGGCTGGTCTTACAGATCATTGTGTGGGTTACATTTTTTGCAGTTTGTGGCCCTGTTTTATGACTAGATGTCCCTGTTTTTACTGTTTATTTTTCTTAATTACCCCGACCTTGCCTGCAGCATCAACACAAATGAATGCAGTCTCCCATACTGTAACAGGTATTAGGAACAGAACAGTCTAGCTCAAGAATATTGTTTTTTTTTCTACTTTTATTTTCTTTCAGATATATTTCTCCTGAGACAACGTTAATAAGGTTTCTAATTTTCTCTTTTCTTACTCTAGGTTCTTCTGGTGTCTTGCAACACTGGAGCACCAACGCCGCTTCTCCCTTGAACAAAAAATGAAAGGGCACAGGTGGTTCATTCACACTTGACTCTGTTTAGGAAAGGGTGTCGGAAATATCACCACCTTTGTGCCATCCTTCACCAAATCTGTTTTTGTTTTGTTATATCTAAATTGGGTCACACGTAAAAGTAGATGTGGGAACGTGTGTTTTGGTGCACTCCAATACAATTAATAGTGCCTGCGCAGTGGGGGCTCGTCTGGTGCTCGCTCCCTCCCTCCTCCACGTTATGGCCCGGATAAAGGCACGTACCTGTGAAAGCCACTATCCTCCAGGAAGGAGGATGTTTGTTAATTACTTACTGAATCATTCACCTAAAGCTGATCTAGGGTACAGGGATACTGTCTCGAGACTGAGAGCGTGAGCGAGTTTGTTTTAGGGCACAGACTCAACCACTTCTTCATGAGATTGATATGATAACCCTGTATTTTTTGGGTGGACATCTATATTTTACAAGTGGTGTTTGCGACCTTACCTATTACCTTGTAGGGTCCCTTCCATTCAGACCTCACTTAAGACGGTGTGGTGGGTAAGAGAACCAGTACCCAGTCATTAATCTGTAAATGTCTCCATTGTATTCCTCTATTATAGAAGGTCTTCTGTCTAGTCTGACTTTTTTCTAGGTTTGAATGAGCCAATTTTAATAATTTCTTTGTTTGGGATTTAAACTCTTGGGCTTATTCTAGGAGACTTTGGGCTTCATCTGCTTTTTCCGGCTCCCAGGCCTCCATAATTTCTAAGATCGTTCTGGGTTGTTTGCCATAGAGCAGTCCAAAGGAGGAACAACCAAAACAGCTCTGAATTTTGTTGCTGATGATGAAGGGGAAAAGTAGCAGAATTTGGTCACAGTTTTTCCCTTCGCTAGTAAGCATTTTGTAAAGGGTTAACTTAAGAGTCCTATTATATCTCTCACATAAGCCATCCGTTTGTGGATGATAGACAGATGGTTTAATATGGGAGAAGTTTAAGGTTTTACAGATTTGATCCATAAGGCGTGAGACAAAAGAGGTGCCTAGATCTGTTAAAATCTTGAGTGGAAATCCCACCCTTGAAAATAGTTCAATACTTTTGTCAGCAATATTGGCATCAGTGGGGGCTTTTAAAAGGAGATTCATTATCTCCTCTTTGCTATTTTTTGCTGGTCTTAGCCATTTATCGGCAGCTGTTTTAATTTAAAAACAAAAGGGTTTTAGGGTTATTGCCCGGGGCTCTTCTTTCTTTTCGGAACCTAACCCTATATGCCTCCGCGTCCATAACCAATTGATTCAAGATGTATTTGATTTCTTCATACAGGGTGTTTCTGGAGGGCTTAGCTACTTGATAGGCTCCTTGAACCTCTCCTGTGAGAAGGGGGCCTAAAAAGAGCAGCCATTTTCCCCAAAAGCCATCCGCAAGCTTTAGCAGCCTTTTCAAAGTTCAGAAGAAAAGCATCTGGATATTTTCCAGGTTTTATTTTTGTAGGGCAATATTAGGGAAAAAAACAGGATTACTGCTGCATGTTCCCTGGAGTCGAGAAGTTAGTTGGATCTGGTCTTCAGCCACTTTATGGATACATTTTACTTGTGAAGAAATAGCCTCTTTAAATATGTCCTGGTCAGCCTGGCTGAGGTCATCCGTATTTCCTGGGTCCATTCCAATTTTTCCTACCATTTGATTAGTTGTTGTATAAGGTTCTCCATATTATTATTCTAATGGAGGGCTGCCCGCATTCTCCACCATGTGTAACAGGTATCAGGGAGAGAACAGTATAACTCAAGAATATTGGCTTAATTTCTTCTTTCATTTTCTTTCAGGTATAATTCTCCTGAGATAATGGTTATAAAGTTTCTGATTTTCTCTTTTCATCCTCTAGATTCTTCTGGCATTCTTCAAAACTGGAGTTCCGATGCCGCTTCTCCCTCGAATAAAAAAAAGGAAATGGCACAAGTAAGCATTTCATTCACACTTGACTCCAACCGTCACCAAATGTGGTTTTGTTTTGTTATATTTAAATCGGGTCACACGTTAAAGTACATGTAGGTACGTGCGTTTTGGTGCACTCCAATACAATTAATAGTGCCTGCGCGGTGGGGGCTTGTCTGGCGCTCCCTCCCTCCTCCCTGTTAGGAGTCCGATACGGACACGTACCTGTGAAAAGTCACACTCCTCCAGGAGCGTGGCGGAAGCCTTCGGTGGGTGGTTGGCCTCCTGGCGTCTTGCCGCTCGGCCCTGGTCCCTCGGGAATCTTGGTCTCTGGTTTCTCCTCTCAAGTCGGCTGTGGGGAAACTTTCTCTCCGGTCCGGATTCTCTGGGTGATGGCCAGTTCTTCTTCAGCATCTTCTTCTTCCTCCTCCTAGCTTAACGCACACCCCCGATGGGACTTCCGCTGCTCCTATTGGTTCTCAGTCTCCTATGACATTTTTGCTGGAGTTCGGGGAATCCCTGTAATTTCTCCGGTTAAAGGGACCACGCCCTCTGTTTCGTGGAGAGTTCCCAGAGAACGAGGCTTGTTCTACGCCTCTCGCGTCTTCTCTGATGAACTGAAAATAGAGAAGAGGGTCGATGTGGTAAGGTGTAGACCAGCATTCTTCGTCTATGTCTAACTACTAGAGGTCAGAGTTGCGGTCCTCCTGACATATACCTTGCAAAATATCCATAAAGTGTGTCTTTACAATTTCAAATCTGGCCTAATTTGCCTATGCGGGTCCCTTCTTTAGCTATCTGGCTCACAAACAGGGGCCACTTTTATTTTGGTGCCCAGGCCTTTTTCTTGTCCCTGTCCGACCCTGAAGGCCACGTCCTCTCCCCTATCTTATACCATGTGTAATACATTTACAGGTCTCACCTAGCGACGCAGCGTATGCGTTGCTCGCCTTGGCAAGACCTATTGTCGTTGGTTTCTCTGCCGAAGGGGGACAGGAGATGTGCAAGTGTACAGACAGGAGATGTGCACTCCGTATGCATGCACATCTCCTGTCCTGTGTAGGGCTGGAGTTTCCACACAGAGCGCGCTTGGCACGCTTGGCACGCTTTCACTTTCCCTCTCCCCGTCCTCCTAGTTAGTTTCGGTGTTGTGCTTGTTCCTTTGAGGAGGTGCCAGGAGAAACATGTGTGTTGACACGCTGGGAGGCTGCTTTCCAGTGGAAGTGCAAGTGTAAACACCCAGGAGTCGCCAGTAGAAGTGGGTGTGTTGACACGCGAACGAGCTGCTTTACATTAGAAGCACTTGCATAGTTAGGCACATAGAGGCGCCGATAGAAGCGTGTGTTGAGACTAGGAGGCTTACAGAGAGACATGCGCAGGAGCAGAGAGCTCTATGGGAAGCGCGGGCAGAGGTGCATTGATACGAATTTGAAAGAAAACAGTAGAGCAGAGGGGCTTTGATACGAATTTAAAAGAAAACAGTACTTGAGTGCTGCCTTCGCACAGGGGTTATCATAAATCTGTAAGATTGAAGATGCTTGAAAATACGCTGATTAACTCCTTATTTATACAGGATGTCCTCGCCAGGAGCAAAAACGTTATATAAGCACCAAACACAGAGGCAGGATTCAGGCAAGACTTTCCCAAGTGTTGAAGTCAGAATGAATATTCCCAAGGTAGGGCAGTCAATAATAAACTGCTGGGAAGTAACAATACATAAGGTGAATTAAATAGGTTGCGCCTCTTAAGTAGCGGTCTTTAGTTTAAGTAATTGTTATAGAGAGATGTGCAAGATTACTTAAAAAAAATAACAAAAGATGTGTAGAATTTTCACCTGGGACGCATCGAGTAGCCACTCGTCCCCAATCTGAAGAAACATCTCCAGTAAGATTTCCAGGAAACAAGATGATGCTTGAGAAAGATTTCATTTGCAGAAGAAACCTCAGCCACAACCTCTGACTGCTCCTGAGACAAGCATTTGCAATGCATTTGCAATGCAATAGGTCCTGCATTTACACAAGTTAAAGCTATTGGCATTGTAAATGACAATTCCTTTTATTTATGTTTTAAAACTAAAACAAAGATAAGAGGCATTGTTATTTGCAATGTCAATAGCTCAAACTCGTGCAAATGCGAGATCTATTGCATTGCAAATGCTTGTTTAACTAATGCCTTGAATAGTCACAGTGCTTTATTTCACTGGCTGGGGCCTCACAGCCAGGGCTCGAGTCGGGGTACCACGCGGGTGGACGCCGTCCCCCCACTTATTTTTACCGGGGGGACGCCATCCCCCCCTGCCAAACAGCTGGACTTAACTCTTTGGCCTCTCTGGGACGAGGAGCTCGGCACCTTTCGTGACATCACTTCCTGTTGTGACGTCACTTCCGCTGACAGCGTCCCCCCACTTCTTTTTTTACGACTTGTGCCCTGCTCACAGCACTATAAATACACGTCACTACTCCCCAGTGTGCCAACCAGGTCTCAAATTAGTGACCTTCTTGTTACGCTCACTGACAACTGAAGTGATTGACTTAACAAACTGAGCTTTTATACAAGAATAAAACATTTCCAACAGACTGGTTTAAATCACATTTATTTTTCCTTCAAAGTGTGTATATCAGGCGCGCAACACCCATTGGGCTCACCGGGCTTCAGCCCCCCCGTCGCCTCCTCTGCCCGGGCTAAGATCACACGCACTGAAATGGTGCAAGAAGGCTGCGCATCCGATCCGAGAATGTGATTGTTTTAATGATTTCTGAGAGGCCCAGCAGCCCGAGCCAGACAGCGAGCCTCTGAAAAGTTTCAGCGAGTGAACCCCCCTGCCCTGACCTCTTGTGTTTACTTTAGAGTGGCACAGAGGTGAAATCCTTGCCTGAAGGCAGGGATTTCACCTAAGCACTTGATGGGTTGTGAGCATGGGGTGTGAAGATGTGCACAGCAGGGGGAAGGCATGGCCAGTTAAGGTGATGCTTTTCCTTTGTAAAGGAATTTCTGCTGGCATCTTAGCCCAGGGTGTGCTGTCTGTGCACTTGTATAGATGTGTATTCCATACAATTGCACAGACAGCAAACCCTTGGCTATGACGCCAGCAGGAATTAATTTACAAAGGAAAAGCTTCACCTGCACTGGCCATCCCTTTCCCCCTGCTGTCTGTGCATTTGACCCACATTGATCTACACAGTGAGACCTTCGGGAGGGGCTGGATGCCAGGACACAGTGCTGCTGATCAGCCAGACTCCACAGTATAGTATCAGAAGAGCAGGCAGCAGTTTTTTGTGTAAGTTCCAGTAACTTTAATGCATTTTTCAGCACAGCATTACCTACTGCCTGCATATCAAGGTTACTGTGAATGTTGTTCTTGACTTACATACATAGAAACGTCAAAGAGGACAGTCCCCTCCAAATATGCAAATGTAGTGTAAGTTTGTAGTGTTCATTTTTTTTGGGGTGCTAGTGGGTAATTTTAGAGTTCAGGGTGGGTATGGGTTATGGGGTGCCAGGGGGGAATTTATGGTTCAGGGTGGGTATGGGTTATGGGGTGCCAGGGGAATTTATGGTTCAGCATGGGTATGGGTTTTGGGGTGCCAGGGGTAATTTTAGGGTTTAGGGCAGGTGTGGGTTTTCGGATGTCAGGGGGCTATTTTAGGGTTCAGGGTGGGTATGGGGTGCCAGGGGACATTTTAGGGTTCAGCGTGGGTATGTGTTTTGGTGTGCCAGGGGTAATTTTAGGTTTCAGGGCAGGTGTGGGTTTTGGGGTGTCAGGGGCAATTTTAGGGTTCAGGGTGGGTATGGGTTATGGGGTGCCAGCGGGGAATTTATGGTTCAGGGTGGGTATGGGTTATGAGGTGCCGGGGGGGAACTTATCGTTCAGCATGGGTATGGGGTTTGGGGTGCCAGGGGTAATTTTAAGGTACAGGGTGGGTGTGGGTTTTGGGGTGCCATGGGATTAATTTTAGGGTTCAGCGTGGGTATGTGTTTTGGTGTGCCAGGGGTAATTTTAGGTTTCAGGGCAGGTGTGGGTTTTGGGGTGTCAGGGGCAATTTTAGGGTTCAGGGTGGGTATGGGTTATGGGGTGCCAGATGGGAATTTATGGTTCAGCATGGGTATGGGTTTTGGGGTGCCTGGGGTAATTTTAAGGTTCAGGGTGGGTTTGGGTTTTGGGGGGCAACAGGGAATTTATGGTTCAGCATGGGTATGGTTTCTGGGGTGCCAGGGGTAATTTAAGGTTCAGGGCTGGTATGGGTTTTGGTGCTCCAGGGGGGTGATTTTAGGGTTCAGGGTGGTATTGGGTTTTGGGGTGCCAGGGGGTAATTTTAGGGTGTGGGGTGGGTATGGGTTTTGGGGTGCCGGGGTGCCGGGGAGGGATAATTTTAGGGATAGGATGGGTATGGGTTTTGGGGTGCCAGGGGTTATTATAGATTTCAGGGCGGGTATGGGTTTTAGGGTGTGAGGGGGTTAATTTTAGGGTTCAGCGTGGGTGTGTGTTTTGGTGTGCCAGGGGTAATTTTACGATTTAGGGTGAGTATGGGTTTTGGGGGGCAATGCATCAAACTAACAAAAATGTGTGCTTTAATTCTATTTCAGGACAGGAGGCTCCGATTATGCTAGTCTCATTTCTTTACTGACACATAGCAGCCAATCACATTACAGTAAAGAAAAAACAGAACAATACGTCACGTATGAACTCAGGGCAACCATAGAGTACACCCATAGTATATAAACAGTCTCAGAGGTAACCACTTCCTCTTTCTTTGCTGCTCCGCAGCCAGTTAAGTGCATATTTGTTATTCTCTTGATGTTTAACTTGTATTATTGGTTTCATTAAATACCGCTTTGTGCGCGCTGTTTAATATTGCTTTGGCGCTTATTTTCGCGCTCTTACTGCCGTCTTGGTCGTCGTTCCATACACTCGGCCGGCGCGTCGGTGGGAGCGTGTGTCACCTCCCGGGGTCGGGCACTTGCTGCCGTTTGTCCCGTATTTTGGTGGAGGGAGTTGGGGACTGTCCTGCCTCGCGCGCGTTCAGCGCGAGTCGGCTTCTGAGCTGTCGGGCGAGCCGTGTGTCTGCGCATGCGCGACCTTTGTCCCTAAGGGCTTTTCCTCGCGCAGCTGTGTTTCTGTCAACACAGCGCCGGCTCCTGAACGCGTCTGTTGACGTTTGCGCCCACTGCCTGTCAGCTTGTCCCTTTCGACGCCGGAGCTTGGAAAAAGGTCCCGGTTGTGAATTTGCATAGGCTTTGCCTAGAGTGGTGATTTTTTGGTCGGCAAGCCTCCCTCCACGCTCTAACTCTGGTGTTCTAAGCAGTTTTTTACTGTTTTTCTTGCTGACTGTGAGGTTTTTCACTCCCTCGGACTGTGTCACTGACATACCGGATTCCTTGTCACCTAGTGGGCTGATTTACTACACTCCCAGTGTACCATGAGTGGCTCCTATCATTTTGAGGAGGAAGGTGACTTTGAGGAGGAGGGGTCTGACTTTTTTGAGCAGGACCTGGTGGAGGCACTCGACAAAGGGGTGCAGCTCTCTATGAATAGGGCAATGGCTCGCGCCATTACCCCCCTGAAGCGCCATTTGACGCAATATGCGCAACAGCAAGGTTGGCTTCCCTCAAAGAAGTCCTCCTCTCCTGGTAATCCCCATTCTTCGGACTTTAGGAAGTTGGCTCGCTCCTTGTCCTCTAAATCCAAGGCTGTCCCTGTATTGGTAGAGAGCGACGACCATGATGCTTCCTCCTCTTCGTCGGAGGTTTTGCCTCCTCCTCCCAAAAAACGTAAATGCAAAGAACATTTTGTGGATGCCTCCTCGCGGCCTCCTGTTTTAACTTTTGAGCCCGAGGATATTGTGCACCCGAATTCTTCCGCCTGGCTTCCTTCCCCGGCTGTGGCTGAGTATGTTCAGCAATATATCAGGCACCCTTTTGATAAAGATGTACGAGCGCGTCTTCGCTCAGAGTGTCCGCGACCAGATTTGGCGGACAACCTGGCGGACACGCCGGAGGTCGACCCTACTATCCTTACATACATGACCAAATTTTCCAAAGACCCCAAAAAGGGTCTAGATCGTTCCTGGCGGGCTTGTCAGGATAAGGTTTTGGACCTTTTGGGTCCTATCACAAAAATGTTAGACCTGGGCTTCCGGGCCAAGGAAGCATCCTCCACTGTCGATCCTGACGAGCTCATTCAGTGGGCACAGCGAGCCGTCTGTTTTTTAGGGAACGCCAACTGTGCCCTCTCAAGTGAACGCCGGCGTTCTATTCTTCTAAAACTGGACCCGAAGTTATCTGAACTTTCTTCCTCGGAGGCAGGTGCTGCTGCTCAGGGGCTTCTTTTCGGTCAATCCTTTTTAAAGGAACTCACCCATTTTGTCAGCACTTTTAGTAGTATTGACAAAGCACAGGCCACTTTAAAACGGGCCATGCGTCCGGTTTTTAACAAGGCCGGACGAAACTGGGGACGTTCGTCCGGCCGTGGTCAATACCACTCCACTCAACGTGGGAACCAGTCCCAAAAGGGAGGCCATCAGGATTCCGGTTATGCCCAGCGGTCTCACTTCTACCCTTCCAAAAAAGGACGTGGACAGTTCAAGAAAGGAGGTTCAGGTGGCTACTCCGGCGGACGTCAAGATTCCGCCGCTTCAGGTGAGGCTTCTTCCTGCATGCAGTGTTGTTCTGGGGGGCAGGATCCGCCATTTTCTAGCCAATTGGCGCGCAATCTCAGGCGATGCTTGGGTGCTGGAAACAGTTCAGGGATTCAAAATCGAATTTTATCATCCCATTCATCAATCTCGTCCTCCCTTCCCTCTTCACTTCTCAAAGGAAAGTCAGGAGTTCATCACAGAGGAACTCAAGTCTCTGGTGTTGAAGGGGGCCATTGTGCCGACAGTCCGTCATCCGCAGGGCTTTGCCAGCTCGATCTTTCTAGTGGACAAGAAGGGAGGAGGTGCTCGGTTGGTCCTCAATCTGAAGGACTTCAATGCGGGGGTAGTTTACAGACACTTCAAGATGGAGGGTATCCATCTGTTGAGAGACCTCTTGAGGGAACGGGATTGGATGGTTCGTTTGGACCTCAAGGATGCTTATCTTTCGGTCCCGATCTTCCATCCACATCGCCGTTTTCTGCAGTTTCAGTGGCAGGGGACTTGGTATCAATACCAAGTCCTTCCCTTCGGCCTTTCGTCGGCACCGTGGTGCTTCACGAAGCTGTTACGTCCTGTAGTGGAATCACTCCGCAGTCGTGGGGTTCGTTTGATCATTTATTTGGACGACATCCTCCTTCTGGCGGATTGTCCGGTCCGACTAATGACCCATCTGGACTGGACCATAGATCTTCTCCAGTCCCTCGGGTTTCTGGTGAATGTTCCCAAATCTGTGCTTCATCCTTCTCAGGTCATCGATTTCTTGGGGTTCAGAGTCAACTCCATCACTTGTCAGCTGCTGCTGCCCCAGCAGAAGATTCGCTATATCAAGAAAGAATTGAATTCCATTATCTCGAGTCCGACTGTGTCATTGAGGTTGTTAGCACGAGTAGTCGGGCTTCTGGCGTCTTCTCTGCAAGCAATATTTCCAGCGCCGCTACATTATCGAGCCCTTCAACGCCTGAAGATCCAGCATCTGCAGCGGGGCCTCCGGTATTCCGATTTGATACCTCTCTCGGAGGAGGCCAAGCTGGAGATGCAATGGTGGTTGGATCACATGGAGGCCTGGAACGGCAAAGCCCTCTTCGGCTCCTCCCCGGAGATTGTGATCGAATCGGATGCCAGTCGTTGGGGCTGGGGAGCCCGCTGCGGTCCGGTCTCGACGGGGGGACGGTGGTCTCAGCGGGAACTTTCGCTCCACATCAACTGTTTGGAGTTGCTGGCGGGGTCTTTTGCGATCAAATGCCTGTCGCCTCTTCAATCCCACTGTTGCATCCTTCTCCGGATGGACAATGTATCCGCAGTGCGTTACATCAACAAGCTGGGGTGTACTCGGTCGCGATTGTTGGCGGAGATTGCCAAGGAGTTCTGGCACTATTGCCTCCAACACAAGATCACTGTTATTGCAGAGTACCTTCCCGGGTCTCGCAATATAGTGGCGGACTGGAACTCCAGACATCTGAGGGACTTCAGCGACTGGAGACTCCACCCCAGGGTGTTTCGCCAACTACTTCGCAACTGGGGTCCGTGTCTGATCGACCTCTTTGCGTCCCGGCTCAACGCCCAACTTCCCCAGTTCTTCAGCTGGCGACCGGATCCGGAGGCTCTTGCCACCGATGCTTTCCTTCAGACGTGGCCGACATCCCTCTGTTATGCGTTTCCCCCATTTATGATGCTCCCGAGGGTTCTGGCCTACGTGACGCGCTTTCAGGCGGAATTGATTCTGATTGCCCCTCTCTGGAGGGCTCAACCGTGGTTCCCTGTTCTTCTAGAGATGGCATGCGACCTGCCCTTTCTTCTTCCTCAGAGAGCGAATCTCCTTCTAGATCCATTGCAGAATCCGCATCCCCTGGTTCAGTCAGGCTCCCTCCTTCTCCTGGCGTGGCGAATTTCGGGGAACGTTGGACGGTGCCAGGCCTTTCTGAGGACGCTGCCAGATTCCTCAGCAATGCCTGGGCCCCTAACACTCACAAGCGCTACAGAAGTTCCTGGAAGCGTTGGAGTGATTGGTGTGCTCAACGGCAAGTTGATCCCACATCGGCTGATATCTCTTTGATATGCAATTTTTTGTCCTCTCTGTCCTCCTCTTCGGGTTTGGCTTATTACACAGTCAACAATTTCCGTTCCGCCATCTCGGCGGGTCATCTTCCTGTCGATGGCAAGCCAGTTGGGGAACATCCTCTCGTAGCCCAACTTCTGAAAGGTATTCGTATGGCTACTCCTCCTAAACCTAAATATGTTTCCCTCTGGGATGTTTCTGTGGTACTACGTTTTCTAGAAGCTTGGCCGAATAATTCCTTATTATCTCGTAAGCAACTTTCAGCCAAGCTTACTATGTTACTGTGTTTGCTTTCCTGCAAACGCATCTCTGATGTCCGCGCTATAGATCTAGCGGGTCGTAGTTTCACGCCTGAGGGTGTTTCCTTTCGCCTTTCTCGGCGCACAAAAACTAACACGGAGGTCATTTCGTATCCTTCTTTTCCGGCTCGACCCAACCTTTGTGTGGTTCAGTGCCTTAAGGAGTATGAGGTGAGTACTTCTCTTCATCGATCTGATATGCAGGGTCAATTGTTGATTGCTTTGCAAAAACCCTTTCGTCCCGTTGCTCCAGCCACTTTGGCCCGTTGGGTAAGATGGCTTATGGAGGAAGCGGGCATTGATGTTTCTGTTTTCGGTGCTCACTCGGCTCGGGGAGCCATGGCCTCTAAGGCCTTTTCATTGGGGGTCTCTTTATGTGACATTATGAAAGCGGCTGATTGGTCCTCAGATTCCGTGTTTAAGACATTCTATTTCAAGCCTGTTCCTACTGTTGCTTCTGTTGTGGTGGATGAGCTTTAAACAAGCATAATCGGAGCCTCCTGTCCTGAAATAGAATTCAAAATTTGCTAACATTCGTGCCAAGAATTTTCAATTCTATTAAGGACAAGGAGGCGAGGATTATCCCACCCTTTGTATATGCATATATCTATTATATTGTTACTATGCAATGCTTCATAGTTCTTTTCTGATGAAATGTACTGAATGCTTTAATTTTTTTGCTCTACCCACCCTTTATTTGCTCATGATTACACAGGATGTGTATTACGGCTTTGTGTCTCTTTTCAGGCTCTGATCCCAAGTGAGGTTCCTCCGGACCCGCCATTGTGGAAGTTCTGCTGCGAGTTTCTACTCCTCGTGGGACTTCTTCTGTTCCTGTGGCTTTTGGAAGTTCCTCCTCCTCCTCGTTCGGATTTTGGCCCTTTCGGATGATGTTCTCCGTGGATTTTCTGATGTTCAATTGGTTCTTCCTACTGGATTTGGACAAAGAAAGAGGAAGTGGTTACCTCTGAGACTGTTTATATACTATGGGTGTACTCTATGGTTGCCCTGAGTTCATACGTGACGTATTGTTCTGTTTTTTCTTTACTGTAATGTGATTGGCTGCTATGTGTCAGTAAAGAAATGAGACTAGCATAATCCTCGCCTCCTTGTCCTTAATAGAATTGAAAATTCTTGGCACGAATGTTAGCAAATTTTGAATTGTTGTCAAGTTTCAAATGCAGAATTCACCACATTTTTTTCTCAGCTTGACCTGAGCATTAACCGATCCTGATTAATTGCCATTTTAGCCCCGCCCCATTGATTTACATTAGCCACGCCCCTTCATCTGCCATGTTAGCCCCCCCCCCCGAAATTAAGACCTAGTTGCGCCCCTGGTGTATATTATATTTTATACATGTTAAGCTAAAGGTAGAGGTCAACAATAATGTTCTAATACACTTAATTCTTTTTAATCACGTGACATCTATGACCCTAGCCCCCAGACTTCCTGGCTGCACCCATAGTGTACTCCGGATCACATTTCCCATACTTTTTTGCTGCACTAGGACCTCTGGGTAAGGTGTCATTGTATATATTTACATTACGGAAATAGTGCAATTTCAGAAAATGATCTCTTTATACGTATACAACCACATTGTTGCACTCATGATAAAGCATTACTCAAATTCACACATATTAAGGCAAGAAAATGTTACACCTATACCCCATGCAAACACTGAAATGTCACACATAAGATAACTGAAATTTGAGTTTTTGGTCGTGCAACCAGTGTCTATCGTGCTCACGACAGCACAAGAAGTAACAGTGCACAAGTACGGTGTCAATACCTGGCAGCTATATAGATGCCTATATGACCAGTAACTGGCACCGAGAGTCCTTATATGAAGGTGCATTTTATGGTAAGAGCTTTTAGAAGGAAAACATAGATCAATACTGTCATTTAACAACTGGGTGGTCACTAGACAGACTTGACAAGCAACTTGCCGTTATTCCTATTATGTCTGTGAAACCGCACAGATGCCTGACTCCTTACGTAAGGGCCACGCCCGTGACGCGCCCATTGTGTGCTCACCTCTCCCTGGCAACGCCCCGCAGCGACCCTATGGCACGCGCCTTGGCTGTTCTCGCGACTGGCCGCGCCCAGCGGACCGCCCTCAGATCAGTATGGGCACCGAGCTCCACCAAGTAGCCTCTTTGGCCTTTGAGGCAGCACCAGCTGGGTGGATCCTTGTCTCTCCGCCCCCTTTCTACGCGTGTCCCGGCCCTCAGTCCACTGGTTCCTTTCCAGCCGTCCCACCCGTAACTGTCAACTCGTGCTTGCCCCTTTCTGTGCGCGTGGCCTCACACTGCCCCGCCCCCCAGTGCGCGCGCCGCTTCCTCTGGGTCTATTGGCGGAACATGGCGGCGGTGTCGGCCTGGTTTTGGAACGAGCGCTTCTGGCTTCCTCAGAATGTAACCTGGGCGGATCTGGCAGAGGTGGAAGGTGGGCCGCAGTACCCGCGGGCAGGGCACGTAGTCTCCGTGCTTCCTCTGGCACTCGGGCTCTTCGTCGTGAGGCTCCTCTTCGAGAGGTGAGTTTGATGGATGGCTGGAGTACGGGATGATCCGGGGGGCAGTGTGGAAGACATTGTTGCGGTGGGTGACGAGAGAGTTGGTGATGTGTGTTATGAGAGGAGGCTTACACTAGTGATGGCATACAAGAGGTTGCGTCGGGAAGTGGCACAGAGGCATGTGCTAACAAGTGTCATGGATGTGATATAAAGTTGGAGGATGTGGGCTGTGACAGTGGGTGTGTGAGTTGGTGAATGATTGAAATAGCTTGTGGGGGTGATGACTGGAGATGAGACATTTAAGTGCATGCTAGATATGGACGTAACAGGGTGACTGGTTTGGTTAACGGTAATGTCAATACAAAGATCCATTGAATAGCACTTATGTTGTCATATTGCATTTGTGCATCATTTGCTGGCATTGTTATTGCATTTAAACACATTCTCAATTTGGCCACACTTTTGTGAAGGTTTCCGATTGCCATCCATTGTGATTGTTAGTGTTTGGTTTTGTCAGGTTAGTAAAGAGTTGTGTGATCAGTGAGTCAGTTGATTAGGTGACACTTGTAAGGCGGATGGTGTGGCGAGTGATGGGGTGTCAGTGGAGTTAGCTGAACGGTGAAATAATTTGTTTTTATATGGGGAGAGGTGAGTGGTAACCTGGAATCATTCATTCTCTGATACTGCTTATACTAACTAGTAAGTGAGCTTCGTGTGGTCGAATTGCTGCTTGACCCCCTTCTACTCTTCTAGCGCAAACCTCTGTTGTTATTTCCGTTATTTTCACAGAGCTCTTTGCAGTTGCCTTCTAATGCCAGTCTCGAGCTTGAGAATCACGGGATACTGACACCACTGGTCCAGCTGAATGGTCCTTCACAATGTTGTAATGCAAACTAAGTTGTCCCCCATTTTGCTGACTGCGTGCCATCCATCCCCAGGGCTTACAGATCTGTTACAGCCTTTTCTCCCTCTGCAGTTTCTTGCTCTAGAACACTACCTTCTCGTTTGACACCTCAAACGACATTTTCACTAACATCTCTGCTTCATTGCTTTTCACCGGAAAATGACATTACACTTTAAATTATGTAATGTCGTTTCCTTCTTTCCTCTCACTCCCCCCTTTATTTGCATCCGATCTTTCATATCTAGTGACAAGGCGTGGAGCATTTCTCTTTTCGTTCGTCTTTGGCCACCTTCAGTTTACGTGATTATCCTTCCGTTTCTATAAGTCTTTACTGATCTTGCACATATTTCCCTTTCTGAATACCGATCTCCATTTCTGTCTGAACATTTTCCACAGTCTGTCTGTCTGTCTCCTTATTGTTCACACCAATCTCGCAGAAATATCCTACATCCAGCATCCTCTCTATGCCTGCATTTTTTATTGGATGATTATTTAAAATCTTTACAATAAGGGTCCATAAAAATGCGGCGCTGATGATCATTTAAAATGTCAATACAAACCTGTGCTGTATACAATCGGTAGCAACTTAGGAACCATTGGCTATCGGAAGGGCAGGGCGGAATCAAGTGTTGTTTTCATTAGGCATAGTTTATAAAAACCATTGCAGTTATGTGTGGTTAGTAAAAACGTTAATACACATGATAAACGTGCTGTGCAGTGCTTCCATACAAATGTTCAAAAAGGCTAATAAAACCATTCGATGAGTTTTATTAAAATGTAACAATAAAAAAAACAGGAGCCCCAAGTATGCCCTGCAGTACTGTATAGCTGTGATGATAATGGTTAGTGTGGCCTGCGATGTGCATCTATTGTATAATTGATTCCGGCCAGAACGGTTGGTGGGATACGCATTCTCTGTTGTGTAGTTGGAGGGTAGTCTATGGTCAATATGGTTGGGTGGTGCCCGTGGAGTAGGGCCCCCTGTACATGGGGTTTTTGATAGACTTTTGTACGCACTGGTCCCTCTGGATCAGTGTCTCTCCAGAGCACTCGATGCACAGTTCAATAATTCATTCAAAAAATATATATAAACAAAGTTCAATACTGTAGTTGAGACTGTTCTTTTAATTGTTCATTTTCCGCTTCTCACATGATAATTCTCATGATTTTTCAACAAGTGGCCCAGTGGGAGTGGTTTGTACGCTCCTATGATGTTGAATCACATTTTTTTTAATTGTTATTTTTTTTGTTCCACCAATGTGAGGATTTTGACCACTCTGCAGTTCAGTTGTGTGGCCCCTGAGTCGAAACATGCCTCCTTGTGTGGATCCCTAACTGCCTGTGTGGGAACTTTAATAACTGTATACTCTCATGCTCCAGCGCTGTGCATGTGCAGATTAAGTGCAAAATGTCTCCTGGGCCAGTGTCGCACTTACTGCAAGTGCTTGGTGAGCATGCCTTCTGCCATGGTGGGAGGTGTATGGCTCACGGTAGGATGCCCAGGCGATGTTTTAAAAACGTTTAATTCTTAATGAGGGGATGGTGCACCAAAAACAGATGTCCAAAGAAGTTGTGATATTTAGAAAATTATTTTATTGTTCCAATTCTTTAAAAGGCCTCAGCCAACGTGTTTCGTTCCCGTGGGAACTTTGTCAGGGCTAAATTGTTTAATTGGGTAATTCCATGTAGAAGCCAAGCACATGTACGACACACCATCTCCAAGTTGCAGTTAAAACAAGGGTTTTTAGAACTAGCAGGCGAGACGTAGTGTGTGAAGTTTCATTGAATTAGTCGAGTCAATTGAAGGCAGAGATAATCGCAGTCAAGGCAGAGAGTGGTAACGTAGGAGGTGGGTCAAATTAGACCATTAATTCAGGAAAAGTGGTCGACGTCTCAATAAATGAATCTTCAAATCAGGATTCAACTGCCCTGTATAGAAGCGTAAAGTATTCAGCCAGCGCTACGGTAGTAAAGTGCGTAGGTAGACCGTGACTAGGGGTAGGAACTGCAAATTTGCAAAAGATCAAATGTGAGAGGGCATCTATAACCAGAGAAAACAGAAAAATAATGCTATCCTCCCCGTCTGCGTCCGTACTTTCTACCTCCTAAACTCGTGGTCGAGTCTGTATGCCCACGCTTCAAAAAAAAAACCAGTTGTTTTGAGAGTTTTAGGGTAACCCTGATTGAAGTATTTTTGGGGTGCACATGTTTTGTAAGAATCCGGGGTCCTCCAGGCATGAGATCTGGCTGAGAACAGAGCCTTGCCTTCCAGCACTGAAAGTTGTTTTACTGACATCCAGACCAATTTTTGGAAGGATGTGTTTTGTAACTGAGTGTTCCAGAGGTTAGTGAGCCTTGTGATTTCAAGAGATTCTTGTAGGTAGCGCCTGCCCAGAGAAGTATCCCTATGCTGGAGTTCTTACCATAGCAGCTGATTTAAGGTATTTGAGGCAGAGAGTCTTATCTTATTCCATCAGATGATGTAGACGCCGGGCCTGGCCAGCAACTGTTTAACTAAGTCGAACTCCAGCCTTATCTGAGCTGGTGGAGTGTATTTTTTTTTAAACACATTTTATTTGTCAAATAACACATATAAAGCAGAGCTCTGTGCCCCAGAAACTTCTGCAGTAGAAACATACATCATTCTGACTTTGACTATTTTCATGAGCAAAACAGAAAAAATGGAGAGCAATACAAATTAAATAACAAGATAACTATAACCCCCCCACCTCATCGCACTAATGTCCACTCCAGAGCAGCAAAGCAAAAGCATTGTCCTTACAAACATGATCTGTCTTCACCCAAGAAGCAACGTTCAGTGTCAATCAAGTAAACAGTTAAGCCGGGTCAACATGTCTGGCCCTCAGAACGGGCTCTAACTCCAAGCCACGATAGTCCGCCCAGCGCTTCCAAATTTTAAAGTGTTTGTGTGGACACCCCCTGGCATAAAGATAGGAGCCTCCAAGCCCATACAGAAGTCTAGGCCTTTCTTCCTTGCAGAGACTGAGGGCGCTACCAATGCTTTTCAAGCCCCGGCAATATCTCTTTTAGCTAGGGTAAATCCCAATAGCATAAGATGGCGTTTGTATATATTGCCCCCAATTCCGTCATAACATGTAGGAGCACCAGTTTCGGCGAGCAGGGAAGGTCCCAGCCCAACACTTCAGAGAGGCAGGCCATAACTCCTCTCCAGAATCATGGCAAAGCAGAGCCGTGCCAAACTGTATGTAACAGTGTACCCTCCTCATGCTCACATCTGAGACACACAGGGGAAGCCACCAGACCTGCCCTCCACAGCCGAACCCTGGTAAAGTATACCCGATAAAGGTACTTGAACTGGATAAGGCATAGTGTCATGGCAATGGCCGCCCCTCGTGGGGAAGCCAGGGCCTCTGTCCAGTCCTCTTCCTCCATCGGACTCGCATCACCCTCCGAGGCCTCCCATAGATGCTGCAGCGTGGAAGAGCTATGGGTAACGAGGGACTGGTAGATTTTGGAGATCTTGGAGATCTCCCATGAACACCTTCGCCTCCACTGGGCTGAATTCAGCCAGCGTCTCTAAGCCCTCTAGGCTAGGGGAAATAGCGTGTCGGATTTTTGGCATATGGAAGTCTTTTTGTAGATCTTGAAAAGATTTCAGGACAGGCCCCTGCATGGCATCGACCAGGGTAGAGATACTGATAATGTCCCAATCCCGAAATCCAGGAGGGCAGCCAGCTGTGGCAGGCGCCCATTGTCCCAAAGAGGGGTCTCCCGGGTCAACCTATTCCACTAACCCATCCTCCGTAGAGCCTGCTGCCAGATTTGAAAGCTAATCCTTGCGGCAGACAGCAGGGAGCTGCGCAACTGTGCAGAATAGAGAATTGTGTGTAAGGTATGGTCCCCCATGCACCTCAGTTCAACAGCATACGCCGGGTCGGCCCTATCCCCATCCCACCATTTGTGGAGGACTAGTAGGTGTGAGGCCATGTAGTACGATAGAATATCAGAGGTCGCCAGCCCTAGTGGAGTGTATTTTGAAAGGCCGAACATGGTTCTGTACGCCATTATCAGGGAGCTGTCCAGTTGCTTCACATCTCTCCCCGATCGAATCACACTCTGAATTTAAGCTGTTATAGGTGCATTTAGCTTCGTGTGTTGGTCAGGCGTGAGCTTAGGGAAAGAGAGGCCAGAGGCCATCTAGAAAACGATTTATTTCCAAGTCAGAGGCTTCCATGGTTGATTGGTATAACGAAGTGAGATGGCGAACCAGCTCTTTGTATATTTAGTTTTTGGTATACTTCGTCAACCCGTAGGGAGATTTTAGTGCCGTAATGGACTGCACCGTTGCTCTTGTTGAATTTAGCCTTGCGAGTAGGGTCCCGAAGTTAACTGCCAGTGCATGCATCTTGGCAGAATGTGCAGCCTAATTTAGGCACCGCAACCGTTCTATTAGTGTTGTGTGTGCTGTCCTCGCTGTCAGTAGCTCAGAGGAGCAGGAGGGATCAGAGGACAGGCGTGTCTCTAGTGTCAGTAATTCACGCTCCAGTTCTTAAAGATCACATTCCACCTGTCTCCTCATTTCACAGCCCAATCCCAGGCATTTGCCTCTCGATGTCACCTTAAATGCATCCCATTCCAACAGGACTGACATTGCTGTACCTGTGTTCTGCACAAAATAGTTCTCAGCAGTGTTGCAAAGGGATTCATGAAAGGGCGGGTCTTCTAGCATGGTGGGCTGCAGGTGTCATGGTGGAATCAGTGAGGGCTGTGTCTCTCACGGTAATGATGCATAATGAGGATTGTGATCAGAGTGCGTATGTCCCAGGTACTCCGCCTGTGTCACGTACGGCAGCAGGTTGTGTGTGCATGAAATCCTGTCAATGCAGAGTATGTGGTGTGGAGTTGAAGGTGTATACTTGTGTGGTAGGGTTACAGTGTCTCCAGATATCAACCAGCCCCCATCCGTTGGCCCTGCTCTTTAGCAACGAGGCCCCATTAGACGCCATCCTGCCTCTTAGCGGTGGGAGCGTCCGATCTAGGGTCGTGTCCAACTCATTGTTAAAGTCCCCTCCTATCACCCAGGGTAGATCGCACAATTTAGAGAGCACTGTGTAAAATGTGATCCAGAATGGTCCCTGTTCTGTTTTAAGTGCACATATGTTTCCAAGTAGGAGACATTTTCCATCCAGTCTTCCGTTAAGGAAGACCTATCTCCCTTCCGCATCTGTCACCACCTACTCTATTAGGAGGGTGGTACCTGGGCATACCCAGATCAGCACTCCTCGGGCAAATGCAGAGTAATATGTAGCAAAGATCTGTCCCCTCCACCTGCGCTGTAACTTATTTGTCTCCAAGTGTGTTAGCTTTTCTGCAGGAGTCTCACCTATCTGTATGTTATGCCTTTTAAGACCACGTATACTTGGGAGGGGCGACTTAGGCCTCATACATTCCATTTTATAATGCTTTATGATGTCATGGTTCAAACATGCTTGTGAACATGAATTGGGAGGGATAAAGTACACACATGTGGTCATATTTTATTTTGCGATAGCGTCTAGGGTCAGGAGTGGTCAAGTACAACAACGCCTGATTGAACTTTTCTTGTAACCTAACGCCAACCTCGCTAACATGTAATACCAAAAGAGCAGACCTTGCAACTGTGAGGGACTGCCTAAAGCTATGTTATACTTAAACAAAACAACCCCTTAAAGTGTGTGGGTGTGAGGACACATGTCTTTCAGGAGCCTACAGGTGTAGTATACCCACCCAGTAGCAAGGAAATGCAGTTCCACCAATGACCACCTTCATGCGTGCTAGGATGACAATTGCCCAGGCCTTGTATTCGTCTGGTGTGTCCTGCGCTCCCCCTGTCCCTACAGACAGCAGCACTACCCCCACAGAATATCAACATTACAATGTTTAATGGTTCATGTAGAGGCATTCTAAGAACACATTAATTAATAGATGTCTAAATAAAGGCTATTTTATATATCAGACGAGTCCGTCCGACGCCTGTAGGGTGACATCTGGCAGAGTCAGAGAATTGGTGTCAGATAGGCAAACCACAAAGAAGCCCACGTCCTCGGATGACTAGGCCAATATCATTTCTTTGTCTGAGTCTTTGGCCAAGTCTGAAATCCGCTCCACCTCCTGGACTGCCTTTTGCCTTTCTCTGATTATTTGTTCTAAGTTTGGTACAGCAGTTAATTTAGGCGTCTGGGTTCTCTTTTGTTGTCTGTGTGGCTCCACAGTATTTGTAGTGTCTCCTCGTGCACCTCCCTTGTCAGCTGGTCTGGGGTCTGAGAATTTCCCTATGATTCCAGCCAATCCCATGTGTCCTGTGGCGTTGCAAAAAATGTAGTTTTACCATCAGCTACTATACGCAGGGAAGAGCAGAGAGTATTGGATGTAAAGCTGCCGAAGTTGCTGCTTTACTGTTAGAAAAGAACTATGATATGCTGAAACATCACCTTGGTATTGTCCACTCTGATCTCTTGCATCTTCCGTGTTTCCCTTAAGATTGAGTCCCTGTCACTGTAGTGGAGCATTTTAAAGAGAAATGGACGGGGGTTTGAGCCCGGCGCAGGCCTCCGAAGAGGAACGCAATGTGCTTTTTCAACTGAGAAGTAGGGAAACAGTGACTCTGTTGGTATTAATTCCCTTAGCCATTTTTCAGTGTACCACACTGTATCTTGGTCTTCTGCTCCCTCCGGAAGGCCTATTAAGCTGACATTATTACGTCTTGATTGTCCTTCTGTATCTTACAACCTATTTTCGAGATGGAGGATCTTACTTCATATTCCCTCATTTGTTTAATATCCGTGGCAGGCGGTACCTCAGCTAAGGTTTGTTCTACATTGGTGTTGGACAATTTCCGCATGAAGGGGCGTGAGTTCTTCTGCCGCATTGTCTATTTTGGATTTCAGGGACATTTTGGAGCGCTCAATGGCTTGAAGGATCACACCAAACCTGTCTTTTGGTGTTCGGTTCAGGTGCCAAATGGCGGCTGATGCGCGCCCGTAGCCGGTGCAGGCTTCAAAAAACAAACCCGACAGCTTCGCCTGGGACACCGGCACTGTCCGGAGTCTCTGGGGTACAGCAGGAGCTCCCTGAACAATCGGATGGTGTCTCCCTGGTGGTTTAATTTGCAGATAAAGTCGGAGTATTGTGGAGCAATGTTAGAACACGTGCACCATCTTGCTCCTAAAAGCCATCCCCCATCGTTCATTCTGTCTCTTGCCCGTCTTTAATTCTTATTATTGCTTCGGAGCATCATGTAGCCGAATCAACAAGCTTTCATTTTTTTTCTCGAAGTTCTGTTAGTCCTTGCTAGTCTGCCTGTTTCTCACACAGACTAGTCAGGTGTTCATTTCACCGTTGCAGTAATACAATCTGTGATTCTGACACTGTGCTCGGAACTTCATTCCGGTGTCAGGCAGCTGATGACGACCTGCCTGGAAAGTACATTTCTCTCAGCCTGCTTGCACCATCCAGAGACGAAAGAGAAATGTCTGGTGACAACTTGATGCTGGGCGCCTTGTGCCCTCCAGCAGGAGGTGGGCGCCCCCCCAGAGTTCTCAGGAACTATTAAGTGGCTGCATCATGGGCATTGATATCCTGCAGTGTTGCACCCATGCACAGAGCCCCACTTAACCACAGTAGCTCCAGCGGAGTGGCAGGGTGGGGAATAAAAGCCTTTACCAGCCATGGCCAGAACAATCAAGTGTGGTGTACCAGCAGGTGGTTCACAAGACAGCAGCCTCTCCTCTGCCAGTGGTTCTATTTCATAATGTCCTCACATTTTTCACAAGCTTGCTGTGTCTTTGTAGCTTTTTATCACCATCTTATTCAGTCGTTGACATGTTTCCGCTGAGAAAATGTAATATCTCATGAAGGGAATGGCACAATAGAACTTGCAATACTTGATAGGATTGTGAGTCAATAGAGGGAAACAACGTTTGGGAAAATTAGGAGTGAAATAAAGAGTGAAGGATAAGATGTTATTTTATTTGAATAATTATACAGCTAGATTCATCATTGTCCCGTTTTGCGAGTCCCTAATAGCGATTATTAAGGAATCGCTATTAAGGACTTGCAAAACAGGATTCATGTAGGAATCGCTAAATAAATTGCGATTCCTACACATTCCTTATTTGCGATTAGCAAATTGCTAATCGCAAATAAAGAATAACTCCCCATTCATTCCTATGGGCCTAAAGGCCCATAGGAATGAATGGGGAGTTATTCCTTATTTGCGAAAATAAGGAATAACTCCCCATTCATTCCTATGGGCCTAAAGGCCCATAGGAATGAATGGGGAGTTATTCCTTATTTGCGATTAGCAATTTGCTAATTGCAAATAAGGATGCGATTTCAAGGGTGCCAGGGGTGTCCAAAGGACAACCTTTAGCACCCCTGAAATGTAAATTTAGACTTATGTTGCGCACACACATGTCCAAAGGACATGTGTGTGTGTGTAACATACAACTGAGAAAAATGCACAAAAGTGCATTTTTCTCAGTTTTCGCTATTTACCACGAAGTCAGTCTTCGCTGTAAATAGCGGCAAAAAATAGCGAAATCGCAATTTTTTAATGGTTAATGAATAGCATTTAAGGAATCTCAAATTGAGATTCCTTAAATGCGATCGCAATTTGAAAAATCGCAATTTTTTGCGATTTTTCAAATTGCGAGTTCATGACCCATTGATGAATTCCAAATGCCATTTTTGCGGGCGCAAACGGCCGAATTCAGCGATTCGCACCGTTTGCGACCGCAAAAATGCTTGATGAATCTAGCTGATAGTGCCTTTAGTTTAGGACCTTCACATAAATTCAGACCCTTTAACCTGTAACCGCAACAGTATTTGCTGGAAAGGTGGTTGTCTGGTGAGAGTGGAAAGGCTGGAGGGGGAAACAAGCCCATGACTGTTAAAGGGAAGCAGAGAACAAGCTCCAGTCTCTTTCCTTGTAGTTGGCAGTTGAATTAGCTGTTTTTACACCAATGCCATCAGTAGTACCACCATGGAGAGCTGGGGATTTCAGAGGCTTATGTTTCAGAGAACGTTTGTCATGTTACAAGCTGTCATCGGTTTTCCAACATTTACTCCTTTGTTTCCCTTTACAAACACTGACACTGTTAGTGTCCTGCCAACTTCAGCGTTGACTGGGGTCACCAGGGGTGCTGTTTTTCTTTTATATCTATCACATAGTGGTCCAGCTCATGTCACGTGTCCCTGGTTAGTGAGCCTTTATGACCATTGATTGTGGCACCATTGATTAACAGACCACTGTGCTCCTTCGCCATTACAATTGTGGTCTCTTCAGGCAGCACTTTGCTTACCATGCTTTTGGTTGCCAGGCCCAGATGGAGAAGGAGTTGTCGCACATCATGGTTGCTTCAGGGGAGCTGGCTCCTTCCTGGCTGGAGATGTAACACTGCCACCCAAGTGGGTGAAATATTAAAGACTGGGATACTCTCGACAGATGTCTTGTATGCACAGCCTATTTGTGCATTGTGCCATATTTTAGAGTATGTTACGGGTTGCTCACAAAAGACAAGGTTTTTGTGACTATCCCTTCAAGTTGCCTGGCGTAGCTGTTTTGGTGTCAGTTTATATTCATAAAATGGAAAAGCGTTACTGAGTTCCGGGTATCTGCAAAAATGAAACCTGTAGTCAGATTACGTGTTCATATCTCTCAAAACACAAAGCATTGGTTCAGTAAGAGTAAATACACTCTCAAAAGTCCTTAGGCTCTTAAACGTGTGGAATGCAAAAATAGACAATGGCTATCTAATTAAAAGAAAAATTCCAAATCAGCAGACCAAAGCTTTGCCCCATGTCAGATGGAGCACACAGTGCCAAAATACATACATTTTTCTTCCAAATGTATACACTTTTTCTCCATGCAAGAGAAGATTATAAGGAACATGTGAAGGGCTGAAACTGAAGATGGGTAGTAAGGTGCAGGTATCAAGCTCTTCTCGTGGGAAGAATGTGACAAGACCTTGAAAGATAATAGTTTTCTTAAGGAAAAGGCTGAGTTAACTAATTTCTGCAAGACTCGCTTCCTTGTGCCGTCTTCAGGTTGAGGCTATGCTCAATAGGATGGTTGAACTAATATTGGCAATGTACAACACTGGATAGAAAAATGCAGAATTTTGTAGAATTTGATGTTGTTGCATCAGTGAATATGTGGGTTTTTCCATGTAGGTAAAGTCTTCAATCTGGCCAGATATAACATTGCGTACTTTGTCTTTGGGTAGTAAGACATGCTTAACTTTGACAGATTTATGTCCAGCTTCCTGATCTACGGTGATAAAGCCTTTGTGTATTGCCAACATTGTTCCCTGATGTTGCAACTGGCCTTTCTCCACATTCGTAGCGCTACGTCATTGTCCCTAAAATTGATGAACCTTTTAATGATTGGACAGAAACTCTCTCCTGTCAGTGGTCTGGCACCAAAGGATCCGTGTGCTCTCTCCATTAAGAATGTCTTGGGGAGGCTAGATTGGCCGAATAGTTTGGTTAATATATATTTTTTTACAACCGTGTTTAGGTTGTCGATATTTGTTGCTTCAGCTACACCTATGATACTTCTATTGTGATGTTGCAAATGTGCTTTCAAATCTTCCTTTTGGCTCCAGTGGCAGTGACCAGTCTAGAGTATTTTCAGTGTAGCTCCTGCAGATGTCTTCTAGGTCAGATATCCGATGCTCTGCTGTATCTAATCTCATGTTCTGGCAAGCTATCCTCTCTACGACGTGGTCAGATTGGAAATTAATCAAATTTGGTTTTTATCTGTGTTCCGGAAGCTGATCTTAAGATCCAATAGAATTTCTGTTGTGTCCCTGCTAGAACCCGTCTGGTTTGAGTCCTCCATATCAGCCATGGGGTCCACTGTAGCCGTCAATTGTCTTGGTACCTTTCTTTGTTCGAACACCATTTGCTTTGTTTCTGATCGCTTTTTCTTACGATGACAACAGCAAGGGCGCCCAAAGCTACTGGGTGCCGATTTATATGCACGAGTTTGTGTATAAAACAGGGTTCACCTTGTATTGCTCTCTCGTTGAAAGGGGGGTCAGATTCCACTACCCGGACTACAGCCTATAAAGTAGGAAGTAAATTGTCAAGTTTTCTATCCTCTGCCCATCTCTTGTTAGGTGCATATCATGCCCATCTCTTTTCACATGGGTGTCACGTCGATCAGCAAGGGCAAACCCCCACAATGATTGCTCATTTATCGCTCGCATCTACCACCTCCACTGCAGTGCACTGTTGCTTATCTTTTTGTTGTGTGTAGCAACAGCTCAGCCTGCCTGTCAAATAATTGCAACTGTTCCACCAAGTATTGAAATTTGAAAGTATACTTCAGGGGTGCGTGTATGCGTTTGCAGCAGGGTATGTGTGTGCTTTGAAATATGGGTATATTTGTCTTCAAGGTGAGTGTGTGTCAGTGTCAGTCTACTGGGATTATGCACTTATGTCTAAATGGAATATGTGCGTCTGTACAAATGAAAGTCTGTGCATGGGAGAGTTTCTGCATTAGTGTGTCTGCACTGTGGTGTGCCTCTGTAGGGAGGGCTGTGTGGAAATGTGCAGGGGTGGGTGCATCTGTGTAGTGTGGTTATGTCTGTGTAATTGGATTGTCTGTATTTCCAGTGGTTAAGCAATAGGCAAAGACAAAAGACAGAGTAGCCCATTCAAAACAAAAGCAGTCTATTTTATGAACTCTAGCCAGTAGGTACGTTGGTAGATTGTAGAACAATTCAACACCTTAGATCTCGTCTATTTAAAAAAAAGCAGTTCGGGATATTTAGGCTCCAAAGAGGTACTAGATGGGGTGCCCTCTGTCCCCGTTGATATTTTCTCTTTTACTAGAGCCCCTAGCGTCATGGATACGCAGAGAGATGTTATGGTCCGAGGAATGAGGTGGGCGGACGACGTGGAAGATCGAATATCACTATATGCGGTTTGGTATACTGCTGTACCTGGCTTCCCCATACAGATCTATATCGGTGGTGCTTGACATCTTTACAAATTTTGGTAAATACTCTGCGTATGCGATCAATTGGCATACGTCTGTATTGTTTATGCTGCAGGGCCCGGCTCCTAGGCTTCCGGCAGGATGCGCTATAGTGGTGGCGGAGGATGGGTTTCGGTACTTGGGAGTTTTTATCACGTCCGACCCGAACCTCTTTTACAGCTCTAACTTGGCCCCCCTGCTGGCTAAAATGCGAGCGGATGTGAAACATTGGAGATACCTTCCACTTTCGTTGCTGGGGCGAGCTGAGCTCTTTAAGACGCTGGCTCTCCCTCGCTTCCTGTATATCCTTCATAACTGCCCATATAGAGTTCCAGACTGTTATTTTAAGGTAGTGGAGGGAGAGGTCCGTACGTTGTTTTGGGATGGGAAGGCCCTAAGGACGGCACTGAAGAAGCTGACTAAAAGCTGGTACGATAGAGGCATTGCGCTTCCCGACCTCCAACTCTATTATTGGGCAGCACAGTTAGTAAATGTTAATCAATGGATATACCGTCCTCCAGATGACCCTGCATATGCTCTTGACCGATACCAGACTGATCGATCTGGCTACTTGGGGGCCCTGTACACAAGGGATAAGAAAAATAAGGGGCAATTCTTCGGCCCACCCTACACACATTAGAGATCTGGCGAACAGTGCTTTCTCGCCTTGGCTGGGCTGGCATCCTCACTAAGGCAACACCACTTTGGTATACACAGAAATTGGGCATGCTGTGTTACCAGCCCGGGTTTGATAAGTGGGACCTTATAGGTATCTCAGCAGTAAAAGATCTAGTCAGAAAGGGAGCTATACTTACATTTGAGGACCTCCAGAAACAGTATCACATAGCTCGGGGAGATATGTATGGATACCTGCAAATTCGGCATGTTCATACAGCGGCCTTTTCGTCCTTTGCGGACATACCAGAATCTTCGCCACTCGAGGATAGGCTGATAGATGGGTCCTTAAATTTTTAAGGCAATATCTCTCACATATAAGAAATTATGTAATAATCTCCGGGATACCTTTCCAAGACTCAGGAAGCGGTGGCAGGGTGATTTGGGATTGATTAGTGATGAGGATTGACAGGAGGCCCTTATGTCCTCTCTGGAGGTGACCATTACACTTAAGTTTAGGTTGATCCAATTAAGGATACTACATAGCTCATACGTGACTGGGCAGACACTAGCGAAAATAGGGTCCAGAGCTAACGACCTATGCCTGCGGGGCTGTGGCCAGTAGGCCACATTTTACCACACTCTCTGGAGCTGCCCAAAGATTCGTATCTTATGGGAAAAGGCCTCGGAACATATGCAGACGGCCTTGCATAAGGAGATTGTATTAACACCACAACTGGGATTGTTGAATATCTGGGAGGCGACCGACCTCACGGAAGTGGAAAAGCAAGTCATGACGCTAGGATATACATTAGTTAAACGGGAGGTAGTGAGAGGTTGGGCCGGGGAGTGAGTGCTCATACCACGAGTCTACACATGGGAGAAAGAGCTTGATAGATGCATGCTGGCGGAAACGGAAGTCTTCTTAGCAAGGGGGTGCCCCAAAAAGTGGGATCGGAAATGGTCGCTCTGAAATAAATATCGAGGAGATCCAGTGGTGTCCCCAACGGTGGAATTGGAAATGCATAGACGTACAGAAAGTGCAGATGTGATGTCATGTATATCTTTGTCTCCTGGTTGTCCATATATTCTATTTACGAAAGTCGAAAATGTCGTCGTTTTCTGTATACATGACTGTGATGTTCACCAATAAACACATTTAAATATTTTTTTATTTTTTTAAAAAGCAGTTTGTCGTGCTACTCTAAAACTGACCGGGTGATAAAATAAATCTGATGACTTATTCTTCCTGGTAGCCAATGACTTGCTTGATGCAAAAGAAATGTGTGGAAACTTGAGTTGTTTCCTATTGAAAATTTTCATAAGCTCCAGTTACCACAGAATTATCAACATGTAGCACTTGAGTTTCATGTTTTCCACTTTTAACTTTATCTATCTATGAACCGAACTACCATCTTCCGCCGCACCTTGCGTCTTGGAGGCCACTTGTGCGGTGGTGAGCCGCTAACATTTTCCAAACACACAGCATCTTGCAGTCGCATGGCCAATTATGAGTGCACTCCTGGGTCTTGACAAAGGCGAAGTGCCGAAACGAGCTTTTACTGCTGGCTACCCTGTCAATATATTAATGCTTTCTTAAAGTGCACTCATAATTTGCTACACAACGGCGAGATGGCGTGTGTTTGGTGAATATATATATATCCAAATGTCCTCACACCATAATGGGGCAGAGTGCAGGTCAGCGAGTGTGAGACTCGCTAAATAGTAAACAAAGCAAATCCCAAGCGATATTCAAGATTTAAAAGCCTGCACACAGCGGTGTTGGTTTCAAGTAGGTTTAATGGCAACACGTTTCAACACTTCCGGGTATTCGTCACGACCCAATTACAAACATTGTGCCCAATCTCCCTTAAGAAGTGCATTTTTTTAAATGAATATAGAGAAAATACTTCAAATAAACAGTGGGAGGAAATACAGCAGTGTGCACTATCTCTGTTTCTAATGGCTCACATTTAACAGTACAAGAGTACATTTTAAAAATAATCAGAAAGGCCTTCCTTATTATTTTTAAAATGCACCTTTTAAGGGAGATTGGGCACAGTGTTTGTAATTGGGGTGTGACGAAGACCCTGAAGGGTTGAAACGCGTTGCCATTAAAACTACTTGAAAGCAACACTCTTTGTGCAGACTTTTAAATCTTGGATATCGCTCAGGATGTGCTTTGTTTAAGATATATATCACACACACGTGTGTCATGCCGTGTATATATATATATATATATATATGTATATGTGTATATATATATATATATATATATATATATATATATACACACGTGTGTCATGCCGATGGTTTCCTATCTCTAAACAACTGACCCTTATTCCTGCCACTGTGCTATACTGATGAGAACCATTCTTTAAGTCATTTTAGGTATTGTGTTATCAGAGGCACGGTAATTTTGTTTTTGAACAGGGACAAACAAAACTGTAACACAGCTGAGGGACTGAAGCAGTAGCATAAAGTACTTTATAATAAGAGGCACAACTCCTGGCCTGGCAGCAAACTACTCTAAAAGTTCTGCAGCTAACTGTCTGATGCAGTAGCACAACACACCTTATAACAAGGGTAGGACTATTGAGTTTGTAGCTCCTTAGACCACAAGATCAGACAGAAACATCATTAATAAATAGACAAGCCCTGAAAGACTGAAGGCTTGGGGTCAACTTTATACTAGCAACCCCTGTCATTCAGTCAGCGGAGGATCTGGTCCACGGACCACTGCCAGGCAGTAATGGTCTCCAATCATGACCTGAGATTAGTAACTGCACCAGTGTGGGAACTGTCTTACGTCTATACCCCAGGTGCTATTTTCCCTATTTGGGACATTAAAAAAAGCCCTTACCTGCATGCCCTAATTGGTACCAATTGTTCAAAATAGTCTTGAATCTCTACTTATATGCAAGAAACTGGGGACTGAATGCCTTTTCTCTCCCCCTCCCCCCAAAAGTTGATGATAAATGAGGCATTCGAATAATTACAATGTGGGCACCTACAAAAAGAACTCAATTTCCCAAGTATCGCAGTACTTTTTTGTTTGTTTTAGGAAAAAGTCGAAGAAACTACAGTTGTACATTGCCAACATGTCACGTGGGGACATCTCTGGTCCACGCACAACAAAGGCATCCCCCAGACTCTTAAACGTACCCACTTTCCGCTCCGAACTCACAGTTCGGTCACCACAGTCCGATTGTAGGTGGAAGTACTGGGTGCACCTCCTTGAAGAATTTATGACTACAGAAGTCGTCACCTTGGATCAGACCATGCAGCAAATTACAACCAATGTATGTTGGCTCTAATAAACTGATGATGAAGGTAGGAAAGTCCAGTCTCACCTGGTGAATGGTTATGCACACACAAAGATAGGAATTAGGGATCCCACACACAGCCCTGATTATTTTCCCAGCCAGGTTTATGGCGCAAGAGCGGGTAGAAACATGTTGGCATGCAGGAGGGTGACTGGGCCATTATACCCATAGATCATCCACTATTGTAGGTTTTTAATCTTACTGCAGGTACCACTTAATAACGGAAATTCTGTATGGTTTACCCAAAGGTATTCTTAACTATTTTTAATCTGGATTCCTGTAATGTCCAGAATGAGGTTATATTTAAGAACTCTCTCCTAGGTGAGGTTCAGTGTGCCCTGGTAGTACCATCTTACCAGGGTGGGGTGAGGTCAGTGGTGAAGCATGCCACATAAAATGGGCGAAACCACCTCATCCAATAATATTGGATTGTCTTTAGCCCCTGGTAGGTAAACATGTTTTGACTCGTATAGGGAGTTTACTGTACAATATGTGATGTAACAGAGGAACAAAAAGTCACTGTACTTCCTCCTACCATATACTGTCTGTTTTTGTGATTACTTTAGTTTACAAGAGTAGTTGTGAAGGTTGGATAGGTGGTCTGTTAACCGTTTCTTAACCTGCCCAGTGATGCATGATTAAGAATATGCTAGAATTGCAAAAACAACAGGTGATGGACCGAATGAGGATCAATGCCACACATTCAACCCAGTCAAAAGATCTGGGTCCTAATCCATCATTTTTTTGCACTCCACACCACCCTGGGTTAGACAATGGCGATATGCAAATCAGCTCTGACCCTGTGCCCCATGGGAACAGTCCAGTCCGAACTACAAAAGCCATGTCCTTCCCAGAACGGAATCAAGCATCCGAGGACCGGACCGGTTTCGAGGTAACACCTCTCATCAGCCCGGCTAGCTTGACTCCAGTGGTGTGGAGTGCCTGGGACCCACGTCTGGGCATCCCCAGTACACTTATAGCGGAATTGCAAAAACAACAGGTGATGGACCGAATGAGGATCAATGTCACACATTCAACCCAGTCAAAAGATCTGGCTCCTAATCCATCATTTTTTTTTTCTTTTTTTTTTTGCACTCCACACCACCCTGAGTTAGACAATGGCGATATGCAAATCAGCTCTGACCCTGTGCCCCATGGGAACAGTCCAGTCCGAACTACAAAAGCCATGTCCTTCCCAGAACGGAATCAAGCATCCGAGGACCGGACCGGTTTCGAGGTAACACCTCTCATCAGCCCGGCTAGCTTGACTCCAGTGGTGTGGAGTGCCTGGGACCCACGTCTGGGCATCCGATGGATTTAGGCCCAGATCCTTGTACTGGGGTGAATGTATGACATTGTTCTATATTCTGTCCATCAACTGTGTTTTTTGCAATTTTTACCCAGAGTGTGCTGGGTATACTCAGACGTGAGTCCCAGGCTCTCCACACCACTGGAGTCAAGCTATCCAGGCTGAATGAAGGCTGATGGCCAGAAACCGGTCCTTGGATGCTTGATTCCGGTCTGGGAAAGACATAGCTTGGTAGTTCGGACTGGACTGTTCCCATGGGGCACAGGGTCAGAGCTGATTTGCATATAGCCAGTGTCTAACCCAGGGTGGTGTGGAGTGCATAAAAACGATGGATTTAGGCCCAGATCCTTGTACTGGGGTGAATGTATGACATTGTTCTACATTCTGTCCATCAACTGTGTTTTTTGTAAGAATATGCTAGGGCATGTTGTCAAACTAGTTCATTTCGTAAAGATGTTTTCTGGATGTATTTGCGAAATGTGGTTGACTGAAATGAATGCAGACAAACCTTAAAAAAACTGGCACAATTTTAGTCCTTATTTATAGGTACAGTGGAGTTGTAACCCAGTGGAGTTTCTTATCCTAGATCTCTATTTAAGCTAGTTTTTGGTAAATGTTCTGAAGACCATGTGGTAGCCAAGAACACTTTTAAAGTGTTTTGAGCGTGTCACACCCTTGACCCCATGTTAATCTACAAGGCGACTGAGTGTCAGTAAAGTGATTATCTTTTAGCAGACCTTAGCCAGAGACTCCTTGACAGAATTGTCAATTTCAGGTTGACCAATAAGTGATTCTGAGACACAGGCGATCCCAGTATTCGATACTGCACTTGTTAATGCAAGTATTGGTTTTGAGAGAGATAGAAAGATGGAAAGTGAAAGAATGAGGGAGGAAGTGCAGTAGAAGAGACAGTTAGGGCTGGAGGAAAAACTAGGGTTAGTGAGAGAATAAGGAAGAGGAGAATGAGAGGGTGAATTAAAGAAAGACTTGGAGAATAAGAGGAAACGCAGGGACAAAAACAATTAGAGTTGTAGAATGAAGGAGACAGCGAGGCAGAAAGAGAGTAAGAGAAGAAGAGAGAATGAGCGAGAAAATTAATAATAGCTGATGCGTATCATGCAGAGTATAAAGTTTGATGTTTTTGTACTGTGGCCACCTCCAGGTCATTACAGGCTGTCTTTCCAGTCCTGGACTTGGGTGTGATAACCTAATGCATTGTAGGTGTTGTAGTCTTTCTTTTTTCTCTTCTTCCATTGAACTCTTTTGACTATCTATCTTTCAGAACCATGATTTGCAGATATAAAGTTGAGGATTGGAGACTGAACCTGTAATGAATTGGAGTGAGTTGTTCACCTTTGTATGTAAGGAACGAGGATCAACCGCTATAATGGCAGTATGGGAGAAAATGAATTGTCTGAAGACATTGGAAGAGGCATATGGCAGCAGACTGTGAAAGGATGCGCCTTTGATGCCTTTGGAGTACAGTTGCATCTTTCTATACTCACATCGCTCTGGTGTGCTGCTGTGTGCTCATGGTTCTGGAGTGGCAGTGATGTGCCGGGTCAGGAATCTGAAATATTCTCCCCCGAGTGTGTTACAAAGCACTGCTCTTTTTTTTCTCTCCAGGAAACAAGGGTTTGGAATATTTAGGCAGGAATGTGCTGGAGTTAATTTTTTTTTCTGGGACAGATCACTCTCAGTGACTCTATTTGAAGCGCTCCTTTGACAGGCCCAAAGTAGGATACATTTGTGCTGTTAGCATAACACCACACTGCAAAATACAATTTCGCATCTGCCTGCACTTTAGTAGGCCAATAACCTTTTTTTTAAAGCCAATTCCTCTCTAACACACTGTACTCTTAAAATATTATAGCTTATTCACAGTTGGTCACGAATTATGAAGCGTTATAATACTTTGCTTAGTATTGGTATTGTATATATTTTTTAAGTCTGCTTCTTTGGGAAAGGTACTAATGTTTTACAGTTTTGTTCGGTTTTGTCTTGCCCTAAACCTGTAAAGTAGGTTTCTGCAGCCAGTGCCTCAACAACCTTAACTAAATATTGACCTTATTTTTGGTCTGAAGAATGATATGGCCTAATGGGACCAAAAGAGTTGATTGGCATTTGTGTTTCCGTTCTTTCATAGCTCTTGTTTTTGAGGTTTGTATAGTCTGAAGCCTTGTGTGATATTTAAGCTATTATTGTTCTGTCTACTGAGATAGACATACTTTCATGGCACAAAATTCACAGATTTACTGTCATTGATTTGATCATTTGTCCGCATGTTTATTAATAACTTATGTTAGAAAGAACATGTAGTAAGCCATGCCTAACAATTTGCTTGGAATATGCATGCAAGCCTGTTGTTCCGCTTTCCATCGGACAAAATTTGCCAAAAAGATCTGTTCTCCTTCTGGTTATTTGCTAGAAATAGATCATGCCAGATTTTGTCGTTCACATTTTTTCCGCCTTAGCAAGAGCAAGTTTATATTTTTTTTCTGGTCTACTTAATCTCCTCCCACGCATGTCACGTAACAGCAGCCCTCAATCTAAACAATCTCGATTGAACCATTTCTCCTTTCTAACCACAGAAGGTTGCCTATGTATGGCTAATTTTATAAAATATATTTTGAGGTCCAGCAACAAATCTGTGTGCTGAGAATTGGAGTTTGGGTACCACTAAGATCTTCAAAACAAGACAAAAAAGAAACATCATAAATCGTGGTGTGCAATTTGTTTTTTTTTGACAATACATAGGTCCAAGAAACACTTATACAATTATTAGCTAACAGAGGTTTGGGAACAGCAGAGCAGATTGTAGCGGTATCCCTGCGCAGTGCAACACCAGAAAAGGTTAGGAGAAGGGGATTGTAGTCACTATTGAGCTGGACATACACTTTCTTGTCTTCCAAAAGGTACCATAACCTGACGTCTAAGAAAAGATAATACTTGAATAAAGTCCTCACTTAAAAGTGGGTGCCCTTAGGGAGTCTGATTGGGTTTGACCGTTACAAGCCACGATCCTCCTTTCTACTGTAATTGCCGTTAGCTGGAGGGCAGTGCGAAAAAAATGTGAAGTTGCCTTCCCTCTAACTGGGGAATGCACCACAGTTAGTCTTCAGCTGTAGTAAGATTTATGGAGATGGTTCAAATGTTGTTCTAAAGTCCCCAAACACGGTGATCTTGGCCTGCTGTTGATTTAATTAATTTAGTTAATCTAAAAGCGTTAAGACCGAGGTTTTGCTGCCTGTAGGGACGTTCTAGCATATACATTAAAAATCAATAATTTCAATTGTGAAGGAAATGTAAGCAGCACCCCCATAATGTCAGGTGAGTCTATTGCAACAGGTGAATGGAGGCAATGCAGGTCAGAATAAGGAGCTCTTCCCTGCTTCTCCGTGGGTTGGATTACCACGCTGTATGTTGAAAACCCATTAATGCACATCCTTGTTGTAGCCCAGGTCTCCTGGAACATGCAAAAATCATATTTACTAATATGATAGCCATTCTGAGCCAACTAGTTTAGAGTTAATGCCAGCTAAATTCCATGAGAATAGGGAAATGTTAGAACGAATCACCCACTTGTGCTGGACCAGCTGAGACGCATATAGCTTCAATGGAGGGATGGCAGGTTAAGTTAACTCTGAGATTTCTTGGTGCAAGTCCCAAATTCTCAACAATCTTTGGAGCTTTGGAAGGACCTCTGAAAGTAACAAAAGCCAAAACTGAGCCCTCGCCCTTGTTGCCAGACTCAGCCATGCTTGATAGTCAGTCAATTGAGTTCAGATCAGACAAATCTAGTTGAGCTTCTGGGCAGGGCGTTTTTGGACAAGAGTTAGAAGAATTGTTCACGGTAACAGTTAGACTGCTACAAGTAGGAGGAAGCACTTTCATCCTTATATTAGACGTGTACAGTCCCACTAAGTGAATTGTTTGTACTTCAAGGTTGAAAAGATCATCGACTAAGGAATCTTTGTTAAATGTCACCGAAATAAAATAACAAGAAGAAGCTTCTGTACAGTGGCGTTGAGCAAAAGCAATGCCAGGCCGGACTATAGATAGGGATTTACGTTTGTACCTGAACCTATGGTTTACTTTATTAATCAATGAGTCATTGTCTTCCAATACCCCATAGTTAATTTAGGGACCTGTGTCAGAGAATCCTAAGCATGTTACTTGTGCCTCTATGATGGAAACAGTTCCCAAGAGTTTACGCAATCGAGGAGGATGATGAGGATCATTGGAAGATAGAGGGCATAACTGCATCATTAAAACGAATGTTGTTTTTGATATCCGCTAAATGAGCATGGGGTAATTGCGCACTGTGTAAATGGGCCAGGGGCCTGATCGCCTGAGCTGCCCTTGAGGGTCCTTTAGCTACCGTCTGAAGTAAGTGGATGTTCGAAGAAAAGGACTGTCGACCTTTTGTCCTGTTAGACTTTTGTGGTTTAGAACCGTAAACAGGACATTTTCGTGATAGATAACAAGGGTTTTTGAGATGATTAATACAAGAGTATTGCAGTCCAGCGGACCTCTCATGGAATTTACATTTGCAGCAACATTGATTTTTCTGCATGGTTGTTCATTGTTTGGAGAGCAATGCCGGCTCCTTAGATAAATGGTCTGTGTTTAGATGCAAAGAAGCATAATTAGCAGCAGGTGAGTGCGTCAATGAATTATTAATGCGCTCAACACATTTGCTGATCTTATGTTCAACTGGGGGAATTGATGGCTCAATGGAGGGTGTGCTATGGACAGCCAAGGTTGATCCTGGTGTTGCCAGGAGGGCAAACCTATTAGAGCATGGAATATTTGCTAAAATGTTAATTTCATGTCTGAGAGGAATCTGAGAAGTAATAGATTGTCGTTTATTAGGACTCATGACTCAATGTACCTTGGTCACTAGAGGAACTTGAAGAACTCAGTGATTTTACGAACTGTGTCGCTGGATGGAGGTTCACTATTCAAAACAGAGTTTTTATTTATTTTAAACATGTCCGGCTCTGTAGTTGAATCAGACGTCCTGCTCTTGGGTGGTTAATTAGTCTTTAGGATTGACTATACCTCCTCAGTCAAATGGTCAATATAATCTAAGGTGCTTTTCCTGTTGGATTGTGCTGATGGACTAACTTTCCCTCACACAAGTTTCCTTGTTTTTTTGCGCTAACAGAAGTCTTCGAAATTTCCTGTGCTCTTTGTTTACCCATTCTCATTACAGTGGACTGGAATATAATGAAAGCTAGTACAGTGATTTTACAGGCAAAGAATTTTACTTACTCCTGGCAACCTCGGCGAATAATAATCCCAGTCAGCCTCTTCTGGGCAATAATGGGCTCGTTTTGGCGTGGTCTTCACCAGGGCGCGACACGTGCGCCTCACGCGCTACGGAAGGCGTTCAACAAACCGCAGGTGAAGGGATAGCACTACGGGATGCTGAAGGCGGTTTTATAGGTCCCAAAGAGCCTCACAGCCCATTTTTACCCTGGGCGACGAAGTCCCACCCCAGAGTGTTCAGCAGCCAAATGCAGGGCAGTTGCATGCAGAAGGTGATCAACAAGCCACTGATGAAAGGACCCCAAGGTCTCAATGTCATGTAGAGCCCTGATTAGTTTTAGATTGGTTATAATTTTGACAACCTTCTCCTGGAAAAAATTAGAGATCCTCACTCAGTGTAGCCGACGCTGTAATGGGGCTGTGCGAAGGAAATCGGTTGGAGAAAATACTTAACCGTATTGAAGACATCACATGGGCTATTACCTGCGGAAAATATTTGTTCAGAGAAAAAGGTGTTCTGAGCCTGTTTTATCAATCCGTGATAATGCTTCAATGCAAGCCTATAGATGGATCTCCTTATCCTCTGGCGAATAATGCTGTCTCCACTGCCTTTCCAGATGTTTACAGCATTGCTATATTGCTGCCACTTCTGAAGAAAAGCAAGGGCAAGAAAGTATCTTGGTTGTCCACTACTTTTTTGGGTGGCCACCTTGTTTGCCATCTCTAGAAGCCATGTGTTTGAGGCTAATCTGCCTCCATTTTTCCAGTGACACCATTTCAGCTACCCTAACCTTTGCCCATCCCCTATAATATCTAGGGGTGATTTGAGCATCTTTCCTCAAGTGCCATATCAATTTCCCAAGTGAAATGGATTAGAGTAGTCTGACCATGGAATAGCTTATGCTTTTTGAACTATAACTTCCCTATTTGAGAAAATGGGGTCTAGAATGTCCTCCGTCTGATGAGTCGGACAACTAACACATTGACTCCTCTTTAATTACCGCTTTTCTAGCAAAGTAGTCACTTGCACATCTAAAGTATTATCAGTATGTATACTAAAGTTCCTAAGGAGAATACATTTCGAGGACTGCACTAGATGATACACAATGGCGTAATTGAGAGACTTAAAGTCTCCGGGCTACTCCGGGGGACGATAAACCATTGCCCCTACAAGGGATATTTGTGCTGAGATAGAGCTACAGAAACTTAGGGCTTCAGCGTCTATGCAGTGGGGAGGCAAAAAGGTAGAGCATTTAAGACTATTCTTAAATACAATAGCTACATCGCCCGCTCTGCTGCCTACTCTGTCCATGTGAACCATAGGGTAATTAGCCGGCAAAGCCAGAGCAATATCCGGGGTAGAGGTAGCATTAGTTTGAGTCTCGGTTAACAATAGTAAATCAATCTGTTAATTGCTGAGTAAATCAAGAGCATTGGTCCTTTTTTTTTGTTGACGGGCGTTTAACAGAATTGCCCGAAGGTCAGAATGTGTCCACCTCGGCCCCCCATGCTAACTAGATGCCGCTGTCAGCCTCTTCGAGTTCTCCACGTTCTCCACCAACACTATACTTTTAATATTGGAGCATTTTAATCCCTGTTTAAGTAAAATGGTAGGAAAAAAACACTTGCTGATGTAAGCTGGTCACAGTGTATTTTAATATTCCAAATAGAGCACCCCCATTTGTAAGATTCGGCTCACAAATTCTGTCTTTAGAGTCGCATGACAAGGCATGTTCACTGCCTGTGCTGTAATTAGTGATGAAATAGTGCACGCAACTCAAGATCGAAAAGGAAACTGACAAAGCTTCAGTGACTCAGACAGGATCCCAATAGAGTGGAAATGACACCTTCACTTCCCCAAACAGGAAGTGTCACTCTTGGGTCACTTTTCTGAATAAGCTCATCTCTGTTTCAAAGAATCTGCTAAAGAGAACCGCTGTCACGCCTGAAGCTAAAAGAACTTTACTGGAATGATAGTGGGTGGCTCGAAGTAAAGGCCCCAGAAATGTATCCGTGTCCCTATGGGTCCCCTCGTGTCCTAGGACTACCTCTGAACACAATGTCATATTCAGAGTGATTGTTTTTGGTTATAGTGTAATATTATACCTTCTCGTACAGCATAATATTGACCGTTTGGGCTCTTGGAGCTGTTTGTGTGTATAGGAGCGTCAAAGAGAAGGAGGTCTAGGAGTTTGTGTTCTCTGGGGAAAGAGGAATCTGTGAGAAGTGCAGTAGTCTTGCAGCCATCGGCCTAACCTGAGTGAATGGGGTGAGGGTTGTGTAAAAGTTGTGGTCTTACTTGTGGTGGTACTCCTTTGAGGGCCTGAGTCGGTGTGAGACCGGTATCGCAACTTATCACCTTACTTTTTGTGTGAATATTATGAACTTTAATATGCCCACTGGATTTTTGCTGGTTTTAAGTCTGTCTGAATGTAAAATGTCCGAGCGAACACGAAGGAAAGTTTCAATACTGTTATGGTCACTGGGCTAGGATGATTCATTTCTCTTTCCATTTTATTAATCAGCAGTCATAAACAAACATTCGAAAACGTTGGACTCAGTAAAGACTGCATATCCCATAAGTCTTTACGTTTGAACTGATAACATTCATAACCATAGTACTATATATTTATCCACCAAGGAAAAAAAGTTTCTCTGTGCGATAGTTGTTATCCAATCCATTAGATCAAAAATGTGGTTTCTGTTCCGATCCTAAACAAAAAAACTCACAACAGAATAAACTGATGTGAAATACTTTCATGACGCAGCATTAAAGCACATTAAGGAACAACAGAATTGTAGAAGTTTCACTCAGAACCATAGCATAGTATCATGAACCGAATACTCATCCTCCAGTCAAGAGCTTCATAGTATTGAGAGAGGGTACACTGAATGAGATTGAACAGGAGGGATAATCCGCACCGCCGTGTCCTTGCTAGAATTTAAACTTTCCTTCATGTTAGCTAGGAAATTTTACATTCTCTGTTAGGACGAAAAGCTCAGATTATGCTAGTATATAGTTGGCTGACCACCAGTGATCCCATTCCTGGGACTGGTTTAAAGTAAAACGCCTTAAATGTAGAGTCAGAGGACCAGCCTGCATCTCTGAGAATATCCTCCGAGCGGCCTCCTAAAGAGAAGGGTTTTGACGCCATTGCTTCCTTACCGGAGTGCACTCCAAAAGAGGACATATCAGTGCCTGCTTCTTTTAGGACACATCTCTCCCAACATGCGATAGATAGTAGCTGATGAAACTGAGTTAAATGGTTTCTTGAGAGCTATGAGAAGTTTCACCGGGACGGTGTTCTTCCCTCATGGCCTCATATGTTCTGAAGCACCAAACCACTCAGTTTAGGATGAGAAGGAAAGGCCGGGTAATGAACCATCCTGGAATTGGATTTGGTTCTTCTGAAAATAATGAATGAGCCCCCGTCCGGGGTAAACCTACTTAACGTGATGTCTAGTTCTCACACATCTGACACTCTTCTACAAGAAATCTCAGGCACAGTAAGATTGCTAACTTACCTGACAGTACTCTCTGTGAAAGATATTCATTGTCTTGCCATGACTGCACCAGGCGTGGAACCACTTTAATGGCCTGCAAGGAAGAATAACATGGCTCAGGAGGAGTTGAGAAGTGAATATTTCTCCACAGCCTGCATAATAGGGGATGTTCGCTGGATGGTACATCATGAAACGGCACATGTCCCGCCAAAATAGCACATCTACAGGCATTGAACGTATCGTATGCCAAGCCAGCACGCGCCAACTTTGGCAAAACAATTACGACGGAAACTACATTCACCACCATGGGATCAAGATCCAGTCGCAGACACCAGAGTAACCATCTGTGCCAAGCGGAGCCATATCGCTTGATCTTGGAATCAGCCCATGCTCTTTGATGAGCAGCTCAGCATGTGAAGAAAGGCCTGTGACTTCCCAGCATCCCCCTAATCTTCCATGCCATCAACCTGAGATTGCCCTCTTGAACCAGCTGGTGCAAGTTATCGTGACTGTTGGAAAATGTGGAGTCTGGGGAAGTGTGATTGGAAAGGCCAAAGAAAGTTCCAGAAGAGCTGGATCCCAGACTTAAGATTTTCACAGTGGTGTCACCAGGATCACCTCCACTTACTACTGTCTGACCAGCACTGTGAGTGTAGCAGTCATTGAGAAAAGAGGAAACTTATACCCCCGTATGTGACTCCAATCCTGTAGGAAGGTATCCATCGACTCCACTAGGGTATCAACGCACCAGCTGAAGAAGCGGGGTAGTTGATGATGGAGATGTGATGTGAAGGAGTCCACCTGCCATGGACCCCATCTGTCCATAATCGTCTGAAACAGAATTGAATCCAACTTCCATGCACTGGAGTCCTTCAAATGTCTGGAGTTCCAGTTCGCTGTCTGATTGAGTCAACTTGGTAGGTACTCTGCTGCAACAGATATCTTGTTTAACAGGCAGTGGTTAAAAAAATCCCTGGGCAGTTCCGCCACTGCCTTGTTGCGAGTGCCCCTGAAGCGATTTATGTAACACACTGCTGATATATTGTTCATCTTCAAGAGGATGGAGCAAGAGGTCTTGTTCGCTGCCAGACTTCGCACCAGAAAGGACCTCGCCAGAAGTTCCAAACAGTTGATTTACAGAGCCTTTTAATGTTCTGCCCACGGTCCTACTGTGGTAACAACTCCACAATGTCCTCTCTATTCCTGACTGCTTGCATCCGATTCTATAAACTGGTCCGGGGTCATGCCAAAGATGGCTCTGCCATTTCATACCTGCATTTGGTCGAGCCACCAGTGAATCTCTATCTGAGCCTCTGAAGAAAGACGGATCTCTTGAGCATACATCCATCCCCTTCTGTGCAATGCCTTTAGGCGGTGGAGCGCTCTGTAATGTTACAGCCACTGAAAATTAGCCTGGAAAGACGATGAAAGAAGCCCTACAACCCTGGCTAGATGACGTAGAGATACGTCTTCCCTCACCAATGTCTTGCGCTGCACCCTGCGAATGATGAGCATTGTCCTCTGGGACAGTTTGAGTGATTGAAGTAAAGTATTGATTTCGAAGCCCAAGAAAACCAATTTTGGGGCGGAGACAAATTTAGTTTTTTGAATGTTGATAATAAAACCTAGGTTTCGTAGAAAAGATACTGTCAGTTTGAGTTGATCCACCAGGGTGTCTCTGTATTAATGCTTCAGCAGAATGTCGTCTAAGTTGACTATAAGCCAGACTCTGTACGTTCACAGAGCCACTCAATGCCCGGTTGGGAGTACCTTGGTGAAGCACCATGGCGTAGAAGAGAGACGTGATTTCGAAGATATGTCCCCTCCACTCAAATTGTAGAAAGTATCCTTATGCGGGGGGTGGCGGGGAGTAGTGAACGGTGGATTGGGACGGTGAGGTAAGCACTTCAAATCTAGTGTGACCAACCAATTGTTGGGGAGCAGTGTATCTCAAAGAAGATGGATGCCCTCCACCTTGAAGTGCCAATGCACTGCCCATTTGTTGAACTCTTTCATATTGATTACTGGGGGGAATCTTTTATCAACATTCTTTTTATTGGAATTTTCACCAGCATAACATTACATCATGCATTCCATCCTTCTCTCTCGCATCATAGAGTGTACGGCTATAATAGTTTACAATTGTTCTGTACAGAGAAGGAGAATGCATTCAAATTAAGACAACATTGGAACAGCATCATTGATCATGTTCGGACATTGACCAACAAAAACCCAAATCCCTTAACCCCCCCCCAGACATTACTGGTGCCCGGGGGTTTCGCTGCAGCATGTTTGTGTATGGTTTGTCTGGTCTGTTCTAAGAGCTCTTAGAGGGGTTCCTTTGTATATTCAAAGTTCTTAAAGGTGTCTGCTAGTACGCTTGCCATTCTCTCCATAGTGAGAGCCTGCCATAGACAAGCGTGCCATTGGGTCATGGAGGGTGCCTTCTTCTGCTTCCATGCCACCATCACTGCTGTTTTGGCTGCTCCCAGACACATCCATAGGGTGGTTCTGTCACTAACCGTTTGGTGTTTGAGAGTCTCAGATCTGAGACCCAATAAAGTTGATCCTAGATCGGAGGGGAAGGGGTAACCCAGTATATCCTTAATCTGTGCCAAAAACTCTGACCAGAATGGAAGGATTGTTGGACAGTCCCAGCCGTCTATATTCTGGCACTCGTTTTTAGTAATTCCAAGTTATTCTTTATCTTCGACTCTCTGTCTCGACTAGTATATCTCCAAACCGCCGCCTGTTACAAATCCACGCTCCTCCGCACTCGAGTACAGGTCGCCTGTACTCGGTACGGAGGAGCGTTGAATCAAGAAATCTGGCGTGTGAAGAGTGGATTTGTAACAGGCAGCAGTGTGGAGATCTACTCGGGAGACCGAGAGTCGAAGATAACGGATAACTTGGAATTACTAAAAAATGATTGCCAGAATATAGACGGCTGGGTATACTACATATTGCACCACGCCATAGAAATAAAACTGGAAGATTTGGACGGATACAAATCCACTGTACAGGATTTTATGACATATTCTAGGCTCGTGGGTGACGATACACCTTCTAAGAGGAACACAATAGTAAACTTTGGAGCCCTGAGGAAGCCGGTTGGTTATCGTAACCATGGCGAAACGCGTTGGCATAAGGGATTGAGTTGAGAAAATAAAAAGAAAAAAAGATCAAGAGCCCAATGGATTATTGTTGTGTTCTTTTACTGGATATTGTCTAATTAGATTGTGCTAATTGGTGTGCTCCAAACATTATTGAATTACTGTTCATTCCTAGGATTGTATGTAGGGAAGTGGGGTGTACTCTTCTCTTATATGGTTTGGAAGCACCTAAAGGAACTGTATTCCGGATATTATAACAAGTGTGATTACTATATGAGCGCCAGTGTCTCCTGTACACCCATTGTTAGAGACTTTTTTGTAATGTTTGTTTTTGGCTGCGAAGTAATAAAATGGAAAGGAAATGGATAATCTGAGCCTCCTGTCCTGACATGGAATTCAGTGGGCAAGTATTAATGGTACTCTTTGTGCTCCAAGTCCTAACTCGTAATGGCATGGCAGTCCAGTGCTTAATTTGTAAAATAATGAGCGCCAGTGTCCACAGCAGTGCTTACAAGTCTGTGGCTAGCGCTATTCAATATCAGCTCGCCTAATACCAAGACTGAATCCACTTCTTAATCAATTTTGCAGGTTCCTGTTTTCATCCTTGGTGATAGTTTTCTGTCTTCCTCCTTTTCCCCTTGTGTGTGTTCCCTCTTTTGTTTTTGGTACATGTCTGATACTGAAAAATGAGTGCCAGTCCACAAAATGCAGTGACGCTGGGTGGCCCATCGGCAACCACTGTCTCAGATTAAGTGCTGGCGCAGTCACATGCAAGTATGCGTTAGCACTCCCACTTTGTCTGCTTACCCACCCCAAAACAGTATCTCCATCCTCATGGTGCTCTAGTATCTTGTGTCTGAGCGGTCTAGTGGACAGGTATTGAGGATTCTTGAAGCCGTGAGAAGACATGAGATCAAATAAACAGAGTTTGACAAACAGTATGGCTGGGTTTTAAGGAAGGGGTGTCCGCCTTTTTATTTCTCTCCTATTTTCATGAACACATGGGTAGTTAGGCATGGTGCTTCGGGTGTTGTAACACAGAAGTGAGAGTTTTGAGGAGGGACGTAGGGGGTTGCAGTTACATTCTATGACTTTGACATTAACACTTCAGAATGCGGTTTGTTGGGCGGTAGACCTTCTGTCCTTTAGGTATGTAAGTGTGGTTTAGGTTCTGTTGCTGGGCTGTGATATAGCTTGCGTTAGATGGTCTGACCTTTAACAGGCTTACTAGGTAGTCGTGATTGAGTGACTAGGCTAAGCTCTACAGGCAGTGGTTGAGAGTTGTGAAATGTAATGCCACTCAACATTGAAATAGTCAATAAGTTAACAAATGTGATCGGAAATATCTTTTTTCTGGTTACCTAACTGATGCATTTGAAGATTCAGTAACACATTCAGTGCCTCACATCCCGCTCACCCTTGGTTGTGCCATTGTTTGAGTTGTGAAACTTTCACTTCTGCTCTAACCAAATGTAATGCTGTAAAAGTACTTAAGATAAATACGTATGAGCATTTCTTCAGCATTCATGATTTGGTAACACTGTGAGCGAGCAACAATCAATTTAAATGATGAACCATTTTAGCTAATAAATTAAGGAACTCCTTTGCTCCCGGTCCGTCTACTCTACTGATACTTCATGTCTAATTACTGCGGCTACAAATGATGGACGGTATGCTGACTGACTCCAGCTTTCACCCCCAGGCAGGTGATCTGTGTTAAATCCATCGTTCTTTTTGTCACTACCCCATCCCAGTTTGGACCCAGCCATATGCAAATCAGTCTTGACCCTGCTCCTCATGTGAACAGTTTAGCCTGAACTGCCAAGCCTGGTCCTTCCTGGACCGGAAACAAGCATCCTGGGACCGGTTTCAGGGGTAACACCCCCCCCCCCCCACCAGCATTCTGTCCAACTTTTTTCAACGCAATCTATGCCAACTTGATGCCTAAACCCTTCATCACTTTTTAAAGCAGCTTTATCTGCCCTTGCCTCACTCACACTGGTGTGTAAGTTTATATAATATCTATTTGTGCAAGGACAGGACGTTTCAGGCACTTGTTCTCCTCTGATTATACGATGGCTAACATTTTATGCTATGATTTTGCTATTTTTCTCAAAATGTACTTACAATGACTGAAAGTAGATGGAAAGCCTTAATTCCAGAGCTGGAATGCTCTGCGAGTTTGAACGCTCCTACAAACCTACATGTTTTAAGATTATTTAAGAACTCTTCGCTCTTCCCCTCACTGGTAATGGTTGAAAGTTATTCCTGAAAACAGTTTCCAGCGGGGTAAACAAAGCTGAAGAAGTAGGGAATGGAGTTGCTCCATAGGGAAAATATTGTATCCCTGGAGGAAAAAGAAAAATGTAACCAGTGAGATTTGTAATCGCTCAGTGGATTTTGGCATGTGTGTATATATATTTGTGAATATTTGCTCTTTCGAAAATGAAATTGATATGTTTTCTAGGAGTATGGTTTCCAAGCTTGTTTCTGTACACTGGCGAATAACTGAAAGTTATAATTCTACAACAATGACAGCCCATAGACCTGTGAGTGCACTTTAGTGATTTTTTTTTAATGGAGGCTCTTAATTTCCGTATTGTAATGTTTATTTCGGGTGTAACCACCATCGAACATGTTGATGAATACAATATACATAATGATTCAAATACATTGGAAAGAGTGTAGCTCATAAATCTATCAAATGTAGACAGTAGCACATTAACTCAAAATTCAGTTTTCATTGCAAAAAATTTTCTAGTGTCTAGCGCAGGCTTCTCCAACCAGTAGCTCGCAGTTACTGGTAGTTCTCTAGCTACCTAGAAGTAGCCCTCCCCTGTGTTCAACCCAGCCTACAAAATTATATGGGAGTATTCAAGATAAAAATGTGTGTATATTTTCAGAATTTATAAGCTGATGTTTGGAAAACAATACTTTTCAAAAATAGATCTAAAGCTGATATATTTGAGTGATCATGCAATATTATAAATGAGCCAATTACTTACGTATTCGAACGTCGCGCAGATAACGTATGACCCAGCTTTTTTACCACGCTCACAGATTTAGAAACTTACCATAGGAAAGATAAGCATGATCACCATTCTATATTGCTTATCTTGCCCTTTTGCATTGAAGTTAAATATTGACAGATTTTTTGAATGGCATATCCCGTGTATCTCATCAGAGGTTAATTTTTCAGTACATTCTTGTAACTGACACACATTCCATGGCACCAAGATTTGCTTGTAATATTCACACATTCTTTTTTTTATATTCACCACTCTGTTTTCACTCGTGTAATTTAATTGACAATGATACTGACAGCAGCTCTTCCTGTACCAATGATTGAAATGTCTCATTTTAATGCTTTCAGAATTTAAGTTCCCTGATGAAGGGCAGGCCTGAAATGCATTGGGAAGAAATGTTTGAATAAGTATGCAATATTCACATACTATGAATGCAATAGTATGGAACTGAAAACAAAATATTAATACAATCATATGAAACTACCAACAAAAAGCATTTTGTGAAATGTATTGAAATTCATTAAATAAGTGCCTATTGGGGACGTTACTCTCACGGGAGACAACGCTTGATCTTCAGTTCACTCACGCTCAGGAGGGTTTACCAACAAGGCACCCACAAACAAGTGTTACTTTTGATTACCTCAACAGACCAGGAGTGCGAACATCCACGTTCCAATTGGATTTCACAAATATAACCTTGGTGCCAGAAGCTTGCTGCTATGACTGTCACAAATTACCTCACTATTACCCATGTAGAGGCATTCAAAATTGAAAAAGCATGTTTACATTAGTGCTGGTAACCTTACCTGCTGCACTGAAGTGATCACTGCTGGCAGTCTTCTTGCATGTGGAGCCACTAATATATTCTCATCTCACATGATCATTATTATAGCAGTAATATTATTAGCCTGGGATGATTTGTATTGAACATAGGGGGCTCTAGTTACTGATAAGGTTGGAGACCCCTGGTCTAGTGTGCCAATGCTTAACTTAAGTCTCAAGCACCTAGCAAAATATAAATATATAAACCAGCCAAAGACTGTCTCATTATTGTCTGTTGGGAAAATATTCCTTAACCTCATAGATGCTATTAAACATTCCTCCCCAGTGCTGCGCTGTCCATTGGAACTAGTGCTGAATGGACGTCCAATGGTCGTGCGCAGCACTGGGGAGGTAGTGCTGCCGTCGGCCAATGCACCGAGGCAGCACTTAAGGGGCTAAGGTATCTTAATACTTTATCACAGCCAAGTTCCGACAAATGGGAACTAGCCATTTATTCTAATGTGACCGTGTGTAGGACAAAAGAAAAAAAAGCGTGCATCGGTATCCGCATTCATCTTAAAAATGGGACAAACTTTCGAATAGTCAAGGGTTCGTTCCATTTGCTGCAAAAACAACTGACTGATAAAATCCCAATTTGAAATTTCATAGACTGCGTAGCTGCCTCAAGTGGCTCTATCTGGTCCAAATAAAATTCAAATTCCATTAAATAAAATTCAATCTAAAGAACTTTCAGTCAAAATATCCAAATGTGGATCAGACCACTATATTCCCTGAACATGTTTATGCTATGCTTTTGTAACTCATGTAACTATTCTCCAGCACCTATTTGTCCGTCACCTACACAGCTGGTCTTCTGACATTCTTTTTCTCGTCTCCCCGTATGTGTCTCCTTCCCTTCCCCCCCCCCCCCCTCCTCCCTCTTTTGATCCTTTGATTCAAACTAATGTAACTATATAACTCGTAACTCTCTGTTTCAACTGATGTAAATTACAAAACTGTTTGTACCTACCACGGAGCCTGAGCAACCTTGGCGGATGCCCGTGAAGCTGTCCTATGCAGCTATAGAGGAGTCTGGCCCCTTGGCCGTCACCTACCCAGCTGGTCATCTGACATTGTTTTTCCTAGTCTACCCGTTATGTGTCTCCTTCTCACCCTTCGATCGAACAATGCGACGCCCCCTGGGCGGATACCAAATCTGTTTGTTCCTACCGTGGAGACCGAGCAACCTTGGCCGATGCCCAGTGGAGCTGTCCTATGCAGCTATGAAGGAGTCTGGCCCCTTGGCCGTCACCTACCCAGCCGGTCATCTGACATTGTTTTCCTCTTCTCCCCGTTCGTGTCTCCTTCACTCCCCTTCCCTCTGTGATTCTTTGATTCAAACGGTTGTAACTATGTATCCTGTAACTTGCTGATCCTCATGTAAAGCGTTCTGATAACTCCGGGTCTAGCCAGCGCTATGTAAAACTTTGCAAGTAAAAATAAATAAATAAATGCAGCCACTATTCAGTTTGCACAGAAGCAACTCTTCCCTTGCTAATAGACTTAGGATTATCCCAAACATCATGAAGGTCCAGATTCAAGAACCAGAACTTATTGTGAAGAATCCATGCTAGCTTTCAAGCTTTATCCTTCTTTCTCACTTCAATAAAGGTCTTCTTGTATGGATTTATTCATTTATTGGACCATAGTCTCCATCCGTATAGCAGTGGTTTTATTTTGACTTTGCAGTAGATAAAGGAATGATTTCCTAAATTAATTTTCTACATTTATGAGATTGTTTAAAGTACAGTTACCCTAGACCTCAGCACCATGTAGAGCTGCCTCCACACCGTGGGCACAATATATTTCTAGTACCAGTGATATTGGGCATAAAGTGGAAGCCTGTACCGGAAAATCAATTGACTTTTAGTAATCTGAGGGGAGGACCATGATAATGAATTTGTCAATTGCCACCCCCCCCCCCCAAATAATCAAGATCCCTATTTTAGCCTGCCCCTAAAGGATCTATGTGGATGAAATGCCATAAACTTGGTTTTACTTGGGTTCATTTCAAACCAAACAAATCTGTTGAGCAGTGAAACCCCATTTTTTTCTATTAATAGGGTATCCTCAGCTATAAGGAGGAAAGTAATTTTCTTATCCATTAGCTTTGGAGAATCATTGTCACAGTCCTAGAGCATCTCAATCACCCCATGTATATATAACATGAACAAGGTCGGGGCAACCACATAGCTCTGACAGACCCTCTCTTGATGTTAATTCAGGTTGCAAGTTCATACTTACTCCCCCCTCCCCCCCCCCCAACTAACAAAGGTGTTATTATCTGTGTAAAGTTGCATTATTGGATCATCAAATTTTCCAGCATCTTCATTTTCCTCAGTACCTTCCAGAGCTTTGCTCACAGGACTAAGTCGATTGTAGGCCTTATGTCTACAAATAATACATATAAACAATTGCAGTTGTTGTTGTTGTTATTATTATTATTATTATTATTATTATTATTATCATTATCGTTAGTTTTATATAGCGCTAGCTAGGGAAGGACAATTTTCCGGAGCAGTAATATAAAACCAAGACTGGTTGATGGAGCGTCTATGTGATCTAAACCCGCTTGAATATGGGATAAGTCTTCCATTCCATTAATCTATTCATGCACTTTGGCTAAAATGTGGATAGTATATATTTTGTGTAGATTGTCGATTTGGCATATCATTTATCTCGATCTCCTTTTTTGAAGATTGGATGATCTCTGTCCCTCTCCAGAACTTGGGGATATCAGCACCTCCCGAAATTTCATTGGAAAAGACATTTATATATGGACTTTAGATATCCGGCCCAGATCAATAAAGATCCCCTGAGATCCTGTCCATACCAGGGGCTTAGCCAGCTTGACTCTATGGCTCTTATTGTTTTTTTTAGTGTGAATGAAATTAGAAAATAAGAATCAAGATCAGCCTGAGTGTTCAATCCTAATCCTTTTAATGGTCTCTCTTCTCCCTGGAATCGAGTAGAGTTCTGCAGAGTACTAGTGGCAAATCTTTGGCATGAATAATAAATTCCTCATGCCTACCTGTTTTAGAGCTGCCATGTGTTAAAACAATGGTAGTTAAAAGCATTTAGTGCAAACTTTAGAGTCACTAAGGGCCTGGGGTATATTAGGCTAGTGAATGAACAATAGTCCCTAATGGAGTTAATGAAGCAAGCTATAATCCAAGTCAAATGATATTTAAATGTACAAATAACATAAAAAAAGCAAAAATGTAATGCGCGACTGTGTGGGTGATAGTGATAAACTGTCTTGGTGCTTTTGGAATTGTGTGATAAAAGTGATCAAAGTGTGTATCAAAACAATAAGGCATGGCACTTGAATTATAGTTGAAGAATAGTGTGTGTAATGCACCAAGAGTTTCTAACCCGCAGCTCCGGGGTCAAGGTGTGGGTGGGAAAAATATCCCAATGACTGTAATGAGTGTTGTACTTCCTAGACAGGCAGTCTGGCAATGGAGGATCAGGGAGGCATATTCAACGATGAGCTCATCGCTGTTCTTCATGATTTGCGTTTCCCTGTTGCTTGTGCGTGTTTTTTGCAGTTTTGGGAACATTGTGATTTGAGGGACGTTCTTTTGCACTTCATATGTGACCGAATCCCGTTGCTGATCCTACCTACAAAATGATTGAAACGTAGTTGACTTGTATGCAGCCCCATTCCATTGTATAATGTAATTCACACTTTGAATTTGCTTCTCACTTCAAAGAGCACCAGGCACATTGGTCTTTAGCAGTCACTCCATTGTTTTATTACATTGTTGCTTTTATGCATTTTATTTGTACATTCAATTACCATTTGGCGTTCATAATATTTTGCTTGCATTACACCATTAGGAACCATTATTGGTTGTGCACTAGCCATTTGTAAGAGCATGCCAGAGGATCTAGTATCTACATTTTCATATCTTTTAATAGTTCGCGCCAATCTCTCTTCTCCCAACTATTTTTCATCCATTTTGGACTGCCTTGTATGCTTTTTTCTCTGCAGTGATCTCAGCCCTATTGCATATTTTTTATTGCTAATAGAAATGTAAATGTTGCTTTCTTGCATCTACTATCATACCATGATGCTTCTTTTGATTTGAAATACTGTGGCTTCACACTACTTAGAAGGTCATCTCTTAACACTTTGGACAAAGTAATGTGGATATTTATTATTGGGATTTCTCTCACTGGGATGTTGATGTAGGTTTCAAGAACATCCGCAACAGTAGTATATTGGCAAACACTTCTGGTCCTTTCTCAATTGATGGCCATTTTGCATGTCTTCTTTTGTAAGTAAAGGGACACGGAGGCCTCAGCTAGTTCTTCTCGATTTAGTCTTCATGTTGTGTAATTGTACAGCCCAACTGGGGAAGAATGAAGTTTAACATAAAAAAGATTGAGTCATATGATAGAGGAACAAAAGTGGATATGTCTTATCCAATAAGTTCCTTTGCTTTCCAGTATATCATTAGCCTCTCTTAAATTTGTGGACCATGACCATGTATAACTCCCTACTACCATTTGTGCATGACATATGAACTGCATTACATGCACCAGATTCCTTTTTGTGCTCCACCCAGTATAATTTGACTTTGTATCTCATGTTTAACTGGTCACAGGTTGTGGCAATTCTAGAATTCCTTCTCAATCCTTCAGAGGAAGGTTGAATTTAGACATTTTCAGGAGGTGTATCGCTTTTGTACGATTTTTCAACTCTATTAATGCCATCAACCTTACCTGGCCTAGTTTTTTTTGGATGATTGTTAACATCTATATGAGGGCATCAACTCCAAATCAGAGGCCCATAGTGGAAGACTTCCCTCCATTATATGCCACCTTCACAATAACAGGGCTACCCAGTATTAGCTGGTCAGTTTTGCTAGATAACACCATGACTATTTCTTTTAATTGGCAAATTTCACATCTCATTGAATACATTATACTTGGATGTGCATCATACTATGAGCCTTCTTGGGAGTGGTAGTTTGCTGTGCCACTTTACCTGTTATATCTGTAGGCAAAGTTTCAGCAAATCTAACACTGTTGTTCAGCAACTATAAGAGGGACAAACATATTGTGACAAATTACTTTGGGGGTCAATTTTGGCTGTGAGATTTGTACTCCTGGGATGGATTGTGTGGATAGTAGTGCTATGATAGAGCAGGAAGATCTCTAGATCCTAATGGACCATAGCTTGATTATATCAAATTACCACAGTCTTGGTGGTTTGGTAATACATCCTGTGTGGTTTTCCCTAGGCTGTTCAAAAAGTTGCTTCACACCATAACGTTTTTCCTATTAAAAATACTAGCAACCTTAGGGGTTAATTTGGGTATTTGGAAGTTCATCTAAATGTAAGATCCATTCGACCTTCTCAATGAGGTAGTCGACCAGTTCCAGTGTAGAATTATCATCCACATGTCTCACAGGTTTATTTCTTACAATGCATTGTGGGCACTCGGCTGCTTTCCTTCTCTCCGTTATTGAGGTTCCACTAGGACTAATAACCCTTTGGACCTGTCTCCACAAACTCTACCACTTCCCCCAGTTTCTGTCACTCGCGAACAAGGAGTACACAACCCGTCCCTTGGGAAATGGTGATGTACAGCCACCCATTATAACTAATCTGCTCCCAACATCTGAGGGTTTGACGGATGTCCGTATTAATCAACAAACACAAAAAGCTACAAAGCACATCAAATCATTCATGAACTGAGGTTGCACCATTGTAAATCAGCTGGGGAAGTTCAGTCCAATTGGGGGATAACCTATATGAATAGGACTCTGACAAACTCCAAATATGCCGAACTGTAATCAATTACAAGAGTATGTTGATGCAAGCGTGCAGGATGATCCCGTTTACAGTTGTAATATCATTGAACCTGCATGCATCTGGAGCAAAAAAATAATCGATGGCAGCCCTAAGGGAGGTGGCCTAGCCTTGCTTCTGCCTGCACTCACGGGCCCGTCTTGTGCGTCCTGCACAGGGGTTGTAGTTCTAGTGCTTCGTAGTGCTTGGATGATTCAGTTCCTCCTCCCCTGGTGACAATGGCAACTGGCACCTGCTCCGGACTTGGTGGTTCTTTGGGCATGAAGTCCTCTAAAGCAGAGCAAGTGGCAGGCCCAGGCCCCTAACTTATTTCCATGTTATTCAAGTGGTTTTACGTTGATAAGTGAAAGCTTTTTTTTCTTCTTTTTAATTATGTCATGCATCTAAAACGTTTTCTTAAATAATGACTCTCAAGACCCTTATTTAAATTTGTGTAATAGATCAGCAAAACGATTTTTTCAAATTTGTTTTTTCTAATATTTTATTTTGAAAGCAGACACAATCTTTGCTTTCATTTCGCACACATCGTTGTTTCCCTTCTCTCAATACTGACGCTTTATCACACCAACCCCGTTCCTGTCTAACTGAAGTTGCAGATTGGATGCCAACCAGCTGCCTAAACCTTAATGGTGATAAGATAGCGATTCTAATAGTTGGAAATAATATCTCCTTATAGGACTACCTCACTGGCCCAAGTCCCTAGGAGATATCGCATCTTTCAAGTCAGTAGTAAAAAAGATATCTGCTCAACATCATTGACAGCAAACTTACTATGAAAGCCCAGCCTAAAAAACTGTCATCAACCTGCTTTGGTCTTCTGAGAGCCCCCAGGAAGCTGCTGAGGTGGTTGCCAAGCCCTCTACGAAGAGTGTTTGTTCAGGGTTTGATACTAGCACGGTTGGACCAAGGAAACTCCGCTATATTTAGGTTGTCCGAAATCCATGAAACTCCAAGTGATCAAAATGCTATTGTCCGCATTTTCTTGGAAACCCTAAAGCAGGGGTCTCCAAACCGGTCCTGGAGGGCCGGATCCATGCCAGATTTTTAAAATTACTACATGTATCTCAATGGGGATATCCAAAAAATCTGGAATGGATCCGGCCCTCCAGAACCGGTTTGGAGACCCTTGCCCTAAAGCTTCAGGCAGCTTCTTCTGCATTAACTTCACCACATTGATTGCCGATACAAATAACCACTGGCATAGCCAATAGGTTGCGCTTCTGGGACCTTATAAGTGTTTAGCCATGCAGCACATTATCCTGGGTACTGTACCACCAGGGATTGAAGAGTTATAAAATTACTACACACTAGGTAATGCTGTCTGATTCAGAAATACACGGTTCAAACCTTAAAAGCTCACAGTGTAAGATCACCTTAAGAACACACAAGATGTATTCCCAGAGATTTTGCAAGGCCCAAAAATACAATGGCTTTCCCTTTCAAGATAGCTACTGGTTTACCCCGTTCCTGGCTCTTTAACACAATTAATGACGACCGATTAGCAGCCAAATTAAATATGATGGCATGCTCCGAGAAAGAGGACCCAATATTAGTCTAAGCATAGGCCCCAACAAAAATAAGAAGGCTAGCCAATAGGGGAGCATATTTTGAGTGGCTTCCCCTTGGGTAGCAACTGTGCATGGGCAGTCCACCAGGAGCCAATAGGAAGGTATTGCAGTCAGAGCAACTGCCATGCTGTGGAGGCTGAACGAATAAATTATCTAGAATCAACTCAAAGTAGAGGGGGTTGACTCCCTTGACGCACACTGCACGGACAGACCTTGGTTCATGTCATAGTTCATCTAAAACAAATGACCAAAGTCCATTCATGTTTGTGGCCGAACAATTGAGGGCAATAGACTAAAGCTTACTATTCAGACCCACAAAGGTGGTCCAACTTGCTGCTCAATCTTGATTCAGTCTAGGTTTTGCAAAGACTGTGCAAGGTGAATGTATAAAGCATTCACTCCTTAAGAGCCTCCCCTAATAGAAGTTAACAACCAGAGATCGAAGCTATGTGTAAGCGACCAGCCAGGCCCCGTATTTAGGAGTTTATTCAACAGCAACTAAGGGACTGTAATGAGGAAAAAGGATGTGGCGGTATTTTATTTTAATACAGAGGTAAAAAAGTAAACAAAATTAAGGGAACTGCTTTGATCTGAAAGTCTGGAGCAGATGCATGGACAAGAGTCAAGTATACCTTCTATTTTAATTTTTGGCACATCTGAAACTATGCCGTTTTGCAGAATAACAAGTGATTTTGACTAATGATAATGCAGGCACTACAAGCCTAAAGAGCTTTGTCTGCCAGGTACTTACCTGGTTTCGGGAGAAAAGGAAACGTATGTACACAATGCTTGTCAGGTAAGCTCCTCTCCTCACAGAGTTGATGCCCTCTGCTCCAGAACTTGTAACAGTCTTCACTGAGGTGGAGTGCATACTTCTGAACAGCTGGTCTTTAGCAGCAATTTCACCACTTCCACTGTGACCTAAAGTGTCGTCAGCACTGCAACATCCCAGGACTGAATGGAAGTGGACAACAGGGCATGGCTACAGATACTATGAACAATTACCCCATACTAATAGAATACAGAACATAAAACTTGAGACATGACAGAAGGTCGATATTGTGCTTGTGTTTAATGTTGTAAGAAAAAACTGTATTGTTGCCTTTATTTTAGCGGTTAAAAAATACAAGCACCCTTCACAGTGCCTTAAAGCATTAAAAAAATCTGTTTGTAATCACTTATATAAATATAGAGAGCATGTGGCTTAACTGCTAGAGGAGCAAACTTTGAAGCTGGGTAGCTGGGTTAGTCTTGGTGGGAAGCTATGATTCTGGGCTAATTATTTAATGTTTCCGTACTTGAATGATTCTTTCAGATGGCTAAGTGTTTATCACAGTGACGATCGAACGCACTGTAAACCTGTGCGTTTAGATAGAAAATAGGAAAGGAAGGTTTAGGGCGGATGTGGGGGATCGGCATGGTGAGATTAAGTGTCCCTGCAGGGGCATAGTGAGCACCGTGAGGAGCATTGCCTGATGGAGCACATCCAAACAGAAGGGCAGAGGACGAAAGCCCAGGATAGCAACATTGGGGGGGGTGCAAGCGAGCATGAGATAAATGTGACAGCAGGAGCTCCCAGTAATAACTTCACACCACTGACTGGGTGACCGAAAGCTCGTAAAAAAGATGCGGGGGCTGCGACGGGAAGGAGAGGGACCAGGGGCAAGCAATAAATGGTACAGGATCAATTTAAAGACAAAACGATTGCGCCAAACAAATCATAAATAAACCAAAGAGTTGGGAGACCTGTACCAGGGGCAGTAGTCAGTAAAGTGAAAAGCACACCTAAAGGCGAGACAAATAGCAGTGTTTTACCAGTGAACAGAAAGGATTTTAAAAATGCACACGATGGAACCAATGAAAAAGAATGGTCGTGATGAGAGTTCATAGAGTGAATACAGCAAGTCTCGAAGAAAGTGCATGCGCACTGTCTAGGATTGACCTAAAAAGGATTCAGTTTAAAGCTTTGTGCCTGGCTCACCATGCTCTGTATGGGAAGGGGCCCCAAATTCTCCATCATTTGATTCACTTTTACTGTGCCACAAGATCAAGGAACCTATATTTGCTATTTGTCCCAAGGTTGAATAAGGCCTTAGTGGAGGCGCTTGTTTGCACAGTTGCTTCCCAAATTATGGAATTCCCTTGCTCCGATGCTCAGACAGGATGACAGTTTACTCAGTTTCAGGAACCAGCTGGAAACATACCCATTTGTGTAATTGTTATTTCCTAGGAGTCTAGCATATCTTTTAGCGCTGGGAAGCCTGTCTGGTAGCCATGTGCTTAAGAAATGCTTTTGAATTTAATTGAATTTGCATGTAATAGAGAAGCATTCTATGTAGCACCAAAAATGTTTTAATTTTACAAACGTTTGCACGCTTTTGTTTTGCTGTGAGTAATTGAAACGGAGCTTATGGCTCACTTAATTTCATTAGAAAGCTCACCCCAGTAATAATAGGGAAGGATTTTCTTTAATGAAGAGTATTTAGCTTTTAAAACCACTTATATGGGGGCGTGGCCTAGATGGCACGTGAGAAGACGCTCGGATCTCGAGCTCCCTTCGACGGCTTCTGATCGCACGGCCTGAGGGCCGGTATAGCAACGGTCGGCACTCCAGAGGCGAGTCAAGTGCCCCTAGAACAGCTGACCCCTGTGTGGAGACCGGGATATCCGCGACAGGAGCTTATAGCAGCGTCTGCCAGCCCGGGGACTTTGAGGCCTACGTAGTGGAGGAGCAGGGACCGCGGCTGGCCGATGCGCACTGTTCCGCCGGATTGGGAGCCCAGTTGAGCCTGCCGAGGGAACAGCAGTTCAGCGGCCGATCTTTGTGGCGGTCTCCTGGGGTCTCCCGCGGCGGCAACGGAGGCGCTGCGGGGGATAGCGGAGGAAGCGGCGGAGCAGGATAATCCCGGAACACCTGAGGGGCCGCAAAGACGACGTGGCGGACCCGGAGGCTGTTGCAGCGACCCAGGCTCACACCATCAGGGGAGAGGTCTGCCCGCAGAGACTGGACAGAGGAGGGCGCAGACTGCAATCTCGACGGAAGGGGTAGGACCCGCCCTTTGGCAGCGGCGCGGAAGGCTTACTAGCGACCTAGCGTCAGAGAGGGCCTTGATACAGGAGCAGCGGGAGTGCCAGGAACAAGCAGACGTGCTGGTGTCCGAGGTGAGGAGGCGGGTGGACACGCAGCAGGGCCCTCGCTGCGGGCCCCTGGCAGAATGGGAGTGAAGGGAGACCCTTGGACCCGGGGGTGCCTCGTGATCCATCTAGCGACGCAAGCCCAAGACAATTGCTGGACCCCACTACGGGAGACACACACAAACTTGCCGGGACCATTGTGTCTATGGGTGCAAAAGCGGACTAAGTCTAGGTGACTGCACAGTGCCGGGAGCACTCCGGAGGTAGCCGAGGTGGCCTGCAACCCCCCAGAGGGGGAGAGACACATGCAGTGAGGCACCACACAGGCGATTGACGGCGAGGAAAGGGACCCCTGGCTGATGTGGAACGGGTCCCGTATTGCAGGAGCAATACCCGGGGCGGCGGCCTTATTCGGGGCCCGGGCTATCTACTGGAGCTATCGTTAATCGGACAGGCGCAGTGAGGGGCAGTTGCCTCCGGTCCCCAGGGGCTTTCAGAGGAGCACAGCGAGGAATTGGGGAAGGACCCCTGGCCCGGAGGTCCGAACCTTCGTCGCTGCAGACGAGCGGAGGCCTGCGAGAAAGGCAGAGCTAGAGCAGCAGCGCCGCCATCTTGGGCCGCGGGAGCCGGTGAGAGGCATCGTGGGCCGCAGGGCCGAAGCAGCTGGGAGGTCGGACACAGCTGAGGTGGTGGCCCAGATCCCCACTGATGTACTGACACAGGCAGGTTTGGCGAGTGGTCTCGGAGGAAGGCAGGACAGAGCTTGTACAACCCGGGAGCAGATCGGGGGCCCGGCGAGTTACAGCACATCAACTTTCTGTCACCACCCACAACGTAGGCATTCACGGAGTATCCCTATCCGGTGACTGGTCCAAGTCTCAGGAAGAGGGATCTCAATAAGGGGTCCATATAATATGTCCGGGGCGAGGGCGCGCTAGGACAAACAGTTAAGGACCTGTTCGCGAAGGCCCAGGCGACTCAGTCATCCAAAGATATGGCTACGGCTACCACACGTCCAGCTACGGGCTCGTCGGACGGCTCAGAGCCCATCACGAAAGCCTTCATAGAATCCACTTAACAGCGCTAAGAGACTACATTCACACATTCAAAAAAGAATTCGCTGAAGAACTTAAGGAGGTTCGCAGAGATGTCGATGGGATAGGGGAACGAGTAATGACACTAGAGACAAAGGCTGATGGACACGACACCGACATCGAGGCCCTCCAGCAAGAGATACTGAGGCTCCACGACCAGCAAGTGGACCTACAATCGCATATGGAGGACTTGGAGAACAGATCTCGGCGCCATAACATACGGATACAGGGTGTAAAAACGACAGACGACGCCAAGGACTTATTTGGCTTCACTAAGGAACTTTTTAACCACATCCTGGGTCGTCCACTAGAGTCAGAACTTCAACTCGATAGAGCGCATAGAGTGGGGCCCCCAAGGAACACGTCGAGCCCCCCGCCGGACTTCCTGGTATGTGTGCAAGATTTCCACACCAAAGAAGACCTACTACAGAAAGCTCGACAGCTGCACCCCTTAACCTTCAAGAACCATGCGCCGGTCTTGTTGGCACTTACTCTACAGAAGAGACGATCTTTTAAACCTGTCACATCACATCTCCAACAACACCAAATTCCCTACAGCTGGGGCCATCCCTTTCGCATAGTGTTTAAACTCGACAACAAACTGTACCAGATCCGCTCATTGAGAGAAGCATGCCGCCTGCTAGGAATAGACCCACCCGAGGAGGAGGATAGCTCGCCGGTCCGCACTGGGGGGACAGCGGCCCCGGGCCCCCAGTGGCGTTAGCAGGGCAGGAGACGCCGTATCAAGAAGCCCCCAGCAACGGACATCCAAGATGGGAAGCGCGCCGCAGTTGAGGCAGTCGCCTCAGACTTGTCCTCAACCCATCCCAGTTGACACTCATGACTTCATCATCTGCAGACGCAGGCTGTTCATTTCTTGTGCTGGTCCGTCGGTGGGAAGGAGGAGTATTCCGAGCTGATTGTAACACCCGGAGAGAATACATCTCTGATCGCCCCGAAGGGTGATGGACGTTGTACCTTTGAATTCTTTGAATTTTAGGGGTTTTTGGGGGGAGGGGGAAGAGGGAGTTTTTGGGGTAGTTGGGGAATGGGGGAGGGAAGGTTGTCCAGTGCTCTATATTCGCTTTCCACTCCCAGATTTTACGCTCACACAGGTCTGTGAGGTCCCGCCTCGTCATAACACCTGCACATTTGGCACGCCTCACCAGTCCCCGGATACTAGCTTGATCAAACCTGTTGTAGGCTATGCCTCCATCCACCCTCAAGATTTTGACCCTTAATGTGAGAGGTCTGAATAATCCTGTTAAACGACGAGCAATTCTATCCTGTCTAGAAAATACGCAGGCTGACATAGGCTTATTACAGGAGACTCACTTGTTGGCCCGGGATTGCCATCGGCTGCCCTCGCATAAATTCCAGACGCAGTTCTTCTCTTCTAGCCTGTCTATAAAATGGCTTCTACATTTAGTTCAACACTTTGTAAGATGGACTTGTGTTTGAAAGTTTTTAGTAGACGCCCTGTTTCGTTCGAAGAAATAAAGGACACACAACTCTATGGCATTTGTTATGGCTGAAGATTCGGCGTGGGAGTGTACCGCTCCTCTTTTCTCCCATCTCTATGGTTCTGTTACATCACTCCGAGTGTTAGTGTTGTTGCAGAGTCACCGTGTTTGAGCACAAACGATCCGCTGATCTGGTGGGAGGGCAAACTCGGGCCTCTGCTGATCATCTCGTCCTGTTCTCAGCCCTTTAGACATGTTGTCCACCTCCATGTTAAGTACTGCGCCTCACCCACCACAGGCCAACCAGAGTAAGCAAGGTTTCTGTAGGTATCAGAAGGAGACAGTGCACCCAATCCCCATACCACCAATATTGGAACTTTACAGTGTGTGCCGAAGGGTCAGACTTCACTCTGTATCCTTAGTTTCATTCTATTCCTTTAATTTTGTGCTTTAGGTAGCTGTTCGGTGGTTACTTAACGAGTATTGTGGAGCTGTTTAACATATACTGATGGGTCACGGATTATGGGTAGCAACGCGCTTTATGTAACTGCGCTGAATACCTGGTCATTATCCTTAAAAGGCCCTCAGAGCAGCCTGCATTGTACAATGGAAAAGCCAATCATTTTAAGTGCTGATGTTGTGGGTGCAGTGTAGTAGAAACCAGTACAGTTTGTTAAAATTCTGAGTAGAGTGGTTTCTTGAGCAGGAGAAACTTTTGGTGGTAGTCTATGGATTTGAAGAGTCCTGTCTCCAAAGTTGTGTAGCAGGTTTTGACGTATACCTTGGGGTTGTGTGATTAGATTTTATTTCCATCGGAAGCCTTGAAGTATCTCGAAAGTGGGCGTGTGTGGTCTGGCAACATGAAAATGTAAAAATGTAAAAACAAGTAGGAGGACCCCACTCTACCTTGTAGAGGACGGTGGGGAGAATGTCTTAGGAAAAGAACAAACGTCCGGGTTCGTTGGACAGTCAGGATAGTGTCTTATTTTAGTGTGGAACTAATGGGCATCACTTTTGCAGACTAGGGTGTTTTATACCCTGGGGAAGGCAAAAAATATATATACACACTTTTTAAAAAAATTAAATATAACTAGAAAAACATTTTTTTAAATAAAAATTTTTTTGTTTGAAATATTTTTGGGGAAAGTTGCACATACGTTGATTTGGTAAGATGTACACGAGGAAGTAATAATATCATAAACTATTAATTCAGATATATGAAATCAATCTAATACATTTACTTGCTAAGTGCAGACAAATTTGGCAAGTTTTTGGATTAAAAGCATATCAACACAGACGTTTGGTAACAATATATAAATTTTATTACACATTGCAAAATATAAAAACACATTAAAAACATTTATCAATAGGTATGATCATCACAATGTTATTAAAAAAAAATCACAGAATCAAAAGGTCGACGCGGCGTTTCGGCTTTTTCTAGTATGCCTTCATCAGGACTGATTCTAGACAATTAAAATCATAAAACACAAAGTTACCAAACAAGTAAAAGCATCTAATACATTTTTTGTGTGTGCACTCTTACATCTTAATCCCCTAATTTAGGGTAATATGTTATTTCTCCTAATTTACACACATATCTAGTACGTTCCATTGAACATTGTCTCTTTTGTACAATTCCCCAGTTTTGTAGTTAACAGACTTTTTATACTCCTATCTCTTTTTGCCTTCCCCTTGGACATGTGTACCCTTATTTTAGAAACCCCCATTAATTCCACTACTAAAAGGAAGTACCTCCTATGAATCAGGTGCGTACCTTGTTGATCCAAATGGAATTATTATCCACGTGGATGGAACTTCTTAGTTCTACCAGGAGTCCTTTTTGGGAATTTGGACCGTTGGTACTTTGCTTAACGATTATTCGCAAGGTTGCTCTGTCTCTTAAATAAAGACATACAGATACCTAATGAGTACTGTATTTGACCATGTTTTTATCATGTTTGGGCTGTTTATAGTCTTAGTTTAAAATATTTTTACATACCGAAGTCGTGGGTTAGTTAAATTTCCACTCCTTCAAACTTCGCTTGTATACAAAGTGGTAAGAGATTTAATTCCCTCCTTTGTCTGCCTGTGGGTATAAAAGTACAGATGTGTATCTCCGTTTTTAATAAAAATGTTTCTATTCCATTTCTTATAGGTAAGTAGACACATACCTTGATGAGGCTCTATCTTTGCCGTGTCTTTAACTGCCAGGAGGAGCCACCGTTCTATGTATTAGGAAAATCGTCTGGCACTGTTCTCCCTGTAGGGTTAGTATTGATATTATGGGATATTTTTCTTAAAATTCTTCTCGCCCTCCCTTTCTATTATTATACATTTCCTTCTAATGGCACTCACCGTGGGAGCTGGAGTGCTGATTATGAATCAAAAAACCTCTTTCAATTAGGTAAAGGTAAACCACGATGACATCTTCTTCTGTTTTAGTTGATATCTGTGGGGGTTATTTGTCAAGCATTATAATTTTATTTACAGAAAAACATGTTCTATTCTTTATCTTAAAATCTAAAATCTAATTTTAAAAGCATCCCAAAATATTCTTACTGTTCCTGTTTTTACTATATGTTCAGGGAATTTTACTCTGTACATTTAGACCTTTCATGTCATAGCCTATGCCTTGGTCTATTTATTTATTTTTTGTGTTCAAATCATTTTTATTAAGCAAAAACAAAGATTAAATCAGCAATAAGGCATCATCATTATACAGACATAGTGGAATAGTGCCGAAATCAGTCATGGGTAATAGAACATATAAAATAAAATATGAATAAGCAAATAGATGAATAATGAATAAGTGGATAAATGAATAAATAAATGGATAAACGAATAAATAAATAAATCAGACTGAAAACTAAAGTACAACATCATATCAGGTGAGTTAGTAATCACTGCGCCTTTTTCATAGATGAGGTGAACAAGATATAGGAATTTTAGAAACAGTAATCAATCAGTCAGCATCACATTATCATCAATGCATACAATTCCGTAGAAGTTTCCATCTATAGCCAGTCATGAAACTTCCTGTAGTTCCTCGTCGTCCTCCCTGTACATTACGACTCTGGTTATCAAGCCCAATCTGTGTAAGGTTTACCCCATGGAATAACTGAACATAAGCCCTCGGGCAGTACTCTACGGTGGGTCGAAGGTGAAAGAGGAGGAGGCCTGGTCCAGGGAGTACCACAACTTGTTGTTGCTGACCTGCCATGGCGATGTGTGTAGTGCAGGGTTGTCAATGCCCCTAATGCAGGACAGCCACTCTCTCCAAGCATTGAAAGAGACTTCTGTCGCTGATTTCCAATTGCATAGAACCACCTTGCATGCTAGTGTTAGTAAGAGATCTAGAAGCTGGCGGTCATGGTCACCCTTTATTCTCGGATCTATTGCTCCCAGAATAATATAAGAGAATTCCCTTGCGGGTTGTGTCCCAAGTACGTGACCAACATAATCAAAGATCTTGGACCAATATGTGTGGAGTAAGGGGCAGTTAAATAACATATGTGGGAGATCACCAACATCCAAAGAGCAGTTCCAGCACGTTGGTGTATCTCGTAGGCCAACCTTATGCAGTCTCTGTGGGGTCCAGAACGTCCTGTTGAGTATCATATACTTTGTTTGCGACAGTATTGGGGAAACCTTGTGTGTGAGCGCCGATGCATGTATCTTGTTCCAATCTATGTTTATACCAGTGTTGTTCGTTTCAGCTTCCCATTTGAGTTCATTACGCCTCATTGATTTGTTAGGTGAAGGTGCAAGTAGTTTGTATATTTTGGAGACAAAGTGTCCGGAGGATTGGAAGTGCGGAAGCATGGATGTTAGCCACGGTGTTGCTGGCTTGAAGGTACGTGTGGACAGAGCTGATTTTATCTTTAGGAAGGCGTAGAAGTCAATCGGAGATAGGGAGTGTTTAGCTTGTAGGGCAGAGAAGGGCAATGGCATATTGTTGTCATAGAGATCTGCAATTATGTTAATACCGTTATCAGACCAGTGGTCCCATATGGGGGGCGAGCCATTTATTTTAATCGATGGGTTGCGCCATAAGGATGCAGAGGTTGATTTATTGATTTGCAGACCATTCTTATGGAGCTGGTCCAATCTCAAAAGTGCTCTCTTGGTATTGAGCATGATGTATTTAGAGTGCGTGAGGTGTGAGAGGTCCATTGTGAGCACTGCGGAAAGCGGGGCCTTACCTATAATGGATTTCTCGATATTGATCCATAAAGCTGTGTATGTAGGATCTGCAGCAAACCAGGAAGCACCTTGTCTGCAGAGGAAGGCGGTTTGGTAATTCCTGAAGTTGGGTAAACCTATACCACCTTTCAGTTTTGAGAGTTGCAATTTTTTCATGGCAATTCTCGGTTTCTTCCCTTTCCACAGGAATTCCGTGAACGTCTTCTCTATTTTGTGCAGGAAATCCTCAGTGAAGGACATGGGAAGCATACATGCCATATAGTTAACCAGGGGGCTAATCATCATCTTTAGTGTCTCTGCTCTACCCCACCACGAGAGAAATTTCGGCGACCAACCATCTAACAGTTTTTGTATCTTCTTATATAATATATCTTCATTGATTTTCAAGGTGGTGATCAAATCCCTCTCAAATTCCAAACCTAGATATTTAAAACTCTTCTGCTGCCATGTAAGTCCAGAGTCACCCAGTATACTTTTGCTACCCAGGTTATTTAGTAATTTCACCTCTGTTTTATCTTTGTTTAGGGAGTAACCGGACACACTCGAGAATTCTTCAATTGTAGTGAGCAAGGCGGGTATAGCTTTATCAGCCTCCTCACTCAGGACCAGTACATCATCGGCGTAGGCCGTGAGTTTGATTGTGCAGTCTGTGAATGGAATCCCTTTAATCTCTGGGTTTTCCCGTATATAAAACAGGAAGGGTTCGATTGCCAGAAGGAACAAGGCTGGGGACAGGGGGCAACCTTGCCTAGTACCTTGCTCCAGGTTGAAAGGGGGGGAAAAAGCGCCACCAGCTCTCACTCTAGCGGAGGGACAGGCATAGAGGGACATGACTAGTTTAGTAAATAGGGGGCCTAGGTCGACTTTATGTAATACCGCACTCAGGTATGTCCAGTCCACTTTGTCGAATGCTTTCTCAGCGTCCAGTGTAATCGCTACGGTGGGCGTTGGTAAAAGCCTTGCCTTTTCAATGACGTGAGCCAGAGTTCTGGTATTATCGCTCGACAACCTGTTTTTCAGGAATCCCGCTTGCGACGGATGTATTAAGGACGGCAAGACCTTCTGGATGCGTTTAGCTAGAATCGAGGCAAGGAGCTTGCAGTCTAAGTTTATCAGTGAAATGGGCCTGTAGTTTTTAGGGAGTTAAGCGTCCTTGCCTTCTTTGGGTATTACGGCAATCACTGCTTCAGCCATGGTGCCTTTGACCTCCCCCGTAGTACTTATTTCCTGGAAGACCTCCAGTAGCGGAGTGGCAAGAACATGTGCAAAAGTCTTATAAAATGATGCCGTGTAGCCATCTGGGCCTGGGGCTTTCCCCTTTTTGAGGGATTTAATTGCGGTAACAACCTCATGTTCAGACAGGGGCACGTTCAAGGATTCCTTTTCTACTGGTGGAAGTGTACAATTTGAGAGATACTTCTCCATTTTTTCTTTGTCAACGTGTATGTTTTTGGCGTAAAGCTTCTCATAGAAGCCCTTGAAGATGTTTGCGATTTTATTTGGATCAGAGCTAGGAGTGCCCTTTTAATCTATCAGAGAAGTAATTGCATTCTTTTGGATTTTAAATTTGAGATATGCCGCGAGCCCTTTCCCTGCCTTGTTAGATTCACAAATTTTAAAGCGTTTCCTCCTATCTAGCCAGATGCCTGCTTTCTCGCTTATAAGTTTGTTATAGGTGTATTTTCGGTTAGACAGCTCAGTCAGAGTTTCAGGGTTCCTATCATTCAGGTATCTGCGCTGCAGTTGTGAGATGTCTTTTTCTAATTGTAGTAGGGCTGCGGTGCGATTTTTGTTAATAGCAGAGGAAATTTTTATAATTAATGCCCGTTTGGTGGATTTCAGCGCCTCCCACCGTATGGTGTCTGACGTGTCCCCTTTTTTGTTCGTCAATAAGAAATCTGTAATGGCGTTGTCAATGGTTTCTTTGTGTTTTGTGTCGTTGAGAATTGTGTCATTAAATCTCCACATGGACTGACGAGTAGTTGGCTTAACATTAGATAGTGTGAGAGAAATGCAGGAATGATCAGAGACTAATCTGGGAGCAATGTCAGAGTCCTCGACTCTGGCCACCGCGTTTTTAGATATAAGTATGTAGTCAATTCTCGAGAACGAGTCATGAGGCGGGGAATAAAAAGAATAGTCTCTACCATCAGGATGTAATAAGCGCCATGTATCTATCATATGAAACCTATTGCATAGTGTCATGAACGCTTTGTGGGCCTTACCTGGGCGAAAAATACATTTGGAGTCTCTATCTATTATCGGGTCAAACGGGAGATTGAAGTCACCTGCTAGGACATGCACTGCTGTGTCTGGAATGGAGTTGATTTGTTTCGTGAGGCCTAGCCAGAAGGAAGGGTCATGTACATTGGGGGCATATATTGTTGTGATGAAGAATTCAGTGTCATCTTTAAGTAGTTTCGCCGAAACCCACCTGCCCTTCGTGTCTGATGTAGAGGAGATCACCTCAACATTTGCAGATTTTGCTATAAGCATCACCACCCCATTTTTCTTCGAGATTGCTTCCGAGCCTATTACCTCATTGTAGTATTTGTTGCGTAGAGTGTGAAATTGCTTCATGTCCAACTTAGTCTCCTGTAACAGGGCTATGTCTCCACGTTGCCTACGTAAATAATCAAGTATCTTCTGTCGTTTCACTGGTTGGTTAAGGCCTTTCACATTCAGCGACAGTATTTTCAGGTTGGTTATAGTGGTTGTTCCTATTGGAGTATCTATAGCAGAAGCCATCAATTTGCTGAGGTCTGATATTGTCTCATGACACATCTATATGCATGGGATTCAGACAGTAAAGAGAGCATTGGACATTTGTCAATATCTGCAGTAGCATAGTTTGTATTGATTGCAGGGTTAGAACTATATGCACAAAATGCAGGGATTTGAGCGATAGAGTGCAAACTTCGGAACGCAGTGTGATGCGATGGATGCAAAGTGGGATGCAAGATGTGATGCAGAGTAGAAAAAACAACAAAACAGAGCAAAATACAAAAAATACAAAAAGTGAAACCAATCCCCCCCCCCCTTCTCCCTACCAACCTCCCTCCACCCTCCTCCCTCTCCCACAGCCCACCCCTCCCTCCCCAGTAGTAGAAAAGAAACATGGCGACTCGGGAAAGACGACCTCGAGACCGCCTCCGTACAGCCTATCTATAACTATTAATCCTTGGGGCTGCAACCCCAGATTACTGAAACAGTGAAACATGAATGAAGGCATCGAGAAACAGCAATGCTTTAACATTGAACTCAGCAGAGAGCTATCACATTAATTGTGTATGCGTGAACAAAGCACATCAGATTAACAGCAAAAGCCTCACTTACTAAGGCTTTAGCGTAGTACATTATTTAAGGCATTATTTAAGGCATCGGAGTGTTATTGTGGTATCCTAGATAAGAAGGTGCACAAGAACTCACAGAACAGAACAGAACATAGCATAGTATGTGAACAAATCTATTCGTGGCCAGCAGCCACGTGTCACATTCGTCCAGATCCAGTCTTACTCAGTTTCAGCCAGAGTAGGTGCATTATGCGGGGCTAGGAGCAGTAGAGTAGCAGCACCGTCAGGCACAAGAAACTCATCCCAGGCCGGATGATGAGGCCCCTTGTTGAGTTGAGGGGGAGACCTCCATGTTGCCATCTCCGTGGCTGGAGATGTGTTGTCTCAGTTTTCGCGGGTCAGAGAACACATGGGTCATGCCTTGTATTGTTACTTTAAACTTCGTTGGACCTATAAAGCCATACATGTAACCAAGTGTCTTCAGCTGTGGTCTTAATGCAAGGAACGCTTTCCTGATGTCCATAGTTTCTTTGCTAAAATCCTGTGAGATGAAGATTTTGTGGCCTTTCCATAGCACATGGTTATGCTTGCGGACGAAGGTGAGTATTTGCTCTGTGTGTTGGTATCTTAGTGGTTTGCATACAATCGCTCTCGGTCCCTTCTGTTCTTTGGTAATTCGTCCTGGAACTCTATGAGCTCTATCGAACTCCAGTGGCTGAGAGAAGGTTAGATTTGTGGCCTGCATAAACCACTGTTCAAGGAACGGTATGCAAGAGCCATGGGACTCCTCTGATTTTTCTGGCATACCAAAAATTCTCAGGTTCCCCCTTCTATTTCTATCTTCCAACTCCGCAACCTTCCTTACAAGCTGCTCAGAACACAGGGAGAGATTCTTGATGGCTCCACATGTTTTGTTCTCAGAGTCTTCAAGTTTACTTATCCTGCACTCTGATTCCGTTAGTCTCGTGTTAATGACTTTGATGTCCTGGCGGATTGCGACAACATCCTCTTTGGTGGATTTGGCTAAGTCTCTGACTTCTTCTAATCTGCTCAGTATTGTTTCCATAGCATCTGCCATACCCTTATTTCCTTTGACCGGCGTCGGCGGGTCAGATTTCAGGCGCTTTGAATTTTTACCATTTTCTTTGTCTCCCATTGTTAATTTGTTCACTGCAATTCGGGTTTGTCTAGCTGTCTGCCGCCACTGTACGTCTCCGAGCTCACCTATGACGCAGTTATCAAATTATTTCAATCTTGGCAATGATCTGGCGCTCACCAACCTCACTAGACTCACAGTACCAGAACTGGGTTGAGTAATGACAATGCAGGGCAGCACCTTATATCAGCACCTTATATCTTATATCTACTCCTGCTTTTATCCTTCCATCCCTGTGGTTTATGAATAGCGAATTGCCAATGAGGAACATGTACACATCACCAGCAGTATCACTGTAGCCGATCACTCCATATGCATTCAATTACAATAGCTGCCATTTTACATCATGCATTATATGTGTTTACTCCTTGTAAATATCGAGTTCAAATGGCTTCCACGTTGAATCAGTTAGCATTATTCACAGCATCACAGCGCTCATTACATATGGGTGTTGCAGAGTCATAGTGCCTTAGTTTTGATGACACAATGGAGTCTCTTAACTGTCCCAGTAATGCCTCGAATTTGCCCCTGCCGGTTCAATACTAGCCAGTGCCATGCAGTTCTGCTGTTCTACCAACGTGTTGTAGCTCAAATACTCAATGCAAATACTCAATACATTCTGGTTTCTATGGGCGTTCGTACCATTGCACTCGAGTATAGATTTATTCACAGGCAGTGAGCATGGGTACAGTGATCATGGCTTGAAGAGTTCAGACTGGTTCAGGCGCGGTTAATACGTGCAGGGGAGCCGCCATTTTCGATAGCGTTTCTTCGCGCCTAATTTCAGATAAATGTCTTGCATAAAATCACATTTATCAGTACCTCATCTGCGAGGTCTGTTTACTCACGGCCCCGGTGTCACCGGTCGTCAGTCCGCCTCCGTGGATCCTCGCGTGTGGACAGTCATGTCGGCTCGTCTCTGCCCAGTCGGAGCTCCGGGAGATCGCGTGGACGTTACCCGGAAACGGGCTCCGCAGTGCAGCTCAGGTTCCTCCGGTCGGGGGTAGAACAGCAAATTATGCATGTTTGCTTCGGCGGATTTGCCTCAGATTTTCCCCATCGCTGGATACAGTGCTTCGACAGGCAGGCCCTCGTTTTTGGTCGCAGGCGGAGTCGGGTTGCAGCTTTTTCGGCTCACTGAGTTACGGCTGCATGGAGGAGGAAAAAGTTATGCCGCCATTTCTCCGGCGTCCAAGCCACGCCCCCGCCTTGGTCTATTTATAAAGTTTAATTGAACATTCAGCCTCTCTAATAGAAGCCCGAACTCTATTTGTGCCTCTTACCGGTATATTAGCAGTCGGCCTCCCTGCTCCTTCCTTCCTGGCAGTTCGTCCTTGTGATCACCGCACGGCGTTCTGTTGAAATGAGCAGACCGAGTAATGCGGTAGCTTAAATAGTAGTTCTCAACTGATTGGGCGCCCAATTCTTGTTATTTTGATTGGTTGATTCCTATTGGTTAAACTTTTCCCTCTAAGTGGACGCGGTGGCTATGGCGACCGCAAACTCGTTCTGATTTGCCTGTTTCGAGAGCCTATTGAGTAAGGAAACGGGGACGCGTTACTATAGTAACGTTGTAACTCCGTTGTTAGGATTGTCCCGCAATTTATTAATGTTCGGGCCATTTGCACAAGGAACGGTTTTATAATTAGAACGTTATCCTTCTATGAGCGCCTGTATGTAGCTACTAAATTGCCTTATTACTGTTGTAAGAGTTGCATCGACGGACTGTTATTTTTGATAGCACTCTCTTCAATGGCTACCTCTGTATTATAAGGCCACCCCCTATTGGTTGAACTGCAACCGGACCTGTGTTTCTGGCTATGTTGCCGCGTTGCTACGGTGACGATGATACTACGTTATTATAGCGCCTAAAGTCACCGTGTCTGGTGACGATATTCCTTCGTTGTTATAGAATATCCCGCCTGATGTTACCGCATTCACATGTATTGGGATTGGAACAGAGGGGCGGAATTATTAGTAAACCGATTGTCTAGTTGGGTGCCTCTTCGTTTGTTTGTTTGCATAGCCACGCTAGCGGGCTGCCGTTTTTATGATAGTTTTACCCCAATTGGTGAGACCTTGTTTTTCGGCCACCCACTATTGGTTGGGCTGCAGCCGGATATGTGTCCCCGGTTGTATTACCAATATTTATACAAATTATTCATTTTCAATGACAGGATTACCCTGTTCATTGTTTTAAATCTTTGTCTGGCAACATGAGACAGCAACATTTTAATCTTTAGTTAGTTTTACAATTTGTATGCCCACTGCACACACTTTGAAAGCAAAAACAGTCTATTGATGTGTTTTGATTATATTCAAATATTTGTTTCCACCCAACTTCAAAATTACAAATAAAATGTTTGCTTCGTTTGTACTAATTCTGCTATATTTTGAAATATCAGCCCACTATTTTTTTTATATGCTGGAAAAAACAATGCCTTTTATTTATTTTTTTGGTTTTTAAAACCTAAATAAAGGCATTGTCATTTACAATGCCAATAGCTTAAACTATTGCAAATACGAGACCTATTGCTTTACAAATGCTTGAAGGCAACGCTGAGTTGCCCCCTTCTGGCCCCTGAAGAGCTCCCCATTTGCTACGAGTTAAATAAACAAGCCGGTGGTCACAACTGCGCAGGAGAGACCCTCTGCCCTGCTGCAGTAAGAGGAACTCATTAAAAAAATAGTGCGTACAGACTAAAGAAGACGTACTGTGTAACAGGCGTAGTAAATGAGCCAGTCCTCATGGGAGGTTAACAATGAAGACAAGGCAGTACTAAGGAGCGAATAAGAAGCCTAATAACAAAATCAGAAGGCAACTTTTAAGAAGGAGAATGACACAAGCCAACGACGAATATGGGTGGAAAGTGGGTGGGGCTTCAAGTACATACTCCAGTACAGCATGGCTAACAGAGCAGTGCTTGCGCTGCCCAGGTTCGACCTAAAAAAGAATGTGAGCTTGTTTGCCTTGTCCTTCTCCGTCTCTCTCACCCCTTTTCCCATCACTTCAGCATTCTCCTAATGGTCACTCTCATAGCTGCCTCCCCTTCATGCTGTGCCTCGAGGCACTCGCTGTTCCCGTGCTTGCATGATTAAACGAATGTTGAGCTTTCATTTGTTTGTCAAGTGAGGGTTTTACAAACACAGGTGCACACGAGCCAAGCGCTGCAAATGTTTACCATGTAAATTATACACCAAGAGTATGTAAAATATGGCAAAGTCTCGTCCAAAGTCAAACAAGTGTATTTCTTTAACATGTCAAAACGCTTTTCTTAAATCACATCTACTTTCCACTGTGCCCCTGATGTGTCCCGTTCATGTGATCCCGCCCTCTGTTCTCCACTCACCACATAATTCAACTCAACAACCCAATTACACAACACCCCACATACATCCAATCCACACCACAGAATTCCACATCATGCCACAAAATTCCGCACCACACCACATAATTAGACTTTACTACATACCACAACACTAAATACCATTTCACATAATTACCCTCCATAACACATACTCCCACTCCATATAATTTCAGTTCACTCATTATCACATATATACTATCCATATAATTCCACTGAACACCATGCCACATAATTTCACTACACTACACAAATCCACTCCACACCACACAATTCCACAGTTTCACAAGTAGCAATTCCAATCCAACCCTCAAAATTCCAATACACACCACATATATAAACTCCATAACACATAGGTAAAAAGACATTGTCACTTACAACACCAATAGTTCTAACTGAAGCAAATGCGAGACCTATTGCATTTCCAATGCTTGTTTAAGCTTGGTGACTGCTTGTCTCCTATAATGTGTGCGAGCCTCAACTTCTTTTATTATTGCCTGCCAGCTTGTCTGCTTCCGTCACAGTCTCTGTGCCATCTTGATGACGTTCGTGGGAGCTTTAAGAACGGACAGCGAAGCGCTATGCTTGCTTTCATTAGCCCAGACAAGTCAGCCCAGTCTTCCATGTAGCCCAAATCTGCCTACCCATTACCTGAGACACAGCACTACTTATTTCCTGTAACTCCCTCGGACCGGCTCAGTGTTGTCTCCCTCGAGTTGTGAAGTTTGAAGCAGTTCGGAGAAGTCCCGGAGACCAAAATTCTACGTCATCTCTTCGATTCATTAGCACTCGGACAGGAAAGATGGAGTCACATATTGGAGCTGGCAGAGTCTTTCTTTGGTTAACGAAGACCAACAAAATAGTCAACTGACTGGAGGCAACATTGTGGATGTTCTTACTAAGGCATGAGGGGATGTAATCTGGGGGTGCAGACATGCCTGAGAAAAAGGCTCCTTTCCTGTAACCTGCAAACATAGATTTCTGTAAAGCTCGAAAAGACGTAGAAGCTTCGATAGTAACTTGTAGACCTATTTTCCATTGATGCAGAATTCCTAACTGCCCATACTATCCGACTGCCTCTGGGCCACCTTCCTATTACCCATAGGATGAAGTGCGCCTGCGCTTCCTCCATCTGGTGTTTACCTTCCCAGACAGACGGAACTTTTTTTGCCTCTAATGAAGTTAATTCCTATTAAACTGTGTTTGAAAGCGATAGAGCGTGGAGCTCTGCATACTAGAATATTGATGTGTTGATTTAAATAGAATACTCCTGTTATTCTTCGCTTCCAACTCCCAAAGTCATACCCATTATGAGCAGTTTCCCCTTGTTAGGTTACAGGTCGCTAAATATTTTATTCATTTTTGGCAACTCTATCTCTACAAGCACACCTTCAAAGCGCAGTCTCTTTGCTTTAGAAACCTTATTGAGAGGAGGACTTTGTTTTTTTAATTATTTACACACCACCACCACCTGCCTTGAAACGCAACAAATATATGTACCGCATTAAGTTCACTTTCCCAATAATTCTCATGGACGTCAGTGCTTTAAAGGGTCCAATACCGTCTGGTACGCAGTACCAGCACTTTCCTATTTTGAGAGGGAGGGTACCTGCACTTCTCACGCGAGACGTAATACGTTTAATTGGAGAGTACCTGCACTTCTCAGAAACAAGCAGGTACTCTGATACAGAGTACCTGAACTTCTATTTTTCCATTTCAAGTACTGATGGACGTGCGTTGAATAAACACATTTTGGGATGCAGCTGGGCAGCATGCGTGAGCCAGTGGATGGGTAAACATCAGGTTTGGCTCGACACATTTTCAGGATGCTCTATTCATTTTAGCCAAGAGCGAGTTCATGGAGTTAGGTGAAATCGAGATGTTCACAATGACCTACTAACAACATCAGGGTAGTATCAGTTCACCCCCCACGGAGACATTCACCGGGGTACGCCGCCGTGCACATATAACAGAATTGCGTTGATGAGAAGGGACGTAGGTACCTGCACGAGTTTCGTGGAAGCTCACAATAGAACCGTACTCGCAAAGAAGCTCTCTTTGCGTTATCGCGATAACTCGCAATAAAGCAAACATCTAGAGATCCCCAACAGCAGCCACATGAAGCAATGTATGTTGTAATATAAATGCGTTATGTTAAAACGTATTTTCATGTAATCCCTGCTTCCCTCATGCTGATTATTTCAATCTTATCAATACTACGATGGCAAACTTGATCGTGGAAATGTTGCGCTGTTTGGCTTCGCGTGGGTTAGTGCAAGAAATATATGAGCCTTACTGTTGTGTGCTGGCTGCCCCCCTCATCTAGTTGAGCGGGGACGGCGAGCTAGGATTACATACCAGCTTTAGGATTACGTACCAGCTTTACAATAAGTATTTTCAGTATGTATAGTTTTGTTAGTTTTAAACAGTTTCTGATGCCTTCCTATCCCTCAGCCACAGCAGGGTTTTATTTCAAAAGGCTTTCCATGTTTTGTGTTTTACACTTAGGCAGGTACACCGGGCAGTAGCTTTGGGGTTTACATGAGTCCTTTCTTAGGTCATGGTTTGCTAAAGACAGCTTGGACATTCAGAAAGCTTGACCTAGGAATGCTTGCCGCCCGTTGCTTGCCATTGTTTATATGGTTTCCAACTCCCATTTCCTGACTTTCTATATGCTGGCGTTATTTGCTTCAGGCTGTCCAGCTTGAGTTTGTCCCTCCTGTTGCCCAAAATGTGTTTACTGTATTCTTCCACGAACTCGCTTTCTGTGAACAGGCATTTAATTCATGTACTTATTTTGACACATTTGCTGTGCATTCAAAGAGGTGAAATGTCAAGCTCTCTCTTCCAGGGAGATTAGCGTTTACTTTTCTTTCTCTGACTTCAAAGTGAGGGATTTGTGTGACAACCTCCCGAGTATCCATTTAAGAGGAGAGGGTGTAGAATGTTTTTTTTTTTCCAGCATATACAAAAAAATAGCGTGCTGATATTTCAGAATATAGCAGAATTAGTTCAAACGAAGCACATTTTTTTTGTAATTTTGAAGTGTGATGGAAACAAATATTTGAATATGATCAAAACACATCAATACACTAGGTAATGCCATTTGTACACATAATTTCTGTGCAGTAAAACTGCATTTCCGTGAAAATGTAATGGCCATTTCTTTTGAAAATATGTAATGGCAGTGCGCTACCAGAGCATGCATACTCCACACTACATTACACCCCACCGCTCCACTCTTTCCTTCCACTCTGTGCCCTTCCAATCTATGCCAACCCATTCCACACCTTCAATTTCACACCACTTACCCCACTCCAATCTACCTTGCTCCAATCTACCCAATCCCAATTTACCCACCTCCTCCAATCTGCCCCACTCGTTCCCACTTCAAGCTACCCCACTCTAATCCAATCTACCCCACTTAAAGCTACCCCACCCCACTCCACTCTACCCCATCCACTCTGATTTGTTCTACCCAAATCCACTTGGATCCAATCTACTCAACCCCACTCTACTCTGCCACTCCATTCTCCCAATTTACTCCACTCTAATCTACCCCCCTCCATTCTACTACACTTCACTCTGTCCCAGTCCATTTCACTCCAGTCTACTCAGTCTAACCCATTCAACACCACCCACTTCAATTTACCTCACACCACCCCACCCTAATCGTCCGCATTCCACTCAAATCTACCACTCTCTGCTCCATAATACCCTAGTCTACCCCACTCCAATCCACCCCACTCCAGTGTACCCCAATCCAACCCACTCCAAACTACCTGACTCCACTCCAATAAACCCCACTCTACCACACCCAGTCTATCCCACTCCATTCCAATTTACTCCACTCCAGTGCAATCTATCCAACTCCTCTACATTAATCTACTTCACTCCACCACAATCCTCCCCACTCCTTTCTACCAGTCTACACCATTCCAATCTACCACTCCAGTCCACCCAATGTACCAAATCCACTCTACACCACACCTACCCTACCCCACTCTACCACACTACAACCAAATCTTACCCACTCCACTACATCTGGTCTACCCCACTCCCTCCAATTCACCCCAATCCACACTAACCCGCTTCACCCCAATCTACCACACTCCAATCTACTCCACTCCCTTCTACCCCACTCCAATATTCCCCAATCCAATGTACCTCTCTCCACTCCAATCTACCTCATCACAATTCACAATCTCACACCACTTGAATGTCGACTCCAATCTATCCAACTCCACCCCACTCCAGTCTACCCACTACAATCCACCAAATCTACTCCACTTAACTTCATTCTACCACATGCCACCCAAATCTACCCCACACAGTCTAATCTACCCCACTTCACACGAATCCAACCCATCCCTCTTTACCCTACCCAACCCTACTCCAGTCTACCTCATCCAGTCCGCCCACTCCAACCTATCCCAATCCAATCTACTCCACCCCACCTACACCACACTGTCCAACTCGAATCTGCTCCTCTCCAATCTACCCGACTCCGCTCCTGTTTACCCCACTCCCATCCACCCCACTCTAATTTACCCGACTCCAATTCACCCCTATCCACTTCACTCCACTCTTCCCTAATCTACCCCACTCCACTCAAATATACCCCAATATGCCCCACTTCACCCGATCTACCCCACTCTAATATACCCCAATTCAGCCCATTCCACCCTACCATGATCCACTCCAGTCTACCCCACTCCACCATAATCCACCCTAATCCACCCCATTCCACCCTAAGATACCCCCACTCCACCCTAATTTACCCCAACACACACCACTGGACTCTATCCCGCTCCAATCTTTCTCACTCCACTCAACTCTCTACTACTCCACTCAACTCTCTACTACTCCACTCAAATCTCTACTATTCCACTTGAATCTCTACTACAATCTATCCAACTCCACTCTACCCCACTCTAGTCTACCCATTCCAATCCACCTCACTCAACTCCATTCTACCACATGCCACCCAGGCCTATCCCACTCAGTTCAATCTAACCCACTCCACCCCACTGCAATCTTCCCTACCACATGCCACCCCAAACTACCCCACTCCAATCTGCTTCGCTGTAACTGTAAATAGCCTTCATTCATTTGACTAAGATAAAAATGGTTAATCTCTTGGGGAGAAACTGTTGGGGAAAACTCTTCCCATTAATTCTTTGCAAGTTTTATCCACACCATAGACTTGTGGATACAGGACAGCTCATACTCGAAGCTGAATTTAGCTCTCTATTTGAGTACATGTGACAGGTGAGCTTTGGGGCGTCTTTCAGCACTGTCGGGGTCTTGTGACTTCATATGGAAGTGTAATATTCATGGGGTCTTTGGGTGGCGGTGATGGTTATCAAAATTCCCTGTACAAAGAGGGAAACTCCTAACCAGTGAAGTGGACCAGCCATAATCTTGACAAAACCGTAAATTCGCCTCTCCCACTGAACCAAAAACAGATTATTTATATTGTTTTTAGCAGGCCCACCAAGGGATCCTTCTTACTCTTTAATAAATTAGTTTTTCATAAGCTGTGTATCAAAAGTGTTGCATGCTATAGAATCACGTCTATAGAAAAAAAATCAGTTTATTTTTCTCAATCATTCATATATTTTTAATCACAATTACTGTGGATTAATCAATAGAAAAGATATAATAAACTCACATTTCAATATAATTCACCAATGAAAATATTCATGCATAAAAACTGTTGATGCAGAATTTTAGTGATCTCCTTGGTTAACTCCTCCTTTAGGATTTAATTATGGCAATATTTTCTCTTAGCCTATAGTTATTTATAAATTAGATCCTAAAGACAGCAGGCACCATGTATTCCCTCGTCATTGTATGTATGATTGTTTCTGTTTTTGAGTGCTGGCAACTTTTGAGGGTGATAACTAGCCTTTACTGCTGTTTATCTCTTCTGCTGAATTTAATTATATACCTTTTTAATGATTTATTGATAGGTGTTGCGATTAAAGATGCATGAATAATTATTGATAAAAATAAAAAAGCATATTTAAAAAAAAAAAGTGATCTCATATCATACACCACTTGTCATACACCGCCTATGAAAAGCTTACTTGTTAATGAATAAGGAGGATCCCTTGGTAGGCGTGCAAAGATAAATATAATCCGTTTTTGGTTTGATGTGGGGGAAACTTATAACGTTTTTTCTGGGTATGAAAATTCTCAGCGGACTCGTCAAATATTTAAAAACCCTACACCACTCTGCGTCACTGTACTCTACACTGCTCTACTGCACTCTATGCCACTCTACTCTGCACCACTCTATTCTACAATACTCTGCTGTACCACTGCACTCTGCACCACTCTACTATGCTATAGTCTGCACCACTATGCTATATACTCTGTCCCACTATGCTCTACTACACACCACTCTGCGCCGCTCTACTCTACGCCACACATCTTACAGCCTAGTATGGATTTTTTTCCTCCGTTTTGGTTCTGTAAAACTGTTAACCATGGAGCAGGAACAATAAAACAAAGCATTTGCATTGAGGCCAATGTACTGGCAGACTCAGAATGGAGTTTGGTTGTGTTAAATATGCAGACATTACCTCATCATCGGCCTCTCTTAACAAGGAGAGCAGGTATAAGGATCTATTGCACACATAAGAGGTCAGCAAAATATCCTACAACCTTGAGGGCCACTAGCGCTAGAGTTCTTCGAGAAATTTGCTGAAAGAGGGATTGCTGAAGACCTAATTATTGGGACAGCGAACAATACAGCTGGTCTTACGGATCACAGGTTTTTCCTTGGCGTCTCTCTGAGATATTCTTTCTGACTCCTTCGCCTGCAGAGAAGTGGACTGTTGATCTGTGCTTAGGAAATGGCTCCACTCCCATACCTTACTGCTTAATTCCCAGTGAGAGGAATCTTTTCAAATAGTCTTGCTGCTTTGGAGGCTGTTATGAAAGACAAATGACTGCTAGACACCACAATTCTCAGATTTCAAGGCTTCCCATAGATGTTAAAAATGTTGCTATTGTTTTGAAGCTATCAGTGTTCACAACGAAAAAGAGCTGTGGAGAGAGGGTCAATATATCGCAGGAACAGGTGCATTTATTGGAGTTATTGTTTTGTACAGAAGAACTGCGTCAGAAGAGTTTTAGACATAAAATGGAGACCAAATGGATAGAAAAGGAGAAATGTAGAGTGAGGGTGTTGCGTTCAATCTTAGCTTGAGTAGTATGAAGGATGTCCGCAGGATGCCCTTAATAATATAACAAGTTGAATACTTCTGTGTGGGACTTGGGTAAAAGCACAACATTTCTCTGCTACAGAGCAAGTCAGTAACAATGTTTAGAGCTGTAGTCTGCCTGATGTGTGTACGTGTGTTGCTATAGTAGTAAAATATCTGAAATTAACTAAGTATTCCTCCTTATGTACCTACAACTGACTTTTAAAAAGCAGTCCTCAAAATACTTTAGATTTTAGATTGACGTCTCCTGAACTGCAGACTTCAAAGTTTCAAGTAAACTGTGTCAAGTGCAACTTAACCACACCACAGTACAGTACTTGGGATATTGCTAGACCCAGTTGTCCCAAAAGTGTACACCTTCATTGGAAGCCTGTCTCCTGTACAACCAAAGTGTCCATCTCTGACAACCAATCCTTATCTAGCATTGAGTCGGATAGCTTATCCATGCTCTGCATGATCCATATTGTTTCATGCGTGAGGGTTACAAGTGACTACGTAAGTAGTGTTGAGTGGATCAGTGTTCCCAAAATCCGAATCGACAAAAGTAGGGGACACCTCACCAACCAGTTTTGCAGACTCTCCTGTGGTTTTGCTAAATAAAGTATGGTCCTATTGAAGGACCTGTTAGCTCAGAAAGAGCATGTGATGCAGTCAACAGGGAAGAATGTAGATGATTTGAAATTCATTCATGGGGGCACTAGATGACGCAGAATAAGTGGTCCATTAAGGAAAAATTGCATTGCGCAGACAGCATTACTTCCACTGATCATATGGACAAAGAGAGGCATGACATTCAGATTTCTCTTAAAGGTGGTTCGGTTGATTTGGCAGATGGTAGAGGTGGAAGGCGGAGGGTGATTTAGAGATTGTTGCAGTGCACTAGCCATTCTTGTAGATCTAAACATTTAGAAATATGAACAAGAATGGGTTCTCGATTACTCATTTTCCCTGACCATCTTGCAACAGTACAAAATCAACAAAAGCCCCTGCTCTAGGAAAATGTCATACAGGCTCGCTGAGTCCTGGTTATGGTGCAGTAGTGAATTGCGCACATCAATAGTGTTTCAGAATCAACAGAAAGAAAGTTCAATGAGATAGAATCCTTGTTATAGAAAACAAATTTATTGTTCCTCTTGTTCTGGCCAACACGTGTTTCATCGCAGGGAAACAGACTGCGAATCTTCAGGGCCTTTTGAGAGAAAAGCCGGAAGTAGCGATATGGCAACGAGTATTGTTAATGCGCTAGGAAGCGTAGTCAGGTGGTTCCTTAATAAGGTTATAGGAAAACCATGGCCGGGAGGAGAAGAGATTAAAGCTGTTACCTGTGGTTCCCGGTGCCGTTTTCGAACAACGGCACCGGGAACCACAGGAGGGGGAACGAATCTTTTCAGGTGTACCCGCCTGATTACCCGATTTCGAGCGTAACAGCTTTAATCTCTTCTCCTCCCGGCCATGGTTTTTCCTATAACCTTATTAAGGAACCACCTGACTACGCTTCCTAGCGCATTAACAATACTCGTTGCCATATCGCTACTTCCGGCTTTTCTCTCAAAAGGCCCTGAAGATTCGCAGTCTGTTTCCCTGCGATGAAACACGTGTTGGCCAGAACAAGAGGAACAATAAATTTGTTTTCTATAACAAGGATTCTATCTCATTGAACTTTCTTTCTGTTGATTCTGAAACACTATTGATGTGCGCAATTCACTACTGCACCATAACCAGGACTCAGCGAGCCTGTATGACATTTTCCTAGAGCAGGGGCTTTTGTTGATTTTGTACAAATTAGTGTGGATTTGTAATCCACCTCTGAGCGGTTACGAGGGATTACCGCCCGCCTCCTTGCCTGGAGTCTGACACTCTACAACACGATACCGTGCGGCTACTAGGTAGTGCGCCTTTCCTATTTTGGAATACCTTAAACCCTCCCAGTGTAGCAATAGCATCTTGCAACAGTAGGCAGCCCCACGCTACAAAGTCTTTGGCACTGCATAAATTGCCAGATGCAGAGATTTTGCATCCAAATTGTTACGCCAACTTTTAAAAGTAATTTCCTCTTGATGAAATGTTTGGAAACATTCCTGTGTGCTTTTGTGCCTGATCCTCTTCTATAGACTGAGTGACATAAGACCAGTTTATTATAACATTGTATGTCTCATTTCGGTCACTTCAAAGTTTTAATAAAAGCAGGTTTAAACAACTCCCCTTTCATGCGTGGCCTGAAGTCCATGTGGATTGGTTTTCACTGCGACTAAGATTAAAGGGTGTTTTCGAGGACAAACCCACATTTCTAATCCATGTAGTTTTCCATTTTCATGTCAACAAGACTGAGTAGTCCATGTTTTCCCTCACTCAGTGGCAGAAAGGGCACGACACTACCTAGAACAAGGTTTTCCAAACTGTGGTTTGTGAAAGTCGAAGCAATATCTAAAGATACGTTTACATTCTGTATTTATCTGGTCATGTTTACTATACTTATGTGATGGTGGTCAAATGTCAGGCTGTGTTCTGACAAATTGCTGCTTATGTTTTTTTAACATGGGGACTGGTGTTAAAAAACCTCTCACTTTGCTGACAGAGAAAGTGAAGTGATTTATGTGCCAACCTTGCTGGGGTACAGAGAATGTGAAAAGAAAGGCTGTAGCAAGGTATTTTTTGTAACAAAACTAAAGGTAAATATCTGTGGATGAAATGTACACGTTCAGTATTTGGAAAGCAAAAATGAAGCACTTTTTTTCTAATTGTGTACTGTGATGGAAACAAAGATTTAAATGGGATCAAAAAATCAAGATGCTTTTTCTCGGTGATGCACAAATGATAAATAATCATTGTAGCCTGATTTCCACACATAACCATTGAGTGCAAAATAGTTTTATAAGTTACAGTATGTCTGTGCAAATTTAGCGCCCATTTTCAGTGGGAAATGTGCTGTGTAAATGACAATTCACTATCATACAATGCTTTGGTTACATTAAAATAAACGCCCGACTTATGTCCTATACAATTAGGTAGGTTGCAAAAGTTTGTCATGCTAAAAAGTGGGTCGTGGTTCTAAGAAGTTTGGAAGGCACTGCCCTAGAAGTCAAGAGAGCGCAAATGTTTTAAGTTAACAAAAAGAAGTCCATTCACAAAACAAAAGAACGACATTGTTGCCTTGCTAAGCCTCGCTGAGGAAATCAGATTTCCAAGGCAGGTTAAGTTAGGTGGCTAGGTATGTGTATCTAGTCCTGTTATGCTAAGGCTAACACGTCACTTAGAGCCCATCCCACCCATAACAAGCATTTGCAATGCAAAAGGTCTCACATTAGGAAAGTTTGAGCTATTGGTATTATAAATTACACATTTTTTATTTATGTGTTGGTTTTGAAAATAGCGAAATGAATAGCTTTGTCATTTACAATGCCAATAGTTCTAACTTTCGCAAATGTGACACCTATTGCATTTTTAATGCAATATGTGTTGTATTTACGTGACTTAGATGTATTGATATTAAAAATAACAATGGCTTTTAATTTTTTTAGATAATGAATACTTAAATAAAAGTTATTGTAATTTATAATGGCAATAGCTTACACTTTTGTAAATGGCTTTTGTGAAGATTATGTTCAGTGTATTTTATTGTGACAAATCCAAGAACAGAAGTGAAATGTTAACATATTTTTTGTAACATTTGTAATAAATCTTGAAACATTGAGAGTACATATTTGAACTAGTTGTTGTTGAATGGTTGTACAGATTGATGCTGTGGTGGCGCTGTGTGATGTTGGGGTGGCGACGAGTGATGCTGTGGCGTTCAGTGAAGCTGTGGTAGCGCATAGTGATGTTGTGTGTGCCCTTGAGTGATGCTGTGGTGGTGCTGAGTGATGCGATGAGTGCGATAGAGTGAGGGCGATAGAGTGAGGGCAATAGATAGATAGAGGGAGGGCGATAGATAGATACAGGGAGGGCGATAGATAGAGGGAGGGAGGGCGATAGATAGAGGGAGGGAGGGCGATAGATAGAGGGAGGGAGGGCGATAGATAGAGGGAGGGAGGGCGATAGATAGAGGGAGGGAGGGCGATAGATAGAGGGAGGGAGGGCGATAGATAGAGGGAGGGAGGGCGATAGATAGAGGGAGGGAGGGCGATAGATAGAGGGAGGAGGGCGATAGATAGAGGGAAGAGGGCGACAGAGAGTGAGGAGGGCGACAGAGAGTGAGGAGGGCGACAGAGAGTGAGGAGGGCGACAGAGAGTGAGGAGGGCGACAGAGAGTGAGGAGGGCGACAGAGAGTGAGGAGGGCGACAGAGAGTGAGGAGGGCGACAGAGAGTGAGGAGGGCGACAGAGAGTGAGGAGGACGACAGAGAGTGAGGGCGACAGATAGTGAGGGCGACAGATAGTGAGGGCGACAGATAGTGAGGGCGACAGATAGTGAGGGCGACAGATAGTGAGGGCGATAGGTAGAGGGAGGGAGGGCGATAGAGTGAGGGAGATGGATGGATAGAGGGAGGGCGATGGATGGATAGAGGGAGGGCGATGGATGGATAGAGGGAGGGCGATGGATAGATGGTGGGAGGGCGATGGATAGATAGATAAATAGATAGACTGATGGCAATAAGTAGAGTGAGTGTGATAGTTGTTATGCTATGTTTTGTTAGAATATGCCATGCTATGCTTTGTTTTGCTATGCAATGTTTTGTTATGATATGCCATGCTGTGCTTTGTTTAGTTCTGCTAATCTATGTTTTGTTGTGTTTTGTTATGCTGTGTTTTGTTATGCTGTGTTTTGTTATGCTGTGTTTTTTCATGCTATGCTTTGCTAGGCTATGTTATGCTATGCTATGTTTTGTTGCGTTATGTTTTGTTGTGTTTTTTATGCTAGGCTGTTGTGTTTTGTTAAGCTATGCTTTGTTATGCTAGGTTTTGTTTTGTTATGCTATGTTATGCTATGTTTTGTTATGCTATGCTAGGTTTCTTTATGCTATGTTTTGTTATGCTATGCTATGTTTTGTTATGCTATGCTATGTTTTGTTATGCTATGCTAGGTTTTGTTATGCTATGTTTTGTTATGCTATGCTATGCTATGTTTTGTTATGTTTTGTTTTGTTATGCTATGTTTTGTTATGCTATGCTATGTTTTGTTATGCTATGCTATGTTTTGTTATGCTATGTTTTGTTATGCTAGGTTTTGTTATGCTATGCTAGGTTTTGTTTTGCTTTTTGTTATGCTATACTATGTTTTGTGATGCTATGCTATGCTTTTTGTTCTGCTATGCTATGTTTTGCTATCCTGTGTGGTGTTGTGTGTGGAGTTGTGTGTGTGTGGGGGGTTGTGGTTGTGTGTGTGTTGTGTTTCCCGGTCCTCTGCTTTTTGTGGTAAACCAATCACAATCTAGGTGACTTCATTAGACTAACACACCTTATAGAAATGATTTGTAGGGGAAAAGCCCTACACTACAAACACACTGCGACAACGTGGCGTGAGGACGTGAACAACCTATTATCATCGGAGGGTCATTCCTCACCCCAAAGAAAGGGCAGCTCCTGTTCCGAAAAAAGTGCTGAGTCTCCAAGTAGAATAATTTCAATTCCTTGTCTCCGGGTCTGTTTATGGAGTGCTCAACCCACTGTGATATTAGTACGGCTCTCTTCCTCGCATCTCCCTGAACACATCGAGTGTAATCAAGATTACTGGTAAGTAATCGGACCACTCCTTTCTTTTGCAGCTAACATGGCAGGACTTGTAGTTCTGTTTTGCCTTTTATTAGTTTGTACATAAAAAACCCAGACTGCAAAGTGTTTTTTTTAGTTACACGCCCGGACAGGGTACAGGTACTGCAGTTGGCAACTCCTGAAATGCAATAATTTGAGATCTCTGAAAACTATGCGGTGTCCGGCACTGGAATGCATGTCTACAGGACACCGCCTTTTGATTTATGGCTTTTATTGTAATAAATTAGTACATTCTGGGAGCTGTTCTGTTGACTATTATTTTGCCTTCTATTCGACTTACACATTTGATAACAATGATTTTAGGGGGAAAACCCAAGACTACAGACATCTTGCCGACATGGTACGCCCTATCAACCACAGTTGCAACTACTAGCTGAAAAAACATAATACAATTCGCATTTTTATGCCTTTAAGCACCCATATGCCGGTTTGTTGCATCGACCTCGCGGCTTGTCTATTTCTAATTACAAAACCAAATGCAGTTAACAGGGTTATCCTTAAAATCTTAGATAGTCATCAGGTCACTTACCGTGAGTGCTTTAATACGCGGCGTCTCGTCTTTAATGATACTCGAGGCTTCTGTCATTGCAGTCGGCGCGCGCCTTTGAGGCCCGGGACCGCGAGGCCTTCGAATGAATGACGAATGCCCGGGCATGAATGGGGCGCTGAGAGCTGCACAGATGCGAGAGGTGCAGCAGCATTGTGGGAAACCTGCGGCCCGGCGGCAGGAGCTGATGTGAATTTTAATAAGAGGGGGATGACCCAGCCGGGGCCTCACCTATTGTTGGCACTGAAAAACGCCAGACGAGAAAAACCCAGCAGTGAATAGCAATTGTCTCAGCAGCTGTGAGCAAAGGACGTGTTACGGACTCTTGGAAGTGCTTGCTTTCCAAGAACCAGGTTTGGAAATGAATAAAAGATCCAGGTTTCTCATCACACACTTACTCTGATTCCCATTGATGAATCACTCCTGTTCCTGCTCGGAAAAGGATAAACTGTCGTATTTTGGGCGTCAAACAAGAGCCAGGCTGAAAAGCGGAAGTTCGACTGTGTCACGCCTGTTGTCGGTCCGGACTTCTGTCTTCTGCGAGAAGCCCGAGCCCATGACCGAGAGGAGCAGTGGTGACGCGGGGCTCCCATGCCTGAAAGAGAGCCCCGCAGTGGCTGCAGATGTAAGGAGGGCCGCCGATGCACATGCTGGGCTCCCATGAGCGAATGAAGCCCTGCGTGTGCCAGGTGATGCAGAGATGACACAAGAGCCCGGTGAGGTAAGGGTGTGTGTGTGTCTGTCTGTGTGTGTGTGTGTGTGTGTGTGTGGCTGTGTTTGTGTGTGTGTGTGTGTGTGTGTGTGTGTGTGTGTGTGTGTGTGTGTGCGCGCGCGCGATTGCGAGAGGCTGACTTTGTCTGGAAGTGGAACAAGAGATGTGCACGGTGCGTGGCTGTACCTGCGTGTACACCTGCTGAAATCGCAGACGGCCCTGCGCATGCCCATCCCCTGTCCCACTTCCAGAGCAAGTCAGTAACAATTAGAGGCTTCGCTGGAAAGCAGCGCTTCGCGCTGCTTACACCAGCTCGACCTAAAAACGCAGTTTCTAGAGCCTTTTTGGGTAACATTCCTTTTTAAGGCTCGGCCTATGTCACACGAAGTGGGCGTGGCTTAAGAGTCCTTTTCTGAGGGCTTCGAAAATTGTACCTACCGAATTCCTGAAAGCTCGTGATTTTTGCTGGTTTTTGTTGCCAGCTGCACGGCAATTGGCCCTCGCATGCATGTGTTTTTACAAGAGAGGACGCAATAGGCCACAGGCGTTAAAGTTGCTCCGCCTAGTGCATATTCCCTGCGGACATGCGCAGCAGAAGGGCATATTTCTTCAATTACCAGCTGTCAGGGCCCGCGGTAATTGAAGACAGATGCTGGGCGCGCGTGCAAGTGGACGGTCTTTTTTGATAAAAGGTTCAGCCAAGGGCGACTTGGCTGATCTTTATTTAACAAAGTGAACGAAGACGCCTGTGCGCCGCTGACCTCTCCGATTCATGTGAAGGTCAAGGGAAAAGGTTCGAGGGGCAATTTAATTAACATTAAGAATCAAATAATGAACACTTTAAAAGGTGCAATTAAAAATCGTAGAAGTGCCGTCTCTGCTTCGGTAGCGGAGAGGAAATGTTATTCGTTCACTTACAGCAGCAGGAACACAGCAGTACCCATTCAAATCTCCGGAACGTGGAGATCCCGTACTCTAGGCACTGTGGACCGCAGGCAGCGTCAGAGGCAACAACACAGCCTGGGCAGAAGTGTTGGCCTATCAGAGTGTCTGGGCACCAGCTGGCCGTGCACTCCGCAGTTGCTCTGGGGGAGGGGCAGTGCCATTAGAGGGCTATCATTAGGTTTCGCTTAAACTGATACAATGCCACTCACTAATCAATCTCTATGGCATGAGAGCTCGGCTTGCAAGTAGTGTCTGAAAGGCCTGCGCTCCCAGAACGTGCCTTCACTTGCAGCAAGATGCAGCCCCATGGACTCGAGTGGAGGTGGGCATAAATTATTTGTCCCCACTGGTGCTGTTGCAGGGCAGCCCTGCATGTACAGCCTGCGTGACGGCTCAGCATCTCACCCTTTGCAGACACGCCTTTATCTCAAAAGACCATCTTCAAAACCCCGTCTCTGGTTTATGAAGGAGCGAGGAGTTGTGGCGTGGACAGTGACGCGGGTCGGGGGAATGGAAGGAGCTGGTAAATTTTGGAGGATTAACAGGACTGTGGGTGTCACCAATCGTAGAATGCACCTCTGCACGCCTTTGGCGCCATTGGTTCGTAGTTGCTTCTAAACATAAAGAAGCGTCTATATGACGAGGCGTTTTTTGGGCAGTGCACAGAGGTCTGTCAGGGCTATTTGGAGCACTGGTTATGCTCGTTAAGCTGTAGATTTTCATGAGGTGCGTCACACTTCTTCCTACGCCGAATTACAGTGGATGTTATTCCGCATTCGTTCATTTTTTTTTTCAGTAGAGAGATGTTAGAGTTCGCAAGGAATTGTGATGTGAGCAGGCTAGGGGATTAGGGGGAGGGTGTATACGAAGCTAGTAACCAAGACCTGTCAACAGGTGCAGGGAGGAAGAGGCGTATGAACTTTTATCCAGTTCATCAAAACCGTTTAACAAGGATTTGTTTTTTTTCCCCCAAACAAATGAATTATCGATCGGCGTCAATGTTATTTTTTAATCTGTGGGATGTCGCTGCCCATCCTTTTATCAAGTGGGGAACTGGCCACGCTGTCAGTCCAATAATGAACTATCTACGTTGTTTGTGCGGCGATCATTTCTAGTAGGTATCAAAATACGTATGAAGCTTTTACTATAATGTGTCACTACAGTTTGCCATTTAGCCAATAAGGTATTTATACAATACAAGGGACCACCAAGTAATTTTCAATTACATTTTGTATTTTATATGTTGTTTTCGTTGTCCTATGAGGAGACGTACAGGAGGGCTTTCGCAGTTGATTTCCCAGTAACTGCTCGCAGCAGTGAGACATACATGGGGGGAGGTGGAGAACCTCTCCAAAACACAGAGGGGAGTGCTGAGGGATGTGCTGTGCATGGCGAGGGAGGAGTCCAGATAACACCCAGACCCTGATTGATGTCAGTAGGTGGCCTCTGCCTCTAGGCTCCAAGTGGGAGGGGAATGTGGGAGTTCTTCAATGAGCTGTGGGAGCAGCTCTCCCATCACTGCTCGTTGCCGGCTGTCTTTGGAAGCACTGCGAGAGCCTGCCCATCACTACTCGGCCCTACCGGCTGGACGTACCCTCGTTGCCTCTGCCGTGCTGAGAAGAAACCATCAGTGCCCCACGCACTGCTAAGCTCCCTCACTGTCTGCATCATTCGGACCGACAAGAACCGGAGGCGCACCCGGTGCCCACTAGCTGCGTCCTGATGGTCTGTTGCTGAGTTGCCACCGTGCCTTGCTGAATGTGGTGGCGCCACTTGTAGCAGGATACACCTCGGTATCTCTGCCTTACTGACTGGTGGTGCCCTTACTAACTAGATTGACTGTACTCTGGGCCTGAGTCTTCGTGACTAAAAGGTGCTCTACACTGCTGAGTGGAGGTGCCCTCTTCTTTGCACATTTATATTCCTGACTGAAGGTGCCCTCATTACCCACCTTTGTTTTTTTTTTGTTGACTGGAGGTGCCCGTGCCTTGCTGTGCATGGAGTGCCCTCCTTGGCCCAGTTCTACTACCTGGACGCCCATTGGCACTAGTGCTCTTCTGGGGTGCGCTCCTTGCTCTCGAAACCAAGCCTGCAAGCCCTGGAGGGGATGGAGGAGTACCAAGACGGAAACTACTACGACGAATACGGCAATGACACCGGCTACATAGCGTGCGATGACTCTGACTGGGAGCTGTCCTTCTCCCTGCTGACTGTCCTCTACATGATGGTCTTCGTGCTGGGTCTGTCCGGCAACGGTGTGGTCATCTTCACGGTGTTGGGTCAGATTGTGAGTGCGGGTTGTGAGTGCGGAGTGCAGAACTCTACCCTCAAACTCCAACTCTACCCTCAAACTTCAACTCTACCCTCAAACTCCAACTCTACCCTCAAACTCCAACTCTACTCCAAAGCTACCCTCAAACTCCAACTCTACCCTCAAACTCCAAGTCCACCCTCCAAGTCCACCAATAGGAACAGTAATGATACATGAGGAGAAAATTACAAGTGAACAAAGTAGAACAGCAAACGTTAAGTTACAAGGCGCAAAAGTGACAATTGAGAGCAAACAAAAATACAAGAGGTAGTGAAGGACTGGGTTATTTAAGACCCAGCGGTGCCAGGGGACAACACCTGAAACCTTCGTGGGTAACCTGCTCCGGCGTACGAATGACAGAGACACGGGACACTTCCTTCGGCGTCAAAGATTCGAGGTTTATTTACTGCAGGGAACACAGAAGTCACAGGAAGTACAACGAGTGTAAGTTCGAGGAGACTGCTTCAAATTGCTACTGTGGATCGCTCCTTTTATACAAATTTTTCCCATAGGGTTGCATGGTACACAAAAGTTTACAACTTGGTTCCCATAATTATCCCCGAGAGGGGTCACTTTAGTCACTTTGATACATTCAAGGTCCGGGGCATAAGTGCGGAAACATTTGGCGGTTCCCAACTGTAAAAACCCATCTTCCCACCATTAGTACATTCCAATCGGTAGTAAAACAGATCGAAGAAGGAACAAGGACAGGTGCAGAGGAAGATGGAAACAGTGGGGAGATCGAAAAGGGTGTAAAAGGGGAGGTATCGGGAAACACGAGCTACGGGCATCAAAGGGACGTGCCTAATGAGATGCACGGCTGAGACAATAGATCGGCACGGCAAGATGAGCCTCGAGCGGGGCCATCTGCCTTACAGTATCATCCCCCTCGTCATAAAGACAATTTCAAAGAACATGTGTCTTCCGCGGATGTCTTGGGAGCCCCAGGGTCGCGAAACGGACAACGTCCGTTCGCTGGCTACTTGAGGGCAAGAAACAAAATGGATGCCGTATCTAAGATGGAACCCGTGGGTACAGATGAAAAACCCACGTAACAAACGAACGGTTTAGGTTAGCACAGCAAAACTGCACACACTCACTGAACTCGTCATTTGCGGTTCGTAGATACCAGACTCGACCATATTCGTGCGAGTCGAAAACACCACTTACAATTGTCACGGAACCTCAGACGCTCCTTTTGCCCTCATGTAGGCAAGCACTAGTCGGAATCATACTCGATATTCATCAGACCATCCAGATGTTGCTGTAACATAGCTCTGTCCAACCGAGTCCCCTTGGTAACAGGTGGCTGTCTTATACACGTTGTAGCACAGAGGCCACATAAGGCGGGACCACACTGCACACAAAGGCAACACGTGAACAGGAACGCCACAACAACTCCGATAATCATCTGAATCTTCCAACCCCAAGTCGACATCAGGCCCCAAAACCACCCAAGTAGCGTCCAATCCCCTACATCCACGTGTATGGATTCAGAGATCTTATGCAACTTTGAGATGGCTTGATAGACAGTCGGGGCGTTATCTGGAATGAAAATACAGCAGCTCGAATGGATCACCTTACATACCCCACCTCGATCTGCTAAGATCACGTCTAAAACCATACGGTTTTGTAACGTCATAAGTCTATCCGCCTGAAGTTCTGTGGTGATATTACCAAGGGCACTGGCAGTAATATTAGCTGTCGATTCCACCACTCGAGTCAACTGTCTCAGGTTCCTACTATTAACCATAGGCCCCCAAAACGGGAGGAAACCCTTGAAAAAGTCTCCTGCCTCTTGACCGGCAGTGTCCTCTTCGCTAATTACGCCTCTCACAACTCTAGTTTTGTGATAGTCTGCGTCTACAGTGAACGTCGGAGGCAATAGATTTGCGATAAAACATGAGCCCACAAAGTCAGAGGGCAACCATGCATACGCACGATCATGGCAAACAAAGTATGTACCCTTGGCAGCCAGAAACACAGGGGACGAGACCATCGGCAGAATGTAATTCTCGGTACAAGCACTCTCTCCAAGTCGAGCTTTCGATCTTCGGCCACGACCCATTAGACAAAAATTACCAATGTGGGGTACAACCCATATCGGAGGCGAGCTTTTAAGCTGTTTTTCACTCGTGAGCGCACTATACTCGACCTTACTCAGGACCCTATAGGCTTGTACCTCTTCCTCTGGGATGAGCGACAGCTCATAGATATCTCTATCTAAATCTTCTATCGCTATAGACAAAGGCTTATGATACGAGCCAGGGCCAAAGTAGGGAGAACGTGGCTCTCGACTGGGATAAGAATCTAGTGCGCTTCGAAACATTGCTTGGAATGCTCGAGCTGAACCCTGGGAACTATACGGTAAGACCAGATATGGAATTCCCTTATCCGTGGTATGTGGCATCAGTCCACACACCCAACAATTAGTAGTATTAACCACTAACTGGTGCTGATGAAGGAGCTGAATAAAGGAATTATTTTGGAATTCTGCACGTCTAGCCTGCTCGTGTTCAGGTAGGATATGAAAAGAATGAGGGGATGCAGTAGAGGTAAGTTTAGGGTCAGAAGTAGGAGTAGGTATGGCAGAAGGTAAGAAGTACGACATCATGTAATACACCCCACCCGCCAATAGTGCAGAAACAGTCAAAAGCAATACGAACATCTGAAACATAAAACATTTGGTACGAATAAGTTGTTGCAGTTTGAATCTTTGCGCCTGAGCTTCTTCCAAGTCCATCAGCTTTGAAAACGCCATCCCCTATGACCGTCCGCAACGTTTCTTGACGCACTTCGTTCTGTGTAGCAGTAGTCAATCCCTAGGAGTTCCCAGGAACCGACGGTCTTTAACCTAGCGTCAAGACCTACTAACCAGAAGGAAGTACACGCGCGGCCCTACGGCCTTTATTCACAATGTATATGTAAAATGTCTCTCAGCTGTGGAAGCAAAAATACATATGGAACAAAACTCAATATATACAAAAATAATTACAATGGTATGGGTGTTCAGACTGATCGTGGAAAACGGGAAATGCAATTTGTCAAGGAACAAAAACGAAAATTTTTTATTTGTCCTTAGTGCTGGAACGCAAAAAATATCGAGTTTTCCCAGGACGTGTATGTTCATCAAACAAAGGATCCGATGAGGGAACAGAGTCCTGCTGATCAGTCGAATGTTCCGGTCTTGAATCTTTTGGTAGCAAATGTTCAACAGTGTCTTTCTGCTGCACTGAGGATTCTCCGACAGGTTGCGCGTCGCTAAAAGGTACAAAAGCCGGCAATCCTTCGGATTCAGTTGAAGCAATGCCCCTCCTCACCCACGAGTCTGCCGGCAAAGGTATAGGAACTTTCTTTGTATGGGTGGCATGCACCCAATTTTTTCGGCCCTCTAAACGGACGGCAGTTCTCGTGGCAAGGAGGACCTGTAAGGTCCAGTGAAACGGGGTTCCAAATTCTTCTTACGGGCAAAGTTTCTGGTGACCACCCAGTCTCCGGGCTGGAGCTGGTGGCCTGGACCCTCCGTCTGCGTCGGCAATGCTTCGTAAACCTGTTGGTGAATTAACCTCAGTTTAGCAGTCAGATCATGAAGATAGTCAATCAACATTGGATATTCAAGACTAGAGAACACACCCGGTCTAGGGACCCCCCAGACATTCGCAGGACGACCGAACACTATTTCATAGGGACTAAGCCCTACTCGGGAGTGTACGGTTGCCCTAGTTGACAATAAAGCTAAGGGTAGAGCGTCAGGCCACGAAAGACCAGTCGTGGCCTGAATCTTCGCTAGCTTCAGTTTAAGGGTGCCATTATACCCTTCAACCAAACCAGCTGACTGGGGATGATTGGCGCAATGGAATTTTTGATTAATTCCAAGGCCCTTACACACACTCTTCATCACACTCCCCACAAACTCACTTCCGTTATCAGACCACACAATCCGAGGCATTCCATACCGAGGAAAGTATTCCTTCAGTAGGATTTTTGCAGTTGACAGGGCAGTATTATCTTTAAGAGGGTAGGCTTCAATCCATCGGGAGAATGCGCAAACCACAACTAGAACGTATTTCAGGTTGTTGCATCGCTCCATATGGATGAAGTCTAATTGAATCACCTCAAAAGGACACGAAGGGGGAGCAAAATGGCCAGGAGGTGTTGGGGTTCCCTTACCAGGATTGTACAACATACATACCATACAATTCTTAACCAACCGTTCAGCACATTTCGTGATACCATCATTCTTCCACACATGGGACAGCAACTTACAAATACCTTTCATACTAATATGTGCTAACCCATGCGCCATTGTCACAACAGCTAGCACATACGCATCCGGTAACTTACATCTCTTATGTTCCGACAAATCAACCCAACAACCATTCGCATCCAACTTTCCCGTACTTTCTTTCCACTTCGTCTTTTCAGTCTCGGTGGCCTCATTTTGAATCGCTTTCACACTCTCGATAGTGTCCTCACACATACTAGTCTCTGCAGGCCACCTAACCGAACTCGTCACATACATTCTAGTGCTAAGGTTCCGGGCAGTCTCCTTAGCAATCTCATCCGCAAATGCATTACCACGACCAACATCATCCGTCACCTTACGATGTGCACTACATTTAACAATCGCTACCTGCTTAGGCAACGTAAGTGCATCCAAAAGATCATTCACAAGTTGTCCATGCTGAATCTTCGTACCATGCGACGTCATAAAACCTCTCTCTCTCCACAACCATCCAAAGCTATGCGCGACGCCAAATGCATATTGGCTGTCGGTAAACACATTCACACGTTTCCCTTTCGCTAACACACACGCTCTAGTTAGAGCGATCAGCTCTGCAGCCTGGGCAGAGTTCTGATTCAATCTTGCAGTTTCCACAACAGTATTCAAAGTCACAACAGCATACGCAGTAGTCACGTCTCCATTCGGCAATTTAAATCATGAACCATCCACATACAAAGTTCCATCTGGATTTTCCAAAGGAGTGTTTTTAAGGTCCACTCGACCTTTTGTTTCCTCTTCAGTCCTCAGATAGCAGTCATAGGCTGCTATTTCATCTGACTCTGTGCTAATTGGTAACAAAGTCGCCGGGTTCAGAACATTGCAACGTTTTATCTGAATATGACTTGCCAACAGCGTCAACTCGTACCCAGACAACCTCGCACTCGTCAAGTGCTGAGTTTTCGTACGATTCAAAAGAGTGTCGACCGCATGCGGAACCATCACCGTAAGCATATTATCCATGACTAATCCTGCTGATTGTCGGATGGACACCGCAGCTGCCGCTGTTGCTCTCAAGCAACTCGGCAATGCTCTAGCTACCGGGTCCAAGGTCGAGGAAAAATATGCACATGGACGTTGCTTACCACCAAAAGGTTGCGTTAAGACACTCAAAGCACAACCTTCCCTCTCGTGAACATATAATGTAAACGGCTTACTGTAGTCAGGAGTACCTAACACAGGAGCCGAACACAATGAATCACGCAATTCAGAAAAACTCTTCTGACATTCTTCCGTCCATGGTAAAGGAGTTGAAACATCCTTGCACGTAAGAGCCACCAATGGTTTCGCTAGCAATGAAAAATTCGGAATCCATTGCCTGCAATACGACGTGATACCTAGAAAGGCACGCGATGTGTCTTTGGGTTATTGGCACAGTCATTCGCGCAATTGCTGCAATTCTCTCTGGGGTCAACCGTCTTCCCTCCTCTGACAATAAGTGACCGAGATAGGTTACTTCTTGACAACAATATTGGAGTTTAGAAGGTGACACCTTGTGATGTAAGTCACAGAGATGTTGCAGCAACGACACCGTAACAGTCTTGCAAATGTCCTGAGTATCTGCAGCCACCAATAAGTCATCGACATATTGGATTAAGGCCGCACCAGCCGGCAACGAAAACGCATCCAGTTGACCCTTCAAGGCTTGACTGTAAATCGATGGACTATCACAGTAGCCCTGAGGAGCGCGTTTAAACCGGAAGCTGCGACCACCAAGAGAGAAACCGAAAAGGTCTCTGCTTTCCTCAGCAATCGGAATGCTAAAGAAAGCATTCTTCAAATCGATCACCGAAAACCAAGATGCAGAAGCTGGAATCAGACTCAGTAGCGCCGTGATGTCCGGCACAACAGGGAACTGAGGAATCACTATTTTATTCACCTCCCGTAAATCGATAACAAAACGATAAACAGGCGGTTTTGAAGGATCAGTACGTTTTAGAATGGGCAGTACAGGGCTGTTGCACACGTTTCCCCGCGTTTCTTCAATAACATCTTTCTCGATTAGATCATAAATGATCGCTAACAGTGCTCTTTCACCATCAAGAGAGATTCGATACTGGGGAATACGTGGCAACCGTACATTAGATTTCAGCTGAACAACATAAGGGGAGATGTCAAGCAGACCCACATCATTGGGTCCTGTAGCCCACAAAGATGCAGGAAGAGAACTCAATTCCGGTGGAAGCGTATCGAGAGACAAGTACATAGGAGAGACAACCCTCTCACCTAACGTAAGCTTTACACCCGCAGGAGAACAATACAAAGTTGCATACAAACGTTTTAGCAAATCCAGGCCCAAAAGATTTCACCACAACCAGTAGTTAAAATCAGCGGAGCTTGAAGCTCACGAGGCCCAATTGTAAGGGGCAAAGGGCGTGAAACTGGATTGCTAACGGGGGCGCCAGAGAATCCAACGGAAACATTTGTTAAGCCAGATAAAGGTGCGCCAGGGAGTTTCGAATGCATTATGGAACTTTTCGCTGCACCAGTGTCCAACAGAAAAGGCTCAACGACGCCCGATGTAGCAACTGCGACATAAGGCCCTCTCTGATCAACCGGAACTGATACCATTCCCTCTCCTTGTCTATGGCTGTCCTAGTAATTACTGTCGTCAGTTCCCTGATCGACGTAATAATCATCTACATTGTACTGCGCAGATCGTCCTTGCGACGATCCACGTTGGTCAAAACAATTATTGGAATTTGATGAGTTATCTGAACGATCATTTTGAACACCACGACCCCTACCACGTGATGTCTGCTGAGAACCACCACGACCTCCTCTAGATGAGTTACTACTGTTACGATCGTTTAGAACAGGACAGTTGAATTTTAAATGACCCTCCTGTCTACAATAGGCACACTGATTGTACCCCAACGAAGATCTTTGGGAAGAGGAGTCATTTCGAGGTTGTGACCTACTCGATTGCGACTGCGATCTATTTTGCTGAGGAGCATTCTGATTCGAACGCGGAGGATAGGCCTGCTGCAACAACACTTTTGAAGTTCTGTCGTCACTTTATCAGTGCGGTCGTTCTCTTCTTTTTCTCTGTTTTCGTAATACTGTGCCGTAGCCAATATTTGAGCAGATGTAGAGACGGCCCACGCACTCTCAGAATTTTGTAATTTATTGCTCAAATCGGGCAATAAGTTAGAAACAAATTTATCCACAAACAACCGTTGACCACCCTCAGTGCCCATATCCTGACCACTATGGTCGATGAATGCCTCCTCAAATCTCGTAAAGAAATCAGAGACACTCTCGTCCTTCTTCTGTTTACAGGCTGACAACTTGTCCCAGTTCACCCTCATGGATGGCATAAGTGTTTTCATTAGTGTAATTATTCTTTGAGGGAGAGCGGTAATGAGCTGTTCGGGCTTAGCCCCGCCAACTTGTTGCGCATCGGCCGCAGTAAGAGCAGCCCAATCGCCACCTAATTCGTTTGCGTGATCTTCGTGTCGAATCTTAGCCCATACCGGTTGAGGTACGACATTGCCGAACAGCATATCGATATCGGCAAGATTCATTATCGTAGCATCTACGAGCTGCGATAATTCTTTATAATACCCTGCAGGATTTTTGCGAGGGTCAGGCAAAGATTGTTTCACCTGCAACACTTCTGATCTTTTCCATGGGAGATGTATCCATACTCTCTGGAAATGTGCCACTACCGGAGGTTGAGCCTGAGGATTAGCTGGCATCCATACAGGTGGAACTTCTCGCATGGGAAACTGACCAGACGGGTCTAACTGTCTCCCAACATCCTCAACAAACAATGCTTGAGGTATCGGAGAGGGTCGGAAGGATAACAACCGCTCAACAGCGCGTCAAACGTTGGTATCCACTATCATTCCGCTCGAGAACTGAAGCTGCAGATCAGACAAAGCGGTCAACACATCGTCAGGTGCATCGACCGATATTTGGTCGCGAAGAACCTTGCACATTTCTTCGAACACGTACCTCTGTGTTGGTACATTAAATTGACAGAACGTATCAAGTACAGCACGTGGAGGATTTCTAAAAGGGTGCGTCATCCAACCCATCGCCATGTTATATAACGCAGCACGTTCCCTGTTACCGGGAAGCTGACTACGTCTTTGAGGACCGTCCGAACCTGCGGACCCAAGAACAGGACCAAGAGAATTGAAAAAGCTAGCCGCAACCGGAGGGGTACGACATCGAGTAGATGGAGAAGTATAGCATAAGGGATTAACAAGAGAAGAGGTGGAAGCAAAATAAGCAACAGGAGCAGAAGAAGCACCAGGAGTAAGTAGAATAGGGGCAGTAGCGGGAGCAGGAGTATGTGGAAGCGAAGGAGCAGTAGGAACAGCAGTAGGCAAAGGAGCGGGAACAGCCGGAAGAACAGGTACAATTGGAGGAACAGGTTGAGGAGGAACCACACGCGGCGCGGTACCCTGTACATACGGAGGTGGCGACTTCATAAGATAGGACATTAAAGGATCCTCAACCAATTCTTCCTTATTATCCGACTCCGTAGGCAAAGCAGGATAGCATTTATCTATGGACATACGCTGTAGCCTATCAAAAACTTCCTTTTCCTTATCCTCCTTATCACGCTGAAACTGCTCTGCTTTCTTTACAATAGTAGCAACACCATCTCTCTGATTACGTTTAGTCTGTCTGATCTCTTTCTGTCGGGCTTCTTTACGCCACAACCGAAAGGCATCAAACATGGCCGGCCTTGACTTTTTCTCAAACAATTTAGCCTCAAGATTATCTAAGATCGTGGTCTCAAAACTACCATGAGGTGGCCAACTAAGGGCACCATCTTTTTTGGTGTAACGAATCCAGTATTCATTAAAAGTAATCGGGCCTAGCCCGTGCTTACTGTAGAGCTCATAAGTGGGAGTTCCAACCGGAGGTATCGGACAACAGTCCTCCAGTCGGGAATCCGTACCACAACGTCTGAAACAACTAAACAGAGTACTACGACCAGGCATCTTGCACACTAGCCGAGTTTCACAAACGTCAAGGGTTACGGGATTTACCAAGTCCCTGCAAAGAGCAACAACCCTCGGTCTTTGGCGGCTGCAGTCGTCAAATATCACAACAAAGTACCAAGAACCACAAATGCAATGGAACCATGCAACAACTAAGCAACCACAACCAAGAACTCTGGGAGCGACCCACAAATACTTAACTCAAAGATCGATGGCGTCACCAGGAAGGCCCGTCAATCGTCTCGCTATACCAAGGTCTACGCCAGGCGCCAAAACAGGTCTACAGTCAGGGCAGCAGTCCGTCGCAGCGGTCAGGAGGCGGGAATCTTCGCGGGAAAAGTCTTCGGGCCACTTGTTTCGACAACAGGATCGATGAGGCGGAGTGCACCTTCCCTTGGAGATTTCACACGAAGTTCCTCACGATCGTCGGGCTTGGACCGGTACCACTGATGCAGCCCCACGTTGGGCGCCAACTGAAGGACTGGGTTATTTAAGACCCAGCGGTGCCAGGGGACAACACCTGAAACCTTCGTGGGTAACCTGCTCCGGAGTACGATTGACAGAGACACGGGACACTTCCTTCGGCGTCAAAGATTCGAGGTTTATTTACTGCAGGGAACACAGAAGTCACAGGAAGTACAACGAGTGTAAGTTCGAGGAGACTGCTTCAAATTGCTACTGTGGATCGCTCCTTTTATACAAATTTCTCCCATAGGGTTGCATGGTACACAAAAGTTTACAACTCGGTTCCCATAATTATCCCCGAGAGGGGTCACTTTGATACATTCAAGGTCCGGGGCATAAGTGCGGAAACATTTGGCGGTTCCCAACTGTAAAAACCCATCTTCCCACCATTAGTACATTCCAATCGGTAGTAAAACAGATCGAAGAAGGAACAAGGACAGGTGCAGAGGAAGATGGAAACAGTGGGGAGATCGAAAAGGGTGTAAAAGGGGAGGTATCGGGAAACACGAGCTACGGGCACGTGCCTAATGAGATGCACGGCTGAGACAATAGATCGGCACGGCAAGATGAGCCTCGAGCGGGGCCATCTGCCTTACAGTATCATCCCCCTCGTCATAAAGACAATTTCAAAGAACATGTGTCTTCCGCGGATGTCTTGGGAGCCCCAGGGTCGCGAAACGGACAACGTCCGTTCGCTGGCTACTTGAGGGCAAGAAACAAAATGGATGCCGTATCTAAGATGGAACCCGTGGGTACAGACGAAAAACCCACGTAACAAACGAACGGTTTAGGTTAGCACAGCAAAACTGCACACACTCACTGAACTCGTCATTTGCGGTTCGTAGATACCAGACTCGACCATATTCGTGCGAGTCGAAAACACCACTTACAATTGTCACGGAACCTCAGTAGCAAACAAAAATACAGGAGGAAAAAGTGACATGTGTGCAGGTTACAACAGCGAACAAAGTACAAGTAGAAGTATAATACTGTCCACCCTCCAAATTTTCACCACGCTCACACACACCACCATCCGTCACTGCATGCTTTCACCAGGCGCGCACACACACACAACCAACCATCAGTGCACACTTTCAGCAGGCATACACACACCACCACCCGTCAGTGCAGGCTTTCACCAGGCACACACTACCACCCGTCAGTGCACACCAACAGCCATCACTACACACATCAATTGTTAATGAATCAACAATTAACTATTGTACCAATAGCAGTATTGGAAACTTTACTTTTAAACATAACCATCTAAAGCTCAGCATGCTACCATTGCTACAATTCCAATCCAAACCACATAATTCCATTACACACTACATACAAACACGTCCATAACATATGGCGAAAAGACATTGCCGTTTACAATGCCATTTCCTCTAACTCAAATAAATCCGAGACCTATTGCATTTCTAATGCTTGGTCAACAACATGGATTTTCTGTAATCACTGTGTGCCAATTCGGGTCTGTCAGCAGACTTCAGTTGCCCGAACAGTGTTATAGACTTTTGATATAAACACACAGGTAGTAGTGTTCCCTTACAGGGAAATGTCCGCACATTCACTAAACACAATATAGTCAGTCACTTATTTAGCATGAAGAGTCAAAATATTTTGCTATAATTCTGCAAACGGGCGCTAAATCAGCCCCAAACACCTACTACCTAAAAGTGTTGTCAGCACAAACAAATGTGCAGCCACCGAAACGGAAAAACTGATGCTCTTGCAGCACACCATTACATCAGATATTCATCCATAAACAGTAATGTTCAGGTTTGTAATACCCTTGGGTATGTATCCCTATACTAAGAACGGGAAAGATACAACAATATTGATCAGAAACAGAGATCCAGATAGGTCATTGCTCGTGCTGTTTAGCAGTCTTTATTCATGTTGTAACTAAAATTTAAAGTTCCCAGCACACGATTAGCCGACACATGTTTTGTCTTTGCTTGGACTCTTTCAAGGCTGAAATAAGAAACCTAATACAATAAATACCCTATATACAAAAAAAAATTGTCATATTAGACAACATCAGACAATGTACACACATCACAATGTTTGTGTTGCTAATACAAAACAGACCTGTACTAATACTACATAAGAAGATAAACACACATGACGAAATATACACAATAAATTATTACACACCTATCAAAAAAGCAAATATACACAAGGTGTTTACGTGAAGCATATGCCAAATAGGTTTATATGTAAAGATAAGACCCCAAATCACCAAATCAAATCAGAAGATGAACAGAAAGGAAGAAATCTGTGAATCAAGTGGAAGTGAAGGCAGGAATTAGGAATGTTATCATCCAAAACTAACCAGACCATAGTGAACATGCCAATAGCAAGTGCATGAATCCAATATATAACAAAGGTAAACCTACCATAAAAGTAGGAATCAACAAGCCAGAATTATAAAAGGCCACATCTGTTCTTGCGTTATGATACGTATACAAGAACCCCTATCCGGATATTGTATAAACAGCTCAGCTCAGCTCTGAGAAATAAAACATAAACAACAATTGTAGCGGCAAGTGCTATACCTACAAGTCCTGGACCAGACAAAGTTCGAGGTAAAAGTACATACAACCTAGTGTTCCTGTCAAACTACATAGATGGAGGTAAGGGCGGTGGCCTGTTATCCACAAAATACTTGGAACAATAGAGAGTAAAGTTACTATCCCTATATCCTTGCATATGCACCCAATAATATGCGGGTAAACTATGTTTTTACACTCTAGGTGTTCCTTACACACACACAAAGGTTCTCTAAAGAGTCCTAACACGCTGTAGTACGCCTCCCCTGTTTATTATTGAGACCAACAAGTATACCAATGTTTTATGTTAAACGACTAATGCGTCTAGTGCCCATAATCATATTGCTATGGCCACCAGCTCTACTGTTCCTCAAACCCACTATTCGGTAGCCCATACTTAAAGAGGCTATTCATTTATTTAAGCACAAGAATAAGCTCAGTACGCACACTAACCAAGGTGTCCCAAAAACTACGAGCAAGATCCTGACATCCGGCACCATATCAGGAAAATCCAATGTGTTTCAGAGCTGGATATAGGCAATCATTCGGCCTGAAAAAATATATTTCTTGTATTATGTTTGTTATTCCAGCCTTGAAAAAGTCTAAGCAAAGACGAAACACGTGTCGGCTAATCGTGTGCTGGGAATTTTTCATTTTTGTTACAACATGAATAAAGACTGCTAAAAAGCATGAACAATGACCTATCTGGATCTCTGTTTCTGAGCAATATTGTTGTATCTTTCCTGTTCTTAGTATAGGAATATATACCCAAGGGTATTACAAACCTGACCATTACTGTTTATGGATGAAAATTTGATGTAATGGTGTGCTGCAAGAGCCTCCGTTTTTGTGTTAAAGTGTTATAGACTTTGTTTGAGTCATTTGTTTATTAGCCACCACATACAGGACAAAATGCTCTACAGTCAGTGCAGAGCATGCGAATCTACAGCCACACATGCTATGCAAGGAAAATGTTACCCTGACATCATCTGCTTGTAGTGCTGTCGGTTCACCATTCTGCCCAGAAGTGAGTTGTGATCTTGGATGTATTAGACTTCTCAAAATACACAATAACACAGCATTTGCTTTCTGTCTTGCATCACTACACTTAGCCGAACTTGCTCACTGTGGAGTCACAAGATGTCTTGTTATGTTAAGTGTTCTTCTAGAGCACCAAAAGGTGTCTTGGCGCTGGCTGATATAGCAGAAAAAAAGAGACCCCAAGAATGGTGATTAAGGAGAGGAGAAAAGCAATGTCTTCAATGCTTTTCTAAAAGCCAAAAGGTTGGGCATGGCTTTGATATATAACTGGGAAGGGAATTCCAAGCTTTCGATGCTCCAAACACAAGGCCTCTGCCACCCCAGTTCGAACACTTTAATCTGGGGACTACCACCACTTTTGCAGGTGCTGAGCATAGCAACCTACCTTGTGTATACGAGGTAAAACTCTTCCTCACAAAATCAGGTCCTTGCTCATGCAGTGCTTTGTACACAATACACAGTGCTTTAAAAGTAACCCTCTGTCTGACAGAGAGCCGATGGAGTTTCTTTAAAAATGTAGAGACTTGGTAATTTTGAAGAGCATACAGATTGCAGTATTCTGCAGGGTTTGCAGCCTATTAAGACCATGCTAGTGCACGATCAAATACAGCCCATTACAGTAATCAATCTTTGGTAAAACTAGTGAAGCGACTACCGTTTTCTGCAGATGAGCTGGAATATGGGGAAGGATCTTCTTAATCATCTGAAGGGTAAAGAAGGCAGCTGAAGTCACTGCATTGATATGCGTAGGGCAGTTTATCGCCTAGGAGAATTCCCAGATTCTTCGAAGAACTGACAGGAGAGGGAAGTGAACCTAGCTGAAACGGCCATCATTTAGGGGACCAAAAAGAAGGCTGGGCTCCAAACAGCAACACCTCCATCTTTCCAGAGTTAAGTTTGAGGCAGTTCAGTCATAGACTTCCATATGAAGTCGCAGAATCTAGCAACTAAACTCATGTCCTCTGTAGCCAACGAGACGAGGATTTGTGTGCTGTGACTTGAAACCACTAGCAAACATCTACCCCAAATGCTACTTAGCAGGACTATGGAGAGCATATGAGTCGACAGCACAACAATATATGAACAGATGATTACAGGGTAAGGAAGGTTTTTTCTTCTGGACTAATCAACCTCTTGAGGTTTTAGATTCATTTTCTGTTGATGGATGCCACACTTTTCTCAAGAACTTCCTCTCTAGTAGTGTTTAAGTGATTGCTTGGTGATGCTGCCTAAACAAAACATAAATGACCCACGGGAATGCAGAAAAATTCAAAACAATGCAGTACTCCATTTAAAGATTTGTGGAGACAATAATTCCTGATGACGTTTTAGCACTATATAGTTTATATAGCCATTGACTGAGGAGCAAACCAATTGTTCTTACTGCTCTGGTTACTTTTGTGAGAACATTTTGAGATACTTTAGATTCTGCAGTGACTGAAATTACAAATGGCTAGAATGCATTGATATATTTATTGGCTTTGATTATAAAAAGTTTCACAGGAATGGTTTCAGCAGTGGTGGTGCTTTTGAATGAAAACCTTCTTCTGTTTCTGCTGTCGCTGTTTATGCTAATGTGCATGGAGGCCGTGGTATTGGCAGTAACCGAGATTGTAATGGATTGAGCTACCATGGATTCTAAGTTGTCTGTGATTATTTTGCCCTCTTACTCATCAGCAATTTTCATTTACATTTTTATGACAGGTTTATTGCGAAACCATGTGCTCTACACCTTGGGATTCAGACTGGTGGACCTCGAAAATCCCAACCAAATGCAATTCTTGAGAAAGTGTTTACATCTATCACGAAGGTAAGATCTATTCATGTCGGATTACGTTACCTTCTAGTCAGCAAAGCTTATTTTAATTTCTCACACTTTGGACTGGAAGCTGCGATTCTCTAATTACCTTTGGAAGCGCCTCTTGGATCTGTACATCCGGATTCCTCCATTATGATGTAAAGCTGTCCATGCAGGGCAGTTGTATTTAATTTTCATCTATCACCCGTTTACACCTAGCTCATATCTTTACACTAGTCTCTTATGGAAGCGTCTCTTAGATCTACAGGTGTCGCATACCACAGGTTCCCTTAAACCGTTACATCAGTCGCATACGAAGTTCTTTTCGATCCCTACATCTGCCTTTCCTACTGACATCTGAGTATTTCAAACAAGAAAAACTTTGTAACAGTCAGTGCCTCCTCTCACTTCCAGAGCATGTTCTGGGATTCTCCCGTTTACTTTTGATGGATATGCTTTTCTGAATTTTCTTTTGAGCTTGTTTTTATTTGTGTTTTTTTTTAAATTGAGAAACAAATTCAAGGGTAAGTTCCTAGCTGCACATACTCTCCATCTCTGACTTTGCTTACTCAAGTCATGCATGAACGATGAACTGTGATTACTTGTCACTAAATGAATATAACAACTTGGACAAATTCGTAGGTTATTCCAGAAGGAATGTCATACTTGCTACTGGATACTAGTGTGCAGGAAACCATTAAGGTTATAAAAAAAAATAAAGCCGTAATAGGGTGATGGGTAGCCTGTTGGCAGCCTACATCATAGAGAAACCTAGCGTCAAGTGAAACAAAGTAATAGGTATATATTGCTAATGATATTGACTCCATTTCAGCCATAAACATTTATGGAAGCGTCAGATAGTGATATAGCATTTTCCAAACGTTTTATTTTCAAAGCAGTTGTCACAGGAAAGTATGATAAAATGTAAAAAAACAAAGAGCTGATTTGGGATTTTCCTATTGCATTGGCAATATTCACTTTCATAGACCTTTGACCACACTGAGGAAAAACGCTAGGCTTTTTGATTTCTTTTCTTTATTTGGGTGGCTTGACTCTGTTGCTTCTGCTGGTGGTAAGGAATCCGTAAATTCATTTTATTTGGAAGAAATGCTTCTCAGATTTAATTTTTGTAGAGCATTGCCTCTGAAAAAGGGAGACATCTTTCTGCCAGAAAATATTATTTGTAAACTCAGACTGACACACACTGCTTCTTTCAGGCTTTTCATTCCTTGTTTCTTATTAATGGCAAGAGATATTTTTAGACCAGTGGATGATTCTCACAATCTGTGTATGCTTACAACCCTGTGGAGATTCCACTTTTTAGGTCGAGCCTGGGCAGCTCATGCGCTGCTTTGTGATGCATACTGTATGGACGTGAAGCGTTGTCCACTCCCCGCCCATATTTTTCACTAGCAGCCCGTCCCGACGTTGTCCGGGGGCAATCAGGCTTGCTCTCTAACACTGTGGCGACGCAAACGCCCTTTGTCTGTGCGCTGCAAAACCAAACCCCGTTCATAACCTGCCATGGCGACTGAAACCCCAGTACACAAAGGCAGTATGTACCCCTTCCACATGTCCCGCTGCAGTCCGCCAAAGTTTATTGCTAAGCCCGCTCCAGTCCGCCTTAGTTCACCGCAGTCGCCCAAACCCAGGCCCCAAACACCTCCTCAGCCCAAGTTCACCGCCAACTTCAGTGCCCCCAATCAGCCGCACACGCCATGCTCCCTAACACTTTTGCCACGCATCCGACGCTGCAAACAACCTTTCTCTGTGCGCTGCAAAAGCAAACCCCGTTCATAACCTGCCATGGCGACTCAACCCCCACTACACAAAGCCAGTATGTACCCATTCCACACGGGGCTGCAGTCCGCCAAAGTTTACCTGTCAGCCCGCTCCAGTCCGCCTTAGTTCACCGCTCCTCCCCGCGCTTGACGTACCTCAGCCTGCTCCTGACGTACCTCAGCCTGCTCCAGTCTGGCAAAGTTCTCCGCTCCTCCCCGCGCTCTGCCAAAGTTTACCGGTCAGTCCGCCTTAGTTCACCGCTCCTCCCTGCGCTTGACGTACCTCAGCCCGCTCCAGTCTGGCAAAGTTCTCCGCTCCTCCCCGCGCTGATCGCCGCCGCTCCTCCTCGCGCTCCAGTACGCCGCTCCTCCCCGCGCTCCTGATGTCAGCACGCAAATCGCGGCCGGAGCTACTTTCAAGGGACTACTTTTTTTTATCTATAATTTTTTAAACCACGTATATATTTTATTTTAATATAGCCTATGTCCATCTGCACACCCTGACAATTACAATGATGTATCGGGGTTTTGAATTGGCGCTGTGGTTCCCGAGTTTACCCACCTCAAAGGTTCACAGTTCTTACTCTATAATAGTAGTATAGATTAGCTTGTGTCATTGTCCTTCGTAAACCCTGGCTTCTGATTCATTAATAGGCTTGTTAGTCCCTCCATAGTACCGCCTTGTCTTCATTTGTTAACCTCCCATGGGGACTGGCCCTTTTACTTCAGTTGTTACACAGTATGTCTTTTTTAGTCTGTAAGCACTATTATCTTTAATGCGTTACTCCTACTGCAGGCATGCCATACTTTCCTGAAAATTTCAGCACGCCATGCACGCTTTTACTTTCTACAAAGGACAGGACAATGACGGCTGAGGTCTCACATTTACAAGAGTTTGAGCCATTGGCATTGTAAATAACCATGCCCTTTATGTATGTGTTCATTATCAAAACCGGTAAATAAAAGCCATTGTCATTTGCAAAGCAAATAACTTAAACTCTCGCAAATGCAAGACCTATTGCATTGCAAATGCTTGTTCTATTTGCATTTCAAAAATATTTGTGATTCTGGAAACACATCTGATGAATATCACTCTATGGGAATATTTAGAGCAAGATAGCTCAAAGCTACAATAAAACGGGGAGTAAAATATTGTTGTATACAAAATTAGAATAAGACAGAATTATGAATACAGGTAGTTTTCTTTTCTGTACCGTATTGGTTCTGCTTATACAGTTAAACTGTACATTGAAGGTATCAAATCAATTTGATCAAGAATGCAAAATGCTCAGTTCATTTAGATAATTCACATGGATTTTTGCAGTGTAATGGTATATAGACTCTGACCAACCAGCCAACATGTGTTCAGTTCTAAGGAAAATGTTTTAAGAGATGACTAGTTCCAGCAGAAAAAGTAAGAGTCCTGGAGTAAGATAGGTAGCTTTGACATCTGTGGCTGAGAGTTCTCGAAGTGATGAGACCTATGATAATTTTGCAGTTGCTGAAAACATGTTTGTGAAATTTTCAGTGAATGCACATCTGTACTACATTAGCCTCAACTTGCTCAAACAAGTTATATATAACTAAATGATGTCCACCAAACACTTCTAGAAAGAGAATACTAACTATAAAGATGATGCAGGACATAATGATGTAGGGCTTTTTGGTCTCCATAACGTAGTGAAACATATTTAAGACAACAGCTTGGATCCATTACCTCACAAAAGTCCTCTTTGTTTTAGTAGCCAAAATCGGTACCTAGGATGTTAACATATGCTGGTCAGTGCTCACGTAAGAAGATTGGAGTTACATGTTCCTCCCTTGATTGATTGGCTTATTCGAGCATTCTTCGAGAATGCAGACAACCAAGAAGTCTCCATTCATTGCCCAGCCGAAGTTGAATAATCTATAAGCAGATGGAAGACAAATTTTATTTTATGGACATAAGACTGAAATGAAAGAGCATGGGCTGTCCAATAGGTGTCCTACGTCATTTCAGTACCAATACACAAAAGTATAAATTCACAATGCAAGTCCATGCAAGCAGACAATTAAAAACTAAAGTTATTAAACCATGTTTTGTGAGATTTGTTTGGAAATTCCATAAGATCTGAACACAAACATCAAAAAAATGTAAAAAGATTGCCTGATGAATCATGGGTTCTGCAACTTTAGCGGTCAGTGCGTTCACCTTGTATGCAAGGTAGGTATAATGCTGAAAATCCATACAATTGAATATTATACCATGCAAATGTTGTCTAAGCCTTCAATAATATCCTCGGGAAGTGAAATGTGTTTAGACTTTGCTGGGTACTTGTCTACTGGGCTGCAGCACAGAAGAGCATGAGATCAGCAAACATGTATGTAGATCAGATTGTTTGCCCAAGCCAGCCCTTCACATCGTTCAGCAAACCATTATGAAAATCTGATTTGAAGAGGAGAGAAACAGATAACTTTCAGATTTTTGCCATGATAACAATTTATCTAAAGGTGGATTTGTTTTAAAAAAAATTGTAAGAACGGTGCTGCACAGACAAAAGTTTAATTTATGAAACCATGGCTGAAAGGACAAAAAGTCTGTTCCTGCCAAAAGTCCGGAAAATCTCTTTGTTGAATTGGGTTTCTGACAATCCCTAGTCAGTTTGAGATACAGCATTCACATCTCTCAATATCTGCTTTCAAATGAAAGAGCCCTGGAGCCAGGAACACAAAATAGCAGGTGACATAGTAAGACTATAATGATCCCATCAGGAAGATTTGATGACGATTGATAGGTAACTTAAAGGACCGGCCTTAAATCTATAGTTACTAGGGTGTCTGAAGACTTGGTAAAGGTCTAGATTTGTTGAGCAGTAGCGTAGAACCCCTTATGGAGAAGTTTTATTTTTTTTCTTTCCCAGAAGAAGGGCACATTTTAAGTCTGAGTTTTGCCCGTTATGTGTTCTGAAGGCTCTTGAATGAGAGCATTCAAAAGATATGAATGACTGGGTTGATGAAAACCGCTATCGAAGACCAATTAAGATAACTCATGTGCTATATGATAAAGGAGAAGCTTGAGAGCTTAGCTCCTGAATTCTCATAATCTTGTTCTTCCCAGTAAAAAATGTATAGGTTTTGCGCAACTAGCCAGAGCTAGGTGAGCCAGCGATACATCTTTAATGTAATGCAGTGACAAGCGGTATATCCCTCAGACTGGTTGGTGTTCCACATTTTTCATTCTTCAGGGAAGCCAAAAGTATGTTTTGCAGCATGAGCCTGTTCTAGATGGGTCCGGCATTGTAGTCTTAATAAACAGTTTTAACTCTTGGTTTTGTCCATAGGTGGAGTCAGTGTGACTCACAGTGATGTCAACTGTAAGCCCACATTGCCCCATTATGTAACCAGTTTCTTCTGCTCTACAGTTCAGTGAAGGTACGTCATTCCCCATTTATAGGAGTACCATAGGGACCAGATACATGTTTAGATAATTATTCATTTCTTGGTTTCCCAGTTTTTTTGTTGAGGAGGTAGTCTCTGTTTTAGGGGATTGATTTAGAAAATGTGTGTGGGCTCGTTTGAGCCTAAGCTGAACACGTTTAGAACCTGAGATTGTGCATTTACATCGTTGGTGAGCAATAGACCCAGCTGTTTGAAAAGTTAAAAAAAAATTCTTAAAAGGACACGACGATGAGGCTTATCCTCTCAGTTTCTTCCAACTCTGTTTACAATTTTATACCAGTTAATGGATTTTCCTGCCAAAGGTATTTGTCTCCTTAGTCCGCAGCTTATTACACTTTACCGATTTGGATGTCTAGTAGATGTTAATGTTATAAACTGGCATAACAAATTTAGTTCTAGCATTTGGCTTACCAACCAATGCTCAACTTTTCTTGTGACCCAATACATCCAGGTGGCTAGTGTTATGAGTTTGATCCTTTTTTACAAACTTTGAAAAGATCATTACCAAGAAAGAAGACTGCCGATTTTCCAAATGTGGCAGCAGTAAGTGCGGTTGAGGGGTGCATCCTCAAAGTTATCTGCATTTGGTTTGTTGGAATAAGCTAGAGAGCAGAATTCCAAGTTTTCCAGATATGGTGGAAGATATGTTAGGTGAATTAAATGGACTTTATAACCCTCCAACTTGGTAATCATTGTTTGTTAATCTATTTCAATGAATCTAACACCATAGGAAGTCTCATTCTGGACATTAATAACACACACACACACACACCTTAATTACATCATTATAATCATAACAAGATCTTCAAAGGACACTCTTGCCTTCGCAGTGAGGCCTGGTTATATGTGTTTGCAAGTATATAATCTCTATTATTCTATGACATGTAACATGTAATTGTAAGCACATTTTTAATAGTTCTGATATCTGATTTAAAGGGCTACTGGCGCTCACAACTACTTGGCATAGCACTTTTTCATTCTATTTATGTCGATACTAACTTTTACTAGGAACACTATGCCCTCCGCAACTTGCGCATCCCCTGCATGTTAAAAATCCTTATATGAGCCGTTTCTAGACGGTCTATTTTTGGTACAAAGTCACCTATATACAGTCCCTTTATAGCATCATTGCTTTTTAACTTCATGCTGTTTTATTCAGATTTTATGCATTTTATTTTTAAACTTTCTCTAATTCGTATTTTCTTCCGTTTTTGTTAAGGATTTTAATTAATCATACAATAAAGTATTTCATACTTTAAAAAAATACTTTAAAAAATAGTTCTGATATCACATGTTTTTTGTAGTAACTTCTGCTTTCTATAAGAATTAGTGTTTTTTTTTTTTTTTTTTTAATTTTTGAAAACCTTTATTCAAAACAGAGCACACAGCTATTCAGCCTGACATCCCGGAGGCAAGGCAACAGGGGTAACAGGAGAGAAATAGTGCCAAACGATTTAGACATAATCATCGAAGGTTATTTTTATATTAAGATAAGTTCAACAAAAGAACGCCCGAGGGCGCGAAAATGGCAATAGAGGCAATGTGAAGCTGGGTGTCAGGGACGGGTAGGGGAGGAAGGCAGGGAAGTGGACATCAAGGATAAGATTCCCGGATGGGAGGGAGGAGGGGGGGAGAAGAACCAGGAGAATAGAGTACATCAGAGCTCAGTTGGCATCACAGGTCAGGGTGACACATTATCATGCAGGCTGACTGATTCAGGCGGCAAGCACACGTCTCCCCTGTACTCATTCCATGCCCCCCAGATTTTATTCCAAGTTTGAGGTCTCCCTCTTGCCACATAGACTGTCTTCTCCCGGAACATGCACCAGTCCATGTTGGCTTTCCACTGTACCAGCAGGGGGGCCGCGGACGCACCCCACTTCTGAGCTATGTCCCTCTTGGCCACCATATTCCCAAGGGTCACCCACCTAGTCTGCGCAGCGCTGTGGTCGGAGGGCTCCCATACGTTCAGGAGGCATCTACGGGCTTCCGCGTGGGCAGCCACGCCAGTGACTTCCTCCATGACTCGGTGTACTCTCCTCCAGTAGGAGGCTATCACTGGGCATTCCCAAAGGATGTGCAAGAAAGTGGCGAGAGCTCCGCAGCCCCTACGGCAGAGGCCGTCAGGCGAGAATCCCATGCGCATTAATCGAGGCCCTGTCATATACACCCGGTGCAGGATCTTAAATTGCACGAGGCGAAGACGGGAGGAAATTGCAACCTCCTTAGGGGAGGAAACCGCACTCTGCCAATCTTCATCATCAAGTTCAAGGCCATCCGCCACCCACTGGTCCCGCAAGCTAAGGAGGAGATCTGTGCGCACATTAATCAATTTTTTATATGAAAGGGAGATCGCGCTGTCCGGCATGTGCCCATCCAGTATCCTGTCCTCCAGAGGGGAACTCTCAGGAATGACGCCATCCGGCGGTGAGGCCGAGAGCAGCGCATGTCTCAGTTGAGCGTAACGGAAAAACTCCGTCGCGCCCAGCTGGTATTCGGTTTGTAACTGGGGGAAGGTCTTAATTGAGCCTCTGGAGAGCATGTCTTCAACCCTGCTGATGCCGATGAGGTCCCACTTATCAAACCCCTTGGTGTGCCATAGTCTACCCAGGATGTCCGAATCAAAGAGCGGAGTGAACCTTGTGAGTCTGCCTTGCCAACCTTGTGCCTTAGTGACCGCCTGCCAAGTGTGGACCGCCGTCCGAGTAGGGCCCGTCAACCGCCGGTCAAAAGACTTCGAGTATAAGGCCCGAGAATAGTTACCATCGCCCACCAGCCATCTATCCATGGCATAACCGGGACTACCCACAGGGCCATAGAACCCGTGGTTGAGGGCAGCAAATTGAGAAGACCAATAGTAGCGGCGCACGTCTGGGAGAGCAATGCCACCATCGTACCATGGGAGCGTGAGTTTGTGGATGGCAACGCGAGGTCGACCATCCCAGAGAAGGGTCCGAAGGAGGCCTTCAAGGTCTCGACAGTAGCGCGCCGGGACAGGGTCCTGTGCATTTTGCAGGGCATACAAGAACCTGGGCAGGGACATCATCTTAAACAGAGCGGCACGGCCAAGGAGGGAGAGCGGTAGCTTACGCCAGCTGTCTACATCACGCTGCAGACGCTGGAGAGGAGGGAGTAAGTTGTGGTCGTATCGCAACTTGGGGTTACCCGAGATGTAGATGCCCAAGTACTTGAAGCCGCGTGTGGCAATCTGAATGTTGCAGCCTCTGGGAAGTCGTGGAGTATCCCCTTTAAGGACATATAGGGACGATTTGGCCCAGTTTATAATTAGACCGGAGTACCGTCCGAACAGTCTGAGCACATCACAGGCCACAATGAGGGACCTGCAGGGGGAAGTCAAATAAAGCAGGATATCATCGGCGTACAAGGATACCCTGTCTTCGAAGCCAGGGGCCCACGTAATGCCGCGTAGGTCAGGATGCACACGCAGTAGGGCTGCGAGCGGTTCAAGGGCCAAGGCGAACAAAAGGGGTGACAGGGGGCAGCCCTGTCTAGTACCCTGATGTAGGGGGAGTGGCGTCGACAGGCGGCCGTTGACCGTGACATTAGCCATCGGATCCGCATACAGTAGCTTCACCCAGCTCACAAAGATCGGCCCAAATCCAAGTTTGGGCAGCACTGCCCAGAGGTATGGCCATTCGAGAGAATCGAAAGCCATCGTGGCGTCGAGGGAAGCGAGGACAGCCGGCTCTTCGAGGGTGTGGGCTCTAGCCATGACACTGTGGAGGCGACATAGATTGAGAGCGGTGTTTCGGTGGGGGATGAATCCCGACTGGTCAGGGTGTACGAGGTCGCCAATAACACCAATCAGCCGGTTGGCGAGCAACTTGGCGAGGACCTTGGGTTCTACGTTAAGGAGAGAGATGGGACGGTACGATCGACAGACGTCACGTGGTTTACCCTCCTTGTGGATGACCACAATGGTAGCCAGCCGCTGATCCAGGGGGAGACAGCCCCTCTCAAAGGATTCCAAGAACATTTTCCGCAAGTGTGGAGACACCGCATCCGGGCGGATTTTATACAGTTCAACTGGTATGCCGTTAGGCCCAGAGGCCTTACCGGTCCGCAGGGAGCGGATCGCCAAAGCAATCTCGTCAGCGGTGATGTCTCTATCCAAGTCCGCTCTCTCGTCCTCAGAAAGGCAGGGAAGGTCAATCTCCGAAAGGAAAGACGACGAATCCGCCTCCGAAAAGTCCGAAGCAGACTCATAGACTCCCCGAAAATAACCAGCGAATGAGTCGACAATGGCACTCTGGTCCGTAAGGACCACACCGTCGTCTCCCAGGAGTTCAGGCACCACGCAACTGGCCATCTCCCTCCTGTCTAGCCAAGCCAGCAACTTCCCAGCCTTATCGCCCACATCATACACACGGCCCTGCTGTTCCTTGGCCAGAGTGAGTGCGGCATTCGCGGCCAAATCATGGTACTCCGCTTGTTTCAGTGAGAGGGTATGCAAGACCGAGGGGTCCGGCTCGGGCCCCAACTGGGACTCGAGACGCAGGACCTCTTGCTCAACAAACAGCAGGTCAGAATCTCTAGTCCGGCGGGCCTCAGCGATGAGCGCCTGGGCCTCACCTCGGAGCACCGTCTTAAAGGCCTCCCACAACGTAACGGCCGACCTAACCGAGCCCACGTTTTCGGAGAAATAAAGATCAATGGCTTTGGCCAGGAGAGAACGGGTCTTGATGTTACGAAAATACCACGGGTTGACCGCGGCCGGTCGCTCCGACAAGACCAACTCAAAGTCGAAAGAGACCCACAACGGGGAGTGATCAGAGACGCCCCGCGCCAAGAAGCGGGCTTCGGAAACGGCCAATGCGTCCGACGCCAATGTGAGGACATAATCGATGCGGGAAAGACTCCCATGTGCACCCGAAAGAAAGGAAAATTGGCGGAGCGTAGGATGTAGAAGACGCCAGCTATCTACCAGGCCCATAGATTCGAGAAAGGAGGACAGCCACATCTGTGGGTTACGTAGGTCCCGGGGTGGTTGGCGATCAAGCAGACCAGAGCAAACCGAGTTAAAGTCACCCCCCACTATTAACCGGCCAGCCGGCATAGACAAGATGGCACCACCAAGGTCCTGGAAGGTACTGGATTGAAGCCCCGGGGGGACGTATACAGAAAACAACGTGAGGGAACGCCCTTCCCATCTACCAGCCACGGCAGCGTAACGCCCCCTGTCGTCAATCAAGGTGACATCTATCTCTAGGGGAAGGGACGCGCGCACGAGGATACCCGCCCCCCGGGAACCTGAAGAAAACCCCAAATGTGCCACCATTTTGTAGCCCTTGCGATTCAAAGCTTTACAAGCGTTGCCCACCAGGTGTGTCTCTTGAAGGAGGACAACATCAGGCATGTGACGTTTGATCAGTTGTATCACCACCCCTCTCTTAATTCGGTCACCCAACCCGTTAACATTCCAACTGAGGATTCGTAACTTTCTACCCCCCATCCCCCCACAGCCCGCCCCACCCAGTCCCACAAGCCACCCGCATAAAATATAGTTCAGGAGCACAAATGACCCATTGCCACACAGAAGAAAGAAAGGAAAAAACAACAAACAAGATAACTCTTCCCAACATACCCCCCACCCTGCACCCCTGCATCAGACTAAAAAGCCCCCCCAACCAGCAGTGTGCCTGTCGCCCCATTAACTACTCTACGAAAGACCCAGAGGAGTAAGGAATCTCCATGAAAACGTCCCGCCACCCACCATGTAAATGAAGGAGAGACCGTTAAGTAACGAGTCACAATTCTGGCAGTCATTCGAGGCAGGGGTAGCATCAGCTCCTTGCTCAGTCTCGCCGTTCCGCTCCGCCCGAGGCGCCCCCAACTTCATCCTCCTGTTCATCCCGATGTGGCGAAACCGTGTCCAACCATTCACTGACATTTTCAGGATAGTCAAAGAAAAGGGCACGTCCCTTATGTTCAACACAGAGTTCCGCGGGGAACATCATTGAGTATTTGAGACCCAAGTCCCTGAGGCGCCTCTTCACTCCCGCGTAGCTCAGGCGTTGGCGCTGTACCAGCCTGGTGAAGTCCGGATAAAAGTGCACCTCCGCATTCTGGTATTGGAGTGGCCCATGCGATCTGGAAGCTTGCAGGATCGCATCACGGTCCCTGAAGTTGAGGAGGCGCGCCACAATCAGTCGCGGCGTCGCTCCCGTCTTCGGCGGGCCACCCGGTACCCGGTGGGCACGTTCCACCGAGAAAAAGTTGCTCAGTCCAGAGGGCGCCAAATGGGTTTTAACCAAGTCCTCCACAAACAGGTCCGTCGCGGCATTCTCGGACCCCTCCGGTACACCAACTATGCGGACGTTCTGCCGCCTGGCTCGCCCCTCAAAGTCCTCCAGCCGCCTTGAGAATAGATCAGTGGTCATCCGCAGGTTGCGGACCTCAGTCTGTAACTCGGAGACGTCGGAGGTTAGGCTGGAGGTCTTGATGTCGAGCGCCTTCACACGCTCGTTGGTCTTGCCCAAGTCAGCCCTTATAAGGGTAATATCAACGGCCATAGAGTCTACTTTGTGGTTCAGGGTTTCGTGCTGTTGCTGCATGTCGGCCCGGAGGCTCGTGATGGCACCCATGATGTCCACGAGGGTGGGGTCCGATCCATCCGGCGGGCTCGTCGATGGGGTCCCTTTAGAAACGGCACCCGATGTAGGTGGCGACTTGAGATTCACATATCGCTCAATGCGATTCTGCTGCGTTTGCGACTTGCCCCGGCCACCCTTGTTCGATGTCCTGTCCGGGTCACCTCTGCCCGCCATGATGGGTACGAGAGAACAAAGGCGAGGTGTCCACAAGTCCGGGTCCACAGCCGGAAGGCAGATGGGGCCAAGGAGGCAAGACCAGGGTGTAGAAGGCACAAGCAGGAACACAATCACCCCACCAACGAGGGCGGCAGGCGGGCACTACGTAGTCCGATCGTGCGAAGTGGCGAAGTCCGGAGGGACAATGGCACCGTCACGGAGCGGAGTTCAGCTCGACGTAACTTTGCACAGGAACCACCGATTTGGAAGCCGATTGCAGTCCTCGCCTCAGCAGGCCACCAGCAATACAATTCCACCAACGTGGATCAGGATTTCAGGCAGGATATTTGCGGTGGGTCGGACGGTCCACGGAGCTCCGAGCTTACGCAGCCATCTTGGTCGCCCGCCAAGAATGAGTGTGTTAAGACTGATATACTTTATTCCACATCCTTCTAGGCATTATCATTTTAACCCAGATCTCTTGACTGGGGGTGAATGCTTGATTTGCTCTGCATTCTGTCCATCATCTGTGTATCTTTTGCTTCCGCTCCCTAGGTGCGCCGGGCATGCCCAAACGTGGATCCCGGGCTCACTGTGTCACTGGATTCAAGCGAGCCTGGCTGATTAGGGGTGATGCCCCGAAACAGGTCCCAGGATGCATGTTCCAGGTCAACGGAGGACCTGACTTGGAAGTTCGGCCTGGACTGTTCCCATGAGGAATAGGGTCAGGACTGATTTTTATATGGCTGGGTCTAAACTAGGTTGACATGGTGAGCAAAAGAACAATGGATTTATCCAGATATCTTGACTGTGGGTGAATACTTGATTTGCTCTGCATTCCGTCGATCATTTGTGTGTCTTTTGCATCCTCATAAGGGAAGCAGCCTAAATCTGTTGTGCATAGAAACCTTGGGGTAAAAATAAACTCCCACCTGAACATGACCTCTCAAATAAATCAGCAATGCTGTAATTGTTTAATCCATCTATGTGTCCAAAAGAGGATCGGTTTTCCTTTGCACACAATTTCCTTAAAAACATGTTTATATTATCTTGGGTGGACTAAGGCAGCATACTATATTTATATGTACCAACATGTTCTCTGCACAGGTCGTACCTGAAAAATAATGTTGCAGCCTGAATGGTCTTGGGTCCATCCAGGCTAGACCAAATGGTACTACCACTGGGCTCATCGCACTTGCTTCCAGTTAAACTAATTGTGTTCAAGGCGGTGTGACTGGTACACAAAGCTGTTATCAATCAAAGATGAGCTTCCCTAACTGCCAATTTTAAGTGAGGTGTTTTAAGCCAGATCAATCCATGGACCATTCAACAGTGCAAATTCACAAACCAAAATGTGTTGGAATTGGGGGTAGACATCATTCGCCTGATGAACTCCATCCACTAAGGATCCCCCACAGACCCATGCCCCACCACATCTTCAACAAAGCAGACTCCATCATAGCACCACACCTCCGAGACGTCATCAACTGCTCCCTCAACTCCGCCACCTTCCCGGAAAGCTGGAAACATGCCGAACTCAGCGCCCTTCTGAAAAAAACCCACAGCGGACCCCACCGAACTCAAAAACTACCGCCCCATCTCGCTCTTTCCATTCCCGGCCAAAGTCATTGAGAAAGCTGTCAACAACCAGCTCGCTGCCTTTCTCGAAACCAACAAATCCCTCGACTCATCACAGTCCGGCTTCCGAGCCAAACACAGCACTGAGACCGCACTCATCGCATCAACAGACGACATTCGAACTCTACTGGGCAATGGAGACACAGTCGCCCTCATCCTCCTCGACCTCTCCGCAGCCTTCGACACAGTCTGTCATAGCACCCTGTTACAACGCCTCAGAAACATCGGAATCCAAGGAAAAGCACTGGAATGGATCACCTCGTTCCTTGCCGGAAGAACACAGAGAGTCCGCCTCCCACCATTCAAGTCAGAGGCCACTGAAGTCATTTGCTGCGTGCCACAAGGATCTTCACTCAGCCCTACCCTCTTCAACGTATACATGAGCCCCCTCGCGGCCATCGCACGCCAACACAACCTCAACATCATCTCCTACGCTGATGACACTCAACTGATCCTCTCACTCACCAAAGACCCTAACACCGCCAAAACCAACCTACATGAAGGAATGAAAGAAGTAGCCGAATGGATGAAGCACAGCCGTCTGAAACTGAATTCAGACAAAACAGAATTCCTTATCTTAGGTACCTCCCCCTCCGCCGGTGACGACTCTTGGTGGCCAGCGGCCCTAGGAAAAGCACCCATCCCGACGGACCACGCACGGAACCTGGGTGTCATCCTGGACTCCTCACTCTCGATGACCAGACAAGTCAACGCCGTTTCTTCGTCTTGCTTCAACATTCTTCGCATGCTCAAAAAAACATTTCGCTGGATCCCCACCGAAACAAGAAAAACGGTCACCCACGCACTGGTTACAAGCCGCCTGGACTACGCAAACACCCTATACGCCGGTACCACCGCAAAACTTCAGAATAAACTCCAACGCATCCAGAACGCATCAGCCAGACTCATACTAGACGTCCCGCGTAAAGACCACATTTCTGGTCACCTGAAAGACCTCCACTGGCTCCCCGTCAATAAGAGGATAACATTCCGCCTCCTAACCCACGCACACAAAGCACTTTACGATCTTGGACCCGAATGCCTCAACACTCGACTTTCCTTCTACACCCCCCCCCCCCCCCCCCGCCACCTACGCTCTTCCAATTAAGCCCTTGCTGCTGTACCTCGCATTAACTAAACCCCCATGGGAGGAAGATCCTTCTCCTACCTGGCGACTAAAACCTGGAACTCACTTCCCATTCACCTGCGCCTCACTCAGAACCACCTAGCATTCAGAAAGCAACTTAAAACCTGGATATTCGACAAGTAATTCCCCACCCCTCCTCAAGCGCCTTGAGACCCTCTGGGTATGTAGCGCGCTATACAAATTCTTTGACTTGACTTGACTTCTCTCCACACAAATACTACGAACATTAGTGTATCCCTTTGGAGCAAAGGCATCTACAAGATGGAGACAAGAAGTTACATGCCACACCTAATCCACCACTCCTAAGGAAGTGGGAAAGGGGAGAAAAAAAGAATCATATATATATATATATATATATATATATATATATATATATATATATATATATATATATATATATTCACTGAAAAAACCATAGGTTGTAGGCCATATATAGTTAGGGATTAGCATTTACAAAACCTTAATTTACTCGCACAAAACCATTAAAATTCGCATATATAGTTAGATGCAATAACTATATATCGCGCACCCGCAATCCACTGCTGATGATGTCACATATTACATCATTCATGACATGGTCAGTGACATCACTGATGACATCACTGATATCATCCAGTGACTGTATGTTTCTGTGAAGTTAAAATATGTCTTACATATTGAAGAATGAGTGGATGTATAAGTGTCTGGATGAAGGATTTAGTAGGTGCATGACTGACTGTATGAGAGAGTGATTAAATGTGTCTCACTGAGTGCATGGGTTAGTGACTAAACTGTCTTAATTTGTGCATCATTATATCTGTTGTTCTATGGAGTGCTGCATGTGTTAATCAGTAGCTACATGAGTAACTATATGGGTTATTGATTGGTTGCCTAAGTATTTGTATGGGAGAGTGAGTGTGTGTGTGGGGGGGTGGCTGGGAGGTGTGTGACTCTGTGCATACATGTGTGAACAGTTGATTCACTAGATCTGTGGGTTCAAAACTGCATGTTGAAACAGCTGTATGGGTGGTTGACTGTGTACGAGTGTATTGGTGAGTGAATGGATATCTCAGTGCTACATGTCAAAGTAAGTACATATGTAAAACACAGTACATGTGAGAGTTCACATATATAAATTACTATGTATAAGAGCCAGTGAATGTGTGAGTGGCTGAATGGATCATTGAAAACTTGTATCAGGAATTGTATAAGAGAGTAAATATGTGTTAGTATATGTTTGAATAAGTAAGGTGTGTATAACTGTATAGTTGATGAAATGGAGGTGTGATTGATTCAGTGCATGACTGACTAGGTGTGTGAGTAACTCCATGGATGAGTGACAGTCTGTGAGTGTCTGTTTACTATGAGTGTATCTAAGGTTATATTAGAGTCTGAAGAGGTTGATCGTATTATCACATGATTGATGTTATCAGTGATGTTGTCAGTGATGTCATTTGAGATGTCATCAGTGATGTCATCAGTGATGTCACTGACCATGTCATGAATGATGTAATATGTGACATCATCAGCAGTGGATTGCGGGTGCGCGATATATAGTTATTGCATCTAACTATATATGCGAATTTCAATGGTTTTGTGCGAGTAAATTAAGGTTTTGTAAATGCTAATCCCTAACTATATATGGTCTAAAACCTATGGGGTTTTCAGTGAATTTCAATGGTTTTTTAATAGCAAATATCAAAAGCTGTCAAATGTCAAGTACGTGATGGGTAAAAACATTTTCGTGTTTATGCACGCTGATGTACTTTGAACGCTGCCCCCCCCTGCCTCCCCCCGCCCCCGCTTTTCTCTTAGCAGTACTCTCTCTTTGCAGATAGTGAAGGGTAGTTAACGCAGGCCTTTGCCCCCGTTGTAATCCGTCGTGCCTGCTTCTCTCTCCATTTGATTGATTGTTATCCAAGCATTTACTGTTTTAGAATTGGTTCTCTTTGGTTCATTCTCTATTTACAAACAAGCACAGAGTCGCAATACTCTGTTTAGTCTTTGCAGATAGTGAAAAATCGTTTTAAAAAACAAAAGGAATCGAGCAAAATCAGTAGGCCACTAATGGGATCTCTTTTTGACCTAGCTAAAATAGAAACATTAAGAACAACCCCTCATGAGAAATACGAAACTAGTGAGATGAACTGAGCTCCACACGATGATGGCTGCAAGACAGCTCGGCTCCGCCACCCACCCCACCCCACCCAAAATAACGACAAACCCTATGCAAATATTATAAATATATACAACACACCAGCAAAGTAACAGGGTAAAACATTTTATTAAATAACTATTTACATAACTATTTTATACTTTTAGTTGCCCGATCCGGCTAGCTCAATCGATCGAACATGAGACTCATGCACTCTGATCTCCTTGGCCTCAGTCAAGCATCAATAGTAAGTTTTTCATACATGAGTGTACGTTCATGGTTTTGGTCCCTGAGTTGCTTCGATGTCACTGCCTTGCACAAATGGCATAAGTCCTGGATGTTGGATGCCATAGTTCAGAGTTCTGAGCAGCGCTTGTAACACTGTCTAAACCTTATTTGCACCTGCTGCAGCTTCACTATTCTCAAAGTAAGTGGGGGCCATTTGTGGACCTGGCTGCATTTGAAAACAATGTGATACGGTACCTCCCTAAACCGCTTGACGGAGGCCCCCGAGGGGCGGTGTGATGGCGCGGACTCGGAGAAGACGCTTGGCTCCGACCCCCTCCCCAAGTCTTGTTGCCCTGGTGTAGCCTGAGATCGCACCCGACATAGGCGGCCGGCTCCCGGGGTCAAGCGGAACTTTTTGCCTTTTGGTGACTCTTCCATTCTGAACATTGTCCCACAATCCGTTTGACCTGAAACGATTACACAAATAAAACATTTGTGAGTTTTAAATTTCCGGAGAAGTATAATTCACCAATACCTTTCTCTGTAGATCTTTTTCCATCAACAATCCCAGGTCCATCACCCGCCCAGGATATCACTACTGTTAGTTGTCATTTTTGCTTCTGTTTTAATAAAAAATGTTTTAAGGTGTTTACTGTTTTTGTTGCGATGTATATATTTATAAGTTATTAAAGTGTTATAATCCTACTAATTTTTTATCGATTATTGCTCTTTGAGATATTCCCTGTCACAGGGAATATCTCAAAGAGCAATAATCGGACCCTGTCTACAAACAGAGAAGAATAGGAATATTCTGTCTCCCTTTGCAGATAGTGAAGGATAGGTAATGCGGACTTTTGTCCCCCGTTGTAATCCGTCATGCCTGTTTTTCTCCCCACTGATTGATTGATTGGCTGGACATTTATTGTTCAAGGAATAGTTCTTTCGAGGTATTCTCTGTTTACAAATAACGTGGAATAGAAATATTCTGTCTAGTCTTTGCAAGTAGTGAAGGGTGGGTAATGCGGACCTTTGTCCCCCGTTGTAATCTGTCATGCCCATGTACTCCCCACTGATTGAGAAACTAGTTCCACCCGGACCATTTATTAGAGGTACATCATCTGGCTCAACCGGAGAGTACCCCTAATAAAGAAGACATATGTAAAATACGAAGTAATCACTGTATCCTAATAAACAGAAACTTTAGCATGAAACACACTTGAAAAGGAAGGGAAAGAAATCGAACAAAATCAGTAGGCCACTGATAAGTTTTTGACTTCGCTAGAAATAAGAAACATGGAAGTGGTGAAAAAAGCCAAGCTTGACGTTACGGCAGCCACTAGGTAGCTAGGCTCCGCCACCCCCCCACTGCTCCAAGCATGTCTGTCCCACCGCCCGCCACGCCCATTAACGGTAACATGAAATAGATACAAATCAGCAGATACCTACCCCCATTCCGGAAACTCCCGAAGTGCAACAGGGCCACGGTTACGCCCATCCGGAAGATGATGCCTCGACACGTGCAGGGCGGGGCCCGGCTAACCGCCATCAGCCGTGGGGTGGACGGCCCAAAATGTACTGGTCTCCCGATTCCCTTCTTCTGCCGCCTTGCAGGCCACGGGGGGGGGGGATGTCTTGCCTCTGCCTCCGATCTCCCCCCCCCCCCCCCCTTATCGCCTGGTCCGGACGTCACGAATATCAACGCCAGGTGTCGGCACGTTTGCTGAATACTGTAAAGGTTTTCCTACACTTGGCGACGTGCTCGCTGCCTTGAATTCCTGGCGTGAGTCCATTAAGTTTCAGTCAACAAGGCTGGAGGGTGTTCTTCTAGACTGGCTCGCTGACCCGCTTCCCACGTGTGCTTGATATGAGCTCCCCGTTCGGGCCTGAAGCGGCGCCCTGCAGGCCACGGGGGGGGGGGATGTCTTGCCTCTGCCTCCGACCCCCCCCCCCCCTCTTATCGCCTGGTCCGGACATCACGGATATCAACGCCAGGTGTCGGCGTGGGGTGCGCTGGGAGGGAGAGGCGGCGCGAACGAGCCTCTCCCACCCCCACAGGTGGGGGCCCCTCAGCTGCACCCCCAACGCTCCACTCACCCAACAAAAGGGTTCCTCCACTCTTGCGATGCAGCGGCGCTGCACTCACCCGACAAAAGGTCTCGTCCACTATTGCGAGGCAATGATGCTCCGCTCACCCGGTGCAACAACGCTTCTAGTTTCCTGCGTCCAGAAACGTTCTCCTCAACTTTGAAGATTCTATAAGAGCCACGGGGGCCCCCGACCCCCGATGGGGAATGACTGCCATGATCACCCACGGAACGACCACGACGTAGCCGCGGGACGTCGGCGCGCTCATGCCGGCGCCGGCCTCAGTCTTGAAATCACCAAAATCCTGCAAGACTACCAACTTGATCAGTTCCGGTGGGACACCAGTATGACCCGGTAGGAGAGATTGTTGCCTCCCACCCCACTTTGACTGATGGTTCATGTCGGCAGTCCCCTCTGCTACTCTTCAACGAAAACTTTTGGACTGCCGAAAGAGGTCCCGGTCCAACCACGAGTTGGTGGAGACATTTTGACTATACTTGGACCTTCCTGACCTCACCCAAAATGGCGCCGGTACAAATGAAACTCTCAACTCCTTGTTGTGCCCCGATTGCTCAGCCTTGATATCATGAGATATGTATGCAGTTTTTAGCACATGAATTGATATGGGATAAGACTGATTATATGTTCGGACAATGAATTGATCCAGGATGGGTATTGATTATACGTTCGAACAATGAATTGACATGGGACGGGTACTGATTACACGTTCGAACAATGAATTGATATTAAGTTCTAATGCATCATTGATTACTGTATTTATTATTGAAGGTTCGAATTGTCGACACTTTTGGTACTTGCTCACAATGAATTATCGATATGATTTTGTTGCACTTGTCGCACCTTTTACTATGAAATCAACGACCACTGACTGTTATGTTTTCCACAAATAAATACCCCCCCCCCCATTTACAGTTCCAGCCTGCTTCGTGGCCGGCCCACGGGGTTGTAAGCACGTATTTGGGCACCAACATTTTTATTAAAGGTTTTTGAAAAAGCAAACGTAGTTTTAACGCGTAGATTGGTAAGTTTCGAATAAATGGCCACTGTTTCCAATTTTTTTTTTTTTTTATAAAAAAAAAAAGCAGGTGAAATGAAGCAGCTCAATTAGTTAAGGGTTAAAAAGTATAGTACGCAGAAACATTGAAAATATGAATGGTCCAGGTTTGTTGTGTGTTTTTCATTTTTGTACAGCATAAAGCAATCAATAAAGATCCTGGTATTTAGCCTCTACTTTATATGCTACCTGTATCAGGGAAGTTGTTTTAAATGCCCCTAAGCCACCCCGAACGAATGTTACCTGGCCCCCCTAGTACGAACGAAAACGACCCCGTACCACTGTAGGTTATCTCTCTTCCTCAAAAATGACAAAAATCACTTTCTAGGACGTTTTGGACATTGATGATTTTCATATGATCTATTTATTAAAGTAATACTCATCTCTCCGCATGAAATTAATTTTCCACATGCTACACAAGTCAATCTCATCTGCCTAAAGTTCTTTTACAGATTTGGGACCGTTTCCCTTGCCTCTGACTCACTTATTGCTAAGTCATTGGTGGATGTTTTTGCCGGTCGGGGATTATCCACCAAATCTCGAAGTTGTGCTTTAGAATAATTAAGAGGGTGCCACCTCTCCATGTGCCAATGCATGGTATGATTACCATAGCTATATTTTTTTCCGGTCCCTCTCGTGAGTTTTTTTTTTGCAGATGAGGAAGGTAACGAACCTGGCATTAACTTTCTTTTCATGAGAAGGAAAAGAAAAAAATTGCCAGATAAAATTCACTTTCACATGGGACGTTCTTGGCATTTCTTTCAGAAACTTTTACATCACTGTGTCATTTCTTTGTCTATCCTGGTTAAAGCAATGTCATGTAAATAGTTGTTTAAAAAGTTTTTTTTAACGTGTTTACTTTGTTGGAGCGTTGTATATATTTATAAGTTATTAAAGTTTTATAATCCTACAACTTTGTTGGAGTGCTATATATTTTTAATGTGACACATAATTGTGAAGACTTTGATGTACAAAAAGGCATCCCTGGAATCTTCCGCTTCAGGCTCGGTCCCACACACCCTTACAGTGAGAATCCCCTCCCCAATCACAATACAGGATCGTTATCAGATAGTAGGAACGCGTGTGGTGTGACGGATCTCATGAGGTGGCGACCTTGATCTACTGTAACTCCTTTGAACAGGGGTGATTATTTACAGTTGGGGCCATAAACTACATCCGCAGGGCTAGGTGATAGCCTGGGACCGGCCTGGACAATCAGACACAGA